>NW_028227259.1:123087716-123720216 GCF_978045245.1 Mus caroli | reverse complement strand
AGACAGGCTTGTTAGGAAGAGTGAATGGAAAGCCACAGCATGAAGAGGAAGAAGAAGGGAGACCAGAGGAAGGGAGAGGGGGAAAGAGATGCTGCTGTTGGGGGACCCAGTAGAGAGGTGACAGGACACAGTTGTTCCCAGGGGTCCCGTGGGGGAATTGCCTAACTGGAGCAAGAAGTAGGAAAGACCACAGATGGGTGGGGCCCGGGACATAGAGTCTGGGAGTTCATGTTCTCATATTAGTACTTTAGGGTCCTGAATGCCTCTCAAGAATTGTCACAAGGCAGTTTGACACCAGTGTTAGGGCTGGGAGCAGAGAAAGAATCAGACTAGAATCCTAGCGCAAATGGGATGCTTGCGCATGCGCGCATGCATGCGTGCGTGTTGAGCACACACAGGTATGAGAACGTGTGGGAGCAAGTAGAAGCCAGAAGTTGATGCCAGGCATCTTCCTTGACCACTCCCTGCCTTATTTTCTGAGACGGGGTCTCCTCTTGAACCTGGAGCTTCCCATTGTTTCAGCTAGGCTGGCTGGCCACTATGCTCGAGGGACGCTCCTACCTCTGTTTCCCCAACACTGGGACCGCAGGTGCACAGTGGCATGGTTGGCTTTCTCACGTGACTTCTTAGGGTCCAACTCAGAGCTGCATGTTCCAATAGAATGTTTCTGAAGATCCCAACCTCGCATCGTTTCCTGTAGGGAAACTTAAATGTTTCAGACAAAACCCAGCTTGCTTAAAATGCCACAGAGCCGATGAAGAAAAGGATGGAAATCAGCGCCATGACCTTCAGACCTCAAGCTAGTTTGGGGAGGTCTCTCTTTTTGGGGGGGAGGTACTCCCACTCTACGCCTCTGCCTAGACCAGATCTGGTCCCTGGAAGTTCTTCTGCATGCAGGCAAAGCTCTGATTCCTCACGTTCACATAGCCACGCTGTCTCAGGAAGCTCGCAATAATTTTTTTTTTCCTGAGAGGCAACGCCTTGCTTCCATCTCTGCAAAACAATGTATTTATTATTGCTAAGCCATTTCCATCTTTGAGGAGAAAATCTATACCACATGACTCCCCAAAGCAGAGTGGTCCCGGCTTACAAATACAGTACGTTAATAGCTTTGTAAACATTTATTCAGGGTGACAGCTGAGGGGACCATGTGGCATTAATTAGAAGGCCTGTGAGGAGCAAGGGTAACACGGAATTCATTGGCTTTGCGGAGGCAAGGCTCTTGGGGGCGGCGGGAGGGGTGAGGAGAAACCTCATTCAAGTATGTTCTGACTCTGTTGATGTGGGGTGTGTTGTGGGGCATGGGGGTCCTGGCTCTGAGGGAGACAAAGCTGCATTTTGGCAGAATGGGGTCTGAGTTAGGGGGCCACATGGTGGCTGGCCATGGGTGGCTTTCTCTGGATGATGATTACTGTGACAGAAACTTCTAGCTAAAGGTCCGTTCTGGGGTGAGGAAGAATAAAATCTGACAGCGTCAGCATCCCCATGGATTTCAGGGGAGCAGCTCTTCCCACACTAGCTAACCCTTTATAGTTCTCTGTGTGTGCACAAGTGTGTGCATCCATGTGTGAGTGTGTGCATCTGTGTGTGAGTGTGTACATCTGTGTGCAAGTTTGGAGGCTGGAGGACTGGCTCTATTGTAATGAGAGCACATTCCACCTTCATTTTTATTTATAATTTCTTATGTTAGAAACAGTTTCTTACTTGCCTGGAACTCACTGGTTTTTGGTGATTGGCATCCTGGAAGCCTCCTTTCTTTACCTCCCCAATACTGAGATAGCAAGCCTGCACCTTTATGCCTGACTTTTTGTTTTTTTTTTTTTTTTAAACATGGATGGCAGGAATTGAATTTAGGATCTTGTGCAAGTGAGGCCCGCACAAGAGTGAGCTGATTCTCTAACAAGGCTGTTGCTACCTGTCTTCTCTGCCTACCAAATGGCCCGGAGCCTGATAAATTACAAAGTCACCCATCTCCTGTCTCCTCCCCCAGGAAGGTGTATCTTGAAGCCTTCTATAAGTGAAGCTATCTAATCCTAGCCTTGTGTCCCTGGAGAGCCTTGAATTTATGTGTTTTACATGTTTTCGTTTATTCCCATGTGGTCATACACCCAACAAGAATATCCCAGTAGTCTGGAGATGGGTAACATTTGTCACCTGACTCTAAATGTACATTCCACATTGGCGACACACCCCTTTAGGTATCCACACACGTGGTGTGTGCTGCCGTGCCTTACAGCATGGCTTCAAATCAACTCATGTTTACTCTTAAGGTGGCATCCAAAGTATTCATCAGTTCCTTGGATGATTTCACATTTCAGACACCCTGGTGGCTATGTGATTGGTTTTGGCATGTCTTCGTTTGGGAACGTTCTCAGGAGCCTCTTAGTCCAGAAAGGACCCAGACCAGACTGGATCTTTCTTTGTTCCCGAGACCCATGCTGATGGTGTGTGTATTAGTGTTATAGCTCTGATGGGAAAGGTATCCCAGCAGTTGAGAGCCAAGGAATACCACAAAGTTACAGTGTACAACAAACTTCACACAAGGATTTTACTGGGAGGGGAAAATCGCAGATTAGAAGCAGCAGAGAATTGAGCAGAAGGCAGGCTTCATGTAGGATTTTCTTGGGAGTGGAGAGGGGCTAGGTCCAGCCATTAGGGCAGTTACTGGGGGTTAAACCTGGTGGTTGGATGTCCTGAGGGGAAGGGCTTCCACTATGAACCTGCATAGATAATGTCCTTGAAGAGAGAGGAACCTTGGGAAGACATAGTCTCACTCTCTGGGATACAGGTTTACCCACAGGGGAATCGAGAAGAGAGAAAGAAGGCTGGCTAGGTGAGGCCTGAAGATGCAGGGATACGGCAAAAAGCTGGAGATCTCAGGTCAGCTTCTTTGGCTCTGTTGGAAGGATCTTCTTTCTGGTCTCTCCAGCCTGGCTACATCTCTCATTTCTCTCCTATGCAGCACCTGGTTGAATCCTACTCTTATCTTCACATTACACAGAACAAAGTCTCACTCGATGTTTGACCTGGTACCGGTCCTTCTCCCGGTTAGTCCTACGCACTCTCTTTTCTACTTCCTGTCTCCACCCACTAGAAGACCTTTCTTTTGTACTTCCTGTCTTCACCCACTAGAAGACCTCTCTTTTGTACTTCCTGTCTCCACCCACCAGACAGACTGCCATGATGTATTTTCACCAAATGGTTTTCAAATATTCTCTCCCCCACCTTCCGCCCCTGAAGCAAAGTCATATTGCATCATCTAAATTAGATCATATGGGAACTGCTGTGGGTGAAGTTGAAGTCCTTTCCTTCCTATCTGGAAAGTTCTAGAACTCTCCCCAATTATGTGGTCGAATCAATGTCACATAGAATAGACGGAGAAGCTACTGCTAAAGGACAGTGTGCTCCAGATGACTGTAGATTGAGAGGTGCACCCTCTGTAATGCACACTTGGGAACTGTATGACCCTTAGGTGAGTTGTCTTGTGTCTCTGGACCCCAGTGGTCAGCGGTTGGGGGGTTCAAATGTGGCATAGGAGCCCTGCATGAAGTAAAGGCTCAAGAAATGTCAGTTTCTTCATGATTGGTGCACCCGGGGAGGGGCAATTGGAATGGTTTTTTTTAGCATCTGGGTTCTAGAATGGTTCATCTCATTAACTGGATGAGATTTAGAGTCACCAAGGAAACAGACCTTGAGGCTTGTCTGTGAGAGATTTTCTAGATTGGATTAATTAAGGTGGGAGAGACCCACACTGAAATGTGATCAATACCATTCCATAGTCTGCAAAAGTGGATGGGCATATATCTTTAGTTACTTCCTGACTATGGATACAAGGTGACCAGTTACTTCACCTTCTTGTTAACATGCTAACTCCCACCCTCTCACCATGATGAGATTGTACACTCCAACTGTTTGAGTCAAAGCAAACCCTTCCCTAAGTTGCTTTTGATTGGTATCTAAAACAATATTTATTTTATGTATACGGGTGTTTGGCCAGCATGTGTGTCTGTACAATGACCGAGGAAGGGTGTTTTGTTTTGTTTTGTTTTGATGCAGTTGTGTGTCCTGGGTTGGCCTCCATGTAGGAGAAGATGAGCTGAGATCTGAATCCTTCTGCCTCTACCTCCTGATGGCTGGGCTTAGAGCCACCATGCTTGGCTTGTGTGGTGCTGGGGATGGAACACATATGACCTTGTGCATACCAGATGAGCACTCTGCCGACTGAATCCTGTCCAACTTCTGAGCCCTTGAAGGTCTGATTCTTGTTTGTTGTGTTAGGTTTTTTTTTTTTTTTTTTTTTTTTTTGGTTTTTCGAGACAGGGTTTCTCTGTATAGCCCTGGCTGTCCTGGAACTCACTTTGTAGACCAGGCTGGCCTCGAACTCAGAAATCCACCTGCCTCTGCCTCCCGAGTGCTGGGATTAAAGGCGTGCGCCACCACGCCCGGCGGTGTTAGTTTTTATATTCTCTCCACACCTTTTATTTTTGATCTGTATAATCAAGGTCATAATACCTGGCTACATCCAACTCCTTGTAGCCATCATACAGCTTAGGTCTGAGACACGCCTTCCACTGGAGCGCTGAAAGCTTGTGGTAACAAAGACTCTCTAAGCATTTGCTACTTTCTTGCATCATACCTTGTCCTGATGAGATGATGACTTGTCTGGGTCTTCCTCCGTCCTCCGCTCTTCCTCTTCCTCATTTTTTTCTTCATTCCAGACGGTCTTCTGATGTAGCCCAGGTTGGCCTTGATCTCATGATCCCCCTGTCTCCACTCCTTGAGTGTTAGGATGACAAGGGTGAGTCTCATGTGTGTGTGTGTGTGTGTGTATGTATATATATATATATATATATATATATATATATATATATATATACACACACATACATACATATACATGTATTATATGTATAAATATTGTGTGTGTATACATACACACACACACACACACATATATATATGTATGTATGCATACTTTTCTTTTGGTAGGTTCTTCATGGTGGGGACCACACATGGTATTTGGCTTGAGTTTGGGAGTCTGCGGCTGGCTTCGTGGAGTGGGAGATGGAGGCTGGGTAGGGAAGGCAAGAACAAAGGCAGCCTGCTGGGTCTTTTCAGAGCCAGCAGTGGGTGCAGGTGCAGTGTCTAACAAAGGCCCCCCCCCCATTCTGAGTGGGGAGGGATGGTTCTGGCCTTTCAGGTGATGATAATGAATGGTAGGCACATGCAAGGGAAGAGAAGCCAAAGAATGGGGGACAAGGCCAGCAGAACTTCAGGGGAAGAGTGGTGACTAATGGGCACGGGGTCTGAAAGGCTCCCTTTTTGAACCTGCCAGGGGAAGCGGCCTATTGCTGGCCTTTTTTTTTCTTCTTGCTCTTTTTCTTTCTCTCTTTCTCTCTCTCTCTCTCTCTTTTTTTTTTCTCCTAATGTAGGGAGGAGGAGAAGGCTTTTATCTACTCCCAGTATTTAGGCATTTCCTGTGATACTGGCTGGATGCCCATGACTGTGTTTTCCCTACCTCTGAACCTCCCTGTGCCTCCTGCGAGCCTGGCAGACAAGGGTTAAGTCCAGGCCCTATGTACATACCTCAGAAATCAGGGGTGCTTCTGTGAGCTGTGCTTGCCTCCCGTGCCAGATCTGATACCTGCCAACCTCAGGTTTTAGCCAGAATCTCAGGGTAGCACTTCGGATGTGTAACAAATGAGGGTCGCTTCCCAGTCAACTCCTGAGTGGGGATGTGATGTGGTCCATCTGTCCCATGTGACCTGCCTTCTAGGTCTGTGGCTGGGATAGAGAAATAACCTAAAGACGTGATTCAAAAAGAAGAGGGCCGGGGATGTAGCTCAGTGGAGGAGTTCTTGCCCAACACAGGAAAGGCCCTGGGTTATATCCACAGCCTCACAAGGAAACCAAAGGAACACAGAAACAACAACAAGAGCCAAAGTGTCAGGAAGAGTGTTGGACTCTGGGGGCTCGGGGTTGGCGAATGACCAGAAGAGCTGTGTGTCTCCTCCATCTTTCTTACTCCTGTTTTGCTTTTCAGTCTGCTCCGGACACATCTGGTTCCTCCCTCTCTGGCTTCTCCCTTCCAGATCCCTAGTGTGGAGGGGAGGTCTGAAACAGATGCTTGCAGCAGTAGAGGAGACACCAGTCTGTCTCCAGACCCCTCCTTGCTACTGGATACAGCGTGATGAGCAGCCTTATCAGTCTGTCCCTTACTTCTGATTTATCTTTTGTGGGCTGGGAGTAAGGTGATTTTCTCCTACCTGGAAGATTCTAAGAGGCAAACATTTCAGTGTGGCCAGGATATTTTTATCTACTTCCTAGGATTTTTTTACTTTTGTTTTTTTGTTTTGTTTTTGTATTTTTGTATTTTTGTATTTTTTTTTTTTTGAGATAGGGTTTCCTTTGTGTAGCCACCAGGCTTTTTAAAAGTTATTATTATTATTTTTTAATCTGAAATTCCAAATGCTCTTAAAACCTCAAACCTGTCATATCCTACAACTTAATGCATACAATCAAGAATAAAAATATTACACAAGACAGCTTCCTATTCAGGGTTACATGGGGACAACAATACATTTTTTTTGTTTAGTTTTGGGTCCCAGTCCCCAAGATAACCAATCTCACCCTGTCTGAGCGAATATTCCAAAAACTGAAAAAAATTCTAAGCTTCCAAACACTTTTGATTCTGAGAATTTCAGATAAGCGGTGCTTGGGGTGTCTTCCGAAGGTCATGTCTCACCTCTAGTCTGTTATTTTCTATAAGGAGCAGCTCCAGGGAATGGGGACCCAAAAGCCCCGGCTGGGAGAAGGAGCCTTGGAACAAGGGTGGTAGAGTGTGTGATACTCAATCGCAGCTCAGCCTGGGGGGGCGTGGCCAAGTTCACAGTTGGGTTCACAGCTGGGTTCATGGCCCTGGTTCTTAAATTGCCCCGCCCCCTCCACCTTGTGCCCCCCCTTTTTTTTTTCAAAAAGGAAATCATTATTGTAGCTGCCAAATCAATATTAAAACCAGGGGCTTATGAGAGGACCTGGCAGGCAGCTCTGGCAATCTTTTTACACTTCTTAATATCGGGGAGAAAAGAGAGTGTCTCTCCTGGGAAGGCCTGCTGAAGCCATGGGGATTCCCCATGGGCTGGTGAACTCCCAGCTTGGGGTCTGAGAGAGTTTACATCTCAACAAAATCAGGAAGGGTAGGAAGAGCCATGCCCTGGCTTCTTGGTTGGAAAGGATGTTCATAAGATGGAGTGGAAATAGAGAATCTTCCAGAAGCCAGCATTACTCAGGGAAAGCAACCCCCAATGCTGTGGTGTTGCGGGGGCCTGGCTTTGCTTGTATGGGTGAGGGAAACCCAGCTCTGTAAACATTCTTGATCGATTTTCCCTTAAAGCCACGCATGTCACTTCCCCCAGACGTCTGAAAGTGCAGCATTTATCCTCAGGGTAAGGAGAGACTCATAAAGGACAAAGTTCCTGCAGTTATCAGTGGGGCAGCGGGACCTGGAAACAACCCAGAAGAGAGGGGACTAAAGCTAGCCAAGAAATGAGAGCCACGTGCCAATGATAGGCATTTAAGATGCTGCTGTGAGCCAGGCGATGGTGGCACACGCCTTTAATCCCAGCACTCTGGAGGTAGAGGCAGAGAGGCAGAGAGAGGCAGAGAGGCAGAGAGGCAGAGAGGCAGAGAGGCAGAGAGAGGCAGAGAGGCAGAGAGGCAGAGAGAGGCAGAGAGGCAGAGAGGCCGAGGCAAAGAGGCAGGCAGATCTGAGTTGGATGCTAGCCTGGTCTACAGAGCAAGTTCCAGGACAGCCAGGGCTGCATAGATGCTATTGTGATTTCTTCTTCCTGGACTCTCCCTTTCCTCCTCTTCCCTCCTTGCTCTTATCCTCTCTCTCCTTGCTTCCTCTCCCCTTCCCCTCCTCTTCCCACTACTTTCCTCTCCCTCCTCCTTCCTCTCCCTCCTCCCACTACTTTTCTCTCTCTTTTCCCTTCTTCCTCTCCTGTCTTCCTTTCTTCTCCTACCTGTTTCTTTCCATAAATATTTGCCAATCACCCCTACTCTGTGGGCATTGTGGATCTCTGTGTGCCGATGCAGATGTTTATGAAGTTAAGAAGTAATAAATACACAATAAAATAAAAGTTTTAAAAGCCAGTTTCGTGGATCTATTATATGATTGCACCCTTGTAAATGCGTGTTTATTTATTCATATACTTGAATAGGCAGTAAAGTGTTTAAAAGGTCAGGCACCAAGATGCCACTGCTTGCCCCTCATGGTGACAGGGCTGTAGATGACTCTCATCACTTCAATTTTCACTTTATCTACGCTGCCGGAGTCACCTGTGGCAAGCCTGTGTTTCTTGTATAATTTCAAGTTTGGAAAGTCAGGACACCCCGTGTGTTGGGCTTTGAGCTTCTCCTTTTGTCTTGTTTCCAGTCACTAGGGGCCTGACTGGATCCTCCTTAGCCACACAATTTCTCTGCTGGTCAAACGTGTCAGGTTGTTACTACCTCAGGGTCTTTGTCCATGCTGTTAGCTCTGCCCAAGTTTCTCTTCCTTGGGTCATTGCTGAATGTCCTTCTGTGAGAAGCCCTCTTGCCAACTTAATAGAAATGAATGTTCCCCACATCCCATAATTGGCTCTTCCTATCGCTTCAACTCTAAAGTTGTCTTGACTCTTGGCTACTTGTTCCTTCTCCTCTTTGCTCACACAGCATATGAGGAGTGTGTGTATTCAGGGACCTTGTGTTCTTGGCTCCTGGAACCAAACCTGGCACTTAACGAGAAACCAGTACATATTTGTTGAATGGACAAATATTCATTTGGGGAATAAATATTAAAAAAGGAAAGGATTTACACTGTTAAAAGACACCTGCCCTTTTTCCTTGGCAGGGACTTGTCAGGACAGGGTGGCCTCTAGCTAAACGTCCCTTCTGCTCTTTCTCAGCCTCTCTTTCCTTTGTGACCTTGCCAGTGACCCTGAGTGGGCTTCAGGGTCACACATTCTCAGACTGCAGAGTGCAAAGTGATCAGCAACCGTGGCCGTGGGTCATGTAGGTGTTTGGTTGGTGTGTGGTCCATGTGCTGTGTGACATCTCTCAGGTCACGTTATCCTTACTGGGAGCAGTTTTCACTGTTGTGTGGGAGGAAGGACCTTTCCACTTTCCCTTCCAAATCAACAGGCAAAGACAACGCCCCACATGCCCCACCCACATCTCTTTTTCCTCATAGATGCCAGGAGCCATATTTAGTTTTTTTGAACCAGGTTAGGGCAGGGGAAGGGGGAGAGGCATGAAGCAAAGTCAAACACCAAGAGCAAGGTCAGTTATATGACATTTGAAGACACTCAACTCAAATTCCTTAGGGCTTGCAGTGGGGGTGAAGACAGTGTATACCCCTGGCTGCTGCACTCAGCCCTGAGGCAGGCCTCCAAGTTACAAGGCAGCAAAATCCCTTCCTTCCTCTCCCTTTTCTTCCCTCAGCTGCCTACTGCATTCCACCCTTCTTCCCCCATCTCCCTCTCCCTCCTTTTCCTTTTGGATTTGTGATTTTTAGAGTCTCACTTTGTAGCCCTGGCTGGATGTGAACACAGGATCTTCTGGCTTCGGCCTCCAAGTGCTAGGGTCACAAGCATGGTAATTCTGGTCCCAGAATTCTCAATGGATACTCTCTTCTGTATCCATCCTGTCAGTTGACTTAGATCCTGAAACTCAGCAATGTGACAGGCCAGCTCAAACCATCTGTCAGGAGTATTTTCCTCAAAGACAGTGGAGGGGAAAGATTTATAGCTTCTGCATGCACTTGTGTGTGTGTGCCCATGTGTGTGCGAGTGTGTGTGCGAGTGTGTGTGTGTATGTGAAGTGCCCTCAGATTCCCCAGAGGTGATTGGGAGCTGCAATGTGGGTGCTGAGGACCAAACTCAAACCCTCTGTAAAGGCAGTAGGTGCTCTTAACTGCTGTCTCACCAACCCCAACAAGGAAGTTTAGAATTTATTTTCTGATCAGCATACTGGAAAGACTCCTTCAGCCCTTGCTCAAAATATATGGTAACCACCAGGCATTCTGCCATCCACCTTTATTTCCAGCATGTGGGAGACAGAGGCAGGTGGATCTCTATGAGTTCAAGGCCAGCCTCACCCAGGTATCCTGTTCTATGCCATTGAAATCCCGTTTCCAAACCCCCCAAAGAAACCAATAAACAAAACAGGAAATTCTAGGACACAAACGATTCTTCCGGCTACAAGAACACTCCACGCCCTGGAGCCTTTTCAGTCGGTTTAACTCCGTCTCTCATATGGAAACGCTACATATGTTTTCAACATGCTGTAATTACTGCTCACTTTGATACGACCATGTGTGAAAACACGCAAAACGTCACCCACCTGGTCAATGTATGTACGATACACACTTATTTTTTATTTATTTATTTTTTTTACCTTGGATTTTGCCTCATATATTTTTATGGCCCTATTATCCAGCCTCAGTCGCAGAGACAATGGGTGGAAACTGTAGCAGGATTCCAGATTTTTTCTCCCTGCTTTCATCTTCCCTACAATTCTGCAGACTCTGAGTACTGGAAAAATAAAAAGCTTTACAGACTAGGGTCTCCTTGCATAGCCCAGTGTGTATCTGTCACCGTGTCACAGAGTCCTTGGGCATCCACAGGAAGTACCACCCCTTGCTACCACCAGGACATGGAAGGGAACTTCTGGAAGCCACCTTCCTGGGAAGTCAGTCCCAGATCTGTCTGTTTTGATTGGGTTATTTCAGGAAGTAGCGGGGTATAAGGTAGGGTAGCCTTAGACTGTGAAATCAACAGACTCAGAGCCAAAATCATGGGGAAGAACTCCAAAGGATGAAGGGTCTGGCATGCATTATCCTTTGACTCAGGCCCTTTGACTAGGTTGACTATTGTTTGTGCTCAGTGTATGCATGTGTGTGTGCATAGGTCTATGCGTGTGCCTGGTGAGTGTGCCTGGATGCCTTTGGAGTCCTGATGTTTGCCCTATCACTCTGCCTAATTTCCTTGAGAGACTCTTTCACTGACCTGGGGTTTGCCATTTTTTCAACCAGACTGGCTGTACAGCAAGACTCTTGAGAGCCCCTGTTTCTGCTGTCCCATCTATGGAATCACAGGCAGGGGTGGCTTTTATGTGGGTCCTGGGATCCAAACCCAGTTTCTGCAGCACCTTATGAAACCTCATTGTGAATGTTCGTGAGTACTTTATTTTCAATTATGCCCTATGTCCTCCTTTACACAGTTACCCCATCTCATCTCCCCAGTGCCCCCTCTGTGGGTTTTAGTCATTACAAAGATGACTCTGGACCATGTCTTTATTTTGGATGAGACTTTGAATGTTTAATTTTTTTTTTTTTTTTTTTTTGCCAGTGACTCTCTATGTCGCTCACACTAGTGTCTTTACTAGTGAAGCAGCGATGCATGCACCATGCCTGAATTAGCAGACTTTTTAGGTCAAACTTCCACTCTAGTTTGACATAGACACTCCTCCCCCACCTATGGAGAACCTAGGGCCAAGGGAAATTCCTTTTGCGGAGCAGAAGGTCACAAAGCCGGTCCTGGGGATGCTGGGCTTAGCACTCAGACTTTTTGCTATCAATGGCCATCCTCTCAGCTTCTGATGCCATAAAGTGGGTTTTCTTCTCAGGGTGTGTTAACCCTGGTACATGGGGGGCAAAGGTCACCACACACTGTAAGCCCAGTCAGCTACCATCCCTCTCCCCTCCTTTAGCACGTAGGACGAACTTCAGGACGGCACGATGCCATTATGTCAAAGACTGGCCCACCGCTGCCAGCAGCTTTCAAAGGTTTTGGGGTCTGCAGAGTCCCTGAAGAATTTTGGCTTGAAGCCCTCTTTCTCCTTCGTTTCTGAATCCAATGGTAGATTAGGCGAAATGGAATCCGTATGGTTCTGATTCATTTACACTTAACTCATCAAAATGTTCCTTTTTATGAGCTATTTGATGTCCAGAAAGCCTTTTGAGTAGATTTTATAAGCCTTTTAAAGACTTTTCTCTTAGAAACAGGCGGTTGCATTTTGCCAAGAATAAACAAACTTGAACCTCAGAAGTGCATCGCTTGCCAAGGATCCCAGGGCCAGAGGACAAGCTTATGAAGGCACCCTGTGCTCCTTTTCCAGTCCCCCCTCCCTTTACTGCTCTGGGTCCCACTTCCCTTCACAGTCTCTTTGCAGAGGTTACTATTGCCTTCGGTGAACTTTGACACCCCTCCCCCTCTCCCTCCTCCCACCCAGCATGCCCTGTGGCATTGCTCTCAACATCGGGGGAGCATGGCCCCAGAGTGCTCCCCTCTGTAGCTGTTCTGTGTCCTGCCTGGGAACCTTTGAACATGGACCTGAAAGAGATGCGGGCAGAGCCCTCTGCCCTCCAGCTGAACACTCTCCCCTGGTCATGTACAAAAGTCCCTTGTGACATGTGCATGATCAGGTAGGGGAGACGTTCAGATCCTCTTGTGTTTCCATGTTAGGAAACCGAGGCAGGAGGGTTTATGCGATTGCCTATGACCATCTTACTCATTGAGGGCGAACTCCAAAGACATTTGCTTCATTTTCTTTGCTTCCCTCGCCTCCTAAGAATGACCCAGGAGGTCATGGACGGAGACTCGCTTTGGGCTAAGATATTTCATGGAAAGGAAAACTTGGAAAGCAAATCAAGGACAAATATGAGATTCCCAACTTATCACCACACCAAGGCTCAGTGGCGATATTTCCAGTGGACGAGAAAGCTAAGCTGAGATACTGAACTCAATTCCACCTGGCTGTCCAGTTAAGCCACTGAAAGATGTGAGAAAGGTATGTGTGTGTGTGTGTATGTGTGTGCGTGTGTATTGGGGCCTGGGGGTAGTATGGCTCAGTAGGCAGAGTCTTTCCTTATCTTGCATGAGATCCTGGGTTCCAACCCCAGCACAGCATAAAATGGGGTGGTGGTGGCTCAGAACTTCGTTCCTGGGACATGGAAAGTGGAAGACTGGGGAACTGGAAGATCAAGATTATCCTCAGATACAGAGAGAATTTGAGGCTGGTTTGAGCTACTCAACAAACAGACAGACACAAACACACTTGCACACACACACACACACACACATACCACTCACTCTCACACATAAATACACTCACACACTCTCAAATATACATGCACACACTCACACACACACACATACTCATACACTTTCACACACTCACACAAACTCTCATACTCACTCTCACACTCACACACTCTCACACACTCATACACACATACTCACATACTCTTACATTCTCACACTCACACTCATACACACTCTCACACACTCACACACACACACTTTCACGCACTCACACAAACTCTCATACTCACACACTCGCACACACTCACACATTCATGCACACTCATACACACTTTCACACACACACAGACACTCACATATTCACACACAGGGCAGAGAGAGCGCTGTCCACTAGTATTAGTGAATAACTAGAACTTTACAGCTGCTTTGCATTCATTATTCTAAATTTATTTTTACTTTCTGTGTTATGGGTATTTTGCTTGCATGTACGTGTGTGTACCACATGTATGCTGGTTGCCCACACAAGTCAGACGAGGTATAGGATCCCCTGGAACTAGAATTACAGATGGTTGTGCGCTAAGATGTAGATGCTGGGATCAAACTTGGGTCCTTTGGAAGAGCAGCCAGTGCTCTTAACCACTGAGCCATCTCTCTAGCCCCCATCTTTCACTTTTGACTAAGAACACCTTTTGTTTATGCATATGGCACTGTATATAGACTCACACAAAACTTTCCCTTGCTTTTAACTAATTTATTTATTGAGACAAGGTCTCCTGTAGCCCAGGCTGGCCTTCTATTTGCTACTGACCTTGATCTTACGATCCCTCTGCCTCCATCTTCCAAGAGCCGGACCTACAGGCATATGTCACCACACTGGCTCTGCTATTTTATTTTATTAAGGCAAGGTCAGGATATATAATGTAGGCTGGTGTAGAATTTGTCATGCAAGGCAGGTTGGCCTTAACTACACATTTCTTTGTCTCTACTTCCTGCATGCTGGGGTTACATGTGAACACCACACTCTGGTTTGATCTGAAGTGAACTCTTTCAAAATGCAGAGGCACTTTTCACTGGACGAGTGCAGCGGTTCTTACCTGGAACTGATTTACTTATTCTTTGCAGAGGACATCTGGAGATATGGGAGAAAGATGTCACGGGTCAGAGAATAGGCTCTTGCAAGAATCACACAGCCTACAGTGCTAACAGCACGAGGAGAGAAAGCTGGAATAGTCAGTGAATACAAGACTGGACAGAGAAATGGTTTAAGGGTCTCTGGAAGAATATGCTTTTTCCTTTTTTCCCAGCTGGAGTCTCACTACATGCTGGCCTAGAACTCACTGTGTAGACCAGGCTGGCCTTGAACTTACAGGAGTCTGCCTGCCTCTGTCCCCGAGTGCTGAGATCAAAGTCCTGTGCTTTCACTTTTGGCTTAGTATTTTTATTCCTGGTTAGCTACAACTGTACAAAGACTTCCTATAATTCAGATGGGTTTTTTTTTTTTTTTTTTTTTTTTTACGTTTTTAAAGATTTATTTATTTATTTATTTTATGTAGTCTGTTGCTGTCTTCAGATACACCTGAAGAGGGCATCGGATCCCATTACAGATGGTTGTGAGCCACCATGTGGTTGCTGGGAATTGAACTCAGGACCTCTGGAAGAGCAGCCAGTGCTCTTAACCACTGAGCCATCTCTCCAGCCCCATAACCCCCACAATCCAGTTTTAATCTAGCTTTGCTGACTGGTGCTTAGACACAAAAAGGATTATTTGTGCATGTATTTTAAACCAGGTATGATGGCATATGCATGTAATTCCAGCTCTCAAGAGGCAGGAGGATAAGAAGTTCAAGGTTAACCTGGACTACATAAACAAGGTCAAGGCTAGCCTGGACTACATGAGATCCTGCTACAACCAACCAACCAATGAGAACCGCAGCGTCTTCTTCCTCCCAAATGGTACTGTCTGAGTACCTAGGCTCGCTGCAAAGGTAGATGGTATAACATACACAGTTCCTGTGAAGGTAGTAGGACTCCAAAGAAGTCTGACCTCTTGGTGACACGCACCCATGTGTGGTATTTCCTCTTACAGAAGAGGAACATTTTGCCTTTTTGAGAATTAATAGGGAAAATAATCGTAACTGAATGGCGGAAAAACAGAGTGCCAGCCCCCCCCCAACCCCCACCCCTGTGAAGAATTAGCTCCATTGCTCATGAGCATACAGACCCTGGAGGGAGAGCAAGATGTGTGTAACGGGAGGAGAGAGCAGGCCCTGGGAAAGTGCCATCCCTTTGTTGGCTTCAGCGGAGGCAAATGCACGAACTGTGGAACAGTCGTCATAAATACAGTTATTTGTAACGTCAAAGCAACAATGGCAGCCGAGGCGTCCGTCTCTTTCATTCCCCCTTCTTGTCCCTGAGCAGGGGGGGAAGAAGAAAAAAATCACAGGAAAATGTGAATAACATTTTCATTCACTGGGGTTCCTGGTGAGGTCTGAGTGGAGCCTGCACCCTGCGTTCTTCTGAATGTGTTTCTCCACAAGAACGTCAATTCCTTTTTTTGGGGGTGGGGTGGGGTGGGGTGGCTGAGAGGCACAGCTCGACTCTTTCATGTAAAAGCATTTTTTTTATAAAGAATGAGGCACTGCAGTGAGTATCTCGACACACCATCAAATGGCGTTCACACCCCTTCCCCTCTGTGGGCCACTTGGTCTGGGAACCTAGTGTCCCCACCCAGGAAGCAGGCTGGGGGTGAAATGAGAACCTGCTGCTGGAGAGAGCTATCAAAGCTGCTTTGAAAAAGAGTAAAATGGGGGGGGGAGTTTTCCCTCTTAATTGTCTCTTTCACAACACACACATGTGCTGGCATAGGCAAACATGTATTCAGAGACACACGTACAAACATATGCATACACACATACATATGCATACATATATACATGTGAATGCATATACTTGCACAACTTGTACAACTTGCACACACATGCACACATTCATATCCACTGCTACACACCCATATACATGTACACACACACACACACACACACACACACACACACGGCTGATCTTACCACAGTGACCCAGAGACACATGAAGGGCTATTATCCTCCTCACCCATTACACTGACAAGACCCCATTTTCTAAGTGCCATTTGGGGACCATATCCTTCAATTCCCATGAGTCTGTGATTTTCCTTCCCCCCTTTTTTCTCAATTTAATATTAATATATTTGCTTCCTGCCACTGAATCTGTTTTGGATTTTATTTTAAAATGAAGCAGCTTGTAATATTTTCTTCTCTCCTAATTTCAAGATTTCCCTTGTCCCAGGGACGGGACCCTAACAAATTAATTTAAGATTTGGATGGGAATCAACTCCCTTAACGTTTTCAGCCCAATTGTTTAAGACCAGAAGTGAAAATATTGTGTTTATGGACAGAGGAGTAGCGGGAGATGGTGGGAATTCTGCGGGTGGGTTGATGGGAAGGGTGCTTTGGATAAAATTAAATCTGTGTGGTGTGTGTGTGTGTCATACAGAGAGACACAGAAGGGTGTATGTTTGTGCAGGGGTTTGTGTGTGTGACACACAGAGAGACATACACACAGTGGGTGTTTGTGTGCATGTGATTATGTGTGCACTTACACATGTGTGTATGTGTCACAGAAAGAGACAGAGACACAAACAGTGTGTGTTTGTGTAGGGGTTTGTGCATATGTGTGTGTCACACAGAGAGAGACATACACACAGAGAGACAGAAACACAGAATGGGTGTTTGTGTGCTTGTGATTATGTGTGCATGGGTGTGTGCTTACATGAATATGTGCGTATGTGTCACAGAGAGGGGGGACAGAGAGGAACAGAGAGATAGAGACACAGACAGTGTGTTTGTGTGTGCATGTGCTCATGTGTGCATGTGTGTGTTTATGTGTGTGTGCCTCTGTGGTTTTGTGTGAATAACATTGTGTGTCTTTGTAGATGGTGTGTGTGTGTTACATGAATGTATGTAGGAGTGGACTCACCTATGTAAGCATGAGCAGAAGTCAAAGGAGGACTCTCTTCCTCTCTGCTTTATTCTTTGGAGACAGGGTCTCTCACTGAACCTCCAGCTTGCTGTTTCAGTCAGGCTGGACATCCCTGTAGTCTGCCCCCAAGACTGCAGAGACAGATGTGCACAGTCATCCTGGGCTTTCCTGTAGTCTCATGTTTGTATCACAACTACTCATGGCCCAGGAGCCATCTCTCTAGTCCTCAAGCTAACTTTTAATATAAAAATAGTTTAATTTGAAGCAGAAAAGAAAAAGAAAATTTCTTGTCTTTTAGATTTTTCTTTTCTATCTACCCACATCCTGCCTCTGGGATGAGAGGGAGGCACACATGCTAACCATAGGAAAATTGGAAAGTTGGTAAAATGTAAAGGACCGGATACCTGCCATATCACATCCTAGAGGTGAGCATGGCTAAATATTTTGATTTATTTTCTTATTTCTGAGCCCCAATTGGGAATCATCTTTCAAATACTGTCACATCACAAGCATTTGCTCATATCATTAAAAATTCATTAGGGCCATATTTTAAAGCGATTGTGATATATTTGATCATACAACAGTTTTACCAAGTCATTTTTAATTGATGGATATTTAGATTAAAATGAAAGCAAAAACCTTTGTAATAAACATCAATGTGACAAACATCTTTACTCATGAATCAGTGGCCTTAGGTCACATTGAGAGATCAAAGGGTTTGGAATGGTTGGTACAGAGAAGGAGGGGTGTCAGGAAGAGGTTGGGATGCACAGGGAGGCACAAGGAAGAGATCTTGCCAGCCCCTGCATGTCAAGAGTAGGGGTTTGGGGCTTTACTTGAGTAATTAAAACTAACAATGATGACGGGGGCTGGTAGCAGTTAATAGTGATCAAATCTTTATTGTTCACGAGACATTCTCCCCAGGAAGTTTTAAAATGAATACCTCAAATCCTTGCACTAACCCCCAGCTGGAGGCATACCATGCAGACCCAAAGCCATGGAGAATTTGAACTGAGAATCCTGGTCATAGATAGGTTCACAGGACCCCAGATTTAGAGTAAGCACTCTCCTTTACTCTGGTCCATTACTTGAAAGCAACACGGAAGTTCAAGATGGTGTTGGGGGATGGGGTTGGTGTGTGTAAAAGGCTCACTCTGCCATGAGAGCAGATGGGGGAGACAGGGTGGAGGGGCGAGGGCTGGGGGTGGAGGGTGGATGAACAGGAAGTGGATGAGGAGACAAAGAGGCCTGGTTCCCAGGATGCCTTGCAGGCTTGGGCAGCTGGTGGACCATAGAGGTGTGTGAAGATACGAGGGATGGTTGATTGTCTAGGTCAGGGTCCGTTAGATTCTTTCCTGTTATCAAGACAGAATCTCTGGGGTCACTGGGCTACATACACATGTGTGAGTCTCTGTCCCATCATTGTGGTAGGAGGTATGGTGAAGAACATCTTCATCTAATAGTGAACAAGAGTGTGTGTGTGTACCTGTGTGTGTTTGTGTATTGTGTGTGTGTTCTGGGTTTGCTTTTATTGTTTGTTTGTTTGTTTGTTTGTTTTGAGACAGGGTATCTCTGTGTAGACCTGACTGTCCTGGAACTTGATCTATAGCCCAGGCTGGCCTTGAACTCGTAGTGATCTGCCTGCCTCTGCATCTTGAGTACTGGGATTAAAGGAGTTCACCCCTGCCACCACCACTGTCAGGCTTGAACATTTGAAGTTTAAGTGACAGTGTTTCCTTTTTTTGTGTCTGTGATGGTGAGGGTGTGGGTCAATCCCCTCTGAACATAAGTGATATTAGGAAAATATGATTACCCAAGACTAATATATGTACATAATTTAATATGTGTGCGTTTTCTTCTTGGTAGTCCCTAATTTGAAGGCTTAAGATTCTGCTCTCAGAGCCAGGCATGGTGGTGCATGCCTTTAATTCCAGCACTCAGGAGGCAGAGGCAGGCATATTTCTGAGTTCGAGGCCAGCCTGGTCTACAAAGTGAGTTCCAGGACAGCCAGGGCTATATAGAGAAACCCTGTCTCTAAAAAAAAAAAAGATTCTGCTCTCAGTGATCTTGGAATTGTATTTGTGGTTTCTCAGTGGAGGTTTGATTTCAGACAGGTGTGTGTGTGTGTGTTGTGAAAGGGTCTGGCTATGTAGCCAGAGATGGGGAACTGCAGGTGCTGGCCCCCCACACCTAGCTTCTATGCTTTTCACAATGCACAAAGCACTTCCTGCAAGTGTGTCTATCCACTAAACAGTCCCCATCACAGCTCTGTCAGATTGGTGTTCATGATGTTACCATTTCACAGATGAGTAAACAGAGTCTCAGAGAAGCAAAATGACCTACGTGGGCTCCGGAAAAGGTTGCAGGAGCAGACGGGCCCTCAGCTCTCAAGCTTGTCTCACTTGAATGGTCCTTATTCCTCTTAAGTTTCCTTTTTATTTTTCCTCCGGTGGTAGGGATTGAGTGGATGATGTCCTGTAAGTGAGGCAAGCACCTTACCCAGTAGGTCACACCCCAGCCCACATCTCTTGTTCTTTGTGTCATTATCTTCTGTCACCCAAAGAGAAAAGCACACACTGAGCCACCATGCAAACTGGCCTTTGTTTAAAAAAGTTAAATAAATCTACCTGACACCTCCTGTTTCCCCCTTTCCCATCCCTTTCTTTTTGACAGACTTTCCCTGTGTAGCCCAGGCAGGCCTTGAACTCGCCACCTCTTACCTCAGCTTCCTTTGTTCCAGAACTGCAGGTGAGAGATCACCATACCTAGCCAAAGCTGTGCTCCCCACAGCAGCCCTTTCTGACCCCAGAGTTGATTATCCTGGCCAGGGTCTCCCTCACCCCTGCATCTTCACATCCCAGCCATGCTGGTTATAGTCCTCAGGGCTCAGAGCTGCCACCTCTAACCCAACCTGGGAGTGAAGTCCATTGCTTTCCCTGCTAATGCCTCTGCTTGTGGACTCAGTCCTTGCCCTCCCACCCCATGTGTTTCAGCCTTAGAGCTTCAGAGACAATGCACAGTGCTAGCTGGGGTCATACAGAAATGATAGAGACCATAGTAGCCTCCAGATAGAGCAGGTGCTACTGGGGAAACAGACAGATAGACAGAGACAGATAGAGAGAGATACATACACACAGACAGACAGACAAATAGACGCACACTAAGGAATAGAAGAGCTAGGATTGCTATCATTGCCCTCCAGAGTTAGGAGTTTGGGTGTGATCGTCTGAGCCACGAGCTGTGTGGCTTTGTGTAAACTCACTCCTGTTGAGACTCACATTCCTGTTTCTACTGGCTGGAATCTCCAGGCCAATAGTGCTTTTCTCTCCTTCAGCTCCTCGCTGCCCTCCACCCCGACTGCTAAGGACAGTGTCTGTCACACATTATCTAGAAACATCTGTCAAATGCACTATTGCACAGAACCCAGCAGATACAGCTAGTAGCCCATCCCTCCTGGGGATACTATGTACATAGTTCATGATAATGCTTGTGGGGGGTAGGCTATGTGCACATCCCCAGGATGGACATGATGATGCATGCTCTACCCCTTCCCCCTTTGTGAATGTGTGGTGAATGGTGGAGGTGGGCTAAGTTGGTTCTTTAAGATGGTGTCAGGATGTTCACTCCGCAGGCAGAGAGGAACTTGCCCACTAGTAAGCAGGTAGCAATGGTCTTATTACATTTATGTATTTGCATGTGTGTTTTGGGGGAGGCATACACATTCAGTGTGCATTAGTAGAGACCAGAGAACAATCTGTAGGACCTGGTTCTCTCCTTCTGCTATATGGGCCCATGGGAATTGAACTCAGGCTTTTGGGCTTTGCAGTAGGCTCCTTTACCTTCTGAGCCAGCCCCAGAGAACAATGACTACAGAGCACCTGGCTGGATCCCTGTCTCCCTAAGTCCTAGCGAGTTTAGGAAATTCTTTCAAGTACAAGAGAGAAGAGGGTTTACAATTTGGCTGGAAGCTCTGTGTGGTGAAAGAGTCTATTTCAAGGAGAGAAATCAGAAAGCACAGGAATCAAAGACCCCCCATTACCTTGTGCAAAAGAGGACTGGGAAAATCAAACATGGTGTCCGGTTGTCCATCAGGTATCGATGACCTCTGTACTCCCAGTGACTTCATGTGACCCAAGTCTACCATTAGCTTCTGTGCAGAGGGGACATATGGCAACAGTGAGAGAGAAGTCAGTCAGCATCAAACAAAACCAACACTTTACTCTCACCACACTGCTTTGCTTGCTCATCAGCACATACATCACCTGACTCAGCGATGTCCCTGAGGAAACCCAAATGCCTCATTCCAACATGTCTCACGAAAGAGTAACATGCCACGAGGCACCAGGGATGCAAATATGGCAGCACAGGCTGCCATACTCATCTGCTACAATGCTTTGCCCATACAGCCTACTGTGTCTCCCATGCTGTGGTAGTCAATTCTGCCAACTCAACACAGCCTTACATGTGCCTGAGAGAAGGGTCCCAGATCAGCGGCTACTTGGATGAGATTGGTGCTTCTGTGAGAGATTATTTCAATTTTACTAATTGAGGTGAGAAGACCCACCATGGGCAGCGCTATTCCCTTGGGTCCTGAACTGTTTAAGAGTAGAGTAAGCTAGTTGAGCACTAAGCGCACATGTGTGTGTGTGCGCTCACGCACTTATCACTCTCTGTTCTGGACAGTAGATGTGATCTGACAAGCTCCAGTCACTGTGTAGTCCCTGCAGTGATCAGCTGTAGCCTGGGATTAGAGGTGAGCCAGATAAACCCTTTCTCTCCTGAGTTTCCTGTTGTCAGGATATTGTATCTCAGTAACAGGCATGAAACTGTGACACCACCCAAATGTGACATTCCTCAATAAGACTCTCTTTAACCCAGTGTTGCTGCTTGGAATGACTATGGCTCAACCCACCTCATGCCAAGCCAGTGCTGACTCGGCAACTGACTTAAAGCAACGGAAACAGACAAGTAGGCAGAAAAAGGCATTGGAAAACCTGGTGTCTCTCAGAACCAAATGATGTGGTTGTGAGTGACTGGGTTTTTCCCAGCCTTGGTGGAATGAAGAAACCCAACATGGAACCCCTTGGTTGTGCCAACCAGCCCTATTTCTTTCAGTCTTCATCTGCCTTGGCCATCTCTGCTGGGGCCATCTTGGTCCTTGGGAGATGCCTTGGAGGGAGCGGGGATGGATGGAGGAAAGAGGGAGGAAGGAAGAGAGCAAGAGAGCGCAAGAGAGAGAGCTGTAGGGAAGATGGAGAAGGGTGCAGATGGATTCTCAGCATGGCTGGGAACGAAGTTAACCATGGGCAGTTTGGTGTGGTCTGCCTGTCCATCCAAGACTAATCTTAGATCCAACACTTACTTTGGCAGAGGGAGAGAAACAGAAGAAAGTTCGTGTTCCCCAAGCACCCCCCCCCCCCCAAGCCCCCAGAAGTGGACCCAGGGATCCACTCCTTGTCTTGTCTTTTTCCCTTTCAAATAAACCGCCTGGCTTTTAAGATCTTCAAAACGCCATTAAAGGCTTTTTACCCCCTCATATATTGGAGGCGTTTGATGAAATGGGGCGGGGTGTGTGTGTGTGTGGAGAAAGATAATGGGGCCTCCAGGAACAGAGAGCAGAGGCCTTAATTTCGCCTGTCTCCCTGGCCGTAATGGTGCTGGATGTAAACACCGCCCTGGTGAATGTCGGAGCAGTGATTATAGGACAGCCCTGGAAGAGGAAACGCTTGCAAGCCGCAAGGAAGACTGTAGCCCTTTGAAGGAGTTTGGCCCCTCTTTTCACCCCCTTCGCTGTCCCGCCACCACAAGTCCGGCCCTCCTACTTTTCTTCTCTGGGTTCCCTGGTACTGTAAACACGGTGACAGAAATTAGACCTGGGCAAATCTGTTAAACATTTTAAGTCAAAGTGGGGTTAGTAGTTGTCTCACTTGGAGGGATACACGAGACGAAACTAATAACTCAGTAATGGGTCTTTTGTTTTTGTCTGGGGACTGGTGGGAGGGAGGTGGGGGGCTGGAGCCAGGGGTGAGGAGCGCGGATCTAGGATGGGAAGGCAGGGCCAGGCTGTTGTTAGGAAGCTGGATCAGAGCTGGAGTTAATGTTGGGGGCCTTCCTGTGGAGGTCTCCACCACCAGAGTGTCCGGAAGAGCCGCCAGTGACCACTCCGTCAACACTCCGCTTGCCCTCCTGTTCGGGTACCACACTGGTCTTTGGTCTTCTGCTCACGGAGTGCTTCTTGACAGCTTCAGGCTGAAGACTAGGCTGCCCGCTCTTCATCGGTTCCATCCGTGAAGTTCCCAGTGACGTCAATGGGCTTCCAGATGGAGACCACGTGCGAGCTGTGGGGACCAAAGAACCAACCCAGGGAGCTGCGCCTGGGCACGGAGGAGTTCACATGGACGTGTTTTGTAGTCTGGAAACGTCTGCCTGGGATAGAGTGCCTCTTTATAATTCTGGTCAGATGGTTGGAGCCAGGGATGAGAACCGGACCATGGGAAGCTTGGTTAGGAGGCCATGTCGTCCAACTCGCATCTATTAAGAGCTGGCTTATGTGGCCAGTGAGTAACATGGATGTAACATCTAAGACAGGCTTGACCTTTGTCCTCTGGGGACACTTACAGTCTAGTGCATTGTATATTACATAATAAATTAAATAATTCCATGAGTCATGATTTCATCATTTCCTGTTAGGAGATCCAAGGAAAGAATAAAAGGCATAAAATGGTATAGTTTTTTTTTAAATAGAGCCTTTTATTGATTATTCTCTGACAATATCATACACGTAAACAATGTATCCTGAGTGTATCCACTTTTCAATGTTCTCACACTGCCATGTCCCCCTCTTCTTTTTCTCCCTTTGCTTGTTTGTAATCCACTGAGTTCAGGTAGTGCCTGTTGGGATGTCCACCAATCTTACACACTTGACTGTGCACAAGTCTTGTGCAGCTGACCTGCAGTGGGTTCCTAAGTACAGTGGCTGTGGTTTATTCAGAGGGCAGGACTTCACAACACTCCTCTCCAATCTCTGGGCTCTTCAGCTCTCTCCACCCCTTTCTCCATGATGTTCAAAGTGGGTCCTGTGAGTTTTTTGTTCTGTGAACTACAATGTATCCACCATCGTTTTATTTTTTCTTTTCTTTTCTTTTTTTTCCTTTTCTTTTCTTTTCTTTCCTTCCTTCCTTCCTGTCTTTCTTTCTTTCTTTCTTTCCTTCCTTCCTTCCTTCCTATCTTTCTTTCTTTCTTTCTTTCTTTCTTTCTTTCTTTCTTTCTTTCTTTCTTTCTTTCTTTCTTTCTTTCTTTCTTTCTTCCTTCCTTCCTTCCTTCCTTCCTTCCTTCCTTCCTTCCATCTCCCCCTCCCCCTCTCTTTGAGGCAGGGCCTCTCTACATTGTCCTGGAACACACTATGTGGGCTGGTGGGCTGGAACATACATAGATCTGTCTGCCTTTGCCTCCCCGCCCGCCCCCCCCCCCCCCCGCCCCTGCGAGATAGGATTAAAGGTTTGTGCCATCATGCTTGGCCCCTGACCATTTTCTTAACGATTGGGGATATTTATTGAGAGAACATGGCAGAGGAGTATAAGGACCCTTGTTCACCGAAGACACCAATAAAGTCAGGTCTGAGATTGCCACAGCCACTCAAACGTAGTAGTCGAGACTTCAAACTTTCTGTTGCCCCCAAACCTGCCTTTCACAGCCTTCTGTTCTCCTGATAGCTCTTGTTAGGTTAGACGATAAAGCACCCTGAGGCAAGGCATACCTTTCTTCCTCCTGCCAGCAGCGCTTTTAGTTGCAGATACAGGACTTCTAAGCTGATTTTACTTCCCTCCTCCATTACTAAGACCACTTGGTTCCCTCTGGGTCCCACCATCATTTAGTTCCCGTTATGTTTGCCCAAATCCAAACTGTCATGGAGCTGGTGCTTTCTATCTACGTGATCCTTTGGTTCCCCAGGACGAATGGTTGCATCCCCTTCATTCCTTGTCAGAACCAACACAGCAGCAGGCAGGTGTGCTTCTGTAGAACGACCTCCTGCATGCCCCAGGTAAATGTTATTCATAAAGCTAGAAGCTTAAGACATTTTAGCTCTTTCCGAGGAGTCTTGGGATGTTTGATCTTGGCACCAGCCATTGGAGGAAATCTCTGTGTGTAGAGGTGCTGTCACAGGCTGGCAGGACAGCACGGCCACATGAGCTAGAGATCTTGTATGGAGTTTGTTTCCCCCGATCTTCTCTTCTACCCAGTAGTCTAAGACCAGAGATGATAGGAAGAGGCCATTTCTGCTGATGCCTGCCAAATAATGAATCTGGGAGCCAAATAAATGAATGACTTGTTGTCTTAAGTCAGTCTGTCGGGGGTAGTGGTTACACAGTAAAGGTAGTGAATACAGAAGTATCTCCTCCCCTGAGGATGCTCATCTGTTTTATGGATGCGGGGCAAGGCCATGAGCAGTGGACCAGTGCAGGCTAGTAGGAATGATGATTTCCCCCTGTGGCTCTATACTTGAGGAATTCTCGGGCAATGGAAATAGGAGGTGATAGAGTGGAGAACAGTACTGACTCCCTTCCTCTACATTGACTCTACTATATGCTGGGATCCTAATTATGCTAAACCACTAGCCAGTTATAAAATGTATCGTTATACACATTGTACCATCTAAGCATACATCATAGAGTAGTTCATGTTTATAAAATTGCATCTACCTACCTATCTATCTATCTATCTATCTATCTATCTATCTATCTATCTATCTATCTATCATCTGTGTGCTTATGTGCATGCAAGACAGTCCCAGCACATAAGTGGAGGGTAGAGGACACTTTGCAGAAGTTGGTTTTCTTTTTCACCATGTGGGGATGGACCTCACGTGATCATGTGATGCTTGGTGCCAAGTATCTCTACCATCTGAGCCATCTCACTGGCCCAAGATTAACCCTTTTATTTCTCAAGATTTCTGAAGTAAGAATTATTATTGCCATCATTACTGTACTTGTTATTTTGGGGTTTCCAGACAGTGTCTCAGTATGTCCTCTAGCCTGGACTCAGATGTGTGACCCCAGCTGGGACTACAGGTGGGCACCATCACACCTTTCACAGTGTGGGAATATTCTTATCCCAGTTTTGTAGTGGTCCAGAGAGTCTACAGCAGTGTTAGAGACAAGAATAAAACCTGGGGGCCACCCACCCATCTCCACAATCTTAACACAGAATTGCTCCTGTCTAAAGGGAATACAGGGACAAAGAGTGGAGTAGAAACTGAAGGAAAGGCCATCTAGAGACTGCCCCACCTGGAGATCCATCCCACATGCAGACACCAAACCCAGACACTATTGCGGATGCCAAGAAGTGCTTGCTGACAGGAGTGTGATATAGCTGTCTCCTGAGAGGCTCTGCCAGATCCTGACCAATACAGATGCGCATGCTTGCAGCCAACCATTGGACTGAGCACAGGGAGCCCAATGTAGGAGTTAGGGGAAGGACTCAAGGAGCTGAAGGGACCTTATCTGGCATCAACGAGAAGGAAGGCCCTTGGTCTTATGAAGGCTTGATGCTTGTATGTGTATTTGTGTCCCACATGGATGCAGTGCCCGTGGATGCCAGAAAAAGGCATCAGATCCCTTGGAACTGGAGTAACAGGCAGTTGCCATGTGGGGCCTGGGAACTGAACTTGGCCCTCTAGAAGCCCAGTATGTGTTCTTAACTTCTGAGCCATCTTTCTAGCTCCCCCTTTAGCAAGGGAGTTTCAGGTAGCCGAGGGGCTAGCCTCAAATTCAATATGCTCATTATGTAGCTGAGGTTCCTCATCATCATGTCTTCAACTCACAAGTACTGGCTTTAAAAGTGTATGCTGCTATGCCCAGTGAGATTCGGGGCGTGGGGAGAGGGCAGATTCTAGTAGAAGAAATGTCCAAAACAATCTCAGTATTTGTTAAGTGCTTTCTGTGGCTCATGATAGTGTGAGACACAAAGTTCATAGACAGAGGGATACTAAGTGGAGTTGGGCACTGTGCTCACTGCTGAAACATGGGCTCTCATCTAGTTATAACAATCCTGCTAGTATTATGAATGTCTCCATTCTGCAGATGAGTAAAACCAAGGCATAGGGAATCAAGGAAACTTCTGGAAGCCACACGAGGGATCTGACCAAAGAGTCAGTTCTCTTAATTGCAGTGTGCTCGGTTGCTGCCTCCTTTGTTGTACAGAAAATAATATAGGATCTCATACTGTAGCCAAGGCTGACCTGGTATTTACTATATAGCATAGGCTATCCTCCTGCTTCAGCTTCCTGAAGGCTGGGATTATGAACCCTGCTGTCGGGTTCACACTCAAGTGCCAGGGTCACTGTGAGGGTGAAGAGATTTTGAGGAGTCACAGGCAGATCAGATATACTTTAATTACCTCCAGATTCCGGAAGGCTGCTATGTAGGCACACAAGGGGTGCATGTAGGTCTACAGAAAGATAGACAGACAGGCAGACAGACAGGCAGGCAGACACAGGCAGGTTGGAGAAAGCAAGAAGTTGAGGATTAGGCCTCTCACCTCCAGGCCATACTTGTATAAAATTACACAAAAGCAGCATTCTGCCAGAAAGAGTTCTACAACAGATTACACTACTCCTTACCTCCAGGGTTTCATGGACATGCCAAGTCAGCCATCTTGTGCTGACTCATGGAGGGTGTTCTTACCAGCCATGATGTCAGAGAGCTGTCTGTTCCCTACTCATGAAGTCTGGTTCTTCACAGTTTATCTAGAGGAAGGGGCTAACTAACCCTCATTTTTTGGGGGTACCAGAGAAGGCATGATCAGAAGGGGATGAAGAAGAAAATGCCAGTTTTTGCCATGGGAATTGGTAAAATTAACATTAAGAAGAAAGAAAGAAAGAAAGAAAGAAAGAAAGAAAGAAAGAAAGAAAGAAAGGAAGAAAGGAAGGAAGAAAGGAAGGAAGGAAGAAAGAGAGAGAGAGAAGAGAAAGAAAGAAAGAAAGAAAGAAAGAAAGAAAGAAAGAAAGAAAGAAAGAAAGAAAGAAACTCATTTAGATCATTGCTGATCTCACAAAGCACAGTCAAGATGGTCCAGGTGAGGACAGGGCAGAAAGACTGGAAGAAACGGCGGAGGAGAACCCGGAAACCAGGCACGGCTAGGCATGTGGAGGAGGGATTGTGAGCCACCAGGGGCCTGGTCCTCTGGGCTTTGCTTCCAGGAGTGTCTACACACACTCAGAAGCCAGAGCCATGGGAACAACGCTGTCCCTGGTCTGGCTGGCTCCAGCCCCGTCACTTCTCAGAAGCAGCATTAACAGAAGACACAGCTTCCTGTGACCCACAGGAGCCCAGCAGCCTCCCCAATAACACATCATTAATTTCCTGTGAGTGTAGATTCTTCCTCTTCCTCAGACATGCTCGGGGTTACACTTTCTCTGCTTCCAGAGGGAATCACCCACTGCACACAGGTATCACTCACTCGGTAGACAGTAGACGCTGTCTGCACACACTCCCACCCCAGCCTGCTCGCTCCCCCATCACCTTTTGCAACCCACTGGCTGAAGGCCAACTGACGCCATCTTGGATCGCCACTGAAGATGTTAGTCCGCAGGGAAGGAACTTTTTTTTTTCTTATGCAACAAGTATTATTTGTTTTGGGCCTTCCCATCCCCCTTCAACACACCCAACCCGAAAACACAGCATTTCACTGCTTGGAACATAGTGGTATAAATCTGGTATCATATCCATGATGCTGGAGTGGATTAAATGGAATGGATAAATATATCAAACGAAATGGATGAATCTGGTATCATATGCTGCAGTGGGCTAGGGGTTATAAGCTAAGGGCAGATACAACGTCATCAACCTTCTTTGGAGTCTGTTCCTCTTATCTGTGAAATGAGTCAGGTCCTGCTCGGTTCTTTTTTTTTTTTCTTTTAATCACAAACAGTGATGTCATTGGGATGAACACACATGTAAACATATCTCACGCGTCATGATATATAACTATTAAGCATCAGTAGTTGTGACACATGAGGGCAGTAACAAAATCATTAACAAATAATGAAATAATGACAAAGGCCAGTTATGTAAGAGCCAGGATGCCTGGGTTGAGATTTCAACCCAGTAGCTGTGTGACCCTGAGCCAGCTGTCTAACCTCCCCTTTGCCTATAGAAAGATAACAGCATTCTCTTCAAAGAGCTGTCATTAAAATGAAAGGGACACGGAAGTGCTCAGAATAATGCCTGCACATTATAATTGCTGTATAAATGTTTATTATTATTATTATTATTAGTGTTGTTGTTATTATTATTATTTACAGCTTGTTTTCGTATCTCACCTCTTTCCTCTCCCCTCCCCTCTTTCCTCTCCCCTCCCTGCCCCTCCCCTTTCCTCCCCTCCTCTTTCTTTCCTTTCTCTTTTTCCTGATGCTGGCCCAGAACTTGTGGACTAAAACATAGGCAAGCACTCTACTTCTGAGCAGGACTCTCAGCTGCCATGTGGAAAATTTGAATTTCTCTCCTATTGATTGATTGATTGATTGATTTGCTATGTAGTTGAGACTGGCCCAGAGCTTACAATCCTCCTGCCTCAACCCATCCACTGCCAGGATCACCAGTGTGCATCACTGTACCTGGCTCCGTTTCTTTTCAGCATTTATTTTCAATTATTACTATTTTATTTTACACACATGGATTTATGTCTTCATGTACCGTATGCATACTTTATGCCCACAAAGGCACCAAAAAGGGCACCAGATCCCCTGGGATTATTGCTGTAGACTGTTGTGAGCTGTCATGTGGGTGCTGAGACTTGAACCCGGGTCCTCTGGAAGAGCAGTCAGTGCTCTTAACCATTGAGCCATCTCTCCAGCCCCCTGATTTTCTTTAATATGGACATTTTTCCACTTTCAGCATCTGCCAACCTGTTCTTTATTCACATTAATGATAAAAACTGGTCATACCAAGAACCTGGTAGTGAAGGTGCCATGACCTTGGCCATTAAGGATCTAGGCACCTACCTCATCTGTCTTCCTGTGGCGCTGATACTCCTTCCTGTAGGTGGTTGGGTTGAAAGTGGCTGTCTATCTGGCCCATGGCACTCTCCTTAGGCAGTTGATAAATGCTTATTAACACTAGCACAATGAGTAGCCCTTTGTGCCCTGCTGATCTTTTTGGGGGGTATTATAATGTGTGTGTGTGTGTACTCTGGCAGGTGCTTGTATGTGTTGCTGTTAGAAGTCAATCTTTCTGACTTTTTCAGGTCCCACTCACCTTTTTAAGGAGTGGGTGGGAGGGCTCACCTGATAGGCTGCGCTGTCCTGTCAATGAACTTGGGGATCCTCCTGTTTCTGCCTCCCCAGTTCTGGAATTACAAGCACTCTCCGCCATACCTGGGTTCCTGTGCAGATGCTGGGGTTAGAACTCAGGCCTTCATGTTTGGCCTCCCAGATCCAGGTCTCGTCTTTAGGGTTTTGTCAGTAATCCCATTGACAAACATTACCTGGTAAGGCCAGGGCTTGGCCTCCTCGTGAACCAACTCCACCCCTGGGGAGCTCAGTCTTTGTTTTTGGCTAGGATGTTCATAACTGTCACTCACCATTCAACAGGGATGAGAAAAGTTACCCCAAAACGGGGGGATGTATGAAAAAGATTAAGGCCTCGGAATGAAAACTATTTTTATGGGCCGTTTGGCCTAGACTTTGAAGTTCGATGGCAAGTGAGGGATGCTGATCGGCATGCATTTCACACCTACTCAGTTCTGCAACCTGGTTATGATGCACAGTCTCCTCTGAGGAAGAAAGAATGAAGCTAAATTAAGGCAGGCTGAGAGCTGGCCTGCGGCTGCCATTTCCTCTATTAAGGTTGGCTAGGCTCTGCCTACACTTCTTTCTTTTATTTTCTTCCCTCCCTTTAATTGGAAGATGGTGTGATGATGTTGAAAATATTTTGCCAAAAAGAAAAAAAAAGTTACTTATAATCTTAGAACCTGGACGCAAAAGTATTTCTGTTTTTGCATGCTACCAGTTAGCTCTCTCTCATCCTGAGAGCACGATCTTTGTGTTTTGTTTGTGCAGAATTAACTGAAAACTATAAACTAAAAATTATAATTATTGTGTGTGCCTCTCTCACTGTGAGAAAGAAACACGGCAAACACACACACACGTGCACGCACACACACACACACACACACAGAGAGAGAGAGAGAGAGAGAGAGAGAGAGAGAATGAGAGAGAAAGACACAGAGAGAAAGAAACAGACAGAAAGACACATACAGGGGTGTGTGTGTGTGAGAGAGAAACAGATACAGACACACAGAGAAACACAGAGACAGACAGACAGAGAGAAAGAAACACAGGCAGATAGATAGACAGACTCAGAGAGAAAGAAATACAGATACACACACACACACACACACACACAGAGAGAGAGAGAGAGAGAGAGAGAGAGAGAGAGAGAGAGAGAGAGAGAGAGAGAAACACAGACAGACATACAGGGGAGAGAGAGAGAATCACAGAGACACACACACACAAAGATAAAGAAACACACAGAGACAGACAGACAAACAGACAGACAGACAGACACAGAGACTGTTTGGGCATATGTGCAATGGTCCATGTGTGTGGTGGTGTACAAGTGGAGGTCAGAGGATATCTCAGTGGAGTCTGTTCTTTCTCTTCTCCCATCTTTACATTAGTTCTCAGGGTGCAGCTGAGTCACCAGGCTTGCTTGCAGCTCCTTTACCCTCTGAGTTATGTCTATGGCCCCAGAAAACGTTTTAAACACCTTTCAGACCCCAGAGTGATGGCTCAGCAGTTACTGGGGCTTGTTCTTCCAGAGGGACTGTTTAGGTTCTCAGCACCCATGCAGAGTAGTGAACGACCCCCTATAACGTTGGCTCCCAGGATAGAATGCCCTGTATTGGAGACCATGGACACCTGTGCTCATGTGTGCACACCTAGCACATACACAGAAAAAAAATCTTAAAACATTCTTTAGCAGGGCAGTGGTGGCACACACCTTTAATCCCAGCACTTGGGCGGCAGAGGCAGGTGGATTTCTAAGTTCTAGGCCAGCCTGGTCTACAGAGTGAGCTCCAGGACAGCCAGGGCTACACAGAGAAACCCTGTCTCAAAAAACAAAAACAACAACAAAACAAAACAAAACAACCCAAAAGACAACAACAAAAAAAGAAAATTCTTTAATCTTTTAAAGATCTTTAAAAGTCTTCCCCTTTTTATAAATTGTTGCTGTTAGCATATATTCACTATACAGTGTTGGGTTCTGCTATGATACATTTCAACATGTCTGACATGTATTTAGCCCGTATTGAAACCTCTTCATGGCCTGTTATCCCTGTTTCCTGCTCCTCTCTTGTACCAAGGGTCCTTCTGTTCTCATGCCGTCTACCTATATTTAAGTCCAGATTCTGCATATGAGTGAAAATAGGCAGTTTGCCCTACTGAGCCTGGCTTATTTCACTTAACACGATGATGATCTCCAATCCCATTGTAAACGCCATCACTTTTCCACCCTCCCCCATCTCTGTACATGCCTGAAGAACAATCCATTATGCAGACATACACCATTGCCATTGGAGGTTTTCTAACTGGAGTTGGTTGCATGTCATTCTGCAGTAGGCACCATTAATTTTGACCCTGAGCTCTATGAGTCAAGGCCTGCCTTCAAGATCCATCTCTACTTCCTGAAGATCCAGCAGAGGTACCCAAGCTCAGTGTTGAAGTTGTCATGGAAACAAGGCAGTTGCTACAGTATCCTCTAGAGCTCTGTTTTCCTCCCTTCCACAGTCTTTGGATGGGCCAAACCTGCTCAAACTGATGGTTCTTTTGTATCTACTATTTCTCCTGCCCAGCTTTGCATGGATGTTTCTTATCTCTTAGTTCTTCAGTCCAGTGTCACCTCAGAGGCCCCCACTGGCCACAGTGCACATCACACACACCACATAGTTACCATTCTTTGTAAAGTGTCCATTCATTTTCTCTGGGGAATTTGCTACATCAACACCACTGACTTGTGTCTCTGAGAGTGTCTTTTCCTGCCCACACTTGTTCACTTCTGCCCACACCTGGCACTCTCCCTGGCACTTGTAGGTCTTCAACAAATTCTGCTCAGTAGGTCAATGGGATTGCAGGTTGCTTTCTGGGATCTCACTTGCTCTATCTAGTAAGTCTGTCTTTCTTTCTTTCTTTCTTTCTTTCTTTCTTTCTTTCTTTCTCTCTCTCTCTCTCTCTCTCTCTCTCTTTCCTTCTTGTTTCTCTTTCTTTCTTTTCTTTCTTTCTTTCTTTCTTTCTTTCTTTCTTTCTTTCTTTCTTTCTTTCTTTCTTTCTCTTTCCTTTTCCCTTCCTTTCTTCTTTCTTTCCTTCCTTCCTTTCTTTTTTTCCTTTCTCTATTCATTTATTTTTCAATACAGTGTCTTACATAACCCAGGCTGCACTCAAACTCACTACATAGCTAGAAGTGACCTTGGGCTCCTGAGTCTTCTGCTTTCCTCCCCTGAGCGCTAAGATATCAGGCAGGAGCTATCATATTCAGTTTATGTGGTGTAGGGGATGGATCCTGGGGCTTCATGCATACTAAGTGGGGACTCTATCTACAAGAGCACATCTCAGCCATATTCAGCCCCTTTGCATGGGTTTTATATGATCGTTCCAGCAGATAGGGGGCAGGACTCTGAATTGTCCCTCCTAGTACTGTTTGCTGTTCAGGCTGCACCTGCTGGGATGGAGCATGGCCAGTGTGTAATGTCCTGCTTGATTCCCATGACAGTCTTTCCCTGTGGATAAGTGGGTTCTCTCATCTCTGCTTGTCTGGTCTTCCTATGCCAGCTCTGGCATGCGGCTTCTCTCTTTAGTGAGACTGTCAGCCTTCACCTGTCTACCCAGGATGTTCTGGTGGCCTATCCAGGCTTTGGCAGGAAGAGGGGCAGAGGAGTTTGGTGTAACCCAGAGAAACATTTGGGATCTACTGGCAAGGTGAAGGCTGAACATGCTCTGATCCTGTATTGGTGTTTCTTCTGCTCTACCTTCATATTCTCCATTCCTCTCCTTTCTCTCTCTCTCTCTCTCTCTCTCTCTCTCTCTCTCTCTCTCTCTCTCTCTCTCTCTCTCTCTTTCTCTTTCTCTTTCTCTTCTTCCCTCCTCCTTTTCCTTCAATCACTTCCTGCCTTTCTCTCTCTCAGCCCTGAACTTCAACCTCACCTCCTCCTTTCAACCAAGTCTTAGGTAGAGAAACCGAGGGTTTCTGAGGGGAAAGATGGAGGTTCTGAAGGTTCTTCTGGGACTCTATTCATCCAGGGAGCTTGGAGCCTGCTCCTGCTGCACACAGAGCTGCACTGCAATGTGTGTGTGTATGTGTGTGTGTGCACGTGTGTATTTGAGTGTGTGACTGGGAAGATGTGTGTATTTTATTTGAGTGGGTATATGTGCATGTGGACTTATTTTGAGTGTATGCAGCTGTTTGAGTGTGTATGTGTGTGAATGTGTGTGCATGAGTATGCACATGTGCATTGGGTCTGTATTTGCATGGACATGAGTGGGTGTGAGCATGTGTGTGTATAAGTGTGTGCACATGTTTGAGCATTTAAGTATGTGTGTGTGTCTGTATGTGTATGTGTAAGAAAGAGGAGAGACAGACAGACACACACACACAAATACACACACACACACACACACACACACACACACACACAGAGAGAGAGAGAGAGAGAGAGAGAGAGAGAGAGAGAGAGAGAGAGAGAGACCTAGTCACTTTTGTATGGTGCCTGCTCCAAGGACTTCCCTAAGCAGGACAGAGAGAGGGACTGAGCATGGTCAGGAGGCAGATGCTTCACATTCTCATGGACCAAGCCATCCACATACAACAACAAGAAGAACAGGTCCTGGGCTTGGGCATTAGTCCTCTCCAGAGCAAAAAGCCCATGCTGTTCTCGTTCTTGCTGCTGGAGCCTAACTAGATCACACACAGGTATTTGTGGTGGTAGGACAGATGCTGGGAACAGAGGAGAACCCCCTTTCTCTCCAGAACTGTGTCTCAGCAGCAACTTGTTGGGCACTTCTTCATGTCTTCACTGTCTCTGCCAATGGCCAAAGCCTGGTTAAAGTCTCACTGACCCCCCCCCCCTCAAGACCCTGTGCTTCATCTGTGCCCCTGAGCTCCCCACCAAGTGTCACTAGCAAGGGCTCTCCATTCCTCCCTGGGGCCTCCAGTGAGGCTCCAAGGCATTAAACTCCAATAGGAATCAGGCTCTCTCTGCCCTCAGAGCCATGTTCTGAGCCTTCCTCCTAGTGTTTTGTAAGGCGTGCTACTTTCCACCTCACACATGGGGGAAACTGAGGCACGGAGCAATCTATGCTATTTTCCCGTGGTGCAGAGCCAAGCTGCAAATGCTAAGCTCAATTGTGCCTCCCCCAAAGTTTTCTCCGTGGCCCACATCCAGTTCTATCCAACGTCAGGAACTAGTGACAGAACTTGAGGGCTGGCCACTGCCCCAGTTGGCTTCTGTTCCTTCTCCTCGTTGGGTTTGGGGATTGGAACCACTGACCCATTGCACAACCTGCACAGCTTCATGTTTATTTCTTCATCTGTAAAATGGGCTTAATAATAGCAGGGTGTTGTGGGCCAGATTAATTAACGTTTGGACAAGTTCTTTGAGATGCCTGGGATGAAAGGCGTGGTGGACAGCCAAGAGTCATTACCGCAGAGGTGTTCGCAGTGCTAATTTAGGGTTCCCCAGGTTTCCCACTTGGCAGCCTCTGCTGGCTTTGCTGACTCAGGAAATATGAAAGCAGAAACTATTCATGCAGAAGGCTCCAGCTGCTTCTGCAGAGGGGGCAGGATTCTCCCACATTCCTCTTTGGAAGTCTTTCTGGTATTCTAGAGTTGTGCAACCTGTAATCCTTTGACACAAGACTGTGCTGGGGCTTTGGGACAGGAGCAGGGGTTGATAACGGGATGATGTAGAAACAAACAGCTTGGTATCCCCCCCCCCCCCACTACAATCTGACTTTTGCCTCTGTGGAAGAGAAGATGACAATTGAAGCCTTGGGTCTCCCAAGGGCTTGGGGATAAAGAGTGGCCAGAACCAGACCTGGAGATGTGACCCATGGGATAGAAGCTTACCCAGAATGTTTGTTGCATGTAAATACTGCATAAACCCACTATGGTGGGGGCATTGTGAGATCCCAGCACTCAGGAGGGAGAGGAGGGAGGATCAGGAGTTCAAGGTCATCCTTGGTTATGTGGAGAGTTGGAGGCTAACCTGGGCTACACAAGGCTCTGCCTCAAAAATGAATAAATATGGAAAGGGGAGAAAAGGAGGAAAATCATTTGGATTTGAAATGGATGGCTATGCCTGTTGATAATCACATATGGCATTGTCCACCCATCCTCCACCTCCATCAGATCATGAGATGGCAGCTAAAAGAGATAGAGAGAAACTCTCTCTCCTCATTCTGTCTCCTCTTCCTCCTCCTCCTCCTCCTCCTCCTCTTCCTCCTCCTCCTCCTCCTCCTCTTCTTCTTCTTCTTCTTCTTCTTCTTCTTCTTCTTCTTCTTCTTCTTCTTCTTCTTCTTCTTCTTCTTCTTCTTCTTCTTGTTTATTAGGTATTTTCTTCATTTACATTTCAAATGCTATACCAAAAGTTCCTCATACCCTCCCTCCCCCACTCCCCTACTCACCCATTCCCACTTCTTGGCCCTGGCATTCCCCTGTACTGAGGCATATAAAGTTTGCAAGACCAAGGGGCCTCTCTTCCCAGTGATGGCCGACTAGTCCCTCTTCTGCTACATATGCAACTAAAGACACGAGCTCCGGGGGTACTGATTAGTTCATATTGTTGTTCCACCTATAGGATTGCAGACCCCTTTAGCTCCTTGGGTACTTTCTCTAGCTCCTCCATTGGGGGCCCTGTGTTCCATCCAATAGCTGACTGTGAGCATCCACTTCTGTGTTTGCCAGGCACAGGCATAGCCTCATAAGAGGCAGCTATATCAGGATCTTTTCAGCAAAATCTTGCTGGCGGATGCAATGGTGTCAGTGTTTGGAGGCTGATTATGGGATGGATCCCCGGGTGTGGCAGTCTCTAGATGGTCCATCCTTTTGCCTCAGCTCCAAACTTTGTCTCTGTAACTCCTTCCATGGGTGTTTTGTTCCCAATTCTAAGAAGAGGCAAAGTGTCCCCACTTTGGTCTTCATTCTTCTTGAGTTTCATGTGTTTTGCAAATTGTATCTTATATTTTGGGTATTCTCCTTCTCTCCTCCTCCTCCTCCTTCCTCCTCCTCTTCCTCTTCCTCCTCTTCTTCCTCCTCCTCCTCCTCTTCCCCCTCTTCTGCCTAGCCTGAAACTCACAGACATCTGCCTGCCTTTGCCTCCTGAGTGCTGAGATCAAGGATGGGTGCCACCCTGCCTGGCCCTTTCATTGTCTTTTTTTTTTGTCATGGGCAGTTGGTTGTTTTCTAGTAGAGGGTTTAGTTTTAGATTGACAGAGACTGTGGGCATCATGTGAACTCCCTAGACTGCCACTCCTGTCTCATGTGTGACTTTAGCATCTTAGAAACTGGACAGCATTCTTGGAACCAGGAGTTCCAGTCCAACACTGGAGTCTGGGTGGGCTCCCTACTCCACTCCTAACACTGAAAAAAAAGTTCTATATTGTAGACCCTATACAAGGTAAAATGACTTATAAATTGTAAAGTCAATTAAAGTGATGAAAAAAAATCTTTGAAGAACCATTGGGAGCTGCCACAATCCTTTCTTTTCCTTTTCTTTCCAACCCCAACATGTGTTATAGCTGCATGTGGTACTGGGTATTTTCCTCAATTTCTTTCCATCTTATTTTTTTGAGATAGGGTCTATCAGCAAACCTGGAGTTTGTTGATTTAGCTAGGCTTACTGCCTATGGAGCCTCAGGGACCCTCCTGTGTCTGCTTCCCAGCCTCATTGTTACAGGAACCCACTGTTGTGCTTGGATTTTCTTAGGAGCTGGGGTTCTGAACCCAGGTCTTTATGGTTATGCAGCTGAGCCATGTCCCTAGCCCCACAATTATGTTTTGCACAGTGTATAGCATGTGGCAATTCTTGTTGGATAAATGAATGAATGAATGAATGAGTAAGCAGAAGTGACTAGACTGGTGGACAGGTGGATAAAGGGATGTGTGGACAAACTTTGAATGAACAGAAAAAATGATGGAGAAGTCAATAACGAAGAAATGGATGGATGATAGACAGATGGAAGGAAAGATGAATGAGTGAATGGATGGAAGGGTGGATGTAAATGGAGGGTTGGATGTATAGAAGGATGAATGGATGGGTAGATGGATGGACAGATGGACAGATGGATGGACAGACGGATGGACAGATGGACAGACAGACAGTTGGATGCATGGCTGGACGGATGGATAAATGGATGGAAGGGTAGATGGAAGGACAATTGGATGGATAGATGTACAGATGGAGGCATGGATGGACAGACAGATGGACAGACAGACCGATGAATGGATGGATGGACAGAAAGATGGACAGAATAGATGGAAAGAAGGAAGAAAGGTGCATAGAAGGGCACATGAAAAGACAGGTGGATGGATAGAAAGGTAGACTGCAGGTATTTAGAAGATGAACATGGATGGATGGATGCATGGATGGATGGATGGATGGATGGATGGTTAGATACGAGGATGGATGGGTGAATGGTGGATAAATCAGTAAGCTAATCAGGGTCTCTCCTACAGCTCCTTCCTCTCTGTTTCCCTGTGATCAGAAGGAGTCAATCACCCTGAATTTCAGCTCCTGCCTTACAACTGTTTTGTGGCTTTGAACCAACTCACCTCTTGGTTTTCTTGCTTATAAAAGGATGCTAATGACACCTTCTTTGGGGGCAGCCCGTGTAGTGGGTGTTGAGAAAATTAATTGTGCGGTGGCGAGTAGCACCATGAGCCGCAGATGAAAGGAGCCGTGAGGGAGCTGTCATTATCCTTATTACCCTCGGCTTCCTCTCACTGCCTCTGCCCTCCTGGGGCTGGCTCCTCTCAGCCTCCCAGGCGCTCAGGTGCCCCAGAAGTGAGTTCCGCTTGGAGCAGGAGCCTGTCTTTCATGGCACTGACTCTTCCCCGGGGTCATTTGGCAGAAGGCTTTCATAGGAGGAGTGCTTTCAAGAGCTTGACTGACCCACCTCACTTCCTTCTAGGGAGATTGATTATCCCAAGTACCAATCAGGCCCACGGTGTCAAGATGCAGACCACAATCGGGGGCTTCCTCCAGATGCTGCCCTTGGTGGAGCCTAAAGAACACCTGGGGTTCACTTATCTCCACTCCAGGACCACAGCCTCCTTCATTTTCCACAATTCAGTTGGTATGCATCTGACAGATGAAAGGGGTTGCTGACATAAGGGCTAGAAGATGGGATCTGGTCCTGTGTGTCCTTGGGAAAAACACTTAACCTTTCTGATGGCCATTGTTTACATCTGTCGAGTAGGGGGTCTGATGCCAGCTGCAGAGTCACTGGGGTTATGAGAAGAGATACACACGTTTCTCCTTCCCTCCCCATTCCTGCTCCTAGCTGCCTCCAAGATTGCTCTCACCCCCTGGGCATCTTGCTTTGATTCTTCTAGTTCTCACCCTACTTATGACCAAGTTTCTGGGTCTAGAGATATGTCATTCAGATCTGACTGCATTTTTGATCCCACTGAGGACAGATTTCTCTCATGCCTTCTCAATTCCTCCTGTCTCTCCTTCTTTCTCTCCAGAAAATGGTGGCAGTCCTCTCTTCTCACTATACCTTCATCAACTTCATATGGATGACAGTTTTCCATCACTCCCTGTCCTGTCCTAACTTGGAAACTTCCAACACCATGCCAAAGCAGGCAAATGTCACTGGTGATGCCATATCGAATCCCTCAAGGTTTGTGTTCCCTCTCTGTCTCTGTCTTTGTCTCTCTCCCCTCCCTCCCTTCCTCCCTCTCCTCCTCCTCTCCCTCCTCTTCTTCCCATTTCTCCTCTTATAATTCCCACTTCCCCTTCTTTCTCCCCTCCACTACAGTCTTCTGGCAAAGATTCTGGTTCCAGCTCTGCCCCAAGTCCCTCTTCCTTTCAGAATTACTTTCCTCAATGGGAAGCAAAGGTATATGGGTCAGCTCAAGGGCTGTCAAACTATGGCCCACTGTCTGATTCTGTAGATAAAGCTTTACTGGGACACTGTCTCACCCATTTATTTGCTTAGTGATCATGGATGGCTTCTTTGCCAAGCCATGACCACTGAATGACTGTTGTGGATGTTCTACTGGTGGACACAGCCAAAGCATCTCCCCGCCTTGTGCTTTACAGAGTGAGTTTGCCAGAATTAGATGGCATCTTCCGAGTCTTTCAGTTCGAATGTTCGCACATGATGTTTGCTTAGTTTTACTAGACTTGGGGTTTGTTTTGAGTGGGATGTGAAGTCTTGATCCCCAACTGAGGGTCTGGTCACTGAGAGGGGAATGAATCACGAGGGCTTATGACTTATAAATGGGTCAATATGCCAATAGATTCATAATTTGATGGTATTGGTACATACATGGTGGTGGGAAGATTTGGAGGGTGGTCTTGATGGAGGAAGTAGGTCCCAGAGCCTGTCTTTGGGGCTGTGTCTTTTCTGGACCTTTGTTGACTCCCCATCTGTGTGCTGACTGCTGTGAGTGGAATAGGAACACCTCTCGTCTTCACTGTGCCTGCTTCATTATCTTATACCCATTGTAGTGTGGCTAGCTGTCCACAAACTGACAACTCTAACATTGTGGGCCAAAATAAACCCCCCCTTTTTTTTAAACCATTTTTTAAAACATGCCCAACAGTAACGAAAGTCAACAGTAGTCAGATCCGCACAGAGTTCGAGTTTCTGCACCTAGTTGCAGGGGCCCAGAACCTGGCATCCAGCATTCCTAAAATACCACACCGAGTCAATGTGCTCTTGCTTTTGACAGAATCACATCTATTCTAGATCGGCTTCAAGATAAACTTGATGTAGCCAAGATAAACTTGAACATCTGATCCTCCCACCTCTAGCTCTGGAGTGCCAGGGCTGCAAGCCTGCAGCACTACATCTGCCTCACAGGGTGCTAGGGATTGACCCCAGGGCTTTGTGCAGCTGGGCATGCTCTCTACCCACTGAGCAACATCCTCAGTAAATGCCTCTCTTTTTCTTTGGTGATGGCCTCCTACACACAAGTGATAGAAAGTGTTCCACCACTGAGCCCACCCCTGCCCCAGGGCTTCTCTTTCTGTTCCTCATTCAACACTTCCCACTGCATGTAGGAAAGAGACTTACAGACAGTAGGTGTCAAAAATGGATTCTCCTAGAACATTTCTTCAGACCTGCCACCATATCCAACTGGAACTTAACCAGGCTTGTTTTACCACCCAGTATACAAGTTCAAAACCCTTCACACAACATCCCCAAATCCCAAATTCTCCACAGACTGAATCATAATCCTCCAATCATTTGATAGCCACATATAATCTAAACAGGCACGAGGTTACTTTTAAAGATCTGCTTTCATGAAGGTGTGCACAAGTCACACGGAAGAATTACCAAGGCATCTCTTTAGAGGTGCACAGTGGGAGGCATGGTAGCACTTGCTCTCTAAAACTCAGAATTCTGGAAACTATCTGGTCTGCAGTTAGGGGGTGAGTTAAGGTTTGTGGACCCCAGACTCAATATATGACCCTTCTTATTCATGGTAAGTGTTTTTAAAACCATGTATAGCATCAACTAGAAAGAACTCTTAAAGTAAGGCTGGAGAGAGAGTTCAGCTGTTAAGAACATGTGCTGCTCCTACAGATTCAGTTCATGTCACCTGTGATGAGCGGCTTACAACCACCTGTAACCCTGGCTTGAGGGGTGTGTGTCTAAGGCCCTCTTCTGGCCCTCTTGGGTACTGAACTCATGCATGCATGCATGCATACATACATAAATACATACATACACACATACACACATACCACACAGACATATATACATAGACATACACTGCACACTCACACAATACATATACATCACACACACATACACACACTCACACACATACACATGCACTTACAAATACCAATACAACACACACACATATACATACAGACATATACCACATACATACACACATTCACATACATACACTCACACATACCACACACACTTACATTCATACACACACACTAAATTAAATAAAATATTTTAAAGACATTCACAACATCAGGGTGCTGAGACCCATCTGGCTTCCATCAAAGACTGGAACTTGGGGGCTTATCCTGCAGGGAGTTCTCCATCAGTCCTTACTCCTTTTCCTCTCATGTCATCTGTGACCCCCCAAGTTACCTCTGACACACACACACACACACACACACACACACTGACACATACACTCACACACACTCAGACTCACATTGACACTGACACACACTCAAAACACCATACATTCACACACACACACACACACACACACACACCCATACCCACCCCACAACACACATACACTTGGATACAACCACACACACTCACACACAAACTGATACACACACACACACACACACACACACACACACCACTACCACTACCACCATCACACACACTGACTGTGGGTAACAGTTCCTTAGCAAACAGACCTGTCCTACCCAGAGGATAATGTGACTTGTATACCTGGTGCTTTTAGACAGGGACTTCAAGGTCATCCAGGACATGCCAAGGGTGGGCAAGGGCTTGCTGGAGAAACAGAGAGGATCAGGAATGGGGGATCTCAGGGTTATGGGTCCTGGCATGATGGGGGCGGGCAGTCAAAGCCCTGAGGCCGACTCACTGGAACAGAGTGCAGTACTCTGGAAGGTTGAGAGCCTTGGCTGGAGGAAGTTCTTAAAACACTAAATAACATTAGCTCACACAGATGAGGGAGGCTTAAGCCTCAACCTGATTAGCCAAGAGTGGTGGCAGAGGGGGGGGGCTGAGTTACTCTAAAGAAATGAGGTTATTATGTGCGAGGGGCGCCATTAAAACTCTGTTTACAAACCGATGTGCCAGAGAATGGGCCAGGGAAAGAATTATTAGTGACGGGGTCATTTGATCTCTTTTATGATCCTGTGAGTCAGATCGCTCTGTGCTCATGAAGGTGAATAATGGAATCCTCAAGCCTGTTGGTTTATAAACAGACCCAGAATTCCGTGTTCTGTAACCTCAGATGCCCCTTTGAGTGTGACTTGCCCCGAGTCAAATGATACATCCAACTGAACCACTGGGCTCACACCTCCTCCTGGAGGCAATTGAAACGATGATGATGGTTGGCATCTGGGATGTGCCCCTGTTCAACTCGATGGCTAGCTGGGGCAGAGGTCAGCAGCTGGGGAGTCTCTGTATCTCCTCTCTCCTGAGTGGAAGGCTCCCAGACTGACTTCGTTTTCAGCATTTTGAGTAAAGGGCAGCTCAGGGTAGACGGCAGGACTTCAGATTTCCATAGCCATGGCCTTTGAAGGGGTTCTAAAGAGCAAGAAAGTTTGAGTTTGGATCCGAGAATATGGCTGCTAAGCCTCAGTTTCCACATCTGTAAAATGACCTGGGTGTGTTTTCAGCCCTTGCTTTGTGTGGAAGCTATGACGAGTGGCTTCATGCATGCTGTGTGCCATGCCAGCTTAGGGCTGTCCTCAAGAGGGAGCAGGTTAACTGCATGAGGCAAGACGTAATGGCAGAGAGTCTTCTTTGGATTTTCTGTGTATTCATTGAACCCTCATGGCCACACTGAGAGCTGTTCCTGAGAGGAAGGTCCTATAGATGCAGATCCTATTGGTGCCTACTTGGTCAATGTGGCAGCCAAGCCCAGGACAAGTCACCAAAAATTGAAAGGAGACAGCAAAAAGTTAAGCCATATCATCAACAGTGCTAATCTGGGGACCGGGGGATGCAGTTGCCATGGCAACCTTTAAGAAGGATGTGCCTCCCAGAGCAGTCTCAGAGTAGGGGAGGAACTGAGTATAGCTGTGACCAGGTTGTGATAACTAATTCTGATTGTCAGCTTGATGGGATTTAGAATGACCAAAGAGACAAAGCTCTGGGCACATCTATGAGAGAGTCTCTGTATTATGTTGATGTGGGGAAACCCGCCCTAATGATGGGTATCGTCATACCAAGGGTGGAGTCGTAGACTGAATAAAAAGGTGGAGGTGAGCCGAGTACCAGCATTCATCTTCTCCAGCTTCCTGACTGCAGATGCCATGTGACCAGCCTCCCCAATGCTCCTGCTGCCATGGCTTTCCCTGCTATGACACACTGCACCCGTGAACCATGAGTCAAAACAGAACTTTCCTTTTCCTGGTTGCTTTTGTCAGGGGTTCTGTTACAGCAATGAGAAAAGAGAACCAATACAATTGTAGCTGATCATGGCGGAAGATTCCTCCAGCAGTCTAGAGCTGACATTTCCACATCCATTATCTCTTTGGTAGACAGAAAAATACTTCAATCTAATATGTCTGTAGAGTTTACAATTAGCTTCAATGAGGGTGTCCTGTCAGTGATTGCCCAGTGAGGCCATTGATTGTGACTCCTAGGAAATGATAAAAACTAGGCCATGAAGAGTTAAAAGCTTTCCTAGGAACCCTTAACTGGCAAAGGGGAGCAGGTTTTACACCTGGTCTGACATTAAGGCTGTCATGGAACTCATACTGGAAGACCTCTATCCTAGTTTGGTTTTTGCAGTTATAAGATGTCTGAGACTGGGACATTTATTAAAGAATAAAGGTTTATGTAGCTCATGTTTCTGGACAATGGGAATCCCCAAGAACACAGTGCTGAACTTGATAAGGGTTTTCAGACAGCAAGCAGGATAGGGAAACAACGTTGCCTCTGCTGTTTCCTTCTTCTCTTATAACCATCATGGGAGCCCCACCCTCCTGCCTCATCTAATCACCTCCTAAAGTTAACATACAAAGTCAGAGATTTAGTTTCCTAAGCAGGAATTTGTGGGGTGATGGGCGGTAGGAGTGACACATTTAAACCACTGCCATACTTATATTAAGATTTTACAAATCTCAAAAACCTTTAGTTCACTTTCCCCCATGGCACATTGGCAATGGAGCCAGGATGGAAACTTGGTTGCCATTGACTTCAGGTCAGGTGTTGGGTTTATTTGTTGGAGGATCCCCAAAGCTTTCCTGAGTCACAGCAGAGTCCTCACATCTCAAAGATGTTAGGGTACAGACACAAGTATGGTTTTACTCATTTGTGAGGGATAAGCCTGTTTGTCCACCCACCTAAGAGGCTCTCAGAGGGCTGAGCATGCTCTTGCTTCCTTCCAACTCTCTGAGCCCCAGATCCTGCCTAGTTTCTCAGCCCCTTATATATTATTTTGTTTTTTTTATAGCAGAGGAAGATCTTGAGTTCTGATCTTCTTGCCTCCAGCTCCTGAGTGTTAGGATTACAGGGGAGCACCACCATTGATGGAAGAAATTCTTGGGGCCTGTGCATGACAGACAACATTCTACCAACTGAGCGACTTTCCCATTAAAGTAGTTCTCCTCTTCTTTTCTCTTCCTCTTCCTCCCCTCCTCCTCTTCTACCTCCTCTCCTCCCTTCCCTCCTTCCTTCTCCCTCCTCCTCTCCTCCTCCCCTTCTCCTCTTCCTTCTCTTCTTCTCCCCCTATCTCCTGTGGTCACCAAGGCCTTCCTTCAGGTTGGAAAATCAAAATATTACTCACTTTAGAAGTCAATGGCCTCAAGGGCTCTAATTATGTACACTAAATATCCATGTGGATATGAACACTGTGGATTTGCAGTGGCTTTCATGCAGGGACCTGGCCTCCTTTGCTGTCCCTCCACCCAGAGACACGGCTAGTTGAGCTGAATAACAAACATCCCTGGTGGACAGAGACCTGTAGAAACCATGTGCTCTGATCTTCCAGTTCGTTCTGCTGTACCACCCCAGCACAGTTGCTGTCACCAGAGTCCTTTGTCACAGTACCTACTGCTCACATCACACTGAGGCCTCTAAAAGAGCCAACTACCTGACCCTTCTCATGCAGAATTAGCAAAAGCACACAGCCCAACAGTGAGGAAAATGGCTGACTCCCAGGCCTCCTTGCTCCTTGTGGAAGAAGTAGATTATAATGTGATGGAGGGTACTTCGATCTGGAGATGAGAGACAAGGGAGTTCCTTCGAAGCTAGGACTTAGATGTTCTGATCCCAGGCTCCTCTCTTCCCTGCTTGTCACAGAGGCTAGATGGTTTGCCTCTCATCAATGGTGTATCTGATTAGCTTGAACCAATGTACTGAGAAACACAAGAGGTCCATGGGTGACCCTCTCTCCTCCCCGCCCCTCTCTCCCCCCTTCCTTTCTTCCTCTCACCCTTTTTGGCACTGAGTTTTGATACCCACAACAGGCTGACCCTGAACACACGATCCTTCTGCTTCTCTGCAAGGGCCCAAGGCCATAGGCGTATGCCACCACATGACAGCTGAGACCACATTGTGCGAGCCCCGCTCCCCACCTCGCACTGGCCATAGAGTAGGTCCTCAAGTTCACAAGGGCAGAGATGATTGTCTTGTTTACTTATATAGTACCAGTGTCTGGCACGAAGGATTAAGGGCTGGAGCCTGCAGCAGACACTCAATAAATGTTTGTTGAATGAATAAATAAAAGCTCGGGTGCAGCTAATGGTAAACACAAGCAGAGGAAACGCCAAAGAAGAATCTGTTGGGACCAAAATACCCTTTTAAAATGTTGAGAAACTCTTCTTGTTCATAACCTCTTTCAATCAAGAGATAGATAACTGATAAATTGGGATGTATCACAATACTGTCCTTGATTCTGCATAGAGAGGGCTGCAACCTTACTAGGAATCTAGAAAATATGTTCGGGAGACTAAAATCCTGACCACACCTTCTCAGCGAGGCCAAGCTCCCTTCTCCATCCCGGTTCCAGAAGAACCACACAGCTCGGGCTGAGGAAATGGTTCGTTCAGCAAGGAGCTGACTGGGTAGGAAATGAAGGCCTGGGTTCGAGCCTATGTAAGAACCCATGCTTGTAATCCCGATGCCCGATGCAGAGCAAGGGGAGACAGGCAGATTTCCGAGGACTGCTGGACAGCCAGCGTATCAAACAGTGAGCTCTAGGTTTAGTGTAAGACCCCACCCTCTTAAAAAACCCAACTTCGGGCTTCCACGCACAAGCATACACATGTGCAGATGTACCAGTAGACATGACTGTGCAAACACGGTCCTATGTATAGGCACATCTTCCTTTGTGTGATTGTGCAGGTGGCCCCATTACGCCTTCCTGTCTCCTCATGCATGAGCTCCCAGCTCTGCATTGTTCAGACACTCCAGTTCTTCAGTGGCTTAGTAGGTGCTTGCTGTGGCTTCTCAATGAGACTTCTGCTGCCCCGGCCTTGGTGAAGTTTCCCTCCTTCACTAGATAGCTAAGGAACCAGTAGGATGTTTCGGATGTAAACCCATGTGACCTTAAGGCTTGGTCATAAGACTTCCTTCTTGATTTGTTTGCTGCTGGGTTCAGGGGCTGTCTTATAGGAAGAATTTTAAAGCTTGCCCTTGGAGAGGGCTATTCAGGGGAGGAGCTGAAGCCTCCTGCTGGGGCTGTGGTAGTGAGCTACCTAGAAAGTGATTCCTCTACCCCAGGTGATCTATTGACATGGGTGATATTCTGATTGTGTCTCAAGAGCATTCTATTATTATTATTATTATTATTATTATTATTATTATTATTATTTTAAATATTTATTTATTTATTTCATGTATATGAGTACACCATTGCTCTCTTCAGACACACCAGAATAGGGCATGGTATCCCATCACAGATGGTTATGAGCTGCCATGTGGTTGCTGGGAATTGAACTCAGGACCTCTGGAAGAGCAGTCAGTGTTCTTAACCACTGAGCCATCTATCTCTCCAACCCTCAAGAGCACTTTTAACCTCAACACAGCTAAGTTACCCTCAAGTTACTGCCTTCCCAAATGAGTTAATAAGCAGTTACTTAAATAATTGAAAATTATTGTTTTATGTTATGTCTGTATGTGTGTACCTGCATGAACTTATGTGCACCACTGTGCATGCAGTGCCTGAGGAGACCCGAGGGCATCAGATCTCTTGGGACTGAAATTACAGGTGGTTATGCAATGGGGGGAGGGGGGACCTGACTCCTGTCCTCTGCAAAAGCAGTAACTGCTCTTAGCCAACAAGCCATCTCATCAGTCCCCATAAACACTTTCTTATTTAGTTAGTGGCCTGCAGTAGATGGGGCCTAGGGTCTCACAGATATCAAGCAAAGTTGGCTTGAACTCATTAGGTAGTCCAAGCTGATTTCAAAGTTGGGATGGTCTTGCCTCAGTTTTCAGGGTGCTAGGACTGCAGGTGCATGCACCCTCATGCCTGGTTTTGCTTTTGTTTTAAGTTGCTATTTATTGAGGTGATTTGTTAAGGATGAAAACAACATTTCTGTTGTTTGTTTGTTTGTTTCCAGACAGACGGAGAAACCAATGAGTGTACTGGTTCACAGACTTATTGCTAGATTTTAGGCCAATAGGATCTTCTCTCTCAGAACCTCCATTTCCCCATCTGTAAAGTGGAAAGCTGGTGGCTGTGAGGAAGGGATCAGTGGGAAACATAGGCAAGGGCGGGGGGCAGAAGGTTTGGTAGGATCACAGTGAATGTTATAGCATACCAGGCAGAGCGGTCACAGTGGGCCACAGGGAAGAGGTAGTTGTTGTCAAAGTTACCATCAGTTCCAGGTCTAAGACTAGTAGTGTTGGTGCTGCAGGAAGCTCTCATTTCAGTGTGTGTGAGAGAGGCGATCAGATGTGGGAGCAAAATGAAGGCTGGTCCTACAAGGGGTGAGGGGAGACCCCACACGATGATAACGGACATACATAGGAAAGCCCCTCACCTCTCTCTTGACACTATTTACTTTCTCTTTCTTCCCCTCCCCAACTTCCTTTCTTATTGGACCGGTGAGGGTCACACAGTCCAGGTTGATCTCAAACTTGTGAGACTGACCTTGAACTCTTGGTCCTCTGCCTTTGCCATCTGGGTACTGGGATTATAGACATGCATCCTTAGTATGTCAGGTTTATGCTGGGGGAGTGGGGGCAGGGTTTTGTGTCTGCTAGTCAAACACCTACCAGCTAAACAACACCCACAGCCTCTGGCCCCCTCTTTAGAGTAGACGTTTTCGGCCTCTGTTATCTCTGGCTTAGGAGCAAAGGAAGCAGTCTTGAGTTAAATGAAAACCCTACGCTACCCTTCCCTCTGTACATGGCCTTGGACACATACATAGCATATGTAGTCTGTCTGGAGCTCAGCCTTGCTGCTCTTTACTGGTTTTTAGCACTTGAACAAGACCGAGTTTGGTCCTAAATCTGACACTAGCACACACTTTCTGGGTGCCATGCGTGTTACCATGGTTACCCGCTTTTATGATTTTGAGGCTCCGAGCTAGTTCCTCTCTTCTGGAAAAGTTCTGTTCCCATGGAAAAGATGGCTCCAGGAGAGATGAATCCAAGTTTCCCTTCCCACACATCCCCAGCGCAGGGCCCTTCTGGACTTCAAAGGGAAGCCCCACCAGGAAGCTGGACACGCTGTAAGTTCAGCAGGGGGAGAGATGGGAGCTGGCTTCAAGGACTGTTGAGCAGCTGTTTGACATCACACCAGGGTGGCCGAGGCTTTGGGGCCGAGCCTGTTTACTCCTCACAGATAACATCTTGAGTGGACCATGGGGAAGGATTGGGAGGATGCTCGGGGTCAACGTCCACCTTTGTAGTTGTTTAAATATCGATAATAAGGCATGTGAGGCGGCCTGGCCCCGGGTGAGGAGCCAGCGATGTGTTTGGAGATATCCCCACACGTTCACTAGGCAACTTCAGTCGGGGGCGTCTGCAGTCTCTTAGCGGAGCCAGTGAAGTTTGGCCATCATTCTTCAACTTGAGAAGGAGCTCCGTAACTCCTCATTAACAGCCCTCCTTGCTCCAAACGCTTTCTGACACAGCAGAATGGCTCCCCATCTGTATCGAATAAGCCAGTGAATTTACCAGGAGGCCGTGCTCTCTAACCAGGCGCGATGAGAACAAGATGCTAATTGGCTTTCAGGAAACAAGGGTTTTCATGGACGGAGATGTTATGGAAACAACCGAAGGAAAAAAACCAGCAAACCAGAACAATGGCTTTCCTTAACTGCAGGTTCTCCCCGAGTGTATTATAGGCTCATGTGCACTTCAATTTGCTCTCCCTAAGAAAGTTCCAGGAGGCCACATGTCTGCTAACTGTTTTGAAGCACCGACTAGTTTGGGGAGACCAATGTAAGAGAAGCCTCATTAGGGATACACTCTGGCACAGGCCATGTAGGAAAGTAAGGGAGGACCCTTGTCAATGCACATAGAGTGTGGTAAAACTGGCATAGGGTCCGTGGGCACTCCCCAGGCCCCGAAGGGGCTGAATGTCAAAGCTATCATAGTCAAGTCTAGAAATCAATGATTCTTCTTGGTTGCTGCCATGTTTTCTTTTTCTTTTTCTTTTCTTTTTTGAAATTCTTTTTTTTTTTTTTACATTTTATTTATTTATTTTTTGATTTCTTTTTTTTGATTAGGTATTTTCCTCAATTACATTTCCAATGCTATCCAAAAAGTCCCCAATACACTCCCCCACCCCCAGTCCTCCACCCACCCACCCCCACCCCTTGGCCCTGTCATTCCCCTGTACTGGGGCATATAAAGTTGGCAAGTCCAATGGGCCTCTCTTTCCAGTGATGGCTGACTAGGCCATCTTTGTTTTCTTTAGTTAACGATTCTTATTAGCAAACTACTATCAGTAAGACGAGTTTCAGTATGAGAGTTTTATACGTGCACATAAGGCACATAAAGTGTTTAGACCTTCTTTGTGCCTTCACCCTGTGCTCCCGTGTTCTCCTTGTGCTCTTATGAATCGTCTTCCTCTTCCTAGCTGGTTTGCCTCCAACTGCCAGTGTGTGTGTGTGTGTGTGTGTGTGTGTGTGAGTGTGTGTGTGTGTCTGTCTGTCTGTCTGAATGTGTTTCATTAGGGCTGTTTATAGAGTGTGGGTGATAGTATTTCTAGGAGCATGGGCATCTTGCCAGTGTCTACACTACTGAAGACAACCTCTCTCTCTCTCTCTCTCATCAACCATTAACTGATTACAAACCCCAATAGAGCTGTGTCACCCCAAGATCCCCTTCTCCTTCCCACAAGGGAGCCAATGGGACCAATCTTGTAGGATTTAACTCAAAGCCTTGAGTTTACATTGAATCCATCATTCAGTGTTTCATTAAGCTTTGCCTTGTTTGTTTGGAATCTGGGATCCTTCAAATGTTGTCGCAGAAGCAATGGATAAAAGAGAGAAGAGACAAAGGAAAAGAAATCTCATACCCACAACAGTGTAGTGATTAAGATTCACTTCCAAGCAGCCAGCAAAGCCTGTCTTCATTTGCCTTTCCTTCTGGTTCCCTCACAAGACCCCAGCAAACCACAGGATTCTCTGGAAAGTCAAATAATGCCCGAGGAATCCCCAGATGTGTGTTTAGTCTTGTGGAAGAAATGCTCTGTCTGGATGGGACCGGCGTTCTACCCTTGACATGCAATCGCCACAGTGTGTGCGTGTGTGTGACACCTTACTGAATCCAGAGCTGGATCTATAACTATCAGTCCATAAATGTGTCTCCTGACATTCAGCGTGTGGGCCACTGATGAGCTGTGCTGACACCAGTGGGCTGGGTGGGGTCACATTCATTTCACCCCCTTAACATTTCTTAGCAACTTGATAGAGTGGTCCAGAGATGCGGGGGGATTGAAGAAGGCACCCCAGCTTCAAGGAGGAAGCCAGTGTCACACCTCCTCTCATTTCTAGATTTTGCTCTTTATGACAAAAACTCATTATTCTAAACTGGGAGACCAGCTTGTAGTGACTCACTGCCGTCTCTTCTCCTTCTCTCTTTCTCTCTCTAACAAAATAACAATGTAATCAGACCCCTGGAATGTGTCTCCCCAAGAGGCATAAACTCAAGAGGCTTGGTTGATTCATTGTTTCCATGAGAGATAGCTCACAGGGGCCAAACAGATATTTACAAACATCCTGAGCGCTCAGTGCTGTCAAGGCTGACTTGATGTAAATAAATGTTCGCATCTCTCCACCCTCTCCCTCTTCCCACCCTTGTCCATTCTGCTCTGAGCCAGATTGGTGTCCTATAAGTAGAAGTCTCTAGAACAGTGGTTTCCCAAACTTTCTAATGATGCAACCATTTAAGACAGTTCCTCATGTTGTGGTGACTCCCAATCCTAAAATTATTTTGTTGCTACTTTATAACTGGAATTTTGCTACTGTTATGAATTATAATATAAATATCTAATGTGCAGGATATTTGATATTCGAATCTGTGAAAGGGTCATTTGAACTCCTGGTTGAGAACTGCTGATCTAGAAGACTCTGCCAAGTTCAAGGCAAAGGCCTGAGGGGTTGAGGTTCATCACCCCAGGGAACTACAACGGAAGCAGAGTTGAGAAGGACAAAGGGTTGGATGGGGTTGAAGAGTTTTGGCAGAAGAGGCAAGCACTTCATTAGGGACTCGTTCAGCCTTCCCAGCTCTGCAAAGGAACAGATACTTAAGTATCTGTTCTCATTCTCTTCTTGTTCTGGGTATTCACAGACACAAAGATCTCCACCTTGAGTTTCCCTTGTACACACAAGGCAATATTTGATACTGAGTTGCCATCTTCTGTCAAGGTCTGGACAGAAAGCAAATCACTCAGTGTTCTTCAAACAGAAAGACTCTAATGAGGGAGACTGACTCCACAGGGATGAGAACACAGTGGGCCACTCAGAGATGAGCAGTATTAGGATACTGCCTAGGGGTTGGGGGAAGGGAGAAAAAGGAACCTCCATCATCAGAGCCACACTGCCAAGGTTAAGTATTGTCTGGACTCTGCAGTAGTTATTGCCAATAAGTGGGCAGATTGAGGAAGACCCTGGGTGTGTCCTTTTCCTTCCTTCCTTCCTTCCTTCCTTCCTTCCTTCCTTCCTTCCTTCCTTCCTTCCTTCCTTCCTTCCTCTTTCATCTCTGCCTCCTATTGGCTGAGCCTGGGGTAAGCACGGACACCTGGGGAAAATAGAATCTTGTGCTTTGGAAGAGAACTTAGCAGTAAGAGGAAGAGATGAAGAGAGGTGTTGAATGTATGTATCCTGGAGAGATGATGTCATGCTGCTTGCTGCCTGGATCTACCCATGCTCCCAGTTCCCACCCTGCAATGTTTCATCATACGTGTCCAACTCGTTGCCTTGGCATATTTAAAGGTCAAACAAAGGAAGGAGTGGGGTCCACACCTTTGGTCCCAGCACAAGGGAGGCAGAGGCAGAGGCAGGTGGAGCTCTGTGAGTTTGAGACCAGCCTAGAAATCTACTGAAATAAATTCTCTAATTGAAATAATAGGTGAAGTAGGGATTCATAGTGAGACCCCCCCTAAAACAAGCAAATAAACAAACAAAACCCTGAACCAACCAGTGGATGGACCAAACAAACAAAACACCTTTAAACAGTTTGTAGAATCTTGTATAATAAATGGATCAGCATCAGGTGGCACCCCTTGAAGCTTGCCCCAGTCAGTGATGAGCAAGCAAGCAAGGTAAGGAACCCTGAAAAGACTGCTCTCTTCCCAAACTCTTCTGGGATCTAAAGAGGAATGAGGACTTCTCTTTTTTCCATTTCGTTTTGTTTTGTTTTATCTTCTAAGGTTTTCTAAGGGAAATTTCCTAAGAGGGAAACTAATTCACACTTTGAAAAGAAATCTATAGCAGATAAGACAAAAGTGGCAAGAATGAGTTTCCAATATTACTTCCTCAGTTTTAGGACTCCAACTTATTCAGGGGGAGTGGGGAGGGGGGGTCTTCCAGTACCTGCCTTGTTATTTCTCTGAAATGATAATAATCACCGCTTATCAAGCACTTGAGTTGTGTGGCCATCTTTGTGTTTTATTAAACCTTAGCTTGATCCTACGTGGACCATTCTATCACTCCCAATATGTAGATTTCCAATCCAAAGCTTAGATGGATTAATGACTTTCCATTTCCTGGAAGTCATAGATCTGGAGTGACAGAGAGGCCACAGGGCTTTAGAAGCCAGGTCTTAGTCAAGCCTTGCTCCAGCTTTCTATAGGCTCCAGCATAGGGCTTTGCCCAATGAAAATGTAGACTGTGTGAGATAAGAGGAGACTGACTGTCCTGGAGGTAGGATGTGGTTCAGTTACTGGAGGAGCAATTCCAGATAACTGGAGCATAAGCAGGTGGGGAGATCCTTTCATTACATGGCAGGGATTGCACTCGGTGGGAGTTTTGAATCTTTGAGTTCTCACGGGCTTGGACTTTGATTTTTTTCCCTCTGTCATCTTTATAGTATTTTTGTCTTTGACATCTTTCTTGGTACTTCACCACCAAATGTATATTCCATCAATGGAAAAAGGAAAACCACAGTGGGAAAGACAATTCCCTTCAATTCTAAGAATATGAACTGGAAATTATAGGCATTTTCCTCTGTCCCCTTGGCCAGAAATTTATCTCATATTCCCACCTAGCTGCAAGAGAGTCTGAACATAGGCATCCCAGCTAAAAGTCAGTCATTTTATCAATGAGGAAAAGCAGATGTTTGAGGTCTGTTTTGTGGTTCTACTTGAAGGTAAATTTCAAAATTACTGGTTGGAAAGATTCTCCACATTCTATCCCACCAACATTTGAATGCCAAATTTGAGATGATTTTGTCTTCAGTTCACATTGCCACCAAGGACAAAAGAGATGGAGTGATTTGTTCTAGGTAATCACAAGAGTTGGTTATGTGGGGTGTGAGGTTGGGTTGGGTATTAATTTAATAAATGACCGCTTAATTATGAATATTTTGACATTCAAATGGATTTTTGCTTCTGTAGACAACATCGTTACCATGGTAGCTAATAGATTCTCACATAACGGAGACTTTGCACATACACATCCCTGTTTAGTGCTCAGTGCTTTTTTATGGCTAAGAATGGCTATTAGCAATATTTTCCCAATTTTTGACATCAGCATGGTTTTAGCAAGACACATGACACATTAAAAAGAAAATGTGAAGACTAGATCCTGGAGGGTTAGTGAACAACAACACCAACTGTTCTTTCACCGGCAAAGACTCTGTGTCACGCCAAGAGGAGCTGTGTGGGAGACAGTGGATGATAGTCATTAAAGAATTAGAAACAGGACTTGGTTTCTGCTGCCTGCGTCTGGGCTGTTTGGAATGGACGATTCCTGATTCTGGAGTGTGGGAAGTCCAAGGGTAAGGTGCTGGCCTCTGGTGAGGGACTTCATGTTGCAGCATGAAGGAGACCTTTGCCACATGCTTGCATACTCACACGTATGCACGATCTCCAGTGCACGATCATGCACACACACTTCTAATTACTTCCTCTGCAAAGCTCTACCCCCAAGTGCCATCCACACCTGAATGTGGTGACCATGTTTCCGACATGCAACAGGTCCCCATTCATTGAGAACTCATTTTCTGTGAAAGCCACTGTCTTCACAATGTGCCAATAGTTACCCATGAATAGTTATACACGAACATCTCCATTGCCGGGAATGTTAGAACCACCCAGCAGGACACCCAGGCCTTAGTAGGACTCTTCCCTACAGACTGCCAGATGCCATGAGCATCCGATTGCATCATGCAAATACAGAGCAGATGGGTTTCAGTGAGGATCTCACAGAGGAGGTAACGTTACAGAAGTGGATGGAAATGTTGCCAGAGAAGGCTGTAATCCCAGGCCAAACCTCTGAGGGGTGATGGGGCAGATGGGAGGTGGCAGGTCTATCTAAGGGCAGGTGCTTCAAAGAGGGGAATGATTTGTGTATGAAAGGATTAAGAGATGCCCTTAGGAAAATTGGGGATGGGGGGAGAGCTTCCAACATCTCACAGAAATTGCCTCTCCCCTAATCCCTCGGCAGAAAGCCCAATGCAAGGGAAAATGTGTCATATCATATAATTTATGAATGCAGGTATTTTTGGACGACTTGTCAAAACTTGATAAGTTTTGTTCGCTCTTAAGAATTAATGAGCTGTTGACATGATAGCCTGGCTGTAGTTAGGTATAAAAAAAAACTTTAAAAAATCATTTCAGTTTGAAGAGTTTCAACCCCCTGGCGTCTTTTGGATGTTTTATTAGATGGTGAGGTTTACTGAATATTCTTTCTTCCGAGGGATGTCAGAGGTCTTGACTTGCCTATTAGGTTCTCAGCTACTGCTGGCTGCAAAGGATGGTAGAGGGAGGGAAGATGTGTTGATGAGACCTTTAGATTTGGCAGCCTCTTCTTGCTGTGAGGTTATAAGGACACTATTCTTTTTTTGGGGGGGCCACAATCGACGTGAATTGGAGTTCTGTTATTTACAGGCATACTACACCAAACAGTTTCTGTGGGCTGTATCACCAGTTTCAGAAGACCCTAGAAAGCATTAAGTTTCTACTTCACCCCTCAGATACCAATCGGATATATTGACTGTTGAACACAGTTAAATATTTTGCTATGGACAGTAAATAATTCATCCTTCGAAAGACTCCAACGCCTTTCTCTGGTGGAAAAATGTAGAAAAAAGGTATTTGAAACATCTAAAGTGGGTATTTAGCACAATTTGTACGGGGTTCGCTTTTGTGATGGATAGCCTTTTACTTAGCATTACCGAGCCACATCCTCGGCTCATTCTAAAGACGCTATCTGAATCCATCTGTAACAAAGAGTAAATGGAGCCATGACTCTCATTACCCATAGAGCAAAGCTGAGACCTGCCGTGGGACAATCAATGCGCCTTGAGTCAAGATGAGAAAGTCTGCCATGAAGTCAGCTTTTAAGACCCTGAGGAGGCGCCTTACCTGCTTCCTGTCCCCTGACATTTTTCATGTTTTTTTTTTTTTCCTTCATTTTCACAGAGTGGTACTTCACGAAGGTCAAGGTTGCATGATAAGCTTCCGGACAGAGCCAGGACTGAAACGCAGCATCCCTTGAGTTCCCAGGGTGTTTTCCCCTAAGCCTGGCCTATGGATACTGGGCTGTCAGGCTGATTCTGCCTTTGTGGGCTCAACAGCCCTTCCGCTGATGGTTTCCTTATGTATGGCCCAGGCCTGGCAAATGCAGTTACTGGTGACATCGTGCCCAGGGCTGAACTTATTTACAGTAACTACCCCCACTTCTCCAGTAAGGCACTCCTGGGTAATTGAGTGGACCAGGCAGGAATTAGATCTGGGCCCATGATCTATACAGCCTGCCTGGAGCTTAATCTTTGTCAATTATTTCGAGCTATCGTGAGTCTGCTTCGAGAGGCAACCGTGTGGCTTTCAGAAGGCCAACACTAGGGGCAGCTTCACATCCATTCAGAAGACGACCATGGAGCAGTGCTTCCTGTCACCCCAAAGCAAGAACCACCTTGGGTGGTCTCAGATGTTATTTACATAAGCTCAGCGTGCCCTTCACCTGCAACTTGACCTATGAGCCCTGCTCTTCCCACGAAAGGCCCCTTTTCTCTTCGCAGCAGGATACATCTATGTAGATGGCTACATCGTTGCTCCCAAATGTCTCCATGTATCCTCTGCTTCTGTGACCACATCCTGCACAGGGGACCATGCCTGGCTCATCTCTCTGCCCAGCACAGAGGAGCCTGTCAAACTGGAATCCAGAGAAAGACAACAAAGTCAGCCACCTGGGTTCCCTTAGTCCCATTTCCTATGTCACTCTGACTATGTGTAATTTTGTCGTGTCTGAAATGGTGGGACTTGGTTTGTTCTGAAGGTGGCCTGGAAGCAAGGTCTCTGTGCAAAAAGTAAAGAAAACAACTTTGTATCTAATGAGAAAATTCTCATATTCCTTAGGAGAGTCTAATTGTTTGCTGAGTGGGTTCTAAGCTTTAGCTACTTGGTGATAAAAAAAATCATTTTGTTTCTCTTTTGAAATGTTCATGGAGGTAAATGCTTAAGAACCTGTGTGTATTTCACACCTACACATCTTTGTGAGCTCAGGAAAAGTGTGTCTGCCTATGAGACCATCACCCCCAAGTCCAGGAACAGCTCCCCATCTTCAAAAGCTCTTGGCTCCGTCATCCAGTTATTATTGTTATAAGAGTGTGTAGCATAAAATCTGCCCACTGAGCAACATTTTGGTATGTAGTCCCCCCCCCATTATTTATGATTTTAGCAGTTTACATGTGCACACATTTCATTTTTATTGTCTCTAAATCCTACTCTCCAATGTCAGCTCCTCTGGGGCCCTCCTTCCTACCATCATGACACTCTCCCAAGTTCATACTCTTTTTTTTTTTTTTTTTTTTTTTTTTAACTCACCAAGCCCAATTAGTGGTATGTGTATGTTCACCTGTGTGGAGCCAACCACTGGAGAACAGGAAACCTACCAGGGGTCTCGCTCCTGAGAAATCTGGCTCTCCCATCCTTAGCTGCCATTTACTGCCAGTAGCCCCTCAGTTGGGGGTAGGGCCCATGCTGGATGGTAAACCTCCAGAGTTTATTTGTCTTGCCGAGGAATACTCCAAACCTTTAAGCTTCTTTTCGTTCTCCCTTGACAACTACACTTTGCACTCTGCATGTCACTGGCTTCTTCTTGGGGTGTTTATCCTTCAGAGATTGCTATACCATATATATGGTATACAAGGTCTCACTTTATAGCCTTTCTGGCCTGGAACTCAGTGTGTAGACCAGGCTGGCCTCAAACTGAACAGAAATCCATGCCACTGCCTCTCTAGTGCTAGAATTAAACACACATGCCACCATACCTGGTCTAATTTTTTTGTTTTAAATTTATTTTACTTATTTTAAAGTAAACAAATGAGAATATATATATATATACATATCCCCATAACATATCTATATTGTAATTGGTTTGACCTAGCTATCCAAAATGTATACATATACTAGAATCTCACACAATGTACCATTGCTATATATGTATATATGCACATATATATACACACACACACGTGTGTGTGTGTGTATGTATATGTTGCAGCATGTTTTCCTTATTCATCTATCTATCATGCATCCATCCATCCATCCATCCATCCTTGGACATGTGGGTGGCTTCCATGTCTTGGCCTTTGTGAATAACTACAACTTATTTGGAAGTGTGTAAAGCTCTCTGAAAGTCTGTTTCAATTACTTTTGGTTTACAGAGGAAGCAGAATAGATCATGTGGTAGAATGTCTAGTCCTTGAATTACAGTTAGGGGTAGGGTTGTTAGGGATGGCCCTATGACGTTTTCTATAGTATCTCTATCCATTCATAGCCTACTGGTGTTGTTAATGTGAGGGTTACATTTAGGTTGGTTGAGTTAGGGTCGAGCTGAGTTGGACTGGGTTAGGATTGGGTTGAATTTGGGTTGAGTTGATTTGGGTTAGTAAGGTTAGGATTAGAGTTGAGTAGACTGGGTTGTATTGAGTTGGTTTATGGGTAGGTTTGGGTTGGGTTACAATAAGATTAGGTCTGGGACTTTGGTTAGGTTGTGCTGTGTTGAATTAGGGTTGGGTTGGCTGTGTTAAGGTTCTGGTAAGGGTTGAGAGTGTTATGTTGGGTTGGATTAGGGTCAGGTTTGGTTAGGGTTAGTGACAAGTTTAGGGTTAGTGTTGAGTGACTTGGCTTGGTTTGAGTTGGTTTAGGTTTATGCTTCTGTTGGGTTGCGTTAAGGATTATGCTGATGTCTGTGTTGGCTTGGATTAAGTTGGATGACAGTTAGGGTGGTACCAGGTTGGGAATGTGGTTCTTTCTCCGTATCCTTGTTAACATCCATGCTTTCTGTCACTGTCACCTGGTCATGCTCGCTAACAGCTCACAGTGGATTGTGATTTGCTTTGACATCACATACTGTCGCTCCTCCCAGTTTTGCTCTTCTTGTTCCAGGTTGCTCTGTCTGTTCAGGGTCTCCTGTGTTCCACATGGACCTTCAGCATGTCCTTTGTCCTTTCTGCAAAAAATGATGTCAGATTTTTGATATGGGTTGAATATAAAGCTCTAAATCACTTTGGACACTATGGATATTTTAACAATCTTATTTTTTCCAATAAAACACACACACACACACATACTGTGTCCACTTTAATTTATGTTTTAATGTTTTAAAATTTCAGTGTAGAAAGACTTGATTGAGTCAATGTTTTACTAATTACTTTAGATGGCACAGCTTTTCTTATGTAACTTGTTTTGGAGAGTCCCGGTTGGAAGTGTATCCTGTGCATTTTCATGACGCTGTGTGTGTGGCAGGGTTGCTGAGGGGTGGGATTTGTCTTGTTCAGAGACCTTTATTGTTTTCTTGATAAGAATACAATTTGCCTCTTTCCAGGGGTGTCCTTAGTAGGAGTGACCCACCCTCTACTGTGACTTTTGTGGTGGCAAGGAGCTGAAATAGATGTGAATTAAGGGGGAAAAAATCCTTAAAAGTAATTTATTGGATTATCTTAGAAATGTGGAGATGATTGTGAGAAACCTTGAGCTCTTCCCCCTCCCTGTATGTTTTCTCACCTGACTCTCTGTTCTCTCTCCATCTTCTTCAGCTCTGCTCTGTCCTCTGTGTTAGCATGGTTTCACAGGACTTAGGAAATGCTCCCTCCTTCTGGGGAAGGGCTGTGGAGAACAAGATGGTTGCTGTCAAAAACATCTCAGGCTTGTATTGACCCTCTTCTGTAGCCTCCAAAATGTAACACTTTTTTCCCTTCTCTGGTAACTTGGTGAGGATTCCCAGGGAAGGACCCTGACTAGTCAGCTAGTGTAACCGCCTCTGGAACTCTGATTATTGCTTCTTGGGTAGTGGGGTGTGGCTCTTTGGTTGTCAGTCAGGATGGGGCACTTTCCTGAATGCACAGATGGGGGAGGGAGAATTTCCATCATTGGCCCCTCAGTGTCCCTGGGAATGGTTGAAGAATAGTCTCTTAGAGCAAGAGATGCTGTTTCTAGAGGTAGGCACAAGGCAGATGAAAAGGACAGATTCTACTCAGCCTCTGTAAGCTTTCATGTTACGACTTCCGAATGTACATGTCCGAATGTACATGTATTCTTATTTATGCTTGGCAAATTTCAAACCTGTGTATGATGTGTTTGACTCAATCCATCCTCCATCACTCATTTGGCTCTTGTGGTACTGACCACCCAGCCTGCATTCCTACAAAGTAATGGGAAACGGTCCTTTCCATCTTTAGTTTAGATTGCGGCAAGTTAGAGACCCACAGAATTTCTGCTGGGAGCTAAAATTAAGCAATATTTCTCTCGTTAATTTTAAAGTTACGCTTATTTATTTGATTATTTGCTGTGTGTATCCATGTGTGCTACAGCACCTGTGGAGGTCAGAAGACAGTCTGCAGTAGTCAGTTCTGTCCTTCCCTCATGTGGGACGTGGGGATTGAACTCAGATCATCAGATTTAGATGCAGTCACCCATACCTGGGGAACCAACTTGCTGGCCCAGAGTCAACACTTCTTACATTCAAAGCCTAATCATCTTCAAAAGTTGGTTTTGGTCTGGTGGTGCTGGAACTTCTAAGCTAGGACCTTGTGCATGCCAGCCATTTCAGAGGCTTGAGCTCCTGTCAGGGTAGATCAAAAGTGGCCTGTAGTCCACAGGTACCACGTTATCCTCACAGCTCACCTGACCCTTCTCCTTTGGGTTAGGAGGTGCATAGGACATTTTTGTCTCCGATGGACTGATACTTGGTAGGTCCTCTAGTAGCTTACCCAGCTGAGAGTGACCAGCGTGACTCTCAGATAGTTACTCTTTGCACAGCCTGCTTCTGGGAGTGTATTAGTCAGGGTTCTCTAAAGTCACAGAACTTACAGAATGTCTCTCTATATTAAGGAAATTTATTGTAATACCTTATAGTCATCGAACTAACCCAACAATGGGGAGCTGTGAATGGGAAGTCCAAGAATCTAGTAGTTTCTCAGTCCCACAAGGCTAGTTTAAGCTGTTTTTCTGTAGAAGTCGGTTCCAACAGATGTGCTGGCAAGTAAGAGCAAGCAGGAGAAGAGTGACTTTTCCTTCTTCTAGTGTCCTTATGTAGGCCTCCCGAAGAAGGTGTGGCCCAGATTAAAGATGTATACCACCACTCGTGGATCTAGAACTTGATTTGTTCAAGGTTGGCCTCAGAGATCTCCTTGCCTCAGTCTCCTTGCCTGGGCCTAAGCTTTTTATGGTCACTATGTGTCAATACCCCACCCCACCCCGCTCCCCCCGTGTCAAGATCTAAGTCAGAAACCTGTGTCTTCCAACCTCAAGATCTGGATCACAGCTGAACCCTCACTTTCTGGATTGTCGTTCATTCCAGATGTAGTCAAGCTGACAACCAGGAATAGCCCTCCCAGGGAGCGTTGAGTGTTTTACACATGCACAGGTAGGCAACTACTTCCATCCTGGATCTTTGGGTTTTGAGGCATACCTGTTCACCCACATAAGATTAAGGTAAATAGAATCTTCTTGATATATTACAGTCAGGAATAGAGAATTAGAAGGCAATATTGATATTTATATGGTGTGTATATGCACATGCACACATCACAACATGCATGTGGACATCAGAGGACATCGGGTGTCAGTTCTTGACTTCTACCTTGTTTGAGACAGCTCTCCTTGTTGCTCATCCCCTGGGTTAGCCAGGCCAGCTGGCCCTCAGGCTCTGGGGAATCTCCTGTCCCTGCCTTCACTTTCGCCATAGGAACAGTGGGATTATAGATGTGCACTCCTGTACCTGCCTTTATGTGGGTTCTAGGGATTAGAACTTGGGTTCTGGGCCTTTTGTGGTGAATACTTTATTAACTGAGATACCTCCTAGCCTCTATAATAGATAATTTCAAAAGCTACAATAGTAATTGCTACCATCATCATTATCATTAAGGGAGTGGATCTTGGGAACCTAAAACAGGATGGAGGAGACACTGGAAGTCGGTCAGAATGAAGACCTTTGGAATTAAACTGTCACCACCTTTTCTCCTACGTAGAGGACTGTGGCCTTTTTAGTCTTCAGCTACCTCTGAAGTTGGCTCTTTTCCTTGGTCATATGCTCGTTAGGGCTGACAGTGACTGTGTTCCAGGCTCTCATAACTGAACTGGTCAGCTTTGCATCGTAGTGACCAAAACTCCTCAAAAGGAGCAGCTTAAGAGAGGAAGGATTTATCTTGGCTCAGATTTTGAGAGGCTTCAGCCTGTGATTATTTGCCCCGTGTTCGAGGGCAGTCTTGTCGTTGTGCCTGATCAGGAAGCAGAAAGCAGGAGGAAGGAGCCAGGGAAACCCCTCCCTCCCTAAAGTCCCGCCCCCAGTGACATACTTCCTCCATCTACTACCTCCCCTACCCCCCAAATTTTCCATACATCCTAGAAATAGCAACCCAGAGCTGGGAACCAAACATTTGAAACATGAACCTGTAGGGGACACTTCAGAGTCAGTCCCTTAAACATGGACTTCTTGCTTACTGTGACCCTTACCAACGGGTGCCTGGTTTCCCAATCCTAAAATTCTCAGAGTGAGATTTATGGTATGAGTCACGTCTCAGGGGACAATGCCCTACAAGACTCTCTTGGGTGACTGGCCAGCGGACAGATGGTCTCCTGTGAGTCAGCTTTCCTCCCCTGGAGCTTTCTGAGAACGGAACCACATGACCCGCTGCCTGTCTACACTGTGGGAGCTGAGGGCAGGGAGATATGGGTGGCCTGGCTGGCTGGCTGCTTGTCACTCTAGTACTACAGAAGACTTTGGCGTGGTGTGACTGGCATGTTTAATAAACAAGATGCGAGCCTGTCATTGGGGCTGCCTGGGATACAGCTGCTCATGTAGCAAGGACCTTACATAATTCCAAGTCCGAGGTCATTTTTCCTCTTTCGAAAACTTCAAAGTCCTGTCACCATGTGTGGAAGCCACCACAGAACATTTTCATCCACTTGTCTGGAGAGATGAATTTTCAAGGGAATTACCCCTTGTAGCGATCAGACCAGTCAACAGCTTGGGTATTATTTTCTCTTTTCCATTTTTTACACTTGTGTAAAAAATGTGGTTGTGTGCTTGTTTGTGGGCACACACGTGTGCAAGTGCATGTGGAGACTCAAGGTTGGTGTTCAGAGACCTCCTTGATTGCTCTTCCAACTTATCACTAAGGCAGGCTCTCACAATGTAACCCAGAGGTCATCAATAAGGTAAGTTTTGCTGGCCAGCTTGCTCTGGGGCATCCTCATCTCCCATCTTCCGAGACTCACACCCCATGGATTCTGGGATTCTAACCACTGTCCTTCATGCTCTGTGACAAGCACTACAACCCCTGAGCCATCTCTCCAGCCCCACACTTACCACAGTAGCCAGGAAGGATGGATGGGGACGGATATAGACCCATCCAGTGTCACTATAAGACCATTCAAAGTTCTAAGTGTTAGAAACACACACGATATTGGGCCCTGATGTCAGCACTATCCCTCTAAACCCATAAAGCACCACTGGCATTAAGTGGGACTTCCTATGGACTAAGGCTGAAATAAATACTTTCCTTATCTTTCTGAGGCAGATGCTAAAGATTTGGCTACTGGATGGAACTTCCAGAAAAGTAAGTCGATCTTTGGAGATGGTTCAGCAAGTAGGAACACTTGTGTAGATATGAGGACCAGAATTCAAATACCCAGAACCTGTGAGAAAACCTAGGTGTACACACACACACACACACACACACACACACACACACACACACATAGACACACCCCTATAATCCCAGCAAGCAGAGGGATTGATGGAGCTCATTGGCCGCCAGCCTAGATCTGGGTTCAGTAAGAGAGACTATGCTTATGGGGAGTAAATCAAACCACAGTAAAAGACATCTGATGTCCTCCTTTGGTTCCTGTATGTGTACAAAGTGAGTGTAATGCCACAGACACATGCACATATAACACACACACACACACAGAGCACATAGCTTCTTCTCTCCTCCCCCTCCCTTCCTTTTGGAAGGAAGAATTCACTTTGGTTTGTGGTTTAAGAGGGAACATGGTCAGTTCATCTTGGTTGGTAGAGCACGCTGCAGTAAGGAGTTAAGACGGAGAGGGTGTGTCTGAGCATGGAACCTGGACATGAGCTCTGGTTGGGATGAGTGCATGAAGCCTGAGTTTAAAGCAAGCCTGGTGCTGCTGTGAGAGGGCGGTGTGGCTTGGGTCTGGAATGATCTGGTTTCTGGCACTGTTGGGAACCTTTAGGAAGTGGGGGATCTTGAGAGGAAGTTGTGCCACTGGAATGCATTCTTGAAGTGGGTCCTGGAATCCTGATCCCGTCCACACTCTCTCTTGGCTTCCATCGTGTGATGCAGTAGACAGGTTTGTTCTGCCATGTGGCCATACCACCATGCACTTTTCCACCCCAACCACAGGGCCCAGCAGTTACGGTCTCCTCTGAAACCACAGGCTAACATATATCCTTTTCTTCCTTTTAAGTGGATTGTGTCAGGTATTTTGTTTCAGCCATGGAATGAGTACCTTGGCTTGATTTTTCTGGCAATTTACCCTAATGAAATTGAGTAATATTTCTCTCCTTTGCAAAACAAATGTAAAACATATATACACTTACATCTTCATTGGCGTGTACACATGTAATCTCACCAGCATACTTCAAAGAATCATGTCTACACTTCAGCTTCTCTCCTCCAGGGCTTCTCAGCTTCTCCAGGGTCTCTCAGCTTCTCCTTCATTGACATTTGAGGATGGAAAAAGTCTTTGATTTTAGGGACTGGCCTTGGCATTGGCAGATGATTTTCCTGTACCTGTGGCAATAGAAACTACCTCCAGATACTGTCAAATATCTTCTGAAGGATAAAATCACCACCTCCATTGGGACCTACTATCTAAGGGCAGGCAGCACCTGAGAAGCAGACCTTGCATTGACTAAAAGTTCTATACATAAAGCATCTTTGTATGTCAAAGAAGGTAAAACTCGTCTGGACCTCTAGGCTTCAAAGGTCATGGTTAAAATGAGAGCATGGCTGTCCTAGTGGCCTTGACCCAAGAGAGAACAGAGACAACTCAAGGATAGTAACCCCGTAGAGATGCCTCAGGGCAAGCCACCTTGCTCCCCACTCCTTCCCTAGTTTCTTCATCCCATGTATTTATGGCTCTTCCAAGAAGGAGCTGGCAACATCCATGGACCACTCATTCATCACGCCAGTCATTTTGTTTTGTATTCTACCAGCCACCCTGTCCCTATCTAATCAGGGGGCTGCTTCCTGTTTTTGTCCTGCTATCATTTGTCCCGCTGGAGTGATTTTTATCATCAAACAGTATGAAAATAGAATCTAGGAATTGGCACCTCTCTGCTGCAGCCAGCCCATGAGACTGACCCGTTGGCTTGGGCAGGAGAGACGGAAGCAGCCTAGGACCCAAGTTCACATTGTCTTCAGGACAAACAGCCAGGCATGCCTCCCATCTTTCCATAGGGCTCCCTTCAAAAATACAAATGGTGATGTGATTTGTTTAAACCTAAGGACATGTATTTACAAGCACTTGGTGGCCATTCTTCCTGGAGAGTGGAGGGAGGTGTCCCAGCTTGATGAATGGGTTCCTCTCTCGATGGGCTCAGACGAGGGCATTTCCATTCAAGGGCAGCTCTTGACTTCCTCTTTGGATCAATGTTTGCAGCTTAGAAGGTTATGAGGATTGCAGGAGAAGAGAGGTGTGTGGGAAAGGAACCATCAGCTCAGAGTCTCTGGATGAGCAGAAAAAAAAATCTCAACAATGTGGCCATTTTGCCATGGTGTGACCTCCTTAGTGACTAGATTGTGTCAAGGTCAAATTCTGGTTTTGTTTGTTTGTTTGTGTTTTTTTGTTTTTTCCTTGTTTCCTCCCCCCAACTTTTGGACTCACTATGTAGCCCAGGCTAGTCCAAAAATCTCAGGCTGTGTTTGCACTAACAAGCCTTCCTCCTTAGTCTCGTGTGTGTGTGTGTGTGTGTGTGTGTGTGTGTGGGCCAGAAGTCAGCCTCAGATATTGTTCCTCTGCAGACATCCACCTGTCTTGTGTTCTTTTGAGACTTTATCTCTTGCTAGTTTGGACTTTGTCAAGTAGGCTAAGCTAGTGAACTAGCAAGATCTATTGATCTGCCAATCTCCATCTCCCTCATGCTGGTGACAACTGAATGCCACTGCCCTCACACACACCCCCACCCCCTGCTCCCTTCATGTGGGTTCTTGGGACAGAACTCTGGTCATTATGCTCATCAAGAGCAACACAGCTGTTTGTCTAGCACCAATAGTGGGGTGATTCTTCAGTCACCGTGGGTGATTATATACAGTACAACCTCACTGTTGACCTAGAGAGGGGTTCTGAGCTTTGAGTAAGTGCTGGTCTATTTATATATAAGGCTGAGGATATATAGGTTCCTGTTATTTTATTTCTTGACAATAGCCCACCCAGTTCACCTGTCTGTAGGTGTTTTCTGTTAGGCAGACCCCAAGCAAGCAGGGTCACTTGAAGGCCCTCCAATTTGGTCTCATGGCACTGCCTTGTCAAGTCCCACAGCTCCACAGAGCTCTAAGTCCCCGAAAGACTCAGAAAGGCAGCTTACTGCAGATAATAATTAGAGAGATGGGTTCCTAGGCCGCAGGCATAGTGTGCCAGGGTCCCTTGTGAACCATTCTCTGGCTTACATTTCTCAGGATCTGCTTCAGCAGGTGGCCTCCAGCAGGTAGTCAATAAGGACCTTCTGGCTGAGGGCTGAGGGCTCTTTGTAGAGGGCAAATCCAGAGGCCAGAGGGCATGCTCAAAAGGTCACAGGGTCAAGACCCATCACTGTGACAGATGATTCTAAGCAAGTCTCCCTCCCTCTCTCTGGAAGCAGGGCCAAGCCTCTTGAGGCAGGAGAGGTGGTAGGGGGGGGGGAGGGTGTTGAGGGTTCACAAAGAAAGGCGAGTCTGGTGTCTGGCCGGCACCTCTCAACTGGTCTTCATTAGGGGAGCCCGGCAGCTCTGTCTTCTGCCGCCCTCTGTCCCCGCTGACGGGGTGCTGTCTCCAGACCTCTCAACTGCTCCTCATTACTTAGAACACTAGGCTTTTGTCTCCACATGAAGCCTTCTTTGTTCCACCAGCCTGGCCAAGCCAGAAAGCCAGAAACTGATACAAAACAATGCCACTCTATCTTGAGGGGACCCCCACTCTCTGCCCCCCTCCTTCTGTGGCTGGATAAGGAAGAAGGACTTCTGCCCTCTGACTCACATCCCCGGACATCTAGCTGGGGAGGTCTTCCTAGGAACACAGGAAACAGGTCAAACATAGACGAGTGGCTTCCTGAACTTGGTTGCATGTCGGAGACACCTAGACCGCTTCCAAATATACCCAGGCCTGCCATCCCTCTCCTCTGGACAATTCGATTGAATGGCTTGTTGGGCAGAGCAACCACCACGACGTGCAAAGACCAGCATCTGAACCAAGCAGCAAAGTGTGGGCACCATCAGCACAGAAGCACTGTGTTTGAGAATGGCTTGTCATAGTTGTCTGTCTTCCCATGCTGTCAAATATCCTCCCCTTGAGCCCGACAGGGCTAGCAGAATCTCTACCTGCATGGCAAGCAGAAAATACTTGTGCATGCCTGAAGGAGACCAGTGCTGTCGGAGAAAGCAAAGGGTGGGAGCTAGGGGTGTCACAGCAAGGCAGATATGTAGCACTTTGACCTTGGTTTTCTGCTGTGGCTCTCTCCGTGAGCCAGGATTTTCAGGTCTCTGGGCATCGTGAGGGGCTGTGTCTCTTTTCTCCTCCTTGGCCCTTTTCAATAAGGGAAAACCAAACCAAACCAAACCACAATACAACATCAAAACTCCATGTCCTCTGAGATAGAGTTGGTGACCGGGAGGTTTGGCCAGCTAGAGAGAGGGTGTCTGCTGGCTGTCCCTCCCAAAGAGTGATTTATCCCAAAGTAATGGAGCACCGAGGTGTCTTGGGGCCTGCCACTTGTCTCAGACTAAGTAGGAAGATGAGGTGTAACTGGAGGACAAAGAAAGTCTGTCTTCTCCCATCCCAGCAACCTCCCCCCCCCCCCGCCCCCGGCTGCCTTCCTCCTGGATCTCCTAGTAAATGGCTCAGCTCCTTGTCACCTTGGCTGAAACTGCAGTGTCACAGATAGATAACAGCTCCAGCATTACAGATCTAGAACTGATATCCCCACAGCTCCAGATTTACAGATCTATAACTAAGATCCCCACAGATCCAGTGTTACAGATCTATAACTAAGATGCCCATAGCTCCAGCATTACAGATCTATAACAGACACCCACAGATCCAGTGTTACAGATCAAAAAGTCAGACACACACAGCTCCAGCATTACAGATCTATAACTGAGATTCCCCACCTCCCAGGTTGAGCAGATGCCCAGCAGTGATTCCACAAGTAAAAACCCACAGGACCCCTAGTTAACTTTCAATTTCAGGTGATTGGCAGAGAATAGTCACGACTACCACTGTAACAATGGCGGGTAATTATTTTGGATCTAAGTATTATTCTGAGAGGTGTGCTCTGAGAGTCATGCACACCCTCACACAAAACTGGGGGTGCTGGACTCAGAGATTCCAAAGGCAGAGGTTTGTCTGCTGGTGTAAATGGCTTCAGCTTGCTCTTTCTGTGTTCAGTGACTGTGCCCTGATGGAACCAGGCTTCCTCTGGGATAAGGAGGTGGTAGGTTTTGCTTTTGGTTGTTTTGGTGGTGTTGGGGTGATCCCAGGCTATGCTGGACAAATGTTCTACTGCCAAGTTACATTTCCATCTCTGCACTAGTGTGTGTGTGTGTGTACTCATGTGTGTACGTATGGAGGCCGAACACCGACATTGGGTGGCTTCCTCGTTCACTCGCCATCTATTTATTTTGACATATGCTCTCTTGCTGAACCTGGATGTCCCTGATTTGGCCAGGTTGACAGGCCAGCGAGTCCTCTTGTCCCTGCCTTCCCAACACTGGGATCACAGGCAAGCACTACCATGTCCAACTTTTCCATGTGACTTCTGGAGATAAATCTCAGGTCTTCATGCTTGTGTGGGAAGCACTTTACCGACTGAACTATCCTTTCAGTTCCTTCCCCCCTGGACTTTTGACTTTGGAATACCGTTCTGACACAGTCTAAGGCCCCAGAAGTAATTAGGAGGAGGCCTGATAGGCAGGGTCTGCCTTGGTCCCTGATGGAGAGGAAGACATGAAGATACATGATCATAGGCCTCCATCACTATAATGTGTCATGGTAATGTTTCAACATGAAACTGGTTCTTTTATTTATTTTTATTCCTTTTTTTTTTTAAATTAAAGAGAGACAGATAAACATCTCTAACAAAAGCATCAAAATTAAAAATAAAAATGCCCGAGTCTTAAAAAATGAGAGTAACAGAAATTATGCTATCTCCCCTTGTGTGTCTTGTTGCTTCCCTTATCCCAGGAAGCAGTCACCCCTGTGTTGGACATGGAATAAATACTTGATTCAAGAGAAACCAAGAGGTCCCAGAGAGAAGTTAACGCAGCAAGGCAGATTTTGGGAGGCTGGAGATATGGTTCAGTGTTCAACAGAACTTGCTGCTCTTCTGGTGCCCTGACACTCAGTGGCTCACAACTGCCTCTAACTCCAGCCAGCTCCAGAGGCTCCGATGCCTCTGGCTTCCATGGGCACTGTTCTCATGTACATTTACCCACAAGTGCGAGTACGCACACGTGCACGCACACACACACACCCCTTAATTAAAAGTAAGCCCAGATTTTGGAGCTGGGAAGATTCTTCATCAATAAAGCACTTGCCTCAGTTGTATCGATAGAATGTGTGTTTGTGTGGATAACAAGCCAGATGTGGTGGCATCGTTTGTAATCCCAGAGACAGAGATAGGATGAGTTATCGGCCAGTGAGAGACCCTGCCTCCAAAAACATGCATGGTGCACCTGAGGTTGTCCTCTGGCCGCCACACACACACAAACACACACACATACTCACATGTACCCCCTCAACTTTTATCTGTGCTCCACCCCCTCCTCACCCCCCCCCCAGAATAATCTATCAGTGACACTAACACGTGTTTTAAGCCAATCAATGCATTTAGATAAGCTGTACTTTCTCCTAAGCAGGATCAGGGATTCTCCATCTGTCAAATCAGTCTGTAACAGACTAGCCCCAAGCTTGGAGCTTAACACAGCAGTTATTTATCCTCTCATAGTTTCTGTGAGTCAGGAACTTGAGAGCAGCTGAGTTGGGAGTTGAGGGAATCCAATTTCAAGATGGCCCACTAATGTGGCTGTTGGCGGAGTCCCGAGGCCCTCACGGAATGGGTTTCCTCCCAAGATGCTTTAGTGCCCCCATATCATGGAGGCTGGCTTCTGTTGGGATCCACTGAGAGGAAGATCCAGAAGGAATGGTGTTACCTGTATGAAATACTCTTAGAAACACATCCCATAGCATCTTCTTGCTTATGCAAATCAGCTCTACTAAACATAGAAGAGTATGAACATACAGGAGTATCCCCAGACCAGGATGCCTGGGGCTATCTCAGTGTCTGATTGTGATGACTTGACCTTGTTTCCACCCTACTCACCCAGGCGTTGATTTATAAATCTCCCTGTCTCTTCCTCTGCACCCTTCTGTGGTGTCTTGGTACTACTATATCAAGGCTCATCGATATCTCTCTTCCTCTATGATATTAAGGACATGTTCAGTTGATCAGAACTCTCCCCACATGTGGCTGGATAAGAAACAGGCACAGCGAGTGTGAGTGAGCAGAGGCACTCTCCTCTGTTCCAGCTCCAGGATCTGCCATTCACATCCCCATTTAAGGGAACTTCAAACCTATACCAAGAGGAGCTTGGACGGGTCACTTATTTTGTGATTGACACATAAACATTCCAGGAAATGTTAGTTTATCCTTTGAACATCACTGCTATGAACAAGATTGTAATTAAAAAAAAAATCAAAATCTTGATGCAGGGTCTCTCTACCCACCTTAGACCATTTATGTTCCTGGATGAAAGACACACTCTCAGCCTTTATATTTTAATATGCCTTAATCAGCACAATAGCTGGACAGCTGCCTAACCTCCATGCTGTTGGAATCTACCTCCTACCCATAACCCAAGTTATTACTCACTATGTTTTACCTGGGCTGCTCTTAACTCCAATTGGCCAGCCCATATGGCCATGTATTTTTATGGTATTGAGTGACCCTGCCCCCAGTTAATTCCGATTGGTGAATAAAGATACCGACAGCCAATAGCTGGGGAGAAGAGTGACCTTGTCCCCAGCTAGTTCTGATTGGTGAATAAAGATGCCGACAGCCCAATAGCTGAAGAGAAGAGATGTAGGTGGGGTTGAGGTTTTCTTGGGTTCCGAAAGAAGAGACCATGAGGAAGGGAATAGAAGAGAACCTGCGGGAGAGGAGAAAGAAGAGCTGCCATAGGTTAACTGAACCATAAAACGATGGTGGCACTATTAGGAGGTGTGGCTTTGTTGAAATAGGTGTGGCCTTATTGGAGGAAATGCATCACTTGGCAGGGCGTGGGGGTGGTTTGAGAGCTTCCTTCTTCTAGTTGCCTGAGGAAGCCAGTCTCTTCCTGGTTACCTTCAGATGAAGATGTAGAACTCTCAGCTCCTCCTGCACCATGCCTACCTGCATGCTGCCATGCTTCCCACTTTGATGATAATGGACTGAACCTCTGAACTTGTAAGCCAACCCAGATGAAAGGTTGTCCCTTATAAGTGTTGCCTTGGTCATGGTGTCTGTTCACAGCAGTAAAACCTTAACTAGGACACCATCGGTTTAATGTTTCCACCCGAGTCCTCAACACGCTTGCATCCAACCCACAGAAACATATAGATTCACAGCACACAATTTATGTCACACCTTCATACAGGAACAACGCATCCACGGACATGTCTCAACACGCATGCTCACAATACCTGTATTCAGCAGGTCCTCATGCACAGACAAACATACAGACCCTGGAATTAAGTCTCAAGTCAGTGAAAAAAAAATACGATAAAAATGGAATAAATTTTGAGACTCTATTAAATTTCCACATTGGGTATTGGGCAGGTTATGGGAACAGAGGCACGTCTTAAATCGTTTACCCTTTGTGGCAGGTGACATTTATTGAATTAGAGTGTGGGGGTGGAGAGGGTGGGCCTTCTATGATTTACCGTCCCCCCCCCCGCCCCTCTCTTTCTGTCTCAGTATTTAAGTTGGGGGCAGATTCACGGCCACATGATACTTCTCTGGTGTCTCATGTTACCCGAGCATACCCCCCCTTCCCCGCCACCAAATAAAACAATGGAAAAGCTTTTCAGTACAGGCAGAACCCCAAAGCTTTTGTCTCTCTTTGCTTTGACTTTCTCTTTTAAAATTTAACTCATTGTTGCTGATTCATGCATGTGCAGGCACCCGTGTGTGCCTGGCAATGTGCGTGTAGAGTTTAGAAGACATTTTGCCCAAGTCAACGCTCCCGTCACAGGTTCCAAGGATCAAGCTCAGGCTGCCAGGCTTGCTTGGCATCCTTTTTGACTGGCTGCGCCACTTCTAACTGTCGTGGCTTTTTTCCCTTGCTAATCTCAAGCCACTAGCTCAATGGAGAAGACTAGCTATGGAGCAGAGGGTGCCACAGAGAGATGCCTGCAATCCCTTTACTCCCACATCTGTTACCAAGGCCCCAGTCTTTGCTGTTGATGAGGGGCGAGTATGGAATGAGGGTCCTGCTGTCATTAGTGAGTGTCTTCAGTCAGAAGGACTAAAATCTGCTGCTTTAACCTGCACAACAGGGGTAATATTTTCCTTTCAAAAAAGAAAATGAGCCCTTAGGCTAGAGAGATGGCTAGGCCATTATAAAGGCTAGGCTCACAACCAAGCCCTTTCCCCATTCCCAAACTCTCTCTCACCTATCTAATGTTTTCTGTGTGTGATTGTGTGTGCCTGCACGTGTGCATGTATGTATGAGTGTGTGTAAGTGTGTATGTGTGTGAGTGAATGTGTGTTTGTGAGTAGGTTTGTGTGTGTGATTGTGTGTGCCTGCATGTGTGCATATGTGTGTGAGTGTATTTGTGTGTGATTGTGTGTGTCTGCATTGTGCATGTGTGTATGAGTGTGTGTGAGTGTGAGTGAGTGTGTTTGTGTGTGTGATTTTGTATGCCTACATGTGTGCATGTGTATGAGTGTGTGTGTGTGTTTGTGAGTGGGTTTGTGTATATGTGATTGTATGTGCCTGCATGTGTACATGTGTGTGAGTGTGTATGCATGTGTGAGTATATGTTTGTGATTGTGTGTGCCTGCCTGTGTCCATGTGTGTTTAAGTGTGTATGCCTCTCTGTTTGTGTTTGTGTGTTGTGTGTGTGCATGTGTTTGTGGGTGTATGCATATGTTTGTGTGTGTATGTGTGTGTATGAGTGTGTGCCTCTGTGTGTGTGTTTTAGGCAGAGTTTTCTCTGACCACATGACCATATCCTCTCTCAGGAAGATCCACCCATGCCTTGGGCTACCCGTTTGCAAGTTCTGCTTCATTTTTGACCCCAGCTCTCCTTCTCTCCCGAGCTCCTTCTGCTCTCCTGCAGCCCATAACTCTTGGGCTGGGGGATTAACATCATGATTTATCTGTGAAATTCCTTGAGTGAGGGATGAGGAGGGAGGAAGTCTGAGAGAGACCTTTGTCCCGGGATACTACGTGGTTATTCCCCATGCTTAAAAAAAAAATGATAAAACAAACTCCAGGAGCTTGGGGTGGGGGAAGGTGACTGGATTCTTTGGATTCAGTAACACCATTCTAGAATGTTCCAAGATTTCCTCTCCTTTGGCTTTTCAACACTGACAAATAGCATGGCCTGTATTTGTTAGAAATCTCACTCTCAGATGGATTCGGTACATACTGGAGACCTTCTGCCCTTATGATGGCATCTGGTGGTGCTGTTAGCAACTGCTAGATCCATCTCAGGGAAAGCACTGAACAGATCACCAAAGCACTGTCTTTCCGTTTCACCACCATGAAGGCAGGAGGCAGGAGGCAGGAGGCAGGAGGCAGGAGGCAGGAGGCAGGAGGCAGGAGGCAGGAGGCAGGAGGCAGGAGGCAGGAGGCAGGAGGCAGGAGGCAGGAGGCAGGAGGCAGGAGGCAGGAGGCAGGAGGCAGGAGGCAGGAGGCAGGAGGCAGGAGGCAGGAGGCAGGAGGCAGGAGGCAGGAGGCAGGAGGCAGGAGGCAGGAGGCAGGAGGCAGGAGGCAGGAGGCAGGAGGCAGGAGGCAGGAGGCAGGAGGCAGGAGGCAGGAGGCAGGAGGCAGAAAAATGCTATGGAGACACAAAGCACAACAGACTCTCTCTCCAGGCTGAAGTTTGCAACAACAGCTTGAGATTAATATCGCAACAGTACTTCCATTAAGAAGCCATGCACAGACCTCGGCAAGCACACCGGGTGGCTTCTTATGTAGCAGATGCCTTTTCTGTGTTTAGGTCCCGCAAGATGGTCAACACACATCCTCTCCTGAGTGTTAGACTCAACCTATATCCAGTCAGGGTTTGCTGGATGTTAGGCCATGCATAAACAGGAACTAAGTCATATTTTCTCATTTCTGTCTTGCCCTCTGGTTAGTTTTGGTCCATTTAGGACTTGAAGACATTAAGGAGGGAAGTGGTGCTATCTCTTGGATATGATAGAAGCACATAGTAGGTACTTACTGGAAGGCTGCATAGCACTCAAAGTGATTAGTCTACCCACAGTTGAGATAGATTAGGGATGCCCTAAGGAAACTTGGGACTGGTTGCCACTGGTCTATCCTGAAGTGAGACGAGTGGAGGAGAATACAGACAAACATTTGGAGAGCAGAGAAAACAGTGGTGTGGTGATGGAGATAGAATCTCCCGTCTCTTCTGCTTTGCAGCTGATAACCCAAAGGACTCAGGGTGACATCCAAGGCGGGACCCAGAGTTCATCAGGGTCCTTGATCCAGGCTATTTAATCCCCCAGTGGTTTCACTCTGCACACTCTGTACTCTGTCCCCCTGCCCTGCTGTGTCCTTTATTGCATATGTTTCAGAAGGGTGCCAACAGCTATGGGCAATCAATACACATTAGTCCATCTGTTGTCACTGCGAGGTGCTATCTGCAGCATATGGCCGGCCTGGCCTTCTGATTGATTGCTGGCAGTACTGCCATTTTGATTTTGAACTAGATTTCTCTTCCTGCATCTCTGGTGATCATCACACTTGTAAGCAGCCTTGCTTTGTATAACTTGGTCAAATCAGAGAAGGGGCTAGCATGCTCCATCCCAAACCATCACCAGAGATACATCCTTGGGCTCCCCAACCTTGCATTGTGGACTTTGCACACACTTGCTCAATGCCAAACCATTTCCTTATACAAAATTCTATCACTCTTTGCTTACCAATTTATTTTTATGTATATGTCCCAGCATGCCTGTGGAGGTCAGAGGACAACTCCTTCCATCAGGTGGGTCCCAGAAATTGAACTCAGATTGTCAGGCTTGGTTGCAGTCACCTGTGCCTGTGGAGCCATGCCACTGACCTCTAAGATTCTATAGTATTGGCTTATGTTCTTCAGGTGGCCAGATGCCAGAGCAAGGAGTGAGCTCATGAGATGAATCAGTGCATGGTGATACCAGGAGGAGGCTTATTCAGTCTGTGGTTTCCCAAAATGCATGAAGTCACAACCTGTGCCCACAGGTTTCACCAGCAACTGTCTTCCAAGAAGCAATCCTTTACTCGGGAATTAGGATCACAGTGAGAATTGGTGTTTGATGCCCCAGTTATTAATTCTTGTCCAAGGCAGATGTGGGTTCACAGGGCTGGGATTTGCAATATCTGTATGCTTGAGTTTGTGGATACAGAAGTGCAAATTAGAGAAAGCTGTCCAAAAACCACAAGATGAAACTTCTAATTATCCCCACTGAGCAGGGCAGCATCTTAGAGTAGATACTGTGACAATGAACAGTTTATCTCTGGCTGGGGCAGTGCCCTCAGCCTGTTCTTTACCATGAAATTTCCCAATATCAACATGGCTACTATTTATCATGGTCGTCAGTCAACATGGCTACAACTTGGCTACTATCTATCTCGCTGCAATGTTGCAAGGCTGTGGGGGGTTGGTGGCATGGATAGGGTACATGATTTTCAAATTTTTTTTCAATGAGGCTCCAGGTTCTGCAGGGAAGATTGGGGAGGGACAGGAAGGCAAATGGAAGCATAAGCTCCACCCATCACACAGAATATAGAACTGATCCCAGGGGGAGGTGAGAACTGTCTGGTATTATTTTCAGAGCTTACACTGCGACCCTGATCTTCTGATTCGTAGACAAAGCACATGTCTACAGCTTCAAAAATGAAGCAAGTGAAAATGAAGACCAACTTCAAAATCTGAACAACAGGATGCAGGATGCACAGAGATGCCTGGATTTTTGTTTTTGCAGCCTTTTGGGGGTTAAAGGCAAGGCTTTACATAAGCAAGCCCTCTACCACTGAGCTAGAGCCCAAGCTGGACCGTATAGGTTAAAAGGTTCAGCCTAAGAATCACACTGAAGACCGTTTCAAAGAAGGATTTTGTTGTTGTTGTTGTTTGTTTGTTTGTTTAATTCTCCTTGTGGGTATATGCACATGTGCAAACTGCATGTACATAGGCTGTGTTTGTGGGAATGTATGTGTGGCATGGCTGTGATGTGACAAGTATGTGTGGATATTTTTGAACTATGTGACTATGTGACCGTGTGTGTGTGTGTGTCCCCATGTGACTGTGTCTGTGTGACTGTGTGTATGTGTGTGTGTGTGTGTGTGTGACTGTGTGACTGCGAGTGTGTATGGTGAGTGTGTTTGTGTGTGTGTTGTATATGTATCTATGTTGTGCCTGTATGTATGTTGTCTGTGTAAATGTGGCATTTGGGTGTGAAGAACACAGGGCATACTTGTATATTCATCAGGAATGGGGAGGCCATCAGAGCAGATTTTGAGTCCAGTGAATGAGAAGGTAGTGACTTTGTTCTAGAGAACAGAGAAAACATTTTAGGTTTGGATGGGGGACTATGGCAGCCTGTGGTACCTTGTGCTTTTTCCTTTTCTCCCTATGCTGAACCAATGCCACCTGAAAGCTTCACTCCGTGATCCGGAGATCCCATCACTTAGAGAACTGGTCAACCCTTCAGTCATTCATGGGCAGTCATAGGTGACACCTGGTCTTTAATGGCAAGCGTTTTTTGTTTGTTTGTTTGTTTTTGTTTTTTTTGAAGCTCATTATCCAGCATCTTGTCAAGCATCATGACATTGGATCTAGAGCTGTCAAAGATGTAAGCTTCTATGGGTGTCTCTTTTGTTTTGTGTTGAGACAGGTCTCACTCTGCATCCCTGACTGGCCTGAAATTCCCTCTCTAGACCAGGCTGGTTTAGAACTCATAGAGATCCACTTTCCTCTATCTTCCAAGTTCTCGGGTTAAAGGTGTGTGCCTGGCTTTATGTGTCTTTTAAAATACTTTTTAAAAAAGATTGTTTTTATTTATTTATCTCTCCATGCGTATGAACCATGTGTGGGGGAACTCCATTGTAGGCCACAAGAGGGACAGTGTGGGACACTGGGTCCTTCTGGTGCTGGTGTCACAGGTAGTTGTGAACTGCCTTATTAGGACTGTATTCAAGTCTTCCACAAGAGCAGTGAATGCTCTTAACCCCCAACCCATCTCTCCAGCTCTGTTTAATTCTTCTAGAGCTTAGATTTTGGTTATAAAACACTTGTAGAACAGCCTGTTAACTGGCTTCACTGCAGTTTAAGATTTGTGTGAAGTTAGGCAACCCCTCTATCCTTCTTGAGGTCTCTGAGAAGAAAAGCTGGAGGCTTTCATGATGAATGCTACCCAAAAGGAAAACAAGAAGAAAGCATTTACCTTAGGTCCTTCATCATAGATACATTTATAATAATGTTATGGGAGAAAAAGACAAACTGGACTAACAAAACTTAGTTGATTAGAAATAAGTCTATTTTGTGTCTGACAACCCCATGCATATGGGACACTTGATTCTTTGTTTTGTGGCCTGGGTTTGTAAGCATGAAGCCACCGAGATGAACTATACAATCTCCAAGTTCATTTCAACGTTTGAAAGTTCAAGTCTGCACCCTGTATCATGAAGCATCACTCGGCACAAAGGAAACTCCAAGCAGACTCTGATGTGTCACTCTTGCAACTGGATGAACTTCCACATATAATAACCTCAAGAAGAGGGGAGTTTCAAAAGCTTCCCTCTGGTGTGTGAAGCTATCTCAGAGCCTAGAGGAGACATGGGGAGAGATGGAAGAAGTAGTAGAAAGAGGAAGGAGAGGAGAGGAAGAGGGAGAGGTGGAGGGTGGAGGGAGAGGAGGAGGAATGGAAGGATGGAGAGAGAGGTGGGGGATAAAGGGAGAGATGGGGGTAGAGGGAGAAGTGGAAGGGTGGAGAAAGAGATAGAGGGTGGTGGGAGAAGTAGAGGGAGAGGTAAGAGATGAGGAAGAGGGAGAGGAACAGCAGGAGAGGGAGAAAGAAAGATCCAGACATGTCTGAATGTTCATGCTTTGACTGAAAACATGATTGGCTGGAGGGTTGGATGCAGTTGTGTCTGTCTGGGAGGTCCTTCCATTTCCTTGTGTATAGCTAGACTCTGGCTACATTGTGGGTTCTTTTGTCTTCCACCCCTCTTCCACCATCCTTTCACACACAGCCCAACACTAGATAGAGAAAAAGGATTGAGGGGAAAGGGTACATCACTATTGTTACACTAGTCTATGCTGATTGGGACGTCTAGTTCCTTGGGGCAAGTTTGATGTCTGCCATTAGGATATCTAACTTCTTCATTGCACAGTTACGTAACAAACTGCAAACAGCAACTAACAATCAACAACCCTCACTCTCGGGACCCTAGCATCCATCTACCCTCTGAAGAGTCCCCAGAATTCCAAAATTCACAACTATATGCAGCTGGCCAGATCACACTCCTGCTAGAGCACGAGGCAAATCACTGTCAGCCGCTGTGGACAGCCTGAAGCAGCCCTGTATCCCACACCTGGGGATTAAAGCAAAAACATAATTCTTATAATACTTCTGTGTTCCTAAAGAAACCAAAATTCTCACTACCCACATGGACTTCAATAAAGACATGGCATTCTGCTAAGATGTGGGTGCTCTGGGCTCAAACTCTGCCACCTCCTGACACACCTCCCTGCAGGGCCTAAGGAACCGATTGGTCCAAGTAACTATGAACTTCCAGATTCTCTGACTGGTGTCCCTTTCTGTGAGAATGCAGTAGGGCAATGTGGGTGAGGGCCACTGACTGACTCTGCCCTCTGGGAGAATTATTGACCTTAGGGGAAGAACAATTTGGCTACAGCTGATGCCAAGAAAATTCTTATGGTGAAATCCCAGTTCCCGAAATGGTATTGGGAGGGACTTTGATATATGATAAAGTCATGAGGGAGGCCCACAGGGGTCAGGGTCACTTGTCCTTTCCACAGAAAAGTCTAGGAAGCAAAGGAGACACCCTCTAGACCTGGACTCTGCTGTCTTGATCCCAGCCTTTGCTCACAGAAGCACAGGGATACTTTCCCGAGATGTATAAATCACCACTATGGCTGCTTGTTCTCGTAGTCTGAGCCTGACCAAAACAGCTCTTCACCCACTGTCTGACTACTGACTAGTTGGTTAGTTTGAAACGTTAACTATGAACGAAGGCAGCTATTTCGTTTTCGTTTGGAACAGGCAGCACACACTCTACTTGATTCCTGGTTTTTGGCTTCAGTTTTCTAACCCATGCTGTTTATTTGGTGGATGCTCTTCCTAAAGGCAGGCAGTCTTCCTCCACTTCTACCTGGTGGGCTCTGATTCTTATCATTATCTTTCAGGTTTTCGTTTATACTTTCCTTCTTTCTTAAGTCTCTTACCTCTTCCAGAGTCTGGTGACTTCTCTCCTCCCCCTTCTCCTCCCCCCAATTTCTCCTCCTCCCCCTCCTCAACCTTCTGCTTATTTATTGTTTATCTTCACATACATACGCATGCCACAGTGTACAAGTGGAGGTCAGAGGACCACTTTCAGGAGCTGATTCTCTTCTTGTGCCGCATAGATCCTGGGGTTTGAACTCAAGTTGTCAGGCTTGACATCGAGCCCTCTAGTTGCCTCATGACCTCTCCCCTCTGACCTGCCCTCTTCCCATATTCTCCTCAGAGCATGTCAGCATGTCATTTGCTGTGTCTCATTACTTTCTCCATGCCTGTCTGCCTGCCTCCTTCTCCTTCTCCTCCTCCTCCTCTTTTTCCTCTTCCTCTTCTTCCTCCTCCTCTTCCTCCTCTTTTCCTCCCCTTTTCTTCCTCCTCCTCTTCCTCTTCTTCCTCCTCCTCTTCCTCCTCTTTTCCTCCCCTTTTCTTCCTCCTCCTCTTCCTCCTCTTCTTCCTCTTTTTCCTCCTCCTCTTCCTCCTCCTCCTCCTCCTCCTCCCCTCTTCTTCTTTTCAAGACAGAGTTTCTCTGCTGTATAGCCCTGGCTGTCCTGGAACTTGTTCTGTAGACCATGCTGGTTTCAAACTCACAGAAATCTACCTGCCTCTGCCTGCCCAGTGCTAGGATTAAAGGTATGCACCATGGCTGCCTGGCTCCCCATGCCTTTCTTAGTAAACCTCCTCATCTAGAACACAGAACTCGGGTGCCTTTTGCTATTGGATTCCCACACTCAGCTCGGCTTTAGGAGTTAAAGTCCACACACATCTGTGAATTAGGGAACAGATGTGAAGAGCCACGGGAGTTCTCAGAGGATCTGAAGGGGCAATTCCAAAATTGTGGGCACAGAGGACTGATTGGGGGAGATGCGATATTGATCTGTTGCAGGCATCTGTCCTCTCTGTGGCAGTACTTCCAAAACCTTGAAGCTGTTGGATAAGGATCTAGGAGTGGAGATGAGGCCCTGCCTGGTGCATAAGAAGTAAGCTTTCCTAACTCCCCAGTCTGGGGTCAGAGATCCATGTTCCAATTTGAGGCCCTGTCTGCATTTGGAGTGCAGGGGGCGGGTGGCTGTCTGCACCTTCTGAGGAGACAGAACCAGGGAACATGACCACTCACCCTGGCTCCAACCCCTAGCGTCATTGATGTTGGCTGGGGATCAAAGCGGCTGTTCCATTTTTAACCTAGCCAGGCCCCACCTCACTCTGAGCATGTGTTCTCAACATTTCATTGTGTGCCAGGGGGATAAACAAAACCCACCCCCCGAGTGTAGGAAGGATGCCTTCGGGGGAGCTCTGAACTCAGCTGAGGCAGATAAGTGTTTTTTCCCACCAAGGGCCCCCCAGAGCTGCGGGTTTCCTGAGTTTGCTTGACACCATGGTACGGGAGATGGTCAGCTCTATCTTTGTGCAGAACAAATCTATACAGATGGTGACCCTGAACCGAAAAGGAAGATAAAAATTGGACATGGGGGCGGGCCGAGGAGCCTGTGCTTGGCTCATATTTTCTTTCCCCCATCCTGTCTCTTACAAGTGTTAGCATCCTCATCTGTGGTACTGGGCAGTATTGATGGAAGGCCATCTTGTCTTCAAATGATTGTTTATCAAGGTAAAAATAATACAGTGTAAATGTGGATTCCTTAGGACATTTAAACAATTAAACAGGGACCAGGGAAGGAAGGTGGGGTGTAGTACAAACCAGTCTGTAAACATCTCTCAAAGGAAGGAAGGGAAGGAAAATTCCCCAAGACCCACCGTGGGTGATATTTTCATAAATAAGATTCTAAATATGTACGTATATTTAAACTGATGCAAGGTATCCTATCAAATCCACGGGAGACACGTCATATGCAGAATACATCCTGTTCTGTCACTACAATGTGTACACACAGTGTGTTCATGCTCTGAGCACGTACAGGGCATCCAGCCTCTACCTCGCTCCTTGTGCTAAAGCTTCCAGGATAAATAGGAGCTGAGCACTGACCAGCTATCATGAAGCTGGGAGAGCAGGCTAGAACCTCAAGCCACCATGGTACTAATTACTGCTCCAGCCCCAGTCTTGACTAGGACTCCCCCAGGGGACATCTCTGCATGCTAAGTTACTTTGTTACTATCCCTTCCTAAGTGTGGAAATCAAGGCAGGTACCCTGGGCTTCTACAAGTCTCGCCTTGGGCATTAGGAACACCTTCCTTGATGAGAGATAGGAACGAACTTCCCTAAAGACCTGTTGGCACTTTGTGGTGTCACACTGTTGCCGAAGTGTCACTGGAGGGTCACTGTCTGGTTCTGATTGTCATTCCCTACCTGCTTAGCTCTGACTTTTATCTTCTGGGCCTTATTTAGGTCCTTTGGCAACTCGGGAAGAAGTTTCCCTCTTCCATTAAGCCTGGTGATGCCTCCTCCTCCCAACCCTCCTCCTTTTCTTCTCCCTCCTCCTTCCTCATCTTCTCCTCCTATCCCTCCCCCTTTCCTGTCTCTCCCTTCTTCTCTTTATTCTTTTTAGGAGGATGGCCCATCATCAGATATTTTCTTCATTCTGAGGGTTTCTGTTTTGTTGCTGTTGTTTGCTGTGTGTGTGTATGTGTGTGTGTGTGTGTGTGTGCACATGTGTGTGCCAGAATATATTGATGCGTGTGTGTAAGTGGGTGCAGATGCATGTGTGTCTGTGTGGGTGTGAAGGACAGAGGTTTACCGCAGACATCTTTTTCAGTTGTCTCCTACCTTAGCTTTAATGTCCAAGGCATTAATGTCTCCCACAGAACCTGGGCCTCACTGGTTTCACTAGACTGGCTGGTTGGCAGCTTCTGTGGATCTGCTTGTCTCTACCTCCCCAGTGCTAGGCTTATGAGTATGTGCATGTCCAGCCATGACCAACCATGTCCAGCTAAATCCAGTCATGTTCGGCCATGTCCAGCCATGTACACCTTTGCTCAGCCATGTCCAGCCATGTCCAACCATGTCCAGTCATGTACACCTTTGTCCAACCATGTCCAGTCATGTCCAACCATGTCCAGCCATGTCCAGCTAAATCCAGCCATATCCATCCATATCCAGTCATGTCCAGCTACATCCAGCCATGTCCAGTCATATCCACCTTTGTTTAGCCATGTCCAGCCATATGCAGCTATGTCCAACCATGTCCACCTATGTCCAGCCATGTCCAACCATGTCAACCATGTCCAACCATGTCAACCATGTCCAACCATGTTCAGCCATATCCAGCTATGTGCAGCTATGTCCAACCATGTTCACCCATGTCCAACCATGTTAACCATGTCCAACCATGTCCAGCCATCTCCACCTATGTCCAGCCATGTCCAGCCATGTTCATCCATGCCCAGCCATGTGCAGCTATGTCCAGCCATATTCATCCATGTGCAGCTATGTCCAGCCATGTTCATCCATGTCCAGCCATGTCCACCCATGTGCAGCTATGTCCAGCCCTTCATAGAGTTCTGGGTATTGAAGTAAGGTCCTCATGCTTACAGAGCAAGCCCTTGACTGGTAAGATATCTCACCAGTCATCAGGATTTCTTTGTACAGGGTTATTTCTTGCCATAGTTGGAATGCCATCTCTTGAGGGCTGTAACAACCCTGCCCCAGGAGGTGTGTGCACACGAACTTTGCCTCCTGAGCTCCCAGATTTCAGATTTTTGGATGTTTTAAACCTAAATATTGCCAAGAGTTTTGGAACATGAACTGCACTTACTCCTCAGAACTGAACAACCACACGAAGAAGATGGGGCAGGCTGAGCCCTGCCCTGTAGCATCTGGACATGAGCAATCTTGAAGATATGGCGGGATGACCAGCCAGTGAGGGTCAAGCAATGGTCGACTGTTTGCACCAGTGGATGTGAAGTTGAATGCCAAGGCTGTGTAACAATCGGTAGTTGCAATCAGAGGCATTTAAGCCATCCCCGCCTTCCTGAAAGGAGAGGATTCTTAGTCCAATAACTGTTAATGGCCTGATAGGAGTTTTCAGAACCACCTCTTAAAAAATGTAGAGTTCTTCAATCCCTCTTGGGTTTTAGCTGTTTTCTGGTCTTTGTGTCAGAAGGACAGTGCCTGGGGCATAACCCTGGAAAAGCCAGGAAAGTTGTGTGACAGACTGGGACACAAGTGGTCTGTCATGGGACATCCCATGGCTCTGTGGGTGAAAATGACCAGGATGCTATGTTTGCCATAAGATGGAGCCAACAGGAGGAGAAACGGTTGCTTCCTCCAGACCAGAGGACTCCTTAGGTCTAGAGAGCAGTCAGAAGCTGAGGCTGAGTCTGCCACGCCACTGGGTGGCTTTGGACAGGACTTCCTTTCCCTGAGTCTCAGTTTCTCCTGATGGAATCTTTTATTTTTTTCTCAATAAGCCTCCCCTCCTACTCTCATATCTTTGAGTGTGTGTGTATGTGTGAGTGTTTGTGTGTATGTGTGTGTGTTTGTGTTTATGTGTATGTGTGTTTGTGTTTATGTGTGTGTATGTTTTTGTGTATGTGTGTGTTTGTGTGTGTATGTGTGAGTGTGTATATATGTGTGTATGTGTAAGTGTGTGTATGTGTGAAAGTGTGAGTATGTGTATGTGTGTATGTTTGTGTGTGTGAGTGTGTGTATATGTGTGAGTATGTATGTATGTGTGTAAGTGTAAATGTAAGTGTGTGTGTATGTGTAAAAGTGTGAGTGTGTATATGTGTGTATGTATGTATGTGTGTATGTGTGAGTGTGTGTATGTGTCTGTCTGTGTGTGTATGTGTCTGTCTGTGTGTATATGTATATGTGTGTGGTGTGTGTATGTATGTGTTTGTGTGTATATTTATGTGTGTAAGTGTGTGTATGTGTGCATGTTTGTGTATGTGCTTATGTGAGCGTATATGTTTGTGTGTATGCATGTATGTGTGTATATGTCCTGCATACTTCCTGCCTGAATGTGTGTGTGAACATGAGGTTATTTACTGGAACATGGGCACAGTTTTGGCGTCTACAGCACTGAAAAAAAAAAATGATCCCTCCATCCTCAGCAGCCTTACCCTTGGACAGTCCCTCAGGGAGGAGGTGTGGCCACATGCCACGCCCCTACTCATAATGAAGTGTTAACAGGCCCAGTCATTTCTTAAAGTTCTCAGGATTTGAACCCAGGACCTTGCTACGTGCCTGGCCTCCTCCAGCATCGTATATGCTAAGCCAGGCTTGAGAGCCTTCAAACTATGTCAGCCCAGGATCCCTCCCCTCCTCAACAGTCTCAGAGTGATTCTGGGACAGATATTTAAGTCCTCTGTTCTCTGTTGGAAGACACACTCCACTTGCTGGGGTCTTGATTGTGTGTGTGTGTGTGTGCGTGTGTGTGCGTGCAGAACACAATGAGCATCTCAAAGGGAAGCAGAGAGCCTTGGCTGTTTAGGACCCTGAGCAGAACAGCCTCCAGGGCACAGTTTGCCCATCCGTGCAATGGGTTGGCTGAAGTGGAAGATCCTCAAACTTATTTTCAGCTCCTAAGTTCTTCTCTTAACTGTGAAGCTTGTGCCGGGGGAAATCTCCAGACCTTAGTTCTTCGACCCCATGGAGGAATTCAGCTAAAGGTCTCCTACTTCCAAGCTGCTATGTGTAGTTGATAGCACATACCACTTAGCATAGAGTATTCTTTTCGGTCTCCTCATTCCAGGATGGCACTGTCGCCAGGCACCATAGTGTTCACCCCTCATGCCAGCACTCAGGGAAGCTGAGGCAGGAGGACTGAAGGTTCGAGGCCAGCCTAGTCTCCACAGTCAGACCTCGGTCTCAGAGCTGACCCCATTTTACTCTGGAGAGAAACTGGGGCACATGGAGACGGTCATTTGCTCAGAGTGACCTGTTAGTAAACACTGGAGCTCGGACGGCAAGCCTAGGTTACAAAGCAGCTTTTTCTGAAAAAAAAAAAGGGGGGGGGGAATGGGCCATGCATTGTCTAGAGAGACATCTAGCAGGTGCAGGCTGCAGCCTTTAACTCCCCTCTCCTAAGAAGTGTCACCAGACAAAATAAACAGAACTTGGAATGGCTGACGGTGGGGCTGGCCCGGCCATCTCACACGTCCGGTCTGTGGTGTCCCACCTGGCAGCTGCTCGCGGCACTAAAGGGATCCGAGGACATTAGCAGTGGGGTTTTCTTTTTTTAATCTATATAATTATAGAAACGGATTGTTTAGACGGAACCCAGCCATAACACGGAATCACGGTGACAGACTGAGAACAGCTCTGCCAGACCCAGAAAGGCCTGATTTCACGAGGACTTTGGCAATTCTGCTTCTCCCCGCCATTTAACGTGGCACGGAGATTTATGGAGCCGTGGGAATGGTTGTCGGATCTCAGGATTCTTGGCTTCTATAAACCACTCCCCCAAAAGCCGTACTGCATTTGCTTAGCAGCTCAGTGGGGCACAAAGATGGAAAAGTAAGATGACTCAATGTACAGGACTCTTGCTCGCTGTGTCATTGAGGAATGCTGCCTTTGATCACTCGGGTCTCAGTTTGCCCATCTGTGCGAGGGGTTGGTGGGAAGTGTTCGTATCCCAAACTCATTTTCGGCTCTTTGACTCTTCCCTGTCCAACCTGTCAGGGAAGCTTCTGGGAGCCAGGCTTTTTTTGTTGGGGATATGGGATACAGAGAGACAGTTAAGAATCTCCTCACACCTTATGTGTGTACATTCTTTCTTTCATCATTGTGATGAAATAAATGACTTGCGGAGGGGAGGGGGTTATTCCAGCTCACAGTGTAGAGGAGTCCTTCCATCATGGTGGAAAAGGCATGATGGAAGGAGCAGGAGACTGGATACATCCCTATGTGAGTCAGGAAGCTGAGCTCAGGCAGGAAGTGAGGTCCTACCACTCAAAGGCACACTCCTAACAGCCTCCCCCCTCAAGCTAGACCCCACCACCTACAAGTTCCTCAGCTTTCTCAGACAGCACCACCCACTAAGGCCTAGAAGTTCAAACTCATGGGCCTGTTGGGTCGTTGCATGTTTGCATGAATTAGCTTATGCCAATTTGACACAAACTGGAGTCACCTGGGAAGAGGGGACCTCAGTTGAGAGAGTGACACCATCAGATTGGCCTGGGGTGCATTTTCTTATTTAGTGACTTATGTAGGCAGGGCCATCCCTGGACTGGTGATCCTGGGTTCTATAAGAAAGCAGACTGAGCAAGCCATGAGGAGCAAGCCCGTGAGCAGCACCCCTCCATGGCCTCTGCATCAGCTCCTGCCCCTAAGTTTCTGCTTTGGCTTCCCCTGATAACGAACTGTAACCTGTAAGATATAACGAAACCTTTCCTCCCCAAGTTGCTTTTAGTCATAGTGTTCCTCACAGCAGCAGACTAGGGCAATATGCAAACACCCTTGTCTCTCTCTTTGTTTTGCCTCTGGGGCACAATGTGCATAGACTACACGGTGAATAACCCCTCCACCCCCAATGGTTCTGCAGAGAGCTACACAACTTGCCTTGTAATGCAAGCCCCGCCCTCCTGCAAGCTCCGCCCCACAAGCCCCACCCCCACAAGACCACTCTCCTATAAGCCCCATCCTCTTCCAAGCTCCGCCCTTCTGCAAGCCCCACCCTCTGCAAGCCCCACCCCATGCACCGCCCTCCTGCAAGCCCCGCTCTCCCTAGGACTTCATTTCTGAATGTTCATCTTCAAACATCTGCACGACCTCTCTGTGTCATCGCTGGGGACAAAGCCATGATTTCTATCGTGCAGCTATTATAAGGGTACATAGAACAGACTGAGAGTTATGTCCTTGTCCCCTTCCCTTTATTTTGGGTAGCTGAGGCGGGGGTGGGGGAAGATACCAACTTTCTTTTTTATTTCACTCATCTATCACTGTATAAAAAGCTGTCTACAACATTATAACTTAGCATAGACTACTTTACGCTAAGCCATGAGGTTGCAGGTTAGGAATTTGGACAGGGCTGGGTGATTCTTCTGTTCCGTGGAGTGTTAATGGAGGTCAGATCCAGTTGGTTTGGTCAAGGTCAGCAAGCTATGTCCTTCAGGTCTGGAGGTGAAATTGAAGATGTGTCACAGTTATCCTTTCACCTGAACTTCTTGTATTTACGTGCTTATTTTTTAGACATATTCCTTCTCCCAGAAAGAGACAGAAGGATGGAATTCCAGCAAATGGAAGTTTCCAGATACTCAGGAGTTAGGCTAAGCACCTCCCCACTTCCCGATGTTTATGCATAGAGGTGTCTGGTCCCTCAGGCACTTCACAATTTCTCTCCATTTTATTCTTACTGGAGTCGTGTCGAATGAGTTCTAAGTTCCTCAGGGTAGCTGCCAGGTTCCCACTTGGCTTTGCTTTAGGGACTCTGACATTATGTTGGTTCAATCCTCGATGGCTGACAGTAAAATCCTTTTGGGACTCTGGATTAAGGAGTGTGACCCTGTGCTTGGTAGCTGTCCCTGTCATGGCCTCTGCCACAGAAGGCTCTCCCTGTTCCTCTGACCTGCAGGTATTTCTGATCCTGACCTGCTGGCCTGCTGGGAGCTGACATTCCCATGTCACATCCTGATGGTCCAGTGGCTTTGGGAAGAATAGAATACTCCGTACCTTTTCTCACACCTATCACGTTCCATCAAGACTCTCCCTCCATGGATGCTGGGACCTCAGTTATCAATGGTTTCATTGTTAACTCTTGAATTTTCTAATTATTGCTTTCTGCTCACCTTCCTTTCATCCCTTCTCTCTGAGAGAGGGGAAGGAGCACCTCCTCGCTCTGCCCCCCCCCTCTCTAGTGTGTGTGTGTCTGTGTGTGTCTGTGTGTGCCTGCGCGTGCATATGCACAGCTATTACCTAAAGTTCATGCATTTGCAAGAGTGTCCACTGACAAGCCCCGGCTACATGTAGCAGTTACTTTACTTCTTCTCTTTACTTTATTCAATCACTTGATTCTAATACTTCATAGAGAGGCTGGAGAGACGGCTCAGAGGTTAGGAGTGCAAGCTAAGTTTCTGGTATGGTGTGGGTGGCTCACAACCCCCTATAGCTCCAGCTTTAAGGGGTCCAACATCTTCTGGCTTCTGTGAGTGCCTGTACCCAAGTGCCTGCCTCTACACATATATATATACAAAAATAAAGAGTACTTAATACAATGTTTATTCCTACCAACATTGAAGTACAGAACACTGTTGTTGGTCACAGGTGTGGCTCTGTGTACTAGACCTTGTGTAACAGACACTTCCCATCCCATGTGCCTCCTCTGCTGTCTCCCCTCTGCACTGTCTCAACTGCCCATCTACTCTGTGCTTTCTGAGGGTTAGTTTAACTTCCTCCTTTTTGCACATAACACCACAACTTCCAGGTCTGTCCATGTTGTCTAGGTGGAAGATCTACCACAAGGCATTCTTTCCATAGATATTCCAGATGCTCTTAATCCATTCACCTGCCAATATCAATACAGGTTGCTTCCATGTTCTGGCTATTGGGAGGACTGCTGGAGTGGACAGGTGAGAGGGCGACTCTTCCGCATCCAGACTTCAGTACCTTCTGTTAAACAGCTAGATCTAGACTGCTTTGCTGTATGCTGCTTCCGCAGTAGCACCGTGGAATGTGGTCCTCTCTTCTCCCTCCCCTTCTCCCTCCTCTCTTTCCCTCCTCTCCTTCCCTCCCCTTCCCTCCTCTCTCCTCCCCAACCCTCCTCTCTCCTCCCTTCCCCTCCTGCCCCCTCCTCTCTTCTCCCCTTCCCTCTTTCCCTTCTTCTTTCTCCCTGCTCCATCCTCCTTTTTCTCCTTCCTTCCTCGTTCTCTTCCTTCTTCCTTTCTTCTCTTCCTCCCCCTCCCTGCTCTTTTCTTCCCCCTGCCCTCCTCCCCTCCTCTCCCTCCCTCATTTCAGTTCCTATCCTGGGCCTTCACGTCCTTCCAGAAGACCTTTGCATTGTGGACGTTCTGCTGCATGCAGCAGAACGCACACGCGCACGTGCGCGCGCGCGCGCACACACACACACACACACACACACACACACACACACACGCAAATGCACATGCACACAAGTAGACTGAAGAGGTTCCCCGTTTGCAATCAAGAAAGGCTTCACAGATGTCCTCCACTTGCAAGAAGCAACGGAACCCCAACAGATAACAACTCTTGGCTGGGATTTCCCAGGACGTGGAAGGCAGACATGCTGCTGAAGACTCTGTATGGATCCACTCCATCGTTTCCATCACTCTCATCCGGAAGCGTAGCCCCTGCCACAGCTTTGGCCTGGAGACCCTCTCTGGACTGTCAACACGCATGCGTCTGTGGGCGGAGTATCGCTGCTCGCAGCATTTGGCAGCAGCAGTTTTTAATTCGAGAGGTATAAGTGATTAGCAGGATTAATTACAGATAACCGTAGAGCACCAGCCTCATTCAGGGAGGCTTGACATAAGAAAGCCGACTTGGGCAATCCTGGGTGCCATTTTGAAAATGAATTCAAGCCAGATATACATCGAAGGCACCAAATCACATGCGGGTATGGTGGGGATAACCCACGATTCCAGTCTCACATGGGACTTACGTTTCTGTCGCTCCTCACAACACAGGGTTGTAATCAGCACTGTTTAAGGATGAAAAGCCGAGTTCAAGGACATAATGTCTTAAAGTCTTTGCAAACAAGAACACGGAACGCCCCACCTACAGAGTCCTAGTCATTGGGGTCTGCGGGTGGAGTTTTCTACTCAGGCTGTGGTTGCACTGCAATAATCTCCTTGTCATGCGCCGAGTCTGGCTAGGGCTGACCGTAGGAACGGGAACAGTTACTTTACTATTACACAATTAGTCATTATTTTTAGTGTACATGCTATGTGTGCATGTACTCGTGTGTCAAGTATATGTGGAAGTCAGAAGATAGCCTGCAGGAATCAACTCTCTCTGGACCGTGGTGTGTTCCGGGTATTGAACTCAGGCCCTTGGCTTTAGTGACAGTTACTTTTACCCACTAAGCCATCTGGACGGCCTTTTGAGTAATCAGTTTCTCTGACCCTCGGTTTTGCTTCTGTGCAGTGCCATCCTTGGTCACAGATCCTAAAGCACCAACATTTTTGACCATGGGATGCTTAGAGTGGAATCACCGTTCTCAGGGTTAAGTGGTTGCCATGGTTACTAGAAAATCGTTGCTGTAACTATGGTCCCCATATATCAATGACTTCATGTTGGTACACTAATAACCTTTGTGCTTCCTCTGTCCAGTTGAGCCCAGGGGCTGGAGGACCTGTGTCATCTCACCAGAAAGCTGTCCCTAGTGAATGCATCTGATTCCAGGTGGGTTTTTGATTGACTTTCGGTTTTCTACATGTTTTTCTTTCCTGGCACAGCCTTGTGTGTCCTGCAATGGCTTTGAACTCAGTGTGTATCGGAGGATGATCATGAACTTCTGATCCTTCCATCTCCACCTCTTGGAGCACTTAGGATTGCAGATTCACCTGCTCTATGCAATGGTGAGGATGGAACCCAGGGCTTTGTGCATTATGGGCAAGCACTCTGCCCACTGAGCCATACCCCAAGTCCAGTGGTGTCTGTTTGCTTGCTTGTCTGTGGAGCTAGGCACAGAACCCAGGCTCTCACACATGCTGGTGAAGTCCTTTACCAGTGAGCTCCATTCCCATCCTAGGGAATTCAATTCTCGTTCATGGATTTAAAAACAAACAAACAAAGAAACAAACAATAACAACAAATTCCCCAAACAAGAAAACAAAATCACCCAAACTCTATACACAGGAAATCTTTAGCCCCTGCAACAGGCTAATAATGAAACTCAGCGTAAGATTTTGGAACACTGCCTATTTGGTTTTATAAAGAACAACACAGCCAAATGGAGGGCAAATATATATATATATATATATATATATATATATATATATATATATATATCTCACTTTTTGTGTTTGAATAGTTCTAATTTAATTAGCTTGAGGTACATGGCTTCAGGAGAGAGTTTCAAACAGGGTTGTCCAAAGCCTGGGCCCAATGTCTCGGGAAGTCAGCGAGGAGTCGCTTAATGACGTACTCTTCCATGATGGTTTCCACACACACCAGGAAGCACACTCCTGCAGACATCAAACAGCTGCTCCTAAAAACACAGGATGGAAAAAAAAAAAAGAACCATTCTGTGTTTCAGCCACAACAAACAGCAGTTTATAAGAGGCCACAGCAGATCCAAGAGACACGGCCACATTCTTGAATGTCTAAGGTCGGTTGACAATCAGCAGGGGGACCACAATAAGCAGCAGCCGCAGGCATGGCAGAGCGGCAACAAACCCACACCACATGGAGAGCAGTCGGTGTCAACTGGTCAGCAGGCCACCACTGTCCCCTTGATGTCACTGAGATGGCTGGGGCTGGCAAGCTTGGAGGCTGCTCACCCAGGTATTATATCAAACCAAGTTTTACTGTAGTACAAGATATATATTCAAGACATAGGCTCTGTATGTGTAGAGGACCAGAAGTCGGGGATGTTCAGCTTGAACCGGAAACTTGACACAACTCAGAGTCACCTGGGAAGACAGTCTCAATTGTCTATTGTCTACTGTTGGGAGAGTTGTCATGATTTAATTAACTGATATGGGAGAGGCCAGCCCACTGTGGGTGGCACCGTTCCCTAAGCAGGGGGATCCTGAACTGCTGAGCATAAACAAGGAAGCAAGTGAGTGTGCAAGCATTCATGTCTCTCTGCTCTGAACTGTGCAAGTGATGTGACGGACTAGCACAGAAGTGATGGGTGGCAACCTACTGTAGGCTTATATTTTTCAAAAACGACATTAATAAGTGTACTTCAATGCTTTAACTTTCCTTTTAGCTCACCACCCACCAGTGGTAGTGGAAAGGAAAGGTTAACAGGGCAAAGGAGGATGTGAACCTGTTTAGAAATAATTCTTTGGGGCGAATCCAATCTGTGTTGTCAGGATATCAGCAGTTCAGTTCACATGAATCAGCAGAGGAAGCTCAATTCACTCGCAAACACCGTTCATGAATCAGCCATGGCAGATCGATCCAGAAGAAACCTCGAGGCTCTGCCAAGTGGCCTGAGTCTGTAGAAGTGGCAAGAAGCCCTCGCAGCATCACCAGAAGTTTTTGATGCCTTTCTCTCTATGAAGTCATGACAATGGCCAGCAAGGAATGGCAGGCAAACCGATACCATCCAGCTCTGTTGGCTGTCCATTGGGCTATATTTATACCCTTTCCAAACATCACATGTTCTCTCAAGCGTCCACTCTAGCAAAACATCACATATTCCTTTTTTACAAGCTGCTTCCAGAAAGACATCACGTGTCTGTTTTCAGCAAAACATCCTCCCCCACCTGTCTGCTTCTGCAAAACCATCCTCTCACAAGACAGTTTCCAGACAAATAGCACATGACACCACTGAGTCTCCAAAGAAACCAGAAAATTTCACTTCGTCCTTCACTGCCCACCACTTTCACATGGAACCTTTTACCCACTGGTGAGGCAACGAGGCTCTTCCCAACTTCCTACTCCATGGTCCCGACAGTCTCTTGGGATTTGCAGAAACAGGAAAGAGAAGAGTGGGAGATTCCATCTTTCCAAGGAAATCTCAAAGAAGAACGTTCAAGCTTCTCGCAGAAATTTCATTAATGCAAGTGCAGTCTTTTAAAAACATTTATTAATCATTCATTAACATATTTGATTTTGTGCACATGTGTGAGCTCACTCATGCATGTGCTACAGGGCACATTTGGAGATGGGAAGGATGATTTTTGAGGGTAAATTCCTGCCTTCTGCCTTGTTGACACTGGGTCACCTTCGCTGGCTCTGCTGCTGCATCATGTCTGGTTTTTATGTGGGTGCCCTGGACTTGGAAGCTCAGGCTTGCATGGCAAGTCCTTTGACCCAGGAAGCCACTTTTAGGTTCCTCTTAGCTCTAACAAGGGCAAAAGAACTAGGCTTTTAGCCTGGAAGACATTACCGACTTTTGAGTTGAGACACTAGGGAAAGATGGTGGGGAGGGAACCCACAGACATATAGACACATGCACAGACACACAGAGACACACAGACACAGACACATAGACACACAGACATTGTACACACAGACACACACACTCACACACAGAGACAGACCCACACATGTACAAACACACACTCACATATACACAGACACACAGACACATACACACAGACACAAAGACACACACACAGATACACACAGACACACATATATACACAGACACATACACTCACATACACAGACACACACACAGACACACACACTCACATACACAGACATCTAAAACAGACACAAAGATATACACAGACACACACACACTCACATTCACAGACACACACACAGATACACACAGATACACATATATACACAGACATATACACTCACACACACATCACACACACAGACACACAGATACACACACACACATACACACACACAAAGCCACAAGACTTTTTAGCTAGGAAATCCCCTGCTGGTCCCTGCACCCCCAGGTCTTTCATGATTTACTCCTATAGTCTGATCTTTCCCTTTATTGACTTCCCCTTCCTTCCAAGTAAGGTTTTGAAAATCCAGTTATGCAATTGTGACATTCTCTTTGTTGTCACAGGTCCCTTCTCTTAAGGGTCCCAATCAAGGAAGCCATAAGATAAACCCCAGAGTTGGGCATTCCACCCGACACTTGGATCGCTTCTTTCTCTTTAGGTTTTGACAATAAGGCTTGTCAGTAGGGCTGACTGTGGTTCTTAAAGACTGTATCACTACAGTGCTTGGTCTGTGAGGGGCATCCTCCACTCTCCACCTTCTCAGCACACTGTGAGTTCTAATGTCTAATCTCGGCAGTTCTTCCTCTCTGCCTCTATCATCTTTCTTTCTGCTGTCCATGCCTTGAACTTTTGAAAACGGACAGGGCCTGGTGTCCTAGCTTTCCAAAGTCTTCTGAGACTTTCTTTGGGGATGGTTTCTTTCTACTTTCTATTAAGACACTTGCCCCTTTGGAGCAGGGGAGATGGCTCTGTTGATAAATTGTTGACCATAGAAACATGGACCTAAAAGTTCAATCTCTGTATAAAAAGCAGGGTCTAGTGGTCCATGCTTGCGACCCTTGTGTGAGCCTCAGCAGCTAGTTAGCCAGGTAATTTACTCTTGTCAACTGGTTCAAGGAAAGAACCTGCCTCAGGCAGACAGACAGACAGGCAGGCAGAGAGACAGACAGACGAACAAACAGAAGGGTACATATCTCCCAAGGAATACCAGAAGCTAGCCTCCAACTAGCTGTGCCCTTTCCCCCAACACTATGGCTTCCTTGAACGAGCCTCTGGTTTCCTGGTCACACATTCTAGATTCGACCTGGTTTCCAACAAGACTTGCGTTCCAGTATGGATGCCTCTACCATAGCCTCACACTTGGGTGTGGTCACAGCTCAAAATAGGTTCTTCAATTTTTTTCAAGTTTTTAAATATTGAAATATAATTACATTGTCATCCCCCCTTGGCCCCCACATCTCTTTCTCCACCCTCAGATTCTTAAGACTTGTTGGGAGATCTATAGGAGAAAAAAATGTTTCTTATGTAGCTGGAGAGATGGCTCAGGGGTTAAGAGCACTTAATGCTATCGCAGAGGACCCAAGTTTAATTCCCAGCATCCACACGGTGGCTCACAACCATCCTAAATTCCAGTTCTAGGGCATCTGTTATCCTGTTCTGGCCTCCGAGGGCAGTTCATGCATGTGGTACACAGACATACACACAGACAAAACACTCATACACACGAAATGAAATAAAGAAATGTTTCTCATAAGAAATTTGGGGTAACTGTATGACATGCCCACTTGGTGGACATTCACAACATGAAGCCTGTGATGAAAGGCTCCAAGTATGTCTGAAAAGGAAAAAAAAACGTGCGAGCAAACTCGCTTAATTTCATTTAGCTTCATTTATCCAAAATCTATTCAAGCATGCATCCCCCCGCCCGTCCTTTTCATGGTGTAAGTGTTAACATCTTGTGGATTGAAACATCCTTCCCAGCTTGGGCTTGTAAACTATCCTTTTACCTGTATGAGTTCCAGGACTTCGTCAGCCCTGCAAACTTTTCCATATGTCAGCGTTAGGTTTCAGAGACATGAAGTAGCCTGTACGAGGTAACTTAAACTCCAGAGTTGCTTAGCTGGAATTTGAGCCCATGCCTGGATGGATTGAAAGCATATATATATGTAAAATTATTTGCCCTATATTTGATCTCCAAGGTAGGATGAATTACTCGGGATTCACTTCAATTACCTGATAAAAATAATTCGCAATTAACCCTCCATTGACTGTCAGTGAGGAGCTCGAAGACAATTTGTCCTCAGCCCCAGACGTCTGCTTTGCATTATCCTTTTCAGAAACTCTCTCTCTCTCTCTCTCTCTCTCTCTCTCTCTCTCTCTCTCTCATTGTAGGAAACTCTCTTTCTGTGAGTCAGGAAACGTCCATCCAGACTGTCTGAATTATCAAAGAAAAAAGAAAAAAAAATCTTGAGCTGATGGCATCCGAATGAATCAGCCGTTACAGGGATGAACCCGGGGAGCTGATTGGAGCTGTCAGGTTCCCTGTGGAAAGAAGGCCCTGGGAGGCTCTGCTCAAAGAGTGCCAGGACATCAACAATCAACAAGCTTTCAGGTGAATTTCACAACACTTGTGGGAAGGGGAGTCCTCCAGCTCCTTGCTGGGGGAATCTTATGAAATCGCGTTTGTGGTCTTGGGGTAAGAGGCCAGTGATGGGGTGACTGGGAGAAAAATTGTATACATACATACATACATGCATACATGCATACATCTCATGTGCACTTTTCAGCCATCAGTGTTAAAGATTTTGGAGCCAAGAAGGCTAATCTATGAACTTGAACTCACGGAGTTCACGGGACACTAGGCTCCCCAAACTGCAGAATCCTAGTGGGTCAGTGGGCAAAGAAAATGTGTTTTTTTCTAACCAAACAAATCATTTCAAGGAGGGGTGCTCTTTTGGGAAAGATGCCTATCCTAACCTCCTGCCTCTTGACTCTCTGAGCATCTTCTCCCTCTGCCTTTGGCAGGTGGGGCTCCGGCAAGACCTCAAGACCTGGATTTGAGTTCTTCTGTTGTCTGTGTTCTGCAGGTTGAGAGCTGGCTCTGGATTGTAGAGAGCACGCTTGCTCAGGGTAGGGTGGTAAGAGGCAAAGGAAGGGCTCCCAATGCCAGCACCCATCTCTTCTGTGGCTGGCCTCCTAGTTTGGGCTGAAATCCTAAGTTGTGGGGAGCTCCTTGGTGGGTCTATCTTCACACACAAGGAAGTGTCTCCTGCCTCTTCTGGGACTTGGGGTAAGTAGGAGGGCATGGATGGTTCTCAGAACAGCTTTCAAGGGTTGTTAGTTAGTATCCATTTGGCCATTCAGCAGGTTCTAACTGAGCATAGCTGTGTAAGTCCCCAGGACAGCAGGAACATGCAATAAAACCTCTGCTTTGTCCTTTTCTTCCTCCTCTTTCCTGGACTCCACTGTTTTCTTCCCCTTTCTCCTCTTGCTCTTCTTCTGCACTCTTCTATCCTTCCCTCCTGCCTTTTCTACCTCCACCCCACACCCATTCCTTCTCCTCCTCTTCTACCTCCTGCTCCTCCTCCTCTTCTTCCTCCTCCTCCAGCTAGGGTCTACTATGCAACCCAGGCTGCTGGTCTCAAACTACCACCTATATTCTAGTTTGCTTTTGGGCCCACAATAAAACATTGGCCAAAAGCAACCAGGGACAGAGGGAGTTGTGGGGTAGGGAGGTGGGGTGGACTTCAGTTTACACATTGTATTCAATCACTCGGGGAAGCCAAGGTAGGAACCTAAGACAGGAACCTGGAGGGAGAATCTGATGCGGAGACCATGGAGGGGTGCAACTTACTGGCTTGCTCAGACTGTTTTCCTAGAGAATACAGGTCCACCAGCCCAGAGATGGCTCCACCCACAATGAGTAGAGACCTCTCACATCAATCTTTCTAATCAAGAAAATGCCCACAGACTTGCCCACAGGACAGTCTGATAGAGGCAATTCTTCAATAGAGGTTCCTTCTCCACAGATGTGCCCAATTGGCTTCAGAAACTAACTGTGACACCCAGGCTGACCTTGAGCCCCTGACCCTCCTGATCAACCCTTATAGTGCTAACAACATAGATTGGTGCCTCCATGCCTGTCCTGTCCTCTATTCCCCTTGGGAACACTGCTGTGGGTTTTTTGTTTTGTTTTGTTGTTTGTTTGTTTGTTTGTTTGTTTTTGAGATATAAAGCATTAGCTCTCACATCAATCACCGGGACCAGAGGAGAGATTGCTTTAAGCTGTCTCCTCTAATGTCCCATTTTATAGAGGGAACAGCCAAGATCCAGTGAGGAGAAAAAGGTGTTCTATCAAAGCCACCTGGTGGGTTCAACATACATCCTAGATAAGATAATGTTTTTAATGTTTGAAAGTTTCATACATTGATATAATATATATCAATCACATCCTCCCACAATTCCTTACGTCCAAATCCCCCCATTGCCTCCTCCCTATCTCTCGGCTTCCTGTCCTCTTTCTTTTTACTGTTCTTAATAACTCAGAGTCCAGTTAGTGGTGCACACATGTGCATGGGCATGTGGCCACCCTCTGGGCCATGAATAACATATTTTATATTCCCTGAAGAGAGTGACCCCCATTCTGCCAGCAACCATAACCGCCAATAGCTGTGTCGTCTCAGGGAACTCTCCACTCATGCTGGACTTTTGAGTGGCTTGACCCCAGCTGTTGCGAGCTGATGCTTGAGACAGCTCTGACAGCCAGCATTTCACAGCTCTCCTCCCATGCTGATTCTCTCTTCTGTGAGGGTCTCAAGCTTTGGATTGAGGGAGGGAGGTAGACATAGAAGACAGCTCTAGCGTTATCCCACTCAAGTCTCTTTTTTTTGTACCATGCAGCTTCTGAGAGCTTAACCCATGACCATTCACAGGTATGGGTGAGCGTTCATAGACATCATACATTGTGTCAGGATCATGACATTCAGGGATGTCACTCAAGAGCTGGGGTGACAGACCCTTACTCTGTGGACTGGGACATGTTGAGATGAAACAAGGAGAACTGTGGGTTCAAATCCCTACACACCACTTATTAATCACAGTGCCTTGGGCAAGCTGTTTACATTTCTGAGCCTCCGTGTTTTGACATTTCATTTGACAGGGCTAGTATCCACAGTCCACCAGTGGTGGGAGGAGACACACTGATACATGATAAATACTTTGCAAAGTACCCAGCATAGACCAGGAAACGCCAAATGGCTGTCAGGAGCGATAGTCAAGATGGTAAATGGCATAGATATTTATATTCAGTGTTCTCAAAACAAACAGGAAAGGATAGCTAATTTTGTCCCCAGGAAGGGCAAGGCAAGAGGAGACCTCCTCATTAAATAGGTTTTTCTGTTTGGTATTTTCGATGGCATTTCCACTCCGATGGATTCCTTAGCCTATGACGGTGACAGACAAAGCACAGACGATGCAAACATGCATTACCCTCTGCTGGAGCTGCCCAGTCAGCTGCTGAGTGCTCTTGCTGGATATGCCCCTGTGCTCGATCAAGGATGACCCAAGACACAGGCACTCCCAAAGAGCCCTTGAGTTTCCCAGCCATCAGAGTTGTCCAAAGCCTGCTTTTCAGAATGCTAGACTTCCCACACACTCATTGTCTTGGGGAATCCCCCATCACATTTCCAGTGTACATTGGCTCGCATATAAGGACAGACTCACATGTCCATCTTTATCCGTATCTGATAGAGCACTCAAGGACAGGAACTATGCTTATCCTTCTTTCCATGGGGTAACCCTAGGGATCTGCAGCACTGTACACTAACCTAGACCACCTACACACAGCCTTAAATGTACCTGCTTTAAGCTGAAGCATAAATGTGTCATTGTAATCAGACGTGTCCTCCAAAGGTCTCCTTTCATCAGGTGGTTTTTTTAATCTGTATCTGTCAGGACTAAAAACATCTGCCCCTCAAGCTGAAACATCTGAATGTGCTCTGTGGGTGGGGGTGAGGGGAAGAGAGAGAGAGAGAGAGAGAGAGAGAGAGAGAGAGAGAGAGAGAGAGAGAGAGAGAGAGAGAGAGAGAGAGAGATGCTAGGGACAGAAAAGGGTTGCAGTATTACACCCCTACTTAGGCTTTCTCTGAATGTCGGAGAATGTGTTTGCAGTACATTTGAGAGGTACTCTGAGGAGGATTACTCCAGAGGTGTTGATAGAGTTGACAGCTTGATCAAAGATTTAACCAGATGCATTTCACGGGGGAATATTTGACTCTTAATCTCATTTGCTCCAGTATCCATTCCTTTGTCTGTATTTTCCTTGCAGCTGTTTGAACAGAATTGAGACAGCCCCCCCGACCCCCCACCTAGAGAAAGGCAGAGGCTCCTGAGACTCTGATTGAAGTAAAGGAAACACACAAGGCCCAGAAAACTCCTGAAAGTTACAAGATAAACATGATCTTTCCCCAAGGCTATGTAAGCAATAGCCTTGCTGGGAAAAAGAGTCTTCCAGGGAGCTGCCTACACATTGTGAAGGGAGCTTCAGGAATCTGGCTCTCAGGATGGTCATCCATGCTTAAGTGGGCTTCTCAGCCTTTGGGTGACCCATGCTCCTGTAAGTAACACTTCACACATATTCCTGTGAGTCACCCCAGTAAACTCACAGGCTAATCAAGACCTAGGTGGTATCACTACTTTGATCAGTCATTGTAATCCCATCTTGGATGAACAGACTTCTGCTCATGACTCCCCAGGAAAAGTCTGCACACAACAGTCTAGAAGGTTTCCATATGCCAGGATCATTCTAGATCTTCAAGGTAACGTATAAGTATGATACACAAGGTCTCTCGCAGCAGTGGGGAAGATTGTTCAAGCACCAGTGAATGGTCTCACATCCAGCATGACATCAGACAGGGACACATACTGTGGAGATGCCCTGATAGGAAGATGGAGCTACAGTGAGGTCATTCCTAGTTTCCTTTCTGTGGCTGTGATGAAAACATCTTGGCAATGGGGGTGTTGGGTGAGGGGAGCTATTTGGTTTACACTTCACTTGCAGGTTGCAGTCCATCACTCCATCACCGAATGATCTAGAAGGCAGGCCTGCCCACACTATTCCAGTCAGAATCATCTCCATACAAGGAACTAACTCACAGCCAAGAAGCACAGGAGGAGCCATGGAAGATGCTGCACCATAGTTCCCCCAGACTCATGCTCAGCCAGCTTTCTTAAACAACCCAGGGCCACCTGCCTGGGGAATGGTACTGCCCACAGTGGGCTGAGTTCCACTCAATAACAATCATGACTTGCCCACAGGCTGACTAGATCTAGGCAGTTCCTCACTTGAGGCTCTCCTCTCCTATATCCTAGACTGTGCAGAATTGACAGTTAATGCTAACAGGGACAATGGTGAAGAGAGATGTCTACTAGAAAAAGTCACTTGAGCTGAGTTCCAGAGGATACCCAAGGGAGGGGGAAGTAGTTGCATTGAGGCATGGACAGAAATCAGTGTTCCAAGAACATGAAGCAAGTGCCAGTGAAGAGTGTGGGGAGACAGGGAATGAAATGAAGCAGGATGTCAGCAGAAAGCAGCACCAGGTTCATCTATCTTCTCATCATCAAGTACTGAGTCTGGCGACCATTAGCCATTATGGGTGTTTGCTGAAGGTCCAAATGAATACAATCTGTCGATCTCATCATCTCTTCTTGTTGTTCTTTATAAACATCATTAGCACTGTTACTGTGTGTTTTATAAAATAAAGGTAGCCTTTAAAACTCCTGACGTTGTTTATATCAGACAGTTTTCTGTTACTGTTGCAAAAAAACCACCCTGCAATTTATAAAGAAAAGAGGTTTGTATAATGCACTGTTTCAGAGGCAGGAAGTCCTGTTGATCTGGTGAGGCATTCCTTGGAGGTTGTGTATAGGGGGGACGCACAGTGAGAGAAAAGGCTGAAGTAAGACAGTTCTCCCATGGGAATTACATTGATCTCTTCTAAGAACATCCCCTTGATCTAATGACCTTCTACTTACCTTGCCTCTTAAATTTCCCACTACCTCTTAACACTGAGGACCAAGCTGCCAACGTCCCCACCTTTGAGAGACACAATTGAACTACAAGCAAACTATAGCAACATTCTTTCTAGTTTGATTAACTGTGACCATATTCAAGCAGGGAAAGTTGATTTGACATCTACTATGCTCCCCCAACTCTAATATTTAGAACGTAACTATTACCCTGGCTGAGGGTGCACCTGGGTGCCATCTATCCACTACAAAAGCCCCATCCCCCTTCTTTTTAGGAAAGTGAGCCACAGAGGGCCAAGGATTCAGACAATATCACACAGAGGAAATGGTGTATGCCAGGCAGAAGCCTTCTCACCCTGTGGCTGAGCTTATGGCTGGAAGGATTGATTGGCTGATATATCTCATTCCGTTTGCTCCCATTGCTCAAAGAGGAGGATTCTGTAGTACAATGTACTCTGTGCCCCAAATATGGAATTTGAACCAAATCTCCAATATTTAGCTTCAGGGCACAGCAGCAATACTCAGATCCCCCAATTAGAAGCAGAGGTGGAGATGAATGGTTGCTAGAAGTCTGGAGACAACAGCAGTTTCAAAAGGCAGCAACAGGCTGGAGCCGAAAGAGAGATGCTTCAGATCTCGCACCAGGAATGCAGAGAGCTAAATGAGAACCATTTGAACGCTCTGGGGGTCATAAAGTGGAATTCCCTCTTGTACAGTACGCAAGAGTTATTAAGTGTGTATATGAGACCCCTGTTTTACTTCATGTACATGATTATTTTATACAGGCGAGTTTGGAAAGAATTATAGGCTGGGAGCCGGCCAGGATGCGAGATGCGCAGCTGGGGGTGGGGGGGCTAGAGTTGCGATGTCCTTGTTGGGAGCTCAGGCTTCCTGTGGGATGCCAAGGTGGGATCCATCCTGGGACTAAGGATTGGGGAGAGCATGTGTGCTTGGACTCCGTGCAAGGCTCATCTCCAGTGAGGCACCCCGGGCTTGAGCTTGCTTTGCAGGAGAGGGCCAAGTTTGAGAAGCAAATGAGCCGAAGTTGGGAGCAAGCCCAGGGAGCTGAGCTCAGTCCACTAAAGCCTGGAGACTGGGAAGATAAGGAATTTGGACTTCGTTCTCTTGGCTTTAAGATGTGCGAGAGAATATAGGCCATTCTGAGCACACCCAGTGATCTCAAAGGTGAGAAAGATGTTGGCTTTCTGGATAAAGTTAGAGGCCAGGAGCTAGGGTTTAAAGACAGCTTTGAGGGAGACCCAAGTACAGTCAGGCTGGGCTGGTCACGTCTTTCCTGGGGCAGTGGGACTTTTTCTGGCCAGGTTTCTATATGGAAGCATGGGTCTATGGTTGGAAAACATAACACAAAACAAACAAACAAACAAACAACAACACATAAAAACAGGACTCCTAGCTTTGCTCCTAAGTCTACATCCTCCACTCAGTTAAATCTCTCTCTACTAGTCCCAAAACAGGGCATGAAAAATTGGTGCTTGCCTAGTGACATATTTTATAAACAATGATTTAATGAAAGGAATGGAGGAGAGCAGAGGTGGGCTGGAAAAGGCATGGGACATGCTGTCTTTGGTTGATAGATCAGGGGATCTCTCATTTATCTACAGTTGTTCCCTGGGCATTACAAAAGCCCTGCATAGCTTCCCAAAGGTTTTATACCTTGAACAAAGTTACCCTCACAGTGTAACTTTGTGTCTCTTGTCCCCAGGCATTCTGGGTATATCCAACCAGCTAAATGGTTGAACTTCCCAAGTTCATAGGTTTCTTGTTCCAAATATATTTAAAGCCTTCATTCTACTAAGCCACAGCTTACCTAAAAGGAGGTATTGCACACAGCATTGTGACACAAAATTAACTTTAGTTTTATTAAGCATAATTAAAATAGACATTTATTTTTGTAGTACAAGGGGCAGTTGTCACCCCAGACAGACACCATAGATATACACTCCTCTCTTCTTGTTTCTCTCTGATTGCTCTAGAACATTCTACCACATTCCCTTTATCCCTATAATCTAACAGGACACATAACCTCCTCTGTGTTCTAGATGGATAACAAGAAGAGGGCAGTTTGAGCCTTTAATGGATGGGCTATAACCATTGGTCAGACTGGAGTCACATGACACTTTATCTGTAAAGGAGTCTGGGTATCAGAGTCTCTGATATCAGTCTTTAGTGCCTTCCTAAGAACCAGACGGTTTCTCAGAGTAACACAGAGCATCTCTTACAGACAACAAAATATCTCTGCCTTAGTTTCCTGGTCAGGCAGCATAGGATCAAAGCCCAGCCTGGCCTAGATTTGAAGCCAGCTCTTCTATTTACTAACAGAAGAAACTCAGACAAACCTCACAGTGTCTGCTGTCGCTTGTCAACCAAAGGAAATGGCCTTGGAACATGAGCTCAGGAGGATCTTTGTAGAGCTACAGAGAGAGCATCCATCATGAATCCTGGCTTGCTGTGGCGTGTCTGCAACTGTCACTGGAAGCAGAGCTGGCTGTCCTTCCCTTCCTCATCCCTCTGGGCTCCACGCAGACATTTGTAGATCGTGGGCAATTTCTCACAATTTGTTGTTTTCGGAGGATTTGTGTGTTTTGATCCTTGACATCCCCCGACCTGCCGGGAGCTGATCGGAGTTTCTTCTGTTGGCTAGTCTGTGTTCTCGTTACTAGCAGCTGCTGCTGTGACTGCTCTGCTTTTCTGGGAAGACAAATGGGATCCTGGGGAGATTACCCCAAGCCACATAGATGATAAGGAAAACTGTGTGGCTTTGAACCCTGCTTCCCTTTCCCCTCCCTTCTTCCCCCCCCTCTTCCTTTTCTCCACCCTTGCCCCTCCCTTTGTTTCCCACCCCTCTCTTTCTTTCTGCCTTCCTTCTCTTTCCCACCCTTTTTTCTTTGTTTATCTCTCTCCTTTTCTCCCTCATCCTTTCTTTCCTTCCTTATTCCCTCCATATAACACCAGATCCCCATCCCACCCCTAGTCATGTTCCGAGACACACAAAAATCAGACAACTTCCTCAACAGCTCTCCCTGCCCCTCCACAAGGCACTGAGCATTTGGCCAGTATTTGGAGACAGAACCTTGTCCCCGTTCTTGCCTGAGATGTGGAGACACTTGCTTTGGATAGTGTAGAGCTTTTTGCCAACTCTCAGTAGCAAATAACTTGAGGACTCAGACGTAAATCCAAAACCCTGAACCAACCCAAAGGAAGTGGTGATGCTGGCAAGTCCCACCTCACAACGTTGGATGAGCTGACCACCCATGAGCGGAACACAGATATCAAACAGGAGGAAGGAAAGGTGTCCAGAGACTCAAGTAAAGGAGGGCTGCCCACCCCCCCACCCCCCAGGGAAGCACATTGGATGCTGAGCATAAGTTGGGCATCCTGGGTGGTTTATGAAGTCTTTTGTGTCCTGGATTCTGGATGAAGATGGGATGCGAAGCTTTCTTCTTTAAAAGGCCCCTGAGAAGTGGGACTCTGCAAGCCTTTGAAGGTTTTCTTACCTCCGGGTGGTAATGCCCAAGTCCATCCAGTCCTGCTGAAAGTGTAAGGTGGTCGAGAGTGCTGTGCAAAATGATAAAAGGCAGCTAGCACTCCATCTCAGTGTGGGGCCACGGGGACTTATGGCGTGTAGGGGAACCAGAGCAATTAGAGAGAGCTGTAGCTAACCCCTACCAGTTGTCACCACGTGTAAATGTGGGACGGGTGTCGACAGATATTTGGATGTGTCAAAAGAAACCCAAAACCTTGCACTCCACAAGCAATTTACCTTCGGAAAAATGACCAATGAATAAAAAAGAAAAAGAAAAAAAAAAAACTCTGGGCGCTTTCTGCCCCCTCTCATTTAGATGGCCATGGTGGGTGGTCCAGGATACTTTGTTACATCTCCCATTTAAGATCCCTCCAAGTAAAGACAAGACATGGAATTCCACTCTCTCTTCTTAGAAGGTGTGAGACAGGGACCTGGGCCCCACTGCATACCTCATGGTGACTGGGTGGCAGCACTGGGTCCCAGCACTAGTTCTGAGATCGACCTTCCTCCCCTTTGGGGTCAGGAACTGGAATGGTGCCAGGTTTCTGGACTTGGCCAGGAAGGCAGTATAAGTTCGGACCCACAACCAACAACCTACGGAGAAAAATTGTGGAGCTGGGCCATGACTTCAGGGGTTTTGCTCCCTCTTGGGTGGGAGAGCATCGCAGAGCAAAGAGTAGCACCCATCATGGAAGCTAGGGAGCAGAGAGGGGCTAGGAGAGGGAAGAAAGGAGAAGAGAAGAGGAGCCAAGGATGTTTGTACTGTGGGCTCTCTTCATCCTGCCTGTGGTATGGTGCTGCCCACATTTAAGCCAAATCTTCTCTTCTATCCCTGATCTCCTCTCATTAGTTAATTCTCCTTGGAAACCCCTCACAGACTCCCCACCCACCCACCCAAAGGCACACCTAGGTGTCTATCAAGCCAATCAAATTGACAGTCAAGATTGACCATTGGAAAACACAGATATTTGCGCTAGGATTCACAACAGTAGCAAGATTACAGTTACGAAGTAGCAATGAAAATAACTTTATGGTTGTAGGACATTATAATGTGAGGAACTGTATTAAAGGGTTGCAGTGTTAGGAAGGTTAAGAACCGCTGATTTAGCCTGTGCTGCTGTCAAATAAAGATGGCCGGCAGGCAGAAAGACAATCTTTCATCTCTCAGTCACTGCAACAGGGAGAAGGGATTTGGTGCTAGACTCCTCTTGGTAACTCCTCCTGTCCCTTTGACAAAGCCAGAACCAACTTTGGGCATAAGGGCTTGTGGTTAATATTGGTATACTCAAAGTAACCTTAATGTAATTAAAGACATCTTGTTACTAGTTAACTGTTGTCCTGCCTTTATTATACACCAGATAGGGCATATGCTAGAGTATGTTAGCCTAAAAATATGCCTCTGTGGTGTCAATCAATAGTATTAGTGTATATTCTGCCTGCCCCAGTCTTGAGGGGGGGTTCCATTTGTCAGGGACCCAGGCTAGAAAGGTCTGACACCTCAAACATTATCAGTATTCACAACAGAACTAAGAGAAGTCCAAGAGATTTCACATTCATTGTTAATCTGGGTTGGCCATGACCATCGAACTTCACCTGGCAGCCTATTGGGCAAGACTAGTCACATGACCCCACTCAATCATAAGGGCTCAGGAAGGAGGTTCCTCTCATTTGACTGGGCGGAGGGGATACAGTGGTACCCTATGTGTTGTTTAGGCAGGGAACTCATTCGTGGTCTCTTCCAAGCTTCTGAAGGTAGATGTCATCTCTAGGAATGTGTCTGGAGAGTGAAGAAATGTCCACACACAATGGCAAAGGGATACCTCAGGTGGAAGCCTGTCTCTGCCCTTGGTCCTGATGGTTGTCTCTGTGATGAACTCTGTTCTGTTCCTACTGAAAAAAAAAAGTGGCCCAGAGCACACATCTAGCAAAGCTCTGGCTTTTGCCACACAGGGCAATGGGTATCTAGAACAAGGAGGGGTTCAACACGGGGCTGTATGAGAGAAGCTCTCTCTGAAGAGAGAGAGTCTGAGAGAGGAAGGGCAGTCAGTCAGATGAGGAAGGAACACAGCATAATGATGGGGTGTGAACAATTGTAGTACATTTGCGTGGACATTGGTGGGGGCCCTAGTTGGGATTGTGAGCCCTTTAGTGTTACTACTTTGATGCATTTTCTCTGATGCCTTCTGATAGAGCCCCTTAGCTCTAGCAGACTCCTTCTTGGCTTCTAAGAAGGGGGCCCAGTTTCAGCCTTGCCCCTTGAATGTTAACCCCTAATGGCCCAAGACCAATTCCTTAAGACCTTGGAATGCCTCTCTCTGGGTGGCCTAGGAGTGACTGCCACCTGTGAGACATTGGAAGGGAAATTTCTTAGTGGTTTGTCCTTCCTTCCTTCCTTCCTTCCTTCCTTCCTTCCTTCCTTCCTTCCTTCCTTCCTTCCTTCCTTCCTTTCTTCCTTTCTTCCTTCTCTTTCTTTCTTTCTTTCTTTCTTTCTTTCTTTCTTTCTTTCTTTCTTTCTTTCTTTCTTTCTTTCTCTCTGTCTTTCTTTCTCTCTCTCTTTCTTTCTTTCTTTCTTTCTTTCTTTCTTTCTTTCTTTCTTTCTTTCTTTCTTTCTTTCTTTCTTTCTTTCTTTCTTTCTTCCTTCCTTCCTTCCTTCCTTCCTTTCTCTCTCTCTCTTTCCTTCCTTCCTTCCTTCCTTCCTTCCTTCCTTCCTTCCTTCCTTCCTTCCTTCTTTCCTTTTGTCTGTCTGTCTTCCTTTCTTTTTGAAAAAAGAAAGGGACTAAAATCAGTGTTTGGGTAATGTGGACAAGTATGTGTTTTTCAGTTTTTTGAAAGACATGATGCGGGACAGGCAAAGGATGGGGGGGAAAAATCTCATTAAGGCAGAAAATTGGGAGCCCAGGTTCCCAAGAGCTGGATCACGACCTTGTTAATTTCACACCAATTTCCCTTCCCCGATGACAAGGGCTCACTCCTGTTCACCATGGGCCCTCTGCCAGGTGCAGGAATCTAAGAGCCCTGCTTTGAGTTAAGGCTCTGAATTCAGCAGCCACCCGGTTCACAACTGATGTAGCTAGTGGGGGCCACCAGAAGTTTGCTAAAACATCACTCCCTGAGCCAACCTGGCCTGCCTTGTAGAAAGAACTGGACTTGACCAACTGGCAAAAACAAATCTGATATCACTTGTGCTGTGGGAAGCAGGGATGAAGAGCAGGCATGATGTTCGTCAGCAACTGATAAGGTCATAGCAGAGACAGAACCACTGTGACTTAAACCCCTACTGTGTGTCAGGCCAGCACTAAGCCCCACAGAGAGATGATCTCACTCAATTCCCACAACAGCCTTGAAAGGGAAAATTATATCTAAAAGGATTCTCACGTCTGATCTCTCCAATTTGACACAGCTTGTTGGAAGGAACATCCAGGGCCAAATGCAAAGTGGTGGTTTTATTACTTGGAACCATGTGTCACTGTGGCCCTAGCTATTGATTCTGCATCCTGTCCCCTCACACTAGAGAGGGCCTGATGCTTAACAATGTACCTTTTTGACAATCTGTCCTTTGCAATAAAATGTCCTGTTCATTGTCACAAAAGATCCCCAGCTGGGGCAGTGACAGTGAGATTCTGAGATGGCAGGTCATTCAGAATTCCAGGGGGACAGAGCAGGGAATTATTTTAATTTTTTTCTTTAAAAATTAACTCTGTGTGTATGTGGACACATGCAGCGCACATGCATACATGCATGCATGCATCACAGTGTGGACAAATCATGGTCAAGATCAGAGGACAAATCATGATAACTAGTTCTCTTCTTCCACTATGCAGGTCCCTGGGGTCAAACTCAGGTCATGCCCCCAACATATACATGCACACATGCACATGAAATAAAGGCATGATTTCTTTAAAGGACAAAATAAAATGGTGCAGTTGGTGTCACTGGTCACCCTCTGTGGCTTCTGTCCTTCTGGAAGGATCCTGGATGCTCATCTGTTGCAATACTGACCATCCCGAAGCATTCAGGCCAGCTGCTTTGTAGGATGTGCTTCAAGATCCATTTGTCCACATTAGAGTCAGGACACGTCATGTTGACGGGAGCCACACAGGTGAGGAATCAGGAGGCACTGGCCCACACTGTGACCCGAGAGGGGCCAGACGGCCCTGATCAGGTGGTGTCTGCCTGTTACATTGTTGCAAGTGAAGCCTCATCCGTCCGGCAACCGTGTAATTAAGTATCTTGTCTCGGAGACATTTGAAACTATGAGAACTTCAGAACAAGACTTTTGACCCAGACATTGTGACTACAGGGTCTACGGCCATCTGCTGCTCTGAAGCTTTCTGTGGCTCCCTGGCACTTATTCAGGACTTGCCAGGCCCTATGTGAGACGCTTCGTACATTTATTCTTTTACTTTTACTAATCTCCCAAGGCTCAACTGTCTCATTTTTCCTACCCGCTCTCTGTCCATATTATGTGGATATAGCTAGCACCCAAGGATGAGATCTCTGCCTCTGGTTAATAGGATTCTGAGAAAAGTACACCCCCCCCCCCGCCTCCAGCGCTATCCTCTCTCCATAGGATCCAAACTAGGACTGAGGCATCTCCAAGACTCACAAGATCCCTCTGACTCCAGACAAAATGCACACCAGAGGTTCGAGCCAACAGGGAAAAATCCAGGGTGTTTGACAGAATAGGGCTTTTGGGCACAGCATTCTGTGAGATTTAATATTCCCTTCACAGGAGACACATGGCTGTCCAATAATAAACAGCAGAGTTGATGGTGTTGATCTTTAAAGTAAATCCCATTGCTATTAGCTTATCTGCCCAGCGATTAAAACTAATAAAATAATAAACTTTGTGACACAGACTCTTAGCTCACTTCAATCTTACCTTCCAGCTGTAGCGTGCGTCTTTGACTGCTGGTGTTTTCGGCAATTTCCAGCTTATCCTGAAACTATCTGGAACATTCTGATGGGCCTCAGTGGCCCTGGGTTATTTTTGTGCCCCCCTCCCTGACTTTATCTTTATCTTTTTAAAACTTCAATCCAAGCTAAAATTTTGCAGCCTCTCAGTCCTGTGAGCAGAAATGTCTCTCTTTGTCATGTTCAAAACCAACTTCTTCTTTTGGCCATTGTGAGCTCGCTAAAGACAAGAAAGGGAGCAGGGATTGGGGGAGATGAGAGCTCGTCAATATAATGTTTGCTTTGTCTGAAAGCACAAGGACCTGAGTTTCATGTCCAGAACCCATGCACGATGGATGGCTAGGCATGATAGTATGCATTTAAAATTCCATGTTGGAATGCAGAGACTGAAGGTCCCTGGGCTTGCTTGCCTGCTAGCCAGCTAGACAGTGAGTTCCAGGTCATTGAGAGAACCTGTCTCAAATAAACAAGGTGGACAGTACAGTAGCCAAGGCTGCCCTCCAGCCTCCTTGTTCCCCACATGTGTATCAGCACATACACAAACACACACACACACACACACACACACACACACACACACATTAAAGAAAGTTCAAACTCTGATTTAACAGGCAGTGGGTGGTCCTCAGTGGTCATTCTGGCTCCTCTGAGCCTGCTATCTCTGATTGCAAATTTGAAGATGACCCAGAAAAGGAAGTCCATGCAGAGAGACTGCTCCTGCCTAGGAGTCCCCACAGGGAGAACAGAGCTGAGGAGATTCTGTGCAGAGGCAGAGCACACAGAGTCTCTTAGAGTGGCCTTTTACTAAAGTCCCATACATCATCTCTCTGCAAGCCCACAGGATGCTGTCCTTTCCACCCTGCAAGAACTCTTTCTGTGTTTGAGAAAGGATACAAAGTAGCTGGCTGTGTTGAACAGGCATGCCAGATGGAAGGTAGCGATTTAAGCCCTAGGTGCCAATGTGTGTGTGTGTGTTTATGCACAAGGACACTCGGTTTTTATTTTACTGGAGCTAGAAATCCAAACTAAGGTCCCATTTATGCAATGGGCACTCATCCACAGGGCCAGCCCCCACTTCCCCAGCCCTGTTTCAGATCTTTCTATTTGACCCCTCTTCATCCCAGAGCATATAATTACATTTTCTTATAATAACTGTAGACAAGGCCTTCCTGTATAAACTCTTCATCTGCAAGCAGTGGTCTTTGTATCTTCCTTTGGTGGATCTTCTGGCTTTGGTCCCCAAAGCATTATGGGGTGTAAGAATAAGGGAGACACTGGAGAGAGATGGTCTTCAGATCTTAACGTCTTGCATTCTATCTATACCTGTTGGTGAGAGCAGGGGTTTTGCCAGTGTTAAAAGCATCGTATCATGTGGCAATAGACTGAACAGTGACTTGACTCCCAGCCAAATCCCCACAGGTCTCACGCCTTCCTCTCCCTTTTAACTTGCTGGATTTGTGTATGTCTGCACCCGAATGAGGTGAGAACTCTGTCATTCCAGCAAGAAGAAAGGCAGCCCTCAAGAAGAGCTTTACTTTGGCCGGAGCCCTGGAGTGTTTTCAAAAGGACTTTTCTTCCATCCAAGCCTAAGAGAAACATATATTTATTTCAGAAAATGTGGGAAACGGCCGGAGTCTCTGCCAGGGAATGTGGCTGTAAAGAAACACAAACCAACTCTGATTGGCTTAGGCACAAATTTAATTTATTCAGTGCATTGCCTGGATAGCCCCGAATCATCAGGAAGGTTTGCAAACCAGGTGTAGAAGGAGGAAATGAATCCTGGATGCTCTCTAGGATGTGGGAGAGCAGGAGCAGGAGGGAAATCTCAGGCCAGGGCTGTTCTCCTGTGGGAAGCTATGTGATCCAGGCTGGCCTTGAACTTAACAACCACTGAACCTTTTCCTCCTGACCTCTGGGATGACAGTGTGCAATGTCATGTCCAGCTGTGACATTCGCCAACACCATTCGCAAGTTCATGGAGGACATACAGCCTTGAGAGAATGTGTCCATTTGGCTGGACTGAGGTCTCATGACTTGTCTCTGGTTGTGCCTTCTGACTTTTGGCTCGAAGAGTGGATACTTGGAATTTTCTAGTCACCCATGTGTACGGACTGGGAAGTTAGCTGTGATAGGAATTATAAATTCTTGCTAGTCTGGATAAAAGACACACAATCCAGGTATTTTATTTACAAGCTGTAAGCCTAGATTGGGCAGGTTTGGAGCTATTCTAACATATTTCCCAGTTACAAAGTCCCTTGTTACTTGCTGTTTCTCCTGGCAAAATGCTCAGAGTTCATCTCCTCTTCCTCCTCCTCCTCTTCTTTTCCTCCTCCTCCTCCTCCTCCTTCTTCTTCTTCTCCTCCTCCTCCTCCTCCCCCTCCTTCTCTTCTCTTTTCTTCCCCCCTCTTTCTCTCTCCTTTCTCTCTCTCTCTCTCTCTCTCTCTCTCTCTCTCTCTCTCTCTCTCTCTCTCTCTCTATCTCTCCCTCTCTCCCTCTCCCTCTCCCTCTCCCTCTCCCCCCCTCTCTGTCTCTCCCTGTTCCCCATCCACAACCCCCTCACTACATCCTCAATCCCTCCACTGCCCAATCAGATGCTCTAGCCTTTTATTGACCAGTTAAATTGGGGAGCAAGGTTCGCACAGCATCACCTGGTGTATGTGAGGATCTGTTCACCATAGGCAACCAGACCTTGGGAGCCAGTAGCTAGAGTTAGAATCCACTGTAGCTTCAGACCATCCCACCACAGCTAGCTGTTAAGATGCTATTGGTGGTGACATGGGTACTTCTCCAGGATATTCAAGAGTTCATGGTTTCCACCTCCCCTTCTGTGTAAGTTCCTCCCACATCAGCCCAGACCTGGTCTGTGTGACCACGACATTGCACAGAGGAAACAGCCCATGGCTTCAGAGTTAGATCCCCAAAGCCTCTATAGCACTTCTTTGATATTTTGATATAGTTGTGATGAGAAAGGTCACGCATGGCATTAAGATGCCCAAACACTATGTAGAAGGGCCCATTAGGGGAGAAACTGAGGCTTCTCTCCAATAGCCAGTCTGAGCCTGCAGACCTCTAGCCCCAAGGTGAGCTATTGTCTGACCCTGCAGCTCTTGCCTGTATCAAAACTCATCTCATGAAGGTCTGAATCAGAATAACCCAGAGGAGCTGCTCACAAATTCCTGACCCTTTAAAACATCAGGACCAAAATAACTCAAAAAAAAGAAAAGAAAAAAGAAAAAGAAAGAAAAGAAAAAACAAAAAACAACCCCCCACACACATTTATTAATGCTTCAAGGGGTGAGTTGGAGGTGCCTGGAGCGATGGATCAGTGGCTAGGCATGCTTACTGTTCTTCAGAAGGACCTGAGTTCAGTTCCCAGTACCCACATTGGGTAGCTCACAGCAACCTCTTGTGACCCCAGCTCCAGAATGTCTGGAACCTTCTTCAGGCAACCACAGGCCCCATATTCATACGTGTGTACACCCCACTCCTAAACACACACATGCACATAACCAAAACTAAATACTTATTTTATTTTATTTTTTTTAAAAAGAAACTGAATTTAGCGCATTATCTCATGGAGAGGAGACGCTGGTCTGGGGACTGAACGTGGGAGCTGTCAGTCTAATCCTACAACAACTTTTTGTCTCTTCCAGACATGAGAGTTCCCAGAGCCCCAAGGCAGCATGACTTCCTAATGAGACTCACTGTGGAAGCATCACAGACTGACGTTCGGACATTAAGTCAGAGACATGGGGGTCAGCTGACAGTAGAATATGGCTTTGGATCCATGTCTATCCGATCCCGAGGCTGAGCTCTTGGCTACTTTGCCTGCTTCCTGTAAAGGCAGGGACCCCAGTGTTCAGGCAACCCTCTCTAGTGATCCAATACAACAGAGCATTGGTAGGAGAAAGGCTCTTGAGGAGCAACAAGGTGGTGTAGTGGAAAACCCCATGAAGTTCGCCAGCTCTGTCCTTATATTTATTTAAAATTATTTGGCAAGCCCCTTCTCCAAGGCAGGCATGGTCCTAGGGACTGTGCGTGAAGTGTGCTCATTGCAAATGATGGTGTTTTACTTCTTGGCTATCTGTCTCCTCAACCGTGCTTTTTTTACTCCAGAGTCCCACTCTCCTGACCCATAAACGAAACTACTAATGACTACCAGATGAGAGAGGCCGAGTCGCTTTATAACTAGGAAAACGAGGTCGATAACACTCGGTCTCGCTGGGAGGATTCAATATGGCAAACCAATACAGGCCCCTTCGCTCAACAAATAATTACCGAACATCCACACGTGCCAGCCACGGAGGGAGCAGAGAGTTCTGGAAGGGCTTCAGTGAATGAGGCAAATGTATGCCTGCCCACTTGGCCCTTATGCTGAGTGCAGTTGAATTTTAAGCAAGAAATTACAATCGCAGCTAGGGTTTCCAATAAACACACTCAACTGTGGCTACTGACCCCGTACCGCTGCTGTCTCCGTGCTGCCAGTGGGAAGAGGGTCACCTCTATCGGAGTCTCTAGAGTTCGGAATCTGGGGGATTTTCCTTTGCATAATAGGGATCCTTGAAGAGGAGAGTGACATTTGCCAATGGGACAGAAATGCCAATGGAGGGACCGGGAGATGGCCTTGCAGGGATGAGGGCCAGAGTTTGAACCCAGCACCCGGCAGGAAACAGAGAGTGGCAGATCTTGCTTTTTATCTTAGTGCCAAGGAAGTGGAGGCAGATGGATTTCTGGGGCTCACTGGCTGGTCAGTCTAGCTCAATCTGTAAGTTCCAGGCCAACCTCAGGGCCAGTCTCAAACAAGGAAACCAACAAAAACCAAGGTGGATGGTACCTGTGGATGAATGTGACAGATATATGGCTATATATGACTTTCTTATGCACACATATGCACCCACTCACACATGGACATGCATGCACGTATACATACATATGGGAGAGAGGGAGGGAGGGAAGGAGGAAGGGAGGGAGGGAGGGAGGGAGAGAGAGAGAGAGAGAGAGAGAGAGAGAGAGAGAGAGAGAGAGAGAGAGAGAGAGAACAACACAGTAGCCACACAAGCCTTCTGCCCTGTTGGCTGACCTTTTCTGTATCTTTGCCATGACTTTAGGTTTATTGGGGGGCTGGGAGTCTGACCTGTGGAGGAGTGGAGATCTCTCTCTCTCCCTCTTTCTCTCTGTCGCTGTCTCTGTCTCTCTCTGTGTGTCTCTGTCTCTCTGTCCCTTTCTCTGCCTCTCCCTCTCTCTGTATCTCTGTCTCTGTCTGTCTCTGTCTCTCTCTCTGTCTCTCCATCTGTCTCTCTGTCTCTCTCGCTCTCTGTCTGTCTGTCTGTCTGTCTGTCTCTCTTTCTCCTCTCTCTCCAGCAGCACAGCTGGCAACTCCATTATCCCCTGGAACTTTCACCTGTTAATATGCAGTTTCTGGATACATCATCCTCTGAGGGTTTCCTCTGTATGTGCTCCCAGAAGGCGTGTTTATAGACCTGGAAACTAAATGGTGGAGTCCTGCTTCTGTTGTCCCTCCAGTGACATGTGCTGTAGCTGGCATGAGGATTGTATGGAGGTGCTCAGACAGGCTTGTTGGGTGAATGGCTGCCCAAAGTCAGCAGCTTGATCATATGATCTGGAAGGTGTATCCTATCACCTGCTTCTGGAAGAATGCATCTGCCTGTTTTACTATGGCATTGGGTCTGTCGGCATAGAATATCAGGATTCATCTAATGTGCAGAGTGGTTACACAAGTGTGAGCCAGCTGTGGATGCTTCTCTTCTCCCTGGCTAAGAGTCTTGTTGTTGGTCTGATAGACATAGCTGACCCAACATTACCCACCTGCAGAAAAGGAAGGGACTCTTCCAGCTACCAGTAGACGCTATCATTTGACGTCCCTGAATCCTCTCCACTGACTTTCCTTAGGAGACCCAGTCAACAGCGGTCACACTTGCTCTTGTTTAAACCGAGTTATTTCAGATAGAAGGATAGGAAAGTTTGCTTTAATAGCCTGAGGATAGATCGTGAGGTGTAGGGGAAATTGTGTGTCTCTGTGTGTCTGTGTGAGGCTATATGCAAACATGAGTGCAGCGCCCACAGAGACCAGAAGAGGGCATCAGCTCCTCTGGGCTGGAGTTAGAAGCAGCCATGTGCCATCTGATGTGGATGCTGTGAACTGACCCCAGGTCCTCTACAATAGCAGCCAGAACCCTTCACCACAGAGCTGTGTTTCCAGCTCCTCCATTTTTTGTTTTTTTTTTTAATTTTTAATATTTTTTATTACATATTTTCCTCAATTACATTTCCAATGCTATCCCAAAAGTCCCCCATACCCCCCCCCACTTCCCTACCCACCCATTCCCGTTCTTTTGGCCCTGGCATTTCCCTATATTGGGGCATATAAAGTTTGCAAGTCCAACCATTTTTTTCTTTATGCTTTTCTAGAAGGAATGTATAAACAACCACTTTTTAGCTTGCATTTCTGCATGCACAGTCACTCTATTTGTTGAATAAATAGTTAAGTAAATGGAAAAAAAATAAGTGAAAGAGAAAATGATGAAAAACACTCCACAGTGACATGGGTAACATGAATGAATGGATGGATGGATGGATGGATGGATGGATGGATGGATGGATGGATAAATGAATTTCTCATGAAGGAATAACAGAGACCAGTATGTTCTTGGGATCTGCAGGTGTTTACCAGTTACTTCTCATTGTCTCCGTGTAATCCACAGAAGTGGCCTCTCTGCACCTACCTCAGCTGATGGAACTCACTACACTCGCCACAGCCAGCAGACCAGAAATGGCTCCCAGACCACCCAGCCAAATCAAACCTACATTCTTGACAGAGGTAGAGATGGTGAGGCCAATTCTCTGTCCATGGTGTGTGGATGGGAATGTCTCGTGTTGTTACTAATAGACAAGTCTTCCCCTCATCAAGGAGAGGAGAAAGAAAGAAGGAAAAGATGTTCTGGTGCATGTGTGGTGGGGAAAGGAGACGAGGCAGAAGGGAGAAAGAGGATGAGAAGGAGCAAGAAGAAAGGGAGAGAGAAGGAGGAGGGGGAAGAGGGGAGAGAGAAAGAGAAGGGAGAGGAGGAGGAAGGGGATTAGGAGGAAGCAGAGGAGAAAGTGGAGTGGGGGAAGGGGAGGAGGAGGGGGAGAAGAGGAGGAAGGAGAAGAGGAGGGATGGATTGGTTTATACCGTTACTTTCCAAATCATTTGTATTAGTTGATTTTAACAGTTGACTTAAGGCAATCTAGAATCACCTGGGGAAAAGAGCCTCAACATGTGAGTGTCTAGATCAGGGTTGGGGTTTTGCCTAATTATGCTAATTGAGGTGTGAAGAGTCACCCTAAGCGTGGTCTTGAAGCTGCCTCCCACTAATTTCTGTGGGAGACTTGAGATTCAGATAAAAATATAAAGAAGGATGGGCATGGGCAGCTCCAGGGGTAAGCTGATGCCCAGGGAATGGGCAAATTAGGGAATTAAGGAGGAGGAAAAGACAACAGATTGAATGAAAGAGAGCAGAGTACTGCTGTACAAGTGCGCATGCTTGCATGTGTGCGCCTGCGTGTGCGCTTCAAAGGCCACTCTCCTCTAAATGTGCTCCTGGTAGTAGGTGCGGTATGATCTCCTCCTGCAGATTCCACAGCCTTGGCTTGAACTAGGAACAAATAAACCGGTTCACAGAGAAAACCTGCCTCGAAAAACCAAAAAAAAAAAAAAAAAAAAAAAAAAAAAAAAAAAAAAAAAAAAAGAAGACACTGTCCTAACCCACGTGCCAGTGAAGAGCTTCTTCAAGTCTCCTGCCTCAGTCTAAATGAGGACAAAACTGGGCCTCTCAGCAGTCTGTTCACGCCTCTATGTCCTTCTCCTTTATCTCTAGGGATGATGATGATGATGGTGATGGTGATGGAGGAAAGGCAGAGATAAAAGGAAACACCCCCAGGCTCCTCTCTACTGTATAGGAAGCAGCTCTGAGGTTTAGTAGCCATTCAGTGCTCTCACATGGGTTTCTTGACTTGGCTGTCTGAGCTCTGGTTGCTTTTCTTTTTGGCTCCTGGTAGCTTCTGGAGACTCATGGTTTGCCCAAGGCTAGCTGTGGTATTTGCATTGGCTAGGCCGTCTCAGGACCTGACCTCCTCCTGCTACACACAAGAGCTTCTTTCCTGGGAGTTCCTTGTCTCATGGATTAGAAAGTAGCCCACCTACTGTGAACCACAGAAGTCTGGAATTAGAATCTTTGGGATTTGTTCTGGGGACAGGCTCTCCAGAGTCCCGGGGAGATCCTTAGATGGTCCCTTCTCTCTAGCGAGGGTGGCTGGTGGTTTTGGCGGCCTCACTGGACAAACAAATTGCCTCCCACAAACCAGTTCACATAGACTTGGAGCTGGCAAAGCCACCCTTGAGTGGGGATTCCACAGAGGCAAAGCTGGTGGGGCTTTTGGAGAGGACCTTGCAGAAGTGGGGTACATGGGTCAGACAAGGCAGTTACTTGCTAAAGGGGCAATGGATGGCCCTAAATGGAGACAGGTAAGGGGTGGTGTCGAATCCTTTCTTCTGTGTCAGGTGGGACACTGGCTTCAACAAGTTACCAAGCTACTGCTTGGGATATCTGTTTCTGGCCACCAGGTCCATGGCTGCTTTGGAAAACTGTGTTCATGCATGCACACAGAGGTTTGAAAAGGCCAAGAAAGTGATTTTTGTCTGTGGGTGAAGGAACTTGGCAGATTATGGCAGCTGCACAGAGCGGGGATTTCAAGTGAGGTACGTGGGTGGAGTCCTACCACAACCCACCACACATCTTAGCTTACACCTCCCCGTTCCCTTCCTTGGTACCATCTCCAAGCACTCTGCCACCCTAAACCCTCTTGGACCTCCATGCTCCCCTACTTGGCCTCACCCATCAGCCATCCTGCCTGGCCAACAGCCGGGGCATGACATATTTGCACCGTGTGTAAACACCACTCACCATTAAGAGTTCCGTCTAATGAGAAACAGAACCACAGAGGAGAAGCTTCAAAGTGGTTAGCGGAAGGAAGTGCCTGGAACAAAATCCGACTTGATGTCCCAATTAATACGACCCCTAATTCTATTTCCTCCCCTGCGGGCTAGCAGCCACCTCCCAGTAATTTCTGTGGGAGACGGAGACTTGGCTGATGAGGACAGAGGGACCTGGAAATGGGGCGGCTTCACGGATGAATTGATGCACAGGGAATGGGCATATTAGGACAAATTAGGGAATTAAGGAGGAGGAAAAACAAGAGACGACAGTCAGAGGAAATGTCATCCCTAGTAATAGTATTAATGGAAACCGGGACTTCGCTGCAGAGGGTGGCTGGCGTGCACAGAGCGGAAAGCATCGGGCAAATTGTCTTTTATTTCAGTCAGGGAGAGAAAAAAATATCTTTGCCAGACCCTCGCTCTCCTTTCCAGGATCTTGGAGACAGAGCAGCCATGGGATTATCCAGGGAGAGGGATGAAGGGATGGATCCCCTTGTCGACACTAAGCCTGCTGAACTCATAGGAAGAACAGAACCCAGGGAAGGACCTTTGAAGTAGTTGTCTGGGGTCCGAGTCACCTGTAAAGCCATTCTATGACCGTTCTCAATCGTGACCTCTTTATGTCACAGAGGCAGGTGTTAACAGGGGGGTGAAGTGACCCTCCCTTCAAGCTTGTCAGAGGCATCATATATCCCAAGGGGTGGGGTAGAGGACCAAAAGACCCTTCCTACCTCATCTGGGACGACTTGGGCAACCACCGGCTTGGGTCTTTCAGCCTCACTTCCCTGCTCCCCTCTATCTGGCTTGTATAGATCTGCCTTGATCCTTCAAGGGCACAGACACTAACACGCTATCTCCTTTCTTAAATACCCTGCCATACTCTTTGGTTAAATCTGGCCATGTGAACACAACACCCAAGGCCTGTAGGATTCCTCGGCAGCCCTGACATCCTAGAGCTCCAACATCTCCATCACAAAACCCCCCAACTTACAAACCCTTCCCTTTCCCATGGCTTTATGTGGGTGACATCTTTCTTCAGCTCTTCTTTGGTCAGGGGTGTTTCCACGGACCTGATTCAAGTCCAAAGTCAAGGGACCCTTACTTACTCCTGGGAATCTTAGTCATCTCTTTAGTGAAACCTAAGACCAGTTACTGTTACTTCTCAGTCCATTTGTCCCGGTGGGCAGACTACTGGCTATAGCTAGAGAATAAGAGTCCACACCTTGAAGACAAATCATCCTGAAATTTCTGCCACTGGGGAAGTCACTGAACCTTGGGTCTCTCTCATCAGCCAAATGGGAGCAAGAAGCTGGGAGAGGTGGCTCATGCTATGATGTGTTTGTGGCGAGAGCCTGAGGATCTGAGTTTGAGCCCTAGTATCTATGTAAAAAGCCAGGTGTGGTGGCACACACACTTGTAATCCCAGCACTGGCGAGACAGAGACACACTCATGCACACACACTGGTAACAAGGTCCTCTTGGTCCAACAAGGTGAAGTATTTGAAAGGCTTTATCCAGTGCGTAGAGCATAGCCGGTGACAAGTGAACCAGTGTGAGTCTGGATCTGGGATGACAGAGGTTTTCCAGCCCTTCTATTGGCTCTTCCTTCACTGCTTCCCTCTACCACTGTCCCAGGCTCCCCTCTGTAGTCTAAGCCATTCATCCTCTCTGCTGCCAGGGTATAGAAGCCATGAGATGGCTCTTGCACGGAATCCACCGCCACTTGCTTATGTTGGGGACCAATGTCACTGCTGTACACATGCTCAGTAGGGCACCCGAATTATACCATTATCCTGTGTACAGAACTATCCAGGGAAGCGTGTAGGTGTGAAGCCAGCCCTGACTCTCCCAGTGTGGTTTTTCAGCAATGTGGTTTGCATGCATGTGCGTGTGCATGTGCATGTGTGTGTGCATGCTGAGACCACACTGAGGCTTTCCCATTAATATCAGACTCTTTATAACGTGACTATCCCACCCCCCATTACTAAGCTCTGCTGTCCCTATGTTAGGTAATAACTCCTGCTCTCAGTCCAGACAGCGCCTGTCTGTGTAAATATTGATGTCTTAGAATTTCTTCTTAGGAAGTCCCTAGAAGTCAGGACACTGCCTCTGTGGCTCTGGAGGTCAGGATTGGTCAAAGATGTGCAGAGATCCTCTAGAAGTGTGCATTGGAGCTGGCATCTGGGGAAGTTGCTTAGGACAAGAAAACAAGAATTTTTCTACACTGGCCCATGGGCGTGTTTGAGGACAGCGTGTTTCATGATGGACAGACTTCAAAGCAGGTTTCCGTCTTCCTAACTCATGACATTTGCAGAACTCACTGCCTTTCCATTTGCCCCTTTCATCTTTTAACGTTCTTTTTAGAGAAGTTCCTGGTTCCACACCCACGTTTTGAGTCAAGGTCTCATGTAGCCTAGGTTGACTTCAAACGTGGTATGGAATTAAGGATGCACTTGAAATTCTGATCCTTCCGTGTTGTGTCCACCTCTCAGGTGCTGGGGTGACCCGTGTGCACCCCCGCGCACCCAGCTTCTGCAGTGCTGAAGATGGAACCCAGAGCCTTGTGCATGTGCATGCTACACAAGCTCTCTACCGCCCAAGTTACACCCCCAGCACCTCCAAAAGGAGTCAGAGGGAGCATAAGGCCAAGCAGTGTGATTGCAAGATACTCTACCGGGTTCCATTGCAAGCCAAAAGGAAGCAGCTTCCAGCCTGTTCCTGGTACCGACTTCAGCTGAGACATCAGCCTGCATACAGGGATCAGTGAGAAAGAGAGAGAAATAAAGAGACAATTCCCAGGCCCAGTGGAAACAAACTTCAGAGTCAGATCCCATCTTCAGAGACCCATTGGGTTGGTTGAGGCCTTTGCGTAGATTTCCTCAGTTTCCCCCCCACATTGACTTCCTTCCTGTCTGCCCCCAGCACACGCGCTGTACAGTGACGTCATCACAGCATCCGTTTCCCGGGGAACAGGCCGTGCCCTAGTGATAGGAGAGGGAAGCGATTGGATTGTGGTGGTTCAAATGAGATTGCCCCCCCAACCCCCCCCCCTTGGAGATCCAAGTGCTCGCTCCCTAGTTGCTGGTGCTGTTGGGGAATGTTTAGGGAACCTCCTGTGGCCTTGCTGGAGGAAGTCACTAGAGGCGGGCTTTGGTCGGTTACACCTTCATCTCACTTCTGGTTTGCTCTTTTGTCTTCATGTCTGTGATGGAAGATGTGACGTCTTAGGCCCTGCTCCTGCCACCGTGCCTTGCCTCCTTGATGAACACATCTCTCTGGCACCATAAGGCAAAAGGAGCTCTTTTTCGCTTTAGTTGCTTTTGGTCATGGTGGGTTTTTTTTGTTTTGGGGTTTTTTGTTTGTTTGTTTGTTTGTTTTTTGTTTTTTTTCATCACAGCAACAGAAAAGTAATTAAATACAGGAACCAAAGAGAGTCCGGGAACTGTTTCTTTCTTAGTAGTGATGAGGTACAGATTCATGTTTCAAATCAGGAGCCTGCGGGGAAATGGGAGCCTGTCCCTGCTCTCCGAGGTCACTGCGTGGGAGAGAACAGAGGCTGAATATAGGACTGTATGCAAGCGTGATGGAGCTCAGGAAGAAAGAACAAGGTGCTGGAAAAGTCACTCACTGCCTTCCCAGCATTCTTACGGTGGGGAAGCGACCTGCTGACATCATGGTCTGATGTTGTCATCTGCAAAATTCCTGATGGAGAATTGTACAAGTTAGAAAAACAAACACACTGGCTCAGTGAATCAAGAGCTGACTATGTAAGCAAGAGACCCTGAGTTTGATCCCTAACACTCACCCCAAAGGCTGGGTGAGGCAGCACCCATCTGTAATCTTAGCTCTGGAGAGTGAGGATGAGTTAACTCTGGGGTTGGGGGTGGGGTAGAGGGTGAGAGAGACAGAGACTGAGAGACCGAGACAGACAGAGACAGAAAGACAGAAAGAGACAGAGAGACAGACAGAGACACAGAGAAATAGAGATAGGAGAGACAGAAAGGAGAGAGACAGAGACAGACAGAAAGAGACAGAGACACAGAGAAACACACAGTGCAGAGAGACAGAGACACAGAGAAATAGAGAGAGATAGGAGAGACAAAAGGAGAGAGACAGAGACAGACAGAAAGACAGAGACACAGAGAAACACACAGAGAGCAGAGAGACAGACAGAGACACAGAGTCAGAGACAGAGAGACACAGCGACAGAAATAGAGAGAAAAGGGAGAGACAGAGATAGGTGGAGAGACAGAGATAGAGAGACAGAGAGATAGAGACACAGAGACACAGAAATACACAGACAGACAGACCTAGACAGAGACAAACACCAAACGTCAACCACCTCTAATACACACAAGCAAAAGTACATCCCTCTGCCATAGAACACACAAACCACACACACGATTGCATGAGAGTCTATCAAATGTTAAATGAGTTTACTCTTGTGTGTAGCTACATCCGTGGCTAGCACCGGTTAGACTCACCTGGTAGGAGACTGTGGAAGGCTTCGTGCAGGCATTGATGGCTGAATTGGGATCTAAGCTGATGAAGAGAAATGAATCAGGCCAAGGTGGGGTGGGGGGGGGGGGAGAACAGCTTATTCACAGAGCTGGAGGACAGAGCGGGTGAGCACGGTAGCTTAGACAGTTGGGATAACCAGGGCCACTCAGGATTCTACTATGCATGAAGTAAGGACTCTGACCACCTGAAGCTGGCTCGTCTTAATCCTTAGCTGGCCGTTCCATCGTTGCTCCAGAAGCCATTGTCAGGCTGCAGGTCTCTACTGTAGGAACAGCAGAGTCTATGCAGAAAGAGGAGAAGATGGGAAACAGACAAGGGGGCAGGGATGTGAAGGTGAGACCCTGGCCTTCCAATCTGACCTGAACACCAACTGAGCAGTGGATTCCAGTGATGCTATGCAGATCAGAAACACCCAGCCGTGCCCTGCCTTGTTTCAGGCTTGGAAATTTCATTTGTTATACAGCAAATGCTAGCTAAGACATTATTCTCTGGGAGGGGCAAAAACCCCAGACACCTATCTGTCCACAACAGCCTACATCCATTGAACATCAGAACTGTGGTGAGCCATCTGTTAAGGCTTTTAAACTATTTTATCCCACCAAAATGTCAATCAAGTAGGCATGTGTGACCATTTTACAGATGAACGCCATCGAGGCTCACAGTGAGTGTGATTTCTTCACATTATACAGCTGATGAAGTGTCGGGACATGGTGGTGACCCCAGGACTGTGATTATGTGACTCTAATGTCCCAGGGATCTATCCGTTACCACACTTCCTCCCTGCCCCCTAGTGCTGGGATTAAAATTGTGTGGCACCACACCCAGATTGTTCCTTTTAAATGAGAGGGTTAAATTCATGGTCCCATGCTTGTAAAGCAAGCACTTTGTTGACTGACCAGCCCACAGAACTCTGCTTGATCCATCTCCCCAGAATCCAGCTCTTTTCTGTTTTGACTTCTCTGGGATAGATTAGAGACCCTGGAAAATGAGGGTTAACATGATGTTTCTCTAAGAAGGCTAGCCTGTGGATGGCAGATGACACTGAGCTGAGGGCCAGTGTGCCAGACAGAGGCTCCTACATCCCAGGCCCATCCAGAGCTACCCAATGTCCCCGGACATCTGGCCTCAACTGTTGGCTCCACTTGTCACATGGAAGTCAGGGCTCAGACAGACAGATTGTCCCAGCCCTGGTTGCTGGTCTCAGCCCTGTCTCCGACTGGCCAGATGACCTTGGGTCATGACCCCTTCCCTTAGACTCCATTTCCCCCATCTATTAAATAAGAGCAGGGTTCCTGGCACTCTGGTATGTTATTTCATTGAATTCTTCACTCTGCTAGAATCCCGCTCTGCAAGATATCATTCCAGTCTCCTGGAAGAGCAACAAGTCCACTTAAGTCCTGTGCCATCGCTCTCATCCCGCTCTGCAAGACAAGCTTAAGTAAGCTTCATGCTCAGCTGTAAACATTGATAACCTGATTTTAAAATCTATTTTCAGTGCTGGAGAGATAGCTCAGTGGTTAAGAGCACTGACTGCTCTTCCAAAGGTCCTGAGTTCAAATCCCAGCAACCACATGGTGGCTCACAACCATCCGTAATGAGATCTGATGCCCTCTTCTGGTGCATCTAAAGACAGCTACAGTATACTTAGATATAATAATAAATAAATCTTTTTAAAAAATCTATTTTCTCTCCATGTGTGTGTGCATGTGTGTATGCATGTGCATGTTTGTGTGTGTTTATGCATGTGTATTTGAGTGTCTGCATAGTGTGTACATGTGTGTGTATATGTGTGTGTGCATGTGTGTGTGTTCATGTGTGTGTGCATGTGTGTATGTATATGTGCATGTGTGTGCTTGTCATGTTTGTGTCTATATCCATATATGTTTATGTGTGTACATGTGTATGTGCATGCGTGTGTATGTATATATGTATGTGCATGTGGGTGTGTGTTCGTGTGTGCCTGCATGTGTGTGTACGTGCATGTGTGTGTGTGCTATCTGTGTGTAGTGCCTGTGGAAGCATTAGCAGGGTGCCATACCTTTAGATCTTTAGTTACAAGTGGCTGTGAGCTGCCTGATTGGCTGAACTCCAGTCTCCTGGAAGAGCAACAAGTCCACTTAAGTCCTGTGCCATCGCTCTCATCTTCCTGAGAATTTAAAGTGCTCGTTGTAGTTTTGTTGTTGTTGTTGTTTTCATTTTATAATGCCCCTAAAAATAAATACCTATGTTTTTTTTAAATGCCTGTCTGGTGCTGCTGGGGGTGGGAACTACTTTGGAATAACTGGGCCTTTCCATTTTGAAGGAGAGTCCAAGACTGAGGCAGGGGAGTGGATTTCAGGCTGGGCAGCAGCCCCTGGGCAGCAGCCCCTCGTCAGCAAAGGTGACACTTTAGACTTTGTGTCTTCAAGAAGCCCCCAAGTTTGAGGGTGGAGTGGACGCTGGGTAAGAGGAGGGGTTCCACAGCACAGTGAAGTTTGAGGTTAGGGGTAGAGAAGGGTAGCCATGGAAGAAACCTCAAGCTGGGGTTCTAGTCAGTGAGGGTCCTGTGATGCGGAGCCCGTGGCAAATAGAACCTGCGGGGCTCATGGTGGGGAATCACAAGCTGGAGAAAAGAGAGAAGGCTGGGTCTTGCTGTTCCCTGTGAGGACACAGCCCCTGTGATCTAAAGGCCTCAACTCATGTGTCCCTCACCTCTCTGCAGTGTCACCTGGGGACTCAGCATTTAACACATGGATATTTTGGAGGACATTGAAGATACAAGCCATAGCAGTGGGGCCCAAAGGGCAGTGGGTGAGAGTGATCAGTGATAGTGTAGGTGAGGTGCTGAGGTATTTGGGTCCACACCCTGGTCTGTAGCAACCTCGAGGGTCTGCCCGATGACCACAGATGCCAGGGAGAATGTCCAGCGCTAAAGCCCAGCTGTGAGAGGAGGATGAGCTTGGGGGACAGGGACACAGGCTCTAGTTTGTCTCTACATAGCCCCAAAGCAGCTTCTTTTTGGTTAGAGTTTGTTTCAAATATATTTTAAAAATTTTTTTCAGTTGGGAGGGAGGAGTTGTTTTGTTTTGAGACAGGGTCTCTCTGCATAGTCCTGAGTATCCTGGAACTCACTCTGTAGACAGGCTAGCCCCAAAACTCAGAAATCCTCTTGCTTCTGCCTCCCAAGGGCCGTAATTAAGGGAGTGAGACACCATGCCTAGCTAAACATAATCTTTAATTTTTGTCTTTAGTATTTGGCTTTGTATTTAGTATTTTTGTTGTTGTTTGATGTATGTGTGTGTGTATAAGTATGTATGTATGTTTTTGTCAAATAGGAAATCCCCCTGTGTCCAGCTTCCCATGTTTCCCCTTGCCTGCTGTTTTTGTTGTTGGTTTTTGTTTGTTTGTTTGTTTGTTTTTTACATGTTTGTTATAGAGGATTGAACTCAGATTGTCATAGTGTGCAACCAGCACTTTGCCAACTGAGTCAGCTTTCCCTCTCTCTTGCTGCTTTGGAGTTGAGGTCTTGCTATATAGCTCTGGTTAGCCTGAAACTTGCTCTGTAAACCAAGGTAGCCTCAAACTGGGGGTCAGCCTCCTGCCTCTGCCTCCAGTCTAGTTTAATTAAAAGAATCCATTGCCAAAAGGTCTCCATCTTTGAACTGGAAGTTTCACCCGCGTTCTGGTAAACGTACCTGCAGATTCATTCGTCTGGATTTGGGTCTATCTTCTGGATCAGATTTCTGTTTAATTTTTAAAGACTTATTTTTAGCGATTTTTTTTTTCGGTTCCCAGAGAAATCATGAGGGGGAGGGGCGGACAGAGATTTCCCAACCACTTTCTCTCCCAGCGTGCTCAGTGCCCGGATTGTCCACAGCCCCTGCAGAGGGGTGCCTTTGTGGCAAGCGGTGCCGTCACTCGGACACAGCACGTTAATTCCCCAAATCCGCAGCTGCACTGAAGGATCACTTTGAAATCTGTGCATAAGGACACACGCAGGCGCACACACCAAACAGCTATGCCCAGTGTTTTCACTAGGGTCATCAGAGGCTTCCTCACCTCTTCTTCCTTCTAGCCTCTAGTGAGCAACTGATCTTTCCATAATCTTGCCCCTTCCAGAATGTTCTAGAGTTAGTTTTGCAATGTGTAGCCTTTCAGATTGATCTCGTTCACTGCCTTGCGTGCATTTACTGTTTTTTGTTTTTGTTTTTTCTAACCCACTGTTTCCATGTTGGGCTGGCTTGCTTTTATTTGATTGTTTGGGGGAAGAATAATATTCTATATCCTGGACATACCCCAGTTAATGTATGTCGTCTCCCATCGGGAAACATGATTACTTCTAACCTTTGCCATCCTGAGTTAAACACCATGAACATCTATGTGCCAGCGTTTGTACGAACAGAACTTCTCATCCCCTGCCACTAAATACCAGCCAGAGCAACTGTTGGGTCTCAAGAAAGAATATAAGACTCGAGCTGTATTCTCTTCCAAGACACGAGCTGATTCTCCTGAAAATCGGCCACTCTATTTCGAAGCCCTACCCACAATTCCTTCTGTTTTCAGGTTTTCCTATTTGCTCCTCTCTCCTCCTCCCGGACTCTTTGGTATCAGTTTGCGGGATGTTCCTTTCCCGTTAGTCTGGCAGACATCCTTCCCCATTTCCCCCATCTGTTCCTGTCTTACCGTTTACACACCAGGCGCCTTGCATATGCGCTAAGCACAGACATTTAATTCTTAATATGTTACAATGAGTTCTGTACCCAACTGTACTATTCAGTTAGCTTCTCCTCGATCAGAATAAAGTCCTCGACCCTATTTTGGGAAGATCCTTTTCTGGGGAATGAACCAGGGTCTCCTGTGTGCTAGCAAGAACTCTACCAATGAGCTACAGCGCCCGTTTCTCATACACACACACCAGGTGCCCTGCAGTTCCCCCCACCCCCCTCGCCCCCCCCACTTCTCATTTTTTCATTTTGAGACAGAGCCTTGATAAGTTGCCTGGTATAGCCTTGAACTCACTCTGTAGCCCAGGCTGGCCTTGACTCTGGCTTTCAATCAAGCCAGCTAGAGGACAGAGACCCAGCTTCCTGGAAGGGTACCTGCCTCGCATCCATCCCCTTGCCTGGCCATAGTTTCTTAGCACTGACTATGGTCTTAGTTATTTGCTTATTTACTGTCTTGTGGAGCCACGGTTAGCCTTGAACTTCTGGTCTTTCTGCCCCGACCACTCAAATGCAGGGACGACAGGGACACCCCACTGCTGGTGTTTCCTTTATAACTAAACCAGCAACTGTTGGGACTTAACTCTAGGTCTGGCTAATAGAGTCTGAAGAAACTCACTAAAATTCATCCCCATGTGCGCAAGGAGGTCCCGCATCTGGGTCCTTGGGCCCCATTCTCTTTGTTTAGACTCTTGATTCCCTTTGGCTGGTGTCTCTGACTCCGTCCCTGTGTCTCTCTCTCCCCAACTGCCTGGCCACTCTTCCCTCACAGTAGGGATTTAGCATCTCTCCATCTCTCTGTGGCTCTGTGGCTCTGTGCCTCTGCTGTTCCCACCCGGGTCGTCCTTTCTCCCTACCTTTTCTCTCTCCCTTCTCCCTTTCCTTCTCTCTTCTAGTTCACTGTCTCTCTGCCCCTCTGTCTCCACCTAAGCTCCTTATCAACCTTAAACTTGACAGAGTCCCTTCATCTTGCCTCTTCCTGTCTGTCTCCTCTGGTCCCCTTTCTGTCTCCAGCCCTTCATCCACCACTCTTTCTGTCACTGTCTCTTCATCCCTGTGCTGACTGCTGTCCCCACCCCACCCCACCCTCAGCTCTGCCTCTCTGCCTCCTGTTCCCATCCAGCCCCCTTCTCTGTGACTTTCTTATTCTCCCTCCCTGGATTCCCAATTGCACAGGCAGGCCCAGCCCAGGGTCTCTGAGCCATCCAGGGACTTCACGGGACTCACAGCTCACAAGTGAGGCCAGCAATCATTTCTGTAAGCAGGCATGAAGCTTCCATCACACCGCCCAGCCCAGCGGCTTCCCCTCTGCAGCCCCCTCCAGGCTGCAAAGCGCCCCCCCCAACTTCCTGCTTCAGCAGCCACACAAGGCCTCATTCTAATCCTCTGATTTTGTCTGCTTAGTGTCTCTGCAGAAAGGGAAGGAGCAGAAAAGTAGCTTTTCTTTTATTTTATTTGCTTTCCTCCCCCCCCCTTCCTCCAGATAGCTCCCTGGGGGCAAGGCCTGGAACAGAGCAACAAATATTTACTAATTCCATTAAAAGAAGGGTTTTTTTCTCCCTGCTTTTTTTCTTGTTTCCTTCCCAAGCGAATATTTGAGGCCCCAAGTTCATGGCGAGCCTCCTCCCCACCCTCCCAACAGTCCCTCCCCTCCTCTGCCCTACACACCCAGGACTTATATATAGTTCTCTCGGTACCATTTCTCCATTTTTTTCCCCTCCTGGAGTTCAAGACAAGTTGAAGGGTCAAAAAGGCAGAGGGTGCTCTAGAAGTTTAGCAGACAGCTTTTGGTCCATGGGAGAGCAGGGAGGGAAGGACGCAAGGAGGGAGGGAGGAAGGGAGGGAGGGAGGAAGGGAGGGAGGGAGGGAGGGAGGGAGGGAGGGAGGGAGGGAGGGAGGGAGGGAGGGAGAGAGAGAGAGAGAGAGAGAGAGAGAGAGAGAGAGAGAGAGAGAGAGAGAGAGAGAAAGAAAGGAGGGAAGTGAGGAGGCTGGAGTCTGGCTCACATTAAGCCTAGAAGTTCCAGCCATTGATTCATCCTGGAATAATAGCTTTAAAAATTTGCAATCCATGGTTTATTCATGAGGTTGTCTTTTTTCCTCCTCCTCCTCCTCCTCCTCCTCCTCCTCCTCCTCTTCCTCCTCCTCCTCCTTTTGGTTGAATAGTAAGGAAAGTTACAGTTTGGTTCCCCAAGTGGGTAAAGGCATCCTTTCTTTCGCCTTGGGTCTCTCAGGAAATGATGGGGAGAAACAGGCAAGTCAGGAGCTCAGAGTGTCCTGGGTCCCCAGCACCAGACTCTCTGGAGGTCTCAGGGGAGCAGCCTTCCTGTCCTTCCAGTTTCTGACGGGACCAGGTACTCCTTGGCTGGTGGCTACCACTCTCCATGTCTGTCTCCATCTGCACACGAATTCACTCGTGTTCAAGCAAGCTTCTGCTCCTTTTTTCCTTGGATTTAGGGGACACTGATTCTAAGATGATCTTATTATAAGGTGTGTGTGTGTGTGTGTACATGTTTATATGTATGTGTATGTCTGTATGTTTGTGTGTGTGTATATCTGTATGTTTGTGTAATGTGTATGTGTGTGTATATGTATGTGTATCTGTGTATGTATGTGCATGTATGTGTGTATGCATGTGTGTATATCTGTGTGTATATGTGTATGTGTGTGTATATATGTGTATGTGTGTACATGAGTGTACATGGGTGTCTGTATTCATGTATATATGTGTGTGTGCATGTACCTGTGCATCTGTGTGTATGTATGTATATATGTGTGTGTGCATGTGGTGTATATGTCTGTGTCTCTGTGTGTGCATGTGTGTGTGTATTTGTGCATGTGTATGTGTGGGTGTTTTATGTGTGGATGAAGGTTGGGGCCATGGCATAGGGGTGTGTGTGGTTTCTGTGTGGGTGAAAGAAGACCAAGGTGGTAGTGGGAAACTGTGTATGAGGATGTGTTTCTGTGTGGATGATGTGTGGGGTTTGTGGAGTTGCTGTGCAGGTGAAGGAGGACCAAGAAGCACAGCGAGTGTGTCCTGCATCTCCTGTATTGGGAGCATCAGGAAGAACCTGCTATTCTTCCTTGGGCCTGAACAGCCATTTCTAGCAGCCCCATGCTTTGGGGTTCTGCAGGAGGTGCTGTCCAAGGATGGGAAAACACACGCCGCAGCGCCACAACAAAATGCTTAAAACGTAAACCCGTCTCCTCTGACGCCCTGCTTCTCTTTTACAGATGAAGAAATTAGGGCTAAGAGGAAGAAGATCACTGAGGGCTGCCCGAGAGGTCAGCTAGCATCTGGGCTCCCATCTGCTGAGCTGTGATGCTCAGATTCTTCTCTCCTGGAGCTGTTGTCTGTGCAGGGCCACCAGGAAACGGATTAGTTTTATGGGGATTGGGGTGGGGCGGGCTGAGGCTCTGAGATGTTAGCAGTTGACTGAAAGGACCATGCTGATAAGAAAGGAGCTTCCTACACACAACGGTGGCTGGATCTGGGGGTTGGGGTGGCAGCAGCCTGTGCCTTCTTCCTCTAGAGAGATGTTGATGTGCTGTTGAGGGAACATAGGGAAATGTAGGAGGCACACAACCTACACATCTGACCTAGTTTTTCATTCCCAGTGCAAGACAGACTATCTTGACAAAAGGCAACTCAGAGGAGCAAGATTTCTGTTTTAGCTTGCGATTCCAGGGGGCTCAAGGTAGCAAGAGCTTAGAACAGCTGGTCCCCCACAGCACATCCATAGTCAAGAGCAGAGAGGGACAGACTCAGGTGTGTTCACTGACTTGCTTGTTTGTATTCAGCTTGGGTTTTCTGCTCTTACACGGTTCTGAACCTCCTGAATAGGGAATGGTGCTGCCCACAGTGGGCAGGATCTTTCCCCAGCACCCCCTGCCCCAAGTCAACCCAGTGTAGACAATGTCTCATTGACACTCTTCCTATAGGATTCTAGGTTTGGTCAAGCCAACAAAGCTAATCATCACACCTAAGCACCCATGAATATGCATATGAATGCAGGCACACACACCCCTGCACAGTTGCACATATGCACATAGGGACGGTCTTTCCATTCAGGCAATTGGATAACCCCATTCCAAGCTCAGGTAGTTTTTGTTGACTCTATGCTCACTTGTCTCCTCTGAGTGACACTTCTCTGTCACCTCACTTGGAGATCCTTGCCTAGGGACATCAATCTATCTGGCTTCCTGGAAAGGAAATGAACATAAAAGGGAACCTATCCTGTTGGAGAAAGAAAGGAAGCTTTGTGCAAAGGGAAACTTTCAATAGGTCGTTGCTATTCTGCAAGTTTTTAGACAGTGGAAAGCCATTGGATGGAGTCTGTTGTTTGGCTGTTTCCCAATCAAACAGCTGTTGTGCCTTGACACGGAGATCATAGGAGTTGCTGTCTTCTTAGTGGGCTGGCTGTGGAGTGTTTTTGCCAGTGGCGCTGTTGCAGTCTAGGTGTCTGGGGAAACTGATGTTGAGTATCAGCCTCTGTTCTCTACGGTTAAAAGCCTAACAGTTTCCCATGTAGTTTCTTAGAATTTAAAAATCACTTAAAGTGATTTTAAGAGCTGAGAGTTCTACATCTGGATCTGCAGGTAACAGGAAGAAACTGATAGCCATTGAGCCTGGCTTGAGCTTCTGAGATCTCAAGACCTACCCCAGTGACACACTTCCCCCAATAAGGCCACCCTTCCTAATAGTGCCACTCCCTATGCTCCGATAGGGGCATTTTCATTCAGACTACCATAAACCCCTAAGTCCATTAGTCACAGGCCATAAAGGCTTAGATCAATGGTTTAATTTCTTGATGCCTCAATTTTCCCATCATAGATGGGGCTTTATTAGAGTCAGGCTTCACATCACACAGTTCACACATTGGTGAGTAGTGACTACTATTTCCACAGTTACTGGAATTATTATTAGATGCAGCAACGAAGCCCTCCTCTTGTAGCACTTCAGGCTTCTACATGTGCCCGTCCCCCAAATGAGCCAGTCACTGAATGACCCTTCCCTTCCCTGGCATAAACTGATGCTAGTGGCAGGGATAACAGAACCAAACATTTTGGCCTTCAAGTTTCAGGTGGAGACATTAGTATGGATAGAAACCAAGGCATTTATTACCTTAAACATTCCTGGAACAGAACAATTTAGAAGCACAGCCTGATATCCAGAAAGCTTGAATTGAATGGAGGATAGGATGCCACCCAACTGAGCCTTTTGCTCTCCTCACTGTTTCAGGTCTGCCTTCCGAAGAGCAGATGCCATGCAGCCCCAGGGATACTGAAGAGTTAAACTCCAATCTACTCCCCAGCTGGCTTCAGCAAGCTTCCTGGGCTCTGACTTTCATTTACAAAACAAACAAGCAAGAAGTTCTTTAATAATTCCCAGGCCCCTTGCTTTGTGGAGGAAAAGCCAGGCTTCCAACGATCTTTAATTGCTGGGCTATTGATGATGAAAAACTGTTTCCTTTCATGGTGGGTGAAAGCTAAATATAGCATTCATCCACCTATCCATACATCCATACATCCATCCACCCATCCACCCATTCATCTATCCTTCTACATATCCATCTACCCATCCATCCATCATCCATATATCATCTATCCACCACCCATCCACACACTCATCCATCCATCTATCTATCCATCCATCCATCCATCCATCCATTAATTCACCCATCCGTCCTCCCACCTACTCATCCATCCATCCATCCATCCATCCATCCATCCATCCATCCATCCATCTACCCATCTATTCACTCACCCACTCACCCATCCATTCATCCATCCATCCATCCTCCCACCCACCCATTCATTCATCCATCCATCCTCCCATCCACCATCCATTCACCCACCCACACACCCATCCATCCATCCATCCATTCACCCATCCATCCATCCATCCATCCATCATCCATCATCTATCCATTCATTCATCTACCCCTCCCCCCTTTTTTATTCAGTAAGTGCATTCTGGGCGCCTTCTCTGTGCTTTCATCAATTGACACAGTATCCCAGGTTGTATACTCAGAAATACTAAACCATACTATTTCCAAGCATCATATGGTTAAAGGAGACCTCTGGAGCTTGAGGAAGTCATTCATTCCCTTCACAAAGTTTCCACCCTCCAGGCATTAATCAGTGGAGAGCCTCTACTTAGTTCTGTCTTTTCCTTGATAGAGTCAGGTTCCTTGGAGTCAACCCTCTTTCTGGGGATGCTGGCTCAACCCCCCATGGGTTGAAAGCTCTACTCCTTATGGCTAAAAGGATGAGTAGGTGGTTATATCCACTATTAAAAAAATCATCACCTGTTGATTAAATTTGAACCTTTGAATTTTAAGGAGACACAAACATTCAGCCTCTACCATCTCTGAGAACTTAATCGCCACAAATAGACCTTGACTGTTAGATTTTACTTATTTTTTTAATATGAATGGGTGTTTTTCCTGCATGTGTGTATGTTCATGGTGTGAATGTCCAGTGCCTGCAGAGGTCAGGAGAAGGCACTGGAGAGTCTTATCAAATCGTGTTCACAGAAAACCCTTGATAATGTCGAAGACTCCTATGCCACTAATCCACTGTTCTGGATTAAATCGCCCCAAACCTAGTTCCCTGTGGGGTTACTTTGGTATTACTGTGAAAGCAGTTCTAACAGAAAGGGACTTCAGGGAAGATTTATTTTAGCGGGTGGTTTCATGAGATTTCAGTCCATCCTGGATGAGAAGCTCAGCTTATGCTGCGGGGATTGTGTACAAAGTATCTTCATATCGCTGTAGACCAGGAAGAGGAGAGGGGATGGGGCTAGAAGCTTCAAAGGCCCACCCCCTTAATGGCTACTTTTACTAGCCAAACCACACCTCCTTGAGGTTCCACCCCTCAGCTCCAAAAATAACACCACCAGTTGGGAAACAAGCATCCCAAACAAGAGCCAATTGGGGACCATTCAGAGTGAAACCCTAAGACAGCAGCCATTTTGTCATGGTTCTGGAGTCTGTGGATGAGGGTTCTCGATTCAGAGAGCAAAGTGGTCTTGTCTTTTTTCCCAGTGGCCAGATTCCAGCTTTTAAGACTCTTAAGAAGGTGGAAGATATTACACTCTTGTAATGGTGCCTGGGCCAAGCTGGGAGCTGTTTCCCAGAGAGTACACACAGACACTCCTGGTGGCTTGGACTTCCTAAGAATATGGTGGTCACACAGTAGCCATAATTCCATTCAAGATTCAAGGCTCTGATGTTCTCACAAGCAAAGCAAAACCTGCCTGGTCCTTTGTGACAAGCCTTGGTCACATGGATCCAACATTGCTTGCTCCCATCACATGATTTTGACTAAAGAAGATAAGAGATTCACCCAGATCCAAGGGAGAAGGATATAGGATCTTCTATTGTTGGGAGTAGGGGTTAAAAATATGGCTGTTACCTAAAGAGGAATAAAATTCTATCATTTGAAAAAAAAATAGCTGAACCTCAAGATCATGTTAAGTGAAATAAGCCAGACTTAGCAAAACAGTGCACATTTTCTCTCATGTTGGATGTAGTTTTTTTGTTTGTTTGTTTTTTTGTTTTTGTTTTTTTTAAGAAATACAGAATAAGGGCCTGGAGACATGGTTCAGTGGTTGAGAGCACTTGTTCTTATAAGGGACCAGAATGTAGTTCCTAGCAGTCACATGGGAGTCTACAACCACCTGTAACTTCAGTTCTAAGAGATCCATTGTCCCCTTCTGGATTGTATGGACATATGCATGGAGACCTAAGTTAAAAATATAAATCTTTAAAAAAAAAGTATACGCACACAAACACACACACACTCACACACAGAGCAGGGGCTATTTAAATGGGAAGCTGAAAGGGATTAACTAAAGTGGGGGTAAGTAGGGGTTGACTGATCAAAGTATATTATATACACATTCAAGAATGTCATAATGAACCCTGTTACTTTGTATAATTAACCTATGCTAATTAACATATCTACAGTCTTTAAGGCTTTCTTAAGCATTGGCCACAGCTGGCAACAATGGTGACCGTTAGCTGTGTCCCAGGCTGGATCCTTTGCAATGTCCCTGTGGTGTAAGAATTCACGATCTTTCCCTGAGACAGCTTTGGGACTCTTCCTACCGTCATGACAGCAAATGTCAGAAACAACCCAAGTCAACTCTCTGATCTCACAGATGATAAACCCTTCCCCTGAGCCTGAAGTCTATGCCTCATCCTTATCCCATAATCCTGGACTGGTCAGAAGAACTCCAAAATAGAAAGAAAATAGTTTTAAAAATGACTTACTCATGAAAGCTAGTGTGTGTGTGTGTGTGTGTGTGTGTGTGTGTGTGTGTGTGTGTGCTTCCCCGTATGAGGGCATGTGTATGTTTGGGTTCATGTACATTCCTGGGCATAATATAGGGCCAGAGATCAAAACCAGGCATCTTTCTCAATCCTTGTCCACTTTGTATTATGAGGCTGGGTCTCCTAGTCAACTGGGAGCTCACCAAATTCAGCTAGCCTGGCTGGCCAGCCCCTTAGGGATGCTCCTGACTCCATATCCCCAGAATTGGAGTTACAGGAACACAGCACCAGCCCCACCATTTCACAGGAGGGCTGGGAATTAAACTCAAGTTCCCAGGCTAGAGCCCATCCCCCCCCACAGTCCCAAGTTATTTTTTAATCAAAGATAACTTTGTTATTATTTTCCTTGTATCTCGATGTCCTGAGTTGATACTATTGTAGCAAAGTGGTCCATCACCCCTGTTTCATTAGTAAGCAAAGACTGAATGCCTTCTGGGTAGCCTGGGCTATGCTTTGCTGCCCTGCCACCCATCCCCACCTCTGGACTACGTGATGGTGTCCCCAAGGGAGATATCAGAGACTATCATTTTGCTAACAGTTCATTTTAAGCAGAACAGAAAATGAGGGTTTGTACCCAGGTTGCTCTCTGTTCTGGAGCTGGCTACCTCTGTGAGATGCACCAGGAGTCCCAGAGGCAGGCGGGTCCTGGAAGACAACCAGAGGATCCATATGTGAAGATGGTGGTGTAGGAGAAGGAGTATTGTCTTGCTTTTGACAGGTGGCTCAAGTGAATGTAGGAGTCAGGGGCTGCTCCCAGAGACCGGCTCAGTTTAAGTAGCCACCCCCTCCCGCCCACACCCCCAGGGGCCCAGGGCTGTGCCCTGCATAAAACATGGAAATATGAGCTTTCCAGTTGTGCATGCTTGTTATACTTCAGGAATTTAAAGTGACCTTAAATATCACAACTGTCCTTTCCATGACCCAAGAAGCCCCCAGGGTCTCTTGAAGTCCTAACCAAGACTTTCCCCGTTCCTATATAACCACAGCCTGACATCTTTCAGATGTTGCTGCCCTGGGCCAGGTATACAGTAGGTGATGAATTAATGTCAAAAGCAAGGCTCCTGACATCTCACTGACTCCACATCATGGAGAATCAGTCTCCACTGCACTTCTTTTTTTTTCTACCTCCTCCCACAGCTATCACAAGATACCCCCACTAAGTAAATTAAAAACAATAGAAGCCTATCTGTCTCTTGGCTCTAGAGCCTGGGAAATACAAAACCAAAAGGCTGTAACCATTGAGTGTCTTCTTGCAGTGTTAAAATATGGAATTGCCCTTACCCTGAAAGAGCAAGAGAGCAAGAATGAGGAAGAGAAACAGGGAGAGGAAAAGGAGAGAGTTAACCCATGCTCACAATCAAAGACCTAATGCATCCAGGAGGGCTCAGTCCTCAGGACCTAGCCATCTCTAAAGGGTCTCTGTGTCTGTGTATGTATCTGTCCATGCATGTGTGCACATGCGTGCACAGGTATGTTCATGGGTGTCTGTGCATGTGTATGTATGTGTACATGTGTGCATGGGTGTATCCATGGGTGTGCATGTATTTGTGCATATGCATGTGTGTGTGCACGTGTGCACATGTATGCCCAGTGTGTCATGTGTGTACAACTGTTTGTCTGTGTATGTATGTTTATATGTGTATATGCATATGCATGTGTGTGCACATGGATGTGCCTATGCACATGTGTGTTTGTATATGTATGTGTGTGCATGTATGTTAGAAGATAACCTTGGGAATTATCCCTCAGGCATGGTTTACCTTTCTTATAAAACAGGGTGTCTCGTTGGCTCTGAATTGACCTAGAAGCCTAGGTAAGCTGGCCAGGGAGCCTTAGGGACCCTCTTGTCTCTGTGTCCCCAGGACTGGGGTTACAAGCATATGCCACTATGCTCAGCTTAATAAAACCAAACCAAAAGAAAACAACTAAAAAGCCATGGTTTTTAAGAATTGACCTCAGTGCATGTACTAGTAAGATGCCCATCAAACGCTTCATCCACCAAGCCATCTCCCCACCCAGCATCCTGCTTCTTCATCATCACAATTCAACTGCAGTTGGAGTTGTTGATCAATACTCAAACCACAGTGGCCACACTGTCTTCTGTCTCTTGGATTCTCCTTCTCTCTTCACCTGCTCATGGCTTCACGTCAACCCCAGAATCCTCTCTGTACCCTAATCCCTAAGCCTTGACTAGAGGCCACTTGCTTCTGATCTCTAGCCACGCACAGGCTATCACATCTTAAATTCAGGCATAGGAAAGTTGCTTCTACTAGGTTGTGACAGTATACCCGAGAGCCTCAAAGCACAAGGCAGAGCCTTTAAAAAAATTATTATCTGCGGGTAATTCAATTCTGCTCTTCAATGTCCTTATCCCATTAATGGCATCAAACATTTTGAGACAATAATGTCCTTAATTATAAATATTCAGACAGTGCTAGGACCCAAACTGCTGGGAATTGCTCTGTCTCCCTTTCCAAGCAGTCTGGGATCTCTCTAAGGGATCCTCTGTGGGAGGACTATTGCTCTGAGGATGGCCACTCTGCGTTGTCTCCCCAGGCTCTGTGCTCATGAGGCGGGCCTTGCCATTGTCTAAGACCTGCCACAGCCTGAGCCATGGAGTGTGGTTTCTTAACCTACCACCAGGATACATGGGAACGTGCATATCCCTTAGATAGAACTGCAGGCTCTGGGGCCCAGAACATCCCTCAAATATTGCCTCTAGATTCCTCTGAGCAGGACTGTCTCTGTTACAGTCCCCACCCTGAAGTGTCCCTGGTATGCTCCTGTTTTGAATTCTTGCTTTCCAGTGATTGGCAGAATTTGGGGAGGCTGCAAGGTTTTACTTACATGACACCTGAATGGTGGAAGTAAGACCCCAGGAGTTATATCTCAGCTACTGACTCAGGCCCTGCCTTCTGTTTCCTTGTCTACCAGCAAGTGAGCAACCACCACCATAGACGGAGCCCCTCTGCCATCCTTACCAGCCATGATGGATTGAAATCCCTTGAAGCTGTGATCCCCAAAAATCTTTCACCACTTACTGTTTCTGTAGGGTATTTTTGGTTCATAATGACATTCACATCACCAAGAATCTTCACCTCAGGTGACTGGGGACACCACTCAGATGGGGGAGAGTTTACCTTCCCTGACTCTGAACACCACTTACAAGTACAGTGTGTGTGTGTGTGTGTGTGTGTGTGTGTGTGTGTGTGTGGTCACACTATAGGCTTGATTGGATGCCAAAGAGAAGTGTAGAGGAAGAAGGGCAGGTATTTCCCCTCTGTGGTGTGGCAAGGATTCCTTGCCTTTGCCACAGAGAGGAAATGCTCAGGAAAGAGTCTGAATAGTGATCTCCCGGATGATGCTTTTGGGGCTCAGCGCTCAGCTATACCCATAGATGGAGAGGACACCTTATCAGAGGAGACACTTAGGTTTGAACATCTGCCCTAAAGCAGAAAAGGTATTAGGCATTCTTAGTAGCCCGGGCTAAGTGTACTGAGTCTCCTCTTAAAGGTACAGTGACCAACATTCAGTTAAACCTCTTGTCCGGACCAGACATTTCCAGGAAGTGAGATGGTAAAGATTTTTCTCTTGGTCCCCCCAAATCCCAAGGCCCAGGTCACCTTGGAAGTAGGCCATCCTTCAGAATCAGGAGAGAGTCTTTTGTCTGAGATGATATTGAACTTCAGCCCTTGCAAACCTCCAGTCCTGGGAGGACAGACCTTGCAAAGGCAGGTTCCAGCTAGGAGCCCACTGGTGCCAAGCCTGCCGTTATGTGGGCCATACCATATGGAGCCTAGAATCCATCCTAGCCTTTGGCAGGCAGCCTGGCCTGGAAATAACCCCAGAAGACTACGGCTTTTTTTTTTTTGATCAGAAAAACTGCAGCTGGTTTTCAAAGTCATCGTCGGAATTTTTAATTTTATTTTATTTTGAGACTACCTTCATGCCCCTGCCCCCACTTGCCTTTCATCCGGATCTCCAATTTCCTTGGTGTTCTGGACGTTCACATAGGTGTGTGGCACGTGTTTGGAGAGATATTGAGAAGTGAGGAAGGGTTAGCACACCTCATTTGGCCAAGCAAGAAACAGGGCCTCAAGAAAAAAAAAGAAAGAAAGAAAGAAAGGAAAAAAAGGAGCCCCAGTAAGCACAGTTAAAAACCTCAAGTCGCCTTAAGTACATAAACAGCTGTGGCCTCGTCACAGAGTCTCAAGGTTGCAATCGGGGAGGAGGCAGGAGGACAGAAGCATTCTGAACATTCTGGAAAACAAACCAACCTTCTTGTCCCTAAGGTGCAAGCATTCAGGAGTGGGAACCAAGCGGACACCCCTGACAACTAACTGAGCCTCCGGTTGGCTAGGCTGCTTTGCCTTGGCTCTCGGGTGAGTTCCGGAGGCCTCTGAGAAACTCCATCGTTCATTTTCCAAGCGATTCACCAGATACCTCCTCATGCTAGAGCCAAATTTCTTAAAAGTCAGCCACATTTGAATTCTCCAAAGTGAAGCCACATTTTAGGTTGGGGCCGAAGGGGGCTTGGAGCAGAGCCACCCTGGGATTTTTTTTTTTTTTTTTTTTTTTTTAGAAAACAGTGAATCCATTTTTGAGGTTTAAAGCCTCCTAGAATTCGGAGTTTGGGCTCAGCCTGGGAAGGAAACTGGTTTGCATCTGACTGAACTAGCCGGGCCCCCACCCCACCTCCCACCACTTTGGCACAAGCTACAGAGCCATGTGCAGAGAGGGCTAAGCCTATTCTTGTATGAGAGTTTTACAACAGAGCAGCAAAGGGTCGGGGCTCCTGCTTACAGCAGGGAAACCTTTAGGTGCCATAATTGGCAGCCAGGGACATGACTCAAGTCAGTAAAACACTTGCCTAGCAAGCAGAAGACCCCGAGTTTGATCCCCAGATGTACTGCTCAACAGCTGGGTGTAGTGGCTCATGCTGTAGTGGCAGGTAGTTCTCTTGTCAGTTTGAGGCTAGCCTGGTCCACATAGCAAGTTTCAGGCCAACCAGAGCTATGTAGAGAGGCCCTGTCTAACATTCAAACGAAAACCCAGCAGAGTGGTATGTGTGTGTACTTATAATCCCCAAGCTGAGGAGACTGAGACAGGAGGATCCAGTGAGCTCCAGGCCAGTGAGAGACCTTGCTTCAAAACCTATAAGTGGACCTCTCCTGGCGCACGACACCGAAATGGACCCCTGGTCTCCATTGGCATACGAACATGCACCTGGTCACACAGAGAGGTCTCCCGATGTCTGCACTGTAAATCATGTCTCTTTAGTTTTCTCTTTCCCCCTTTTTACTCTGAGTTTCCAGGAGGGTAGCTTTTCTATAACTAGTTGGGGTAGAAAGCTGGACAGACAGACAGGTACACACACACACACACACACACACAGAGAGAGAGAGAGAGAGACAGAGACAGAGACAGAGACAGAGACAGAGAGACAGAGAGAGCACACATGTAAGAGCTGGGATTCTGATCTTATCGCTTGCCCTCATGGTACCTGATGCTTGCTGGCTTATATTTCACAGCACTGCAGATGAAGCTGGCTCGTCCACTTCTTAGGCAATACTGAGAAATGGGGAGGGAGATGTTGAAATATGGGGAAATAAAAAAATCAACTACCATATCATTGGAGACACCACAAGGTCTAGATAAAGATATGTCATGTTGGACCATGTAGAGAGATATCAATACCCCAGAGACTGATACAGTCTCAGAACACAGCCAAAGTGAGTCAGGCTCACTCAACACTTCTGACCATCAACATAGCTGAATCCTGATCCCTTCATCTGTGGGCTCAGCTTCTGTGACCCAATCCCAAGAAATGGAGGAGGGGGGTTGGGTAGAGGATCGCTCAGCATGCATGAATCCCTGGGTTCCATCCCATGACCACACAAACCATTCCCTTCTCAGGAGTCAGGAGGTGGATACAGGAAGATAAACTGTTCAAGGTCTTTCTGGCTCCATAGAGAGTTCAAGCCTGCCCCTAACCCCAGAGACAGATACACACACACACACACACACACACACACACACACACAGAGAGAGAGAGAGAGAGAGAGAGAGAGAGAGAGAGAGAGAGAAACACACAGAGACACACAAAGGCACAGAAGCACACAGAGACACAGACACATATACATAGACACATACATAGGCACACAGACACACAGACACAGACATGCACACACATAGACAGGCAGACAACACGTGCATGCACCCTCCCCCCCCCGCCCCCAGACCAAACAACAAAGAAAACAAGTAAGGACAAAATGGAGGAATGAGAAAGGCAGGTGACGGGGGCAGGGTTGGGGCAGGAATTCAATAGTGATGACGTCAGTGGCCATGCCAGTCAGCCAGGCAGGAATCCAGTTACTTCCTGGTCAGTTTATTACAAACCATTCCATTTTGTCAGTTGTATAATTTCTAATTTCTTTTTAAGGTAAGCAGTCTATTTCATGTCTGTCTTCATACCTCCGCTGAGTTATGAGTACATTATACAAAGTCTTAGCCCTTGTACTTTGAAATGTGAACTCATTTGGAGCTGGGACCATGCTATCGGGGCGGAGCCTACAGAGAATCCCAGGGATCTCAGAGAAAAGGCCCATTGACCACTGAGGCAGGGTGGGCGAGGTGGCTGTGAGCCAAGGGGAGCTGTGTTGCCCACCAGTGGATACTAGGACAAAGGTCCATGACAGTTTCAGCTTTGGGGCTCTCAGGGCTGCATGGTCCAGCTGACGCCATGCGTGTGGAATCCTGGTCTTTAATGTCCTTGTTGATTTAAACCACTTACTCAGCGTTTGATCTTTTTATTATCGCTGGATCGCCCAGCCTGGCCTTGAATTCACAATCCCTCCTGTCTCAGCCTCCTGAGTGTGAACTCCACCGAGGGCTTTTCACTTTGTTGGAACCAGGTTTCCCTGCAACAGCTTCTGATTCTGTATCCGCTGTCCCAGGGTTAACTAATATACTATCCTGGTGGATACCAACAAAAGCCGGCCTGAAACACTCAAAATGGCAACATGGTAAATGTCAGAGCTCAAAGCAAGCTTCCACATTCATCTTGCTCACGTTTTTTCCCTACCTGGATTCTGCCATGACTCTAATCCTTTCACTAAAGCAGGCAGAATGTATATCCCGTATGCTGTCAAATAAATTTGGAAAATCCTCCATGACCTCTTCCTAGAACATAAAACGCGATGTCAGTATAGGAAAGGACACTGGCAAGGCCTGCAGCCAGGGAACTATGTTTCCCCCTGAATAAAGACAGCATGATCCAAAGCTCTCAGGGGGTGGCATGCTTGGCAAAAAAAGCGGGGGGAGGGGGGCTCTGTTATCTCCTACCCAAAGAGCTTGGGGGATACTGTTTTGCAATATCGGACCTCAGTTTACAGCCAGCCAGCCAGACGAAGAACTAGAGAAAGCAGGAGCTCATTTAAGGTTACCCACTGTCATGCTCTGAATGCTGATCTTTGGGTTGCAAAGATGGGAGTTCTAGACTGAGTACCTCGTGGTGGCAGAGTAGGTTATGCAAATAGCTCAGCTGCGTTTGATGGAGCAGGGGGCGGGGCTAAAGCAGGGGCGGGACTGGAGGAGGACATTCATATAAACAACCAATCTGGGTCCCCCTCCAAACTGAGTCGGGGTAGCTCAGATCTCCAGTGGGTGGAATTAGGAGGCCTGCCCTCATGATGCTTAGGTGGTTGCAGAAGGATCTTGTGATGGAGTTTGTGTCCCTGTCAGAGGGAGAGGCCAGGCCCCAACCTTTCTCCACCAAGGGAGACACATCAAGTATGCCTCTCCTGTTCCGCTCTCCTCATTGCTGCAACTGGATAGCGGACAAGTGGGTAGAAAGGGTTCATCCCAGCTCACAGTTTGAGAAGACGGAGTCAGGCGAGGAAGTCACCTCACCCAGGGCATGAGGCAGCTGCTCATACTTGGTCCACAGCCAGGAAGCAGAGAGCAGACAGGAAGTGGGAAGGGGCTATAAAACTTCCAGGGCCGCCACCAGTGACCCATTTCCTCCAGCGAGACTCCTCCTCCCAAAGATTCTCACAAGTTTCTAGAGCAGCACCACCGCCCTAGTGGGCATGCGCACAGGCCAGTGAGGGCTGCTTCCCATCCACACCACCTTAGTAACCTTCTGCCAGGCAGGAAGGGGCTCTCACCAGAGCCCATCCGCGCCGCCTCTCTGACCTTGGCCACAGTCTAAAGGTATATATCTGTTGTTTGAGCCAACTACTCAGGGCACTTTGTCAGAGTCCAGGCTGACGAAAACGATCATCTCTACAATCCCTTCCTGCGTGAAGATGGTGTTGCTATCGATCTGCCTTGCGTGTGGCTGAGAGCTGTAATCCAACCTTGGATGGAAGCCTCTATCCAAGTGGCTAAATGATTATTCTGGTCCATGATGTATTACCCTTCGGTCATCCATTTCTCATCTTGGCCCCGTCAGCGGATTCTCTGCTGACGAGTTAATGTGTGTGAGAGTGCTTTGTAAACATTCGGACCTGGTCCATGCGAGGGACTTGTTCTTGTGCTGCGAAGACTGGCAGCCTTACGGCTGGACTGAAAGTGAGAGAGAGTTGTGCCCAGCACCAACTGGCAACCAGGCACAAGGGCGCTCTATCTGTGCAAGCACACAGTAGGTATGTGCTATATCTATGTAGGCATACAGTGGATGTGCTGTGTGTTTCAGTTTAAAGGAAAAGAATTTGTTTTGTTTTGTTTTGAGACAAGGTCTCACTGTGTAGATTAGGCTGGCTTTGAACTCATCACCCTCCAGCCTCTCTTTCCCAGGCGACAAGGGTACATACACATATGCATACACAAACATATTCACAAAGAAGATGGCATGTTGGAGGTGTGGCCTCGAACACTTGGGCTTTAGAAGTCGGTTGGCGGGCTCCCTAGTCTGCAGTCTCTTCGGCTCCCTATACTGGTTCACATACAACTAACTCTTGTGGCTTAAAAGTGGCCTGAATTGCTTATCAGCCAATGACCAAAAGAGTGGTCTGTGTTAAGGAGATCCAAACCATCTTTTAGGGAATATCAAGAACTTGAAGAAATAGTCGCACTTTTCAGGGCACTTTAACAGGCCTTGGGTTCTGTCCTTGGCAAGCTATCGGGGAGTTTGCTATGGACGGGAGACTTTTGAGTCCATTATTTTAAAAGCATCAGAAAATAGTCTCTGGGAAAAGAAAAATGGTGCATCGGCCACAGCATGCTAATGGGTGCTTTCTGTTCTCTGTCTCCTGCCAGGCTGAGGGTGTCAGGATTTCAGCTCTCTGCTTGCAACGTCATAATGTCGTAACAGAGTAATGGCGAGTTAATGCAGCCAGGAGACTGACTATCTAACAAAAGGGCCTTAAAAGAGAGGTGGGCTATAATTTATTAAGAGGACAATATGGAGCAGGGAGCTTGCAACATTTATGAGCAAAGAAAATGGGGTCATTCACAACGCACATGCCCAGTGCTGGCTCTGGGCTGTGAAGCCACTTGCTTGGGAGACCCAGGTTCCTCCTCTCATCCTTGCATGCTCCGAACTCTCAGTGAGGAGTTGTACTATCAAGTACTTGGTAGAGTCTTATGAATTACAGGTCCCTTGTAAGCTGTGCCATCTGATGGAGATGCATCTTTATAAGGATGGGGGACACCAGCCTAGGGGTTGCTAGAGTTTGGAGCATGCCTCCTGTGGGTTAGGGCTCTGGCGTGTAGGAGGTTCCGAACCTCAGAGACTAAAGAAAAGGTTTGTGCATTTGGGACATCTCTCAAAGTAGGTCTTGAGTCAGGGTTGACCACCAAACTCGTCAACATTACAGGCAGTCAGGGACTAGAGAGATGACTAGTGCTGCCCTTGCAGAGGGCCCAAATTCAAGTCCCAGTACACATGTTGTGTGGCTCACAACCACTTGTAACCCCCACCTCTATGGAATCTGATGCCCCCTTCTGGCCTCTGCAGGCAGTGCACTTACATGCACACATGGACACCTAGACACACAGGTACATATAGGTTTAAAACAAAAACAAAGTAAGGTAAAACAGTAGAATCAACGGCTCTTGGTCGTCATGGAACTCTACACAACAACATGGGACATCTTTTCAAGTAAGATCAGCCAAGGGGCAAGAGAACTTAAGAAGTGCCTGTCTGTCTGTTGGTCTGTCTGTCTGTCTGCTGCCTGTAACGCCTCTGCTTGGGAGTAACTGCTGAAGTTTTAGCCTCTTGGTGCACTTGTCTTTTTCTTCATGCTAAGAGTACTTTTGGGGTGAGGACCAGGAGAAAAAAACTCTCAGACAGAGTCAACCCTGTTTAAATGCCATTGCCAAAGAAGTAACTGTCTATCCATCCCAACGTCACCCAAAGGAATAGAGACATTTCTTAAGTGAAGTGACTGGTTGAAATGTTTATTTGTGCTGTCTTTAGGTGTAGGGGCTGACTGTGTATAATCAGGACTTGGCCCATCACACAGTCTCGTTGACTATCCAGCTCCACTCTCGGGCAAGACTTTTCCCCTAATGGTGGATTAACCTGCTGCAACTCCTAGCTCATAATCAATCCAGTGATTTCAGGGCAAAAGGATCTCCAAACAATTTTATCGGATTTACTTGATTTCCCCAATCTCAGCCTTTTTATTTAAAGATACTGAGAAGTTTGTTGATATTTTTATTTTTTAATTTAAGTTCTTCTGAGATAGAGTTCTTCTAGTGAGGTCCAGGGTGCCCTCAAACATCGTGTAGCTGAACATGACCTTGAACTCCTCCTAGCCCCACCTCCTGAGCTCTGGGATTTGCCTCCAGGTTTGCACCACCACACCTGGGTTTTGCAGTGTTCTGGGTAGAACCGATGGTTTCCTGCTTGCTAGGCAAGCTTTCTACCATATCTCCAGCTCCATGAACAGTTAATTTAATCAACAAGGACTCCCAAACATAGGATTCTGCAACACACTGCGGCTGGAGTCACTTGGGTTTGGTGAGCCTCATCTTGCTACCTGTTTGGATGTGTTGCGCCCACAGGTCATCTGGGCAAAGCATGGCTCCTCCTTTTCCTCCTTCTCCTCCTCCTCTTCCTCCTTCTTCTCCTCCTCATCTTCTTTTCCTCTATCTCCTTCTCCCTCTTCCTCTTCTGTTTCTCCTCCTTCTTCCTTCCCCTTCCTCTCCTTCTTCTCCTTTTCTTCATTCTTCCCCTCCCCATCCTTTTTCTTCAAGAATGACAAGAATATTTTTTAATTTGAATTCTTCATTGAAATTAAATTAATTTTTTCATATAATATACACTTATCGTGCCTTTTCTCTTTGCCAACTCTTCCCAGATCATTTTTTTTTCCTTTTGAAAATGTCAGGTCTTGCCTTGGACTCATCTTCCTGCCTCAGCCTCTGAAGTGCTAGAATTACAGATTTGGGCCGCCACACTCAGCTTCACTCTGCCTCTACACACAATCTGCCCTGGAAGCTCCACCCCCCCCCCATTCTTGGATTGACAGCTTTGCAAAAGTACCATCTATTCTGGCTCACCGTTTCAGAGGGTTCAGTCCATCATGGTGGAGAAAGCACAGTGTCAGGGCATGGGGCGGCCATTCCCAGCAGTCAGGAAGCAGAGAGATGGATGCTGGTACTCCTCTGCCTTTCCTCTTTTACTGAGCCTGGGAGCCCAGCCATGGAGCTCTTTGAGCATCATTGAAGGTGGCTCCTCCCCTTCTGCAAATGACCTCATAGATCCATCAAGAGGTGTATCTCCCAGGCAGCTTCAAATCAAGTTAGGTGGATGGGGAACACTCAACCTCCACATCCTGCTTCCACAGGAGAGACACTGTTTTTTCCAGAGTCTTACGGAATCTTACGACCGCTCTTAGGTTTGAGCAAACAGCAGTCGGTTCACATAGCAAAGTGGGGTCAGAGGTGAGAGGCAGGGCAAGGCCAGGATCCCAGCATTCTGGGGGCATCGTCCATTCACCATGAGAACCTGGCGTCAGCTTTTGTCCCGGGCCTGTACCCAGGGACCCTTATTGTGTCCCTCTCAGACTCCACGTTGGTTACTGCCTGTGTTACCGAATACCCATGAAATGTGGAATGGCAGCGTGACCTCCTGAGTATTAACCCTGCCTCATTACCGCACATCAGCTGTGACAGCCGGCCCTCCTTGGCCACTATGTCAAGGAGATTTAGGAACTGCAGAGGCTCCAGTGGAATGCTGGAAACCAGGAGAGGAGAAAGGGCCCAGCCGTAGTTTGACCCACAGGGTACTCTCAGTGTTGTATCTCCCTAGCTCTCTGCGAAGACCCATCCATGGTCGGAAAGAGCAAGGCTTCAGGTTCCACAGGTTTTCCATGGACCCCCAGTCTCCTCTAGATTTTGAAAGTTATTTGTGTTCTTCTAATGGTTACATACGTGTATGTGTGTATTATTGTGTGAGCATGTGCATCTGCTATGGCACACACTGTAGGTCAGAAAACAACATTGTGGGCTTACTTCTCTCCTACCACATTATGTGGAACCCAGAGATCAAACACCAGTTGTAGGTTGTATCTGGGCATTTGGATCATTGCTTCTTTACCCACTGAAATGTCTTGCTGGCCCTTTCCCTCTCCTCTTCTGTGTATTGGAGGCCGTTATTATAAACGGTTCATGATGCTGTGCACAGAGGAGATTCCCTCCCTCCCCTGTGTGTATAATGTATACACACAACTCTGCATATATTGTATATATTTGCATACACAAACACATAGTGTAGCTGGCTTCACTGGAACACGCCACTTGAGTACTTAAGTTTTGTGACTCCCCCCATCGGGGCTTTTGTCAACGTTTGTGACACCTTGGGTGCAGGAAACCCTTACAGTTGACAGCCGGATTCCTCTGACTCTGCCGCTCAGAGAGCAGGATGAGAGGAGTGGAGGCTCCTTGAGACAGCCACCCATATCTACTTGCTCTGAGTTAATCACTTTCCCGGTAAGTATCAACACCGGATTCCCAGCAGCAGCTTCTGAGGTGGGTGTTCTTGGCCTGACAGAGGTGCTATGATACTTTGCAGTGGTGGCTGGCCGCGGGGAAGTGGCAAATCCCACCTGGCTATGTATCAGCAAGCACCATGCTTTTCCATGACACCATGCCAGAACCCTTGAACTTCCAATCTTATCACTGGGGGTCTTGAGAGGTCAAGGGTCTTGGGTCTCTAATTCAGTTCCAGATCTGGTTTTTCTAGGATGGCTTTTGATCCCCTAGTGTTTGCTCTGGGCCTCAGCTCCCATTACTGGGAGGTCGGTATGCCCTACTGCCTGTGACTCCGGGACCAGGAGCTGTGCTGGCAATGATGGTGAAGCAGTTTGATGATGTGTTAAGTGTCAAGGAGTAATGAGCCGCAGGACAAACATGGAAGGTAGCACCAGGGAGGCCCCCAGACCACACTCCTTTTCAAATTCAATTGTAAACATCAAACATTCCAGAGTGGAACTGTGACCAAGGGCTCAGAGGACCACGGCTTTTGCCTCATTGGCTAAGAGGATCCCAGCTTTAACCTCATTGGCTAAGAGGACCCCAGCTTTAACCTCATTAGCTGTCTTGACTTCCCCTTCTCCTGCCTCCAGCCCCAGCACATCCTTGGGGGTTGTCCCACCCGGGAGGTCTCCATTCACCACAGGGCAAAGCAATTAGGCCAGAATTAAGGCAGGAGGCACAAAAGTGGGGAGTGATATTTAGGGCCTTACTTAGAAGGGAGAGCTGGGATTAGACAGGCATAAAAATCACAGTGGTGATGGAAACCGAGGGACCAGTGTTGGGGCAGGACAGAGAAAAGGGTGTGTGCAGGCTGGTGAAGCCTGACTATCCCTGGAGTCTGGACACAATTTCAAATGGGAAGAATATGTAAAGTAAGACTGACTCACTGATCCATCCATCCATCCATCTACACATCTACCCACCCATCTACCCATCCATCCATCCATCCACCCACCCACCCACCCACCCATCTATCCATCCATGCACCCATTCACCCATCTATCCATCCATCCACCCATCCATCCATTCATCTATCTATCTATCTATCTATCTATCTATCTATCTATCTATCATCCATCCACCCATCCATTGACTACAGATCAAGCTGCTTGGTCAGGAGTCACACATTTGGACTGAAGCTGGCATCTTCAGTCCTCTGTCAAGAAACTCTGGACAGGGAATGAGCTTTCCTGGGCCTTGGTTTCATCAACTGGACCTAGGGAATTGAACACAATCATCTTTTTGGAGGTTGGAAGGGCTTACATGATGTATTTTAAGAAAATGAACACTGTTTTGCAAGCAAATGTTAAAGAGAACCATGTGTGAAGTTACTCGTGTGTGGAGATTGACATGTTATTCATAAATGTTAAGTTTCTACAAACATGACAAGTTATTACCCCTCCCTCCCTCCAGGTTTCCCTCCCTCCCTTCCTTTCTTCCTTCCTCCTTTACTCTCTGTCTCCTTCCCTGTCTTCTCCTTTCTTTCCTCTTTGCCTTTCTGTTCCCCCACAACCTCCTCTCCCCTCTCTCCTCTCTCTCTCTCTCTCCCTCCTTCCTCCTATCTCTCTTCCCCCCCTCCCCTCTGCCCCACCAAGAGTCTTACTATGTCGCACAGGCTGGTCGCAGATCTTCCTGCCTCGGCATCCCAAGCCTTGCCATGGCAAGTGAGTACCACCCCACCTAGCTCTCTTGCCTTTTTTTGAAATGAGAAACTGAGGCACCCACAGGTTCAGTTATCTTCCAAAGGAACACACACACACTACAAAACAAGAGACAGATCTGCACTCAGGAGTATCGTATCAGAAACCCTACACCCCAAAGCCAAACTGCACCACAGAGAAAAATCAAAGTGTACCTTATGGGCTTACAAACTGAAGATGGGGTCAGAGGTCCTTTGAGGGCTTGTAAAAGAATTCAATTCACTGCCTCTCCCTGCCCCTGGCTGGGGAGGGACACACACACCAGAACACACAGACACATGCTTCTGTGTGCACACTGTGGCCTCCCCCGACCTCTGCACACCATGCCCCGTGGCGCTGGCTATTTCCTGGGAAGGAATGGATAGAGCTGCTGTGTGGACGCCTGAAGGGCAGGCTGCTGACCCTGTGACCCCAGTTCTGTCCCACGCTGCTGCCCTCTACCTCCCCATTTTTTCCCTTCCTGCCCCTCCTCTCAGACCAGGGACAGCCATAGCAGCCAATTTGTCACCTCCATAGGAGGGTCAGGACCCTTCTGGCCCCAGCATGCTCTGCTCAGCACAGGTCATTTGGCTAGAGCTGGCTTGTTCTTTGAAAGAGTGAATGAGGAGGAAGGAAGCGGGAACTGGGACCAGATGGTGACCTCTGGCTGGAGGCTGCTTCTCTGGAGTCCTCGGCAGACCTCAGAATGTCTATACAGGACCATGGCTGGACATGCTGATGAAAAGTTAGGGTCCACTGTAAATAAAAGGATAGACATAACACTTATTTAAATGCATAGTCTTATGTAGCCCAGGCTGGCCTTGAACTCACTATGCCACCCAGGATGACCTTGAACTTCTTATCCTCCTGCCTCCATCTCCCAAGTGTTAGGATTATAGGCATGTGTTCAAATTATATCTTGTATTTTAGAAGTGGAGTTTTCAAGTGAAGCAGTGTGGGTTATTTTATGTGTTCACGGTTGTGTGTTTGTCCCTATAGACCTACATTCAAACGAGCCTTTTCCTTGGCCAACGTGTCATAGAAACGATTAAGGTTTCAAATGGATTGGGTTCTCCAAACCTAATGGCTTAAACTTAAAGGTGACTGGATGAGAAAAGCTTTGCAATTTGAGAAACTGAAGTACCAAGGGAAAATACCATCAAATGGAGAGTTAGACTCGTCGGCTATCTGGTCCCAGGAGCTCTGACTGCAGCTGTTGGGGAGTAGGGAGGAAGGACTCTGAACCATGCAGGAGGAAACCTGTAGTGTTTGGGAACCATAGGCAGAGAGGGATGTTGACACCAGGCAGCTGAGGGCAAAGGGTGTCCCCTCTGAGGGGCCATAGCCCACCTGTGCCTACTGTTACAGTCTTAGACAATTGAGCCTAATATAGTAAATCTTCCATAGTTAGAGATTCCTGATTTCTATCTGTAATATCCTCTGGCTCTGGTAAAGATAGGATGCCAGGCAAGCCAAACAAAACAAATGTTGGGCCAGTGTTAGCTGGTGTGTGGGTCCCTCTTGGTTGATGCCTGACAGTTGGCCTCATCTTCTGGGTAGAAGAATTGAAACTCAACAAGAAGCATGAAGACCTCTCAAAGTTACCAAAGGAAAGCCCACAGAACTGTGACTCAAAGCTAGGTGCTTCTTTCTGTAAGTCCATTTTGACTGTCAACCTGATAGGACTTAGAATCACCATGGAGATGCAGTTCTAAGATATGTTGGGACACAGTTTCTAGATTTCGGCAGGAAGACTCACCTAAGTATGACTGACTCCATCTGTGGTCTGGGGTCCCAGACAGAACGAACAGGAGACATCGAGCTGAGACCCAGTGCTTCTCTCCCGATGCTTCCTGACTGCAGCTACCATGTGACAGCCACCTCACACACCCACAGGGACAGTCCCACCTTCTCCAAGGGAACCAGAACGTCACAGCTGCTTCTTTCTTAAGCCACCTTGGGGATTAAGGTGGGGTTTGATGCCTCGATGTTCTTCTCTTGTTAAGGTAACAAAGGTTTTGCCTTGAGTCTTAATCTTGGGTTTGGTGTGTAACTTCCTCAGCTTTAAGCATGTGACATGAGAGTTGAGAACCAGAGATGAGGGCTAACTTGCTGTGCTCCCTGGTGGACCCTGCCACCATCCTGTGAACTATCAGCGGAAGCACCTGAGTGGATGTCTCAGCCAGGGGCTATCCTGGATCAGTGCAGCTGACTGGATCCATACAAGCTAGGACACTCCATGTCAAGTAAGCTTAGAAAAACAGAATCATCGGGGCCCTCTTAAGGAATCTTTGAAACTTAGAAGCTGGAGAGATGACTCAGCTAGTGAACTGCTCGACTCACAAGTGTGAGGACCTTAGTTCAAGCTCCAGAAGTCATGCTGAGAGAGAGAGAGAGAGAGAGAGAGAGAGAGAGAGAGAGAGAGAGAGAGAACTGCATGATGGTACATGCTCTTGAAGGAAGCCAGAGCTGAGAACTTAGTGAGAGAAGGAGTCCTAGAGCCCTGGCCAGCTCATCTAGCTGGATGAATGAGTTCTAAGTTCATGGAGAGACATTCTAGAAGATAAGGTTGAAAACTAGATTCAAAAGATAAAAACAAAAACAAACAAACAAAAAACCAGGGTCAGTGGGTAAAGGTGCCTGCTGCTGCACAATGCGTGCCAGGCAACTGAGTTAGATACGCAGGAAGCTGCATTAAGAAGGGAGGAGAGAGAACTTCACAAAGTTGTTCTCTGATGTCCACATGCAAACTGTGTGCATCTCATCATAATCTCTCTCTCACTCTTGCTCTCTCTCTCTCTCACTCTTACTCTCTCTCACACACTCACACTCACACATGAGAGAGAGAGACAGAGAGAGACAGAGAGAAGAGAAGAGAAGAGAAGAGAAGAGAAGAGAAGAGAAGAGAAGAGAAGAGAAGAGAAGAGAAGAGAAGAGAAGAGAAGAGACAGGGAGGGGAGGGGGAGACAATGGAGAAGGAGACCGCAATGGGGAGGGGGAGGGGACTGGGACGGAGGGAGAGAAAAAAGTCTAATACTCCAAATACAAATGTAAGGTAGAATATATCACCAGCCAGACACCCTGCTTGGGTTATTTCACTCAGTATGCACCTGTAAAGGTCGATGTGGCCATTCTCATCTTGCCAGAGCGAGGGAGATGCTGAGGCTTATACAAGTGATCAAGATCATCTGGTTAGGAACAGCCCAGGCTATCTTAATAGCTTCCTTTGGTCGACCCTAACTCTTATTAAAACGATATTGTTAACTTTAAGACTCACCTCTGTAGCTTGTGTTATTGCATAGCAAACATTCATAGCCATGAATATTTGTCTTCTACTGAGGGCGAGGACTATTCCCTCACATCTGTGAGTTTGGACCTGGGTAGAACATGCATTGGTCCACACAGTACAAGGAGGTAGAGGTTGAGCAAGGATGTCGAACATACTTAGCTTTGAGCCCTCTTTAAGCTACAGTGAAAAGGAGTGAGACCCGCCCTCACCGTGTGTGTGTGTGTGTGTGTGTGTGTGTGTGTAGATGCACACATATGTGGAAGCCAGAGGATGACCTTGGGTACCCCTATCCCCACCCTACACAACCAGGATACAAGGGCTATGATGCACCTGTCTCCACCTCCCAGGCCAGGATGAGGAGTAAGTACCAATATATCCAGCCTTTTCTTTCTTTTTAATATGGGTTCTGGGTGTCAACCTTAGGTGCTCATTCACACAAAGCAAGCACTTTACTAGATGAGCCATCAACAAGATGGATCATTCCTCTTATATCCAGGACACCAAAGCAAAGACATTGGTCGCCAAGCAAAGCCCCACCTCAGCCCCACCCAAGGTCATTGCAGACTCTCTTGTAAAACTTAAATGCCCGTTGCTGTCAGCCCTTGGTTTGTAGAATGGCTTGTTATGCAACATTATTGTGGTAATAGCTGACTAATACACTCTCTCTTACAGTGTGTGGGAAGAACGCAAAGTGGCCACTAGTTTCTTATTTCTTACATTTATTTGTAATATATGTAATGTACATATATTATGTACGTAAACTTTTTTTTTTTTTTTTTTGGCATGCTTAGGAGAACTGGAGTGAATCTTCAGAGACTTCAAGGGACAAAATTGTCTCTTGGCCTCGAGGAGCATAGGCCTGGGAATCAGAGATGCTTGAACTATATACCCTCAGACCTGACTCTCACACACTGTCTGGGTACCAGGAGGTCATTTTTCCTTCCTGGCTTTAATTTATTTTTCTATTAAAGCCTTTGAATCAGAATGATGATAGTTCATAGCAGCCCACTTAGGTTTTTTAGTGATGCTTGCTTCAAATACTTACAAACGTAGAGGATGGATCCAGGCACGGGATGAACACTCTGTGATTGATTATTGATGTCTGCCACGGACACAGGTTGTTTTGTTTTGTTTTGTTTTGTTTTGATTTGATTCATTGTCCAATCTACAGCAGAAGATCTCAGAGTCTAAGAAGGCAGACAGTTGTCCTTATACCCTGACGGAGTTTGAGTTTGAGGGGGGTGGGAAATGAGATCTCCTGTGAACAGTTAAAAGCGGGGGTGGAGGGGGGGATAGAGTTCACAGACAGTGCGAGGTCAGGGCGACCCTTTTGTAAAATTCCTTGCATTTCCGCAGAGGGGTGTCTATGGCGAGTCGCAGCTGCGAGGGTAAAGCACATACCCATGGGCCCACCAAATGCTGGGGGATCTGAACTCACAAAGGCTGGGGCTTTAAGCATTAAAACTGATCCAGGAGCTTTTCCGAGACTGTGAGGGAGGCTGCCAGCTTCGGGTCTTTCAAGGCAGGTGCAACATTTTCTCATGTTGGGGTGACGGGTACCATTTGGTCAATAACATAAAAGCGCCCAACCTGTGGCCAATCGGCGCTAAGCAAGAATCAAAGCAGAGACACGCAGCCCTCCACACGCGCATGCGCTGCCTGTTGACTGTGGGGATGTGATTGGCTGCTCGCAGGTGTTGGTTTTGGACACCCACCCCTTTCTAAATCCATGCCTACACCTGGCATGGCAGTTCTGTCTGCAGCTCCTGGATTAGTCACCAAGCATCATATTTAAAATGTTTAGAGAACACGGATTCAAAGATTAGTCTGCTCGCAGGATGCTTTTGAGAAAGCCATCGGCTTTTTTTTTTTTTTTTTTTTTTGATCTGCTTCTCAGAGTTCAATGTGACCACCTGCTTGTTTGCTGTCACCTTGTGTCTGGCCGCTGTGATGTGTTCCAAGGCAAGGGGCAGATGGAAGGAGTGAGTGCTAGGATGGAAGCGCCCGCCAGCCAAGCATGTCTGGGAATAGCACGGAGCAAGGAGGAGAAATATGACACCCGTTATGTCATTTGCTCTTGGTGGTTTTTGTTTTTTTGGTTGTTTTGTTTTGAAATGAAGTCTGATGTATTTCAGACCGGTCCTCAACTCTCCATGTAGCTGAGGATGACCTTGAACTTCTGACCCTCCTGCTGCCACCTCCTAAGTGATGAGATTTACAGATATTCAGGAGGTCCCGTTCACCCACTATATACATTTTGATGGTGTGGTGGAATATAGATAGGTGAGTGTTAGTTACCCAGAATGCAGGTGAAGGATAGGGGGATGATGGGACGTGATTGATATCCTTTCCCGACATGCAATGCGCCTAGTTCCTATGTTTACTTATTCCTAACCATGGCTCCTGGGTCTCTGATTACTGTTTGCAGGGGTGATTTGGTGAAGTCCTGGATCTGCAACAAGCTCAGCTCTTCCTTAAACAGAATGTAAACGACCTGGAACACATCACAGTGGCCAGACACAAAGTGTCAGCAAACAAGCGGGTGGTATAGTTGAACTCAGAGGAGCAGACCACAAAACAGCAACAGCAGCAGCAACAGCAGCAGCAGCACCACCACCACCACAATGAATACTTACTGTTGACTGAGCACTTACTATGTCACTGAGACCCAGTTAGCCTTCAGATTCTACAAGGGCTAGTCTGATGGCTCACACCTTTAACCCCAGTACTTGGGAGGCAGAGGCAGACAGATCTCTGTGAGTTTGAGGCCAGTCTGGTCTATATAGTGAGTTCCAGACAGCCAGGGATATATAGTGAGATATTGTCTCCAAAGACAAAGAAAGGGATTAGACTACAATCCCACCAATTCATGTTCCTTCGTGGAGAACAATAAAAACCACTTACTGGCACTTGCTTTGGATGCCCATTGCAGGAAGAGGTGAGTTCATCTCAATAGAAATTCTGTAAGCTGAGTCCAGCTATTGTTCCTATTACAGAGGTCACAAAACTGAGATTCACTGGGATCCTGTTTACTTGCCTGGGATCACTCAGATCTACTTGTGCAATTTGATTGTTTAATGACACAAAGGGCTGATTTCCTTCACTGAATTGTCCAAAGTGTATCAGCTAGCTGTTGCTGCATAACAAGCTTCAACTCTCGATAGCATGTAACAGCAAGCATATCTGCTTGTTCACCAGGGCATCTCTGTTGACTTTACTGGGAAGATCCAGGCTGGGCTCAGCCAGAGGGCTTTTCATTACAAGTTTTAAGCTCCCAGGTCCAGCTGGGCTGCTGCGACCTGTGTGTTTTGGGCAGTGGTCTAACCAGGACTTTGGTATCCTTGGGAGTGAAGGGTGTGTGTGTGTGTGTGTGTGTGTGTGTGTGTGTGTATGTATGTGTGTATAGTTGTGTTGTGTAATGAATTTCAAGTCCTTTCTTGTATAGGGTCTGTTAAGATTTCACTGGCTGAAACAGTAACAGAGTGGAAGGGGGAATGTACTTGATCTCAACACAATGACATAATTTTTCTACACACACACACGAAAGAGAGAGAGAGAGAGAGAGAGAGAGAGAGAGAGAGAGAGAGAGAGAGAGAGAGAGAGAGAGAGAGAGAGAGAGAGCGCACTGGCTACCCTTGCAGAAGACTTGGGTTCAGTTCTCAGTACCCATACGGAAGTTCTTTATCTCCTATAACTTCAGTTTTAAGAGATCCAAAGCCCTCTTCTGACTTCTGTGGGCACCTACACACACAGACACACTACAAAACAAAGCTTATTACAAATTAGACAGAAATGACTTTGGCTATGTGAGGAATACGATCAAGTTGGTTTTATTTTTATTAAGTTTTCTGTGATGAGTAAACTTTCTGTGATATTTATGAGTGCACCACAGAAGACATTCTAGTTATTTTAAGCAGTCTGTAATGCTACATCAATTTTAATCTCCTGAAAGGTATTTTCTATGGAGAAAAAAAAATTGAAATCATGTGATAGCACGAACTTATGGGAATACATGAGAAAAAAATGGCAACGTTGGAGTGGCACAATTCTGGTGTTTAAAATAATCAAAACTCTTTTAGCAAATATAAATAATTCCGATTTACAACTTCCTGCATGTCCAGACACAGTACCTATGCAAATAATTTTGACGACGTAGCAAAGTTATAAATGTGATTTTTGGAAGACTGAAATTGATCAATATCTTTTGGATTGACAACGAGCCCATGAGGTAGCATAATGGGATTTTAAAATGCAACATAAATCTGTCCTTCAAAGTTTCCAGGCGGGCTAGAATCAAGACACACTAAAAATTGCCACCAGTTCCCGCACTGTGACCTCGTGCCAGTGTCTGGCAGACTCAGCAAGCTGCAGGGTCCAGCGCTGTGGGCACCCGCTGTGTGTCAGCAAACTAGAGGCTCTGCTGAAGTCCTCTCGACTCAAGTGGAGAGCGTGGGGGTTATTTCCGCCTTTAAAAACAAGCAAGTAGTTGGAAAGTGTTCTGCCAGATCCTACCGCCAAAAATGCAGAGCCGTTTCATACATTTTAAGAAAGTGCGCAGAACTGCTTAAGAGGGGGCCCTCGCTTAAGCAAAGGCAGAGAGATGGAGTGGCGGATGGACAAACGGATGTCGAGACACATCAATTAGTCGGGGCCATTCAGGATAGCAATGTTTAAGCTTTTGTCCCCCTGAAAAGAAGGATTGCTTTCTGAGGCCAAAACAAATACATTGAATGGTTTAATCCCTGAATCGGAGACTCCGGAAATAAGTCACTGAAGGAGAGTTTGGGGGACTTTATTACCCAGGGCCACCCCCCTCCGCCCCCACGCGCCTTTCAAGACCCGGCTTAGAATTTTGCTGCATTATTTGCCGTGGCTTCTCTCTTGCTACCAAGACCAGAAGATTAATACAAAACAGACAGAAAAAGCAGTGACTGTGAAGGCGAGTAACCCGCCCAGGCATCCAGGCAGGCTGCCATGGGGAAATGTGCGCACCACCTATGTTCTGTGTTTGTGGCTTAGGTATAGGAAACACAAATTAAGTTTCACGTCCTTTTTCGGTTTGAAACTCCCATGGTCTCATTTAAAATCTGGGTCCTTGAAGAATCATTCAAGAATAGACGAAAACAGAAGAAAAATGGGTGAAAGGTGACTGTCTCAGGGTCACTATTGCTGTGACCAAAACACTACGACCCAAAGCAAGTTGGGAAGGAAAGGGTTTATTTGGCGCACATGTTTGACATCATAGTCCATCATCTAAGGAAGTCAGGGCAGGAACTCAAGCAGGGCAGGGACCTGGGGGCGGGAGCTGATGCAGAGGCCATGGAGGGGTGCTGTTTACTGGCTTGCTCCCTATGGCTTGCTCAGCCTGCTTGCTTATAGAACCCAGGGTCACTTGCCCAGGAGAGGGCTGGTCCTTCTCCCATCAATCACTAATTAAGAAAATACCCTACAGGAGATGTCTTCTCAGTTTTAGTCTCTCTCTCTCTCTCTCTCTCTCTCTCTCTCTCTCTCTCTCTCTCTCACACACACACACACACACACACACAATCCATCCACTCAGCCAACTGTATACAGTTTTTTTTTTTCTAGCTGTATACAATCTCCATGACCCGGGAGAAATTAGAGGATACAGGCTGGGTCAAACCTTCCAATGTGGCTGCTGTAGGGTCATCTAGGCTCCTGCTTATAACCCCTTACCCATGCTCTGTAAGTAACCTAGTAAACCCATTGATTCCCTAGGGTTAACTTCTGGCTATTGGACTTTGGTCTTTGTTTAGGACTTCATGAAGAGGGAGAGACAATGCATATCACCCAGTCTCCTGCCAAAAGTCACGACACAGGTAGTCAGACATTGCAGTAAGTGTCCTTACCCACTGAGCCATCCTGCCAGCCCCAAGTTACATTTAATGTTTAATACAGTGCATATTTGTCAAAGAATGCCACCATATAAATGTTTGACTCAGTAATCTGTGTAGCGAGGCTAGCATGAGAAATAAATCCATGGTGGATATTTCTGAAAGGGCGAATCAACCAAGAGATGGATGCTGGGGACAAATTAAGATCTCCTGCGCAAAGCGTCTAGACAGGTAATAACTCACAATGTGGAAGTGATGTTTACGTCATAGCAAGAAGCAGATGTTTAAGAAGGGAAAGCCATTCCGAGTTTGCGTTCAGCGAGCTTACTTCAGTCTACTTGAAGATCCTGTGAAAAAGATGTGCCTCTATTACTGTGTCTGCATCCACAGTTCAAAAGGGGACATGCTAAGAATGCAATCAATCTCCCATGGCCGCAAACTTCAGTGTGGCACTCAGCATTCAATCTGCACAGACTTCAGCCAGATACTCAGTCTTGTCTGCTAGTGAATTCTGGCTCTCATTTATTTCTTCCAACCTTACAACATACACCTCAAGTCTGACTTCATGGAAGACACAGAAGCCAAGGTCCAGCACAGCAGAGACCATGATGCTACAACTCAGGACTGAAACAGGTCCCACCTCTCCCTTCAAGGAAATTGTCTTCAAGCCCAAACCCATCACCCTCTAGGGAACTTTCGGCAGCTAATTCAAAAGCATGTCTTTAGACTGTTGTACAGTGCCCACTATCCCCTGGCTGTCCTGGCATGCGTTTAGTAAGTTCTTCATCACCATCTCCCATTTTTAAGTGTGATACTTTGGTGACACAGTCTGTGTGCGTTTTGTATGCTTCACTCAGTGCCTTGAGTTCTTCAAAGGAGACACCCACATCACCCTAGAGTTCTTCTAGGACCAGGGATAGCAATCACTCTTATCTTCCCTACCCCTCTCTATTAGTAAATCTTGCTCTTCTACAATCACACACACGTATGTGATATACTCTGGCCACTCTCTCCTCTTTCCTTCCCAACTCTACCACTCACTCCTCCTCTCTTCCCTACAAATCTCTTTTGCCTATTGACCAACTTTGTGGTTTAGTTTTGCTTTGTTGATTTTTAAGTGTTTCACATAGTTTACGGCTGTCTGGTAGCTCCCTCTCTTTCTCCTTCCCTCCGTCCATCCAACTCTCCAAACCTCTATCTCCATTTCACCATCCCTTCATCCATTCATGAATCCATCCACCCATTTATCCATCCATCCATCCATCCATCCATCCATCCATCCATCCATCCATCTGTCCACCTGTCTACCCATCCGCCAATTTACCCATCCATCCACCCACCCACCCATCCATCCATCCACCCATCCACATATTCAGCCAGCCAGCAAGCCAACCAGCCATCATCCATCCATCCATCCATCCATATACTCATCATTTCTTCCTTACACACATCCATCCACACATCCCTTCCATTATCCCCCTGTTCTGCCTGATTTCACTCTGTTAACAATTTTAAAAAGAAATCAGAACAGTTTCCCTGAAGTGGATATGGACACTTTTCTGTCTATTATCTTTCTTTTCCTCCTTCCTTCCTTCCTTCCTTCCTTCCTTCCTTCCTTCCTTCCTTCTTTCCCTTCCTGCCCATTCTTTCCCATTCTATCACACACTCTCCCTCTTCCCTCAAGGGGGTTATGGGAATGAAAATAAGATGGACCCAGAGAGCTGGTGAAGGGAATAAATAGCTTGGTGACAGCTTGGTTTCAGAGACAGATGAAAATCGTAGCCTTAAGGAAAGTTCAGGGAAGCCCAAGCAGAGAGCTGATGGACAGTCTGACTTGTCGAGGGTGAAATCGATTAAAGTACATCAAATCCAGAGTTCATGCCTTCTTAGACTGACAAATCTATGCTGGAAACTGAGAAAGACGAAGAGAGAAAAATGTCTTTGACCTCTTGAAGACCGGCTGTTCTTTCTGTCAGGGGAGCCCAGGCTGGAGTGAGATGCATTCGTGATGAATGATAAGAGCCGGCCAGCCACCTCAAAAAAAGAACAGGGGTGGGTGAAAAGGTTACCAAAGAGACCCAAAATGTGAGGAATTCAACCAAACATCAAGATAAATCAACCCAGGGCCGGGAGTGTGTTGCTGTGCCTCTTCAAAACTTCTGTGGATAAGCTCAGTTCATTAGCCTAGCTTCCTGTGTGCATGCATGCATGCCTGTGTGTGTGTGTGTGTGTGTTTCTGTGTGAGCATGTGTATTGATGTGGGAGCTGGGGATTGATTTCCAGTGTCTTGTTCTATCTCTTTAGACACTTTTTCCTCTCCTTTTTCTTCCTTCCTTCCTTCCTTCCTTCCTTCCTTCCTTCCTTCCTTCCTTCCTTCCTTCCTTCCTTTTCTTTTCTGAGATAGAGTCTCTCTCCAAACCCAGAGTCCACCAGTTCCACTAGGCTGGATCCTGGGATCTGCCTGTCTCTGTCTCCACAGCACTCAGCCTTTTCTTGGGGTGACTGATATTTAAATTCAGGTCTTCATGCATAAGGCAAGCACTCTACCAACTGCACCATCTCCTCAGCCTCAGCTTGGGTGTTTAGACAGGACCTGCAAACGATGCTTAGCCAGTGTCAAGACAGTATCAGAATCCTGGGGGCAGAGCATACCTCGGCAATGACAGTCCTGGTAGGCTTTGTAATGATGGGGGTGTTCTACAGCAGAGACATCCAGCAAGGCCGACACCAGCCCTATGTGGCTGCTGATCACTGAGCTGAGGAACTAAAGTTTTATTATTTCAATAATTTCAAACATAAACAGTCCTAGGTGGCCAGGAATGACCACATTATACCGTGACTCTCTGAGGAGTGTGTGTGTGTGTGTGTGTGTGTGTGTGTGTTGTGTCTTTAATGATGCCACCAGACATGCAGGATTGGCCTATGACCTCAGATTGCAATATATTCACTCTGGTTCTGATACTTGCTTGTAATAACTGATAGTGAATTTCGTTTCTTCCCTTAGAACAGAGAGACGGATGCCTCTCTGAGATCTGTTTCCTCAACAGTGAAATGGGCCTAAGGTCAACTTCATTGGGAAGGCTGCATGATGCAATCCACACGATATGCCTGCTTTGGAGTTTGATAAATGAAAACTCGCTGAGTTTCATGTTATTAATACCACGATTAAGGAATGAGGATGTACTGGAAAGCAGAAGTCCCCTTTTGGCCAATTGTCCTGGCTTCTTCCTGGTTCCTCACTGACATGAAATTTACCAGATAGCCTTGGTTTACATCACTCAGCTCCAAATTAATATCATTATTCCCCAATTTGAAACATTCTGCTTGGAAAACGTTTTTTATGAGTTTTAATATTTCCTGCTGGCAGTTCAAAGTAGCACGGGATGAGAAGGCTATTTGATGTAACAAACACACGCACGCGTTAGTTCAAGAGGCACAAAAATTAGCTGCATTCATTCCTTTGTGAAAGTTTTTGTTTTCTTCTCTTTCGTATGTATGTGTGTCTCAGTGTGTGCATGAGTGCCTGTGTGTGTGCATGAGTGGGTAAGAGTACACAAGAGTTCACATGTATGTGCCTGGGTAGGAGTACATGAGAGTGCACATGTATGTGTGTTTCAAAGTGTGCATGAGTGCCTGTGTGTGTGCATGAGACTGCACATGTATGTGCACATGGAGGTCTGAAGCTTATGTCTTGAGTTTTATCCATTGCTCTCTCTGTGGTTCATGGAGGCAGAGCCTTTAGATGGAATTCAGAGCTTAGTGATTCATCTAGTCTCATTAGCCAGCGTGCTCTGGGCATCCCCCGTCTTTGCTGTCTGGGGCCTCCATGCCTGTGGATTCTGGGGATGAAACTCAGGTTGTCCGGCTTGTACCAAAAGCTCTTTTACCCAGCTGAGGCTTCTTGCCAGTTCTTTATGAAAAAATTTATAACGATCTCTCAAACTGTTTCCCACCTTAATAACACTGCCTTACACTCCTGTCAGCAGTGTTGGAGAATTTCAGTTTCTCCACATCTCCTTCCATCTCTCTTGTTCTCCAGCCATGCCTCTGTTCTTATCTCTTTACTGCAGTGATTTACATTTCCTTAGGGACTGATGATGTCATGATGCTCTCATGTGCTCATTGGCTCTTTGCTTATGTGTCTGTTCAAATCTTTACTCGATTTCTGACTGATTTCGACTTACTTTATTATTATTTATACTTCCATATAAATAATAATATAATTTATATTATATATTTTGGACACCAGCCCTTATCATAAACATGTTTGTAGAAGTTATCTTTCCACATACTTAATGCTGTAATTTAACCCCCAGAAACTGCTCATTTTGATAAATTCAGATTTGTGTGGGTTTTTTTTTTTTGTTATTATTTCTCATGCTTTTGATGTCACAGTTAAGAATTTCTCACCAAATTAAAGGCCATGAACATTCATGTCTATGTTTACTGTAAAGATTTTATAGATGCCCTTGTCCTGGCTCACTTTCTGTTGACAGGACACACCTTCATGTCTGCGTCCTTCCTACTCAGGTGAGCAGCTGCCCTGGTGTGCTAGAGGCAGGGTGGGGGTCCTGGGATGCTGAAGATATTGAAGCATCATAATAGTCTTGTACTAGCCAGGATGGTAGGAAACACACACACACATACACAGAGAGAGAGACAGACAGACAGACAGACAGACGGACAGACGGACAGACAGACAGACGGACAGACAGACAGACGGACACCCCCATATATATATATATATATATATATATATATATATATATATATAGAGAGAGAGAGAGAGAGAGAGAGAGAGAGAGAGAGACGGTGGGGGGAGAGACAGAGAGAGACAGTGAGAGAAACAGACACACACACACAGAGACAGAGAGACATAGGGATAGACAGAGGAAAACACACAGAGAGGCAGAGACAGTCACACACACAGAGGGGGAGAGAGACACAAACACACAGAAAGAGACAGAGAGAGAGAAACAGACACACACACAGAGACAAAGACAGAGAGACAGAGGTAGAGGCAGGGACACACAGAGAGAGACAGAGAGAAAGACACAGAGGAAGAGACAGAGAGAAGTACACAGAGAGACACATACAGAGAGACAGACAGACAGATACACACAGAGACAGAGAGACACAGAGAGAGACAGAGAGAGGAGAGGAGAAAAACAGAGAGAGAGACAAAGACAGAGACAGACAGACAGACACACACACAGACAGATGGAGACAGAGACAGAGACGGAGAGGGAGAGGTGGGAGAGAGAGAGAGAAAGAGAGAAAGAGAGAGGAAGAGAGAGAGCGAGAGAATGAGAGAGCGAGAGAGAGAGAGAGAGAGAGAGAGAGAGAGAGAGAGAGAGAGAGAGAGAGAGAGAGAGAGAGAGAGAGAATGTATTGCTCTTTTGTTCTAGACTGCTTATGAAGCTGACCAGATCTGGGGATGAATACAGAGAAACTTAGACTCCCAAAGGAGCTTAATGAACACCCCAGGACACAGCCTGAACCACACCCGTTCTGCACATGTGAGTTTAGTTTCTTTAACTTCAGGTTCCAGTCTGTGTCTCACACGTTGTGTGTAGACTGGCGTCCTAGTCACCACAACAAAGCTCTTGACAAGAAGACCTTACTGGAGGTTCTCCATTCCAGAGAGACTGAAGGCCATCTCAGTGAAGAAGACAGACAATAGGAGTCTGTGTTCCCATGGCAACAGGCTGTAAGCAGTGGATGCTGGCCCATCATCAGTGATGGGTCTCACCTTCAAAGACCCACCCAGATCGACTACAGGGGTGGGGGTGGGCTCTGCCTGTTTCACAGCCTTCAAAACAGTACCACAGGTTGGGGAGAAAGCATTCAAAGCACGTGGACTTCCGCATCACTCTAGTGAGAGTGACGTATTACCACCACCGACTGCAACCTACTTACGTCTTCTGGAGAGCCACAGACAGCAAACTCTTCCGTTTTTCACTTCCCTGTTAATACCAGTGCTTTGTTTTATGTGTAGAAGGGTCGTTTGTTTATCTATTTCCTCTGTTTCATCCAGTTACCAATTCTGGAATATTCAATAGCAATGAATCCCGACTCAGGAGTATGTGTCCCTCGTGAGAGGGACATCTCAGTCACCCAGAGCATAGTCGGTCACATTGGAGGGAAGCTGCTGCTGGGGTGGGGAGAGACAGCTGCCATTCAGCTCCCCACAGTGCTCAGTATAGCTCCAGATACAAAGAATGCTTCTGCCCAAATGATAAGGTGCAGACGGTGACAAACCTACGCCTTAGAGAGAACAGTGGGGGCTTGGGCTTGTGTCTCAGTGGTAGAGTGCTTGCTTAGCGTGCATGCTGCCTTAGGTTTCAGTTCCTAGCACTGCAGAAATGAGATGTGGTGGTACACACTTGTAATCCCAGCACTTAGAAGGTGGAGGCAGGGGGATCAGGAATTTAAGGTCATCCATAGCTACACAGAGAGGTCCAGGCTAGCCTGGGCTACATGAGACACCGTCTAAAACAAAACAAAGACAAAAACAAAACAAAATTGTGGGATAGTCAGACAGTAGTTAACTCAACAGCACAAACTTCAAATACGTGCACGGACCTATGTCTTTGCTTATGTTCTTAAAGAGAACTCAGGGCAATCTTGCTAGTCAAATATGTTCTGTGCTGCAATAAAAGCCATCATCTCTTTGGACTTTGGACAAGCAAAACCTCAGGTCCAGAGAGACCCACCTCTCTCTCCACCTTTGCCTCTGCCTCTTTCCAGAGTGCTTTGGTGTACAGACACGTGGGAGGCACACACTGCATGGTTTCCATTCACAAACACTAAAACTGTTGATACATTCCTCTTTTTTTTTTTTTTATATGTGTCATTTGATGTCCAAAAAGCCTTTTGAATTCCATTTATAAGCCTTTAAAAAACCTCATTCCTCTTGGAAACAGGAAGCCACTTTGCAAGCAGAGTAAACACAGCCAAGTCATGAAGGGGGGAAGCAAGAGGCAAATCCCTCAGGGAGCCTCTACCAGGGGTGACATGTCTTCACCACCCCTGAGGGAATTTCTTTGTTAACACGGCTGGTTAGAGGGGCCCACTTCCCTGGTCAGATATGGAGGGTCAGAATTCATCCCCTGTTCTCCAAAATGGCTCTCCTGAGGGGTCCATGGCTGACAGAAACTGATAAGTGAACCAGCACCAATGGCTGGAGGTTCTTCCTATGAGTCTATCAGAGTGTGGGAGAAAAGATGCCCAGCTGTGCTGGACCCATCTCTTTGTATCTTCACTGTGCTCAACCTCTTGACACACAATGTGCACACGAATTGGAAGACTTAAAGCAGATCTCCAGCTGTGTGTTTGGGGGTGGGGTGGGGTGGTGGTCAGTTCTTACAAGTTGTACCTTTCTATAAACTCGTGTTGTCATCCAGACACAGAGAATTTACAGCACGCTTGACACCCTGGTCCCCTACTCCCCACCCACAGCAGACTATCTATAATGATAACGACAATCATGCTAACAGGCTACCCATACATAAGGTATGAATTCGAGGATCCTTTGGGCACCTGTGATGGTGCACAATGAATAATCCCACCACTCCAGAGGCTGAGGCAGGAGGATCTAAAGTTCAAGGTCAGCTGAGGCTACTTGGCAAGCCCCTGTTACAGAAGCAAAGAAAGAGGAAAAGTGCATGTAAGACAAGCATGAAGACCTGTGCCTGTTGCCCCAAATCCATAAAAATCCAGATGTGATGGTGTGTTCTTGTAATCACAGCACAATGGAGATATCGAACCAGAGGAACCCCTGTGTTTTGTGGCTAGCAAGCCCAGGCTGACCTGGAAGATCCAGGCCAGTGAAAGACCCCATTTCGAAAACACACAACAGGAGCTGGAGAAATGGCTCAGTGGTTACAAGTGCAAACTGCTCTTCTGAAGAACCCAAGTTCTGTTCTAATCTCTCTTGGGTGGTTCATAATCACCTGTCAATTCAGCTTCAGGGGAGACTGATGCCCTCTGCTGGACTCCATGGGTTCCTGCACTCATGTATCTAAATCCACACACAGATATACATACACACACACACACACACACACACACACACACACTCCACAATAGTGAAAGAATATCTTTGTTTAGGGTTCTCCAGGCAGATTGGAGAGAACAGACCAACCCTACACATCAAGTGATGGAGGGTGTGGTGTCTCCTTTACCACAGCAGAAATCTAGCTTACGACCCAACCCCAGAAACAGTCAAAACCAAAACCAAATATGAAGTCAAATACAACAGCATGAAAACAGGCAACAGAAACCAGTACAAAACATAATTTTAAAAAAGCAGAGTTGAATATCAGCTGCTGTGTGACCTAAAGGTAGGGCTACTTCTCTGAATCCTGGCTTCACAACAAGATGAGCCTCAGCTTCCCATTGTGTGTGTGTGGTGGTGGTGGGGAACCACCTTTGCCTTCTGTGTCCTGATAATTGTGCCATCACACCTTCCTCCCTTCCTTCCTCTCTGCAGCGCTGGGATTTGTACCCATGACCTTGTGTATACCAGGCAAATGCTCTGCCCCTGAGCCACACCCCCAGCCACACCCCTGAGCCACACCCCCAGCCTGCCACTCTCTATCCTACTGTCCAGTAACCTTCCTTTTCCTGCCAGTTTCAGAAGCTTTGCTGTGTGTTAGTCTCCGTGCAGAGTGAAACTGCCTGCCTTTCAGTTGCCTGAACAGAACTATTTTTAGATCCGTGGCGTCTTAGGACAAAGCACGGAATCACTTCCACTTGTTCAACAAGCGTGTGCCATTAGCAACATCTGAAACACACCACAAAGCTCTATAAAGCGCATTAAAAAAAAAACTGCTATGCATATTACATCGAATCTTTCCCAGGCTGCAGAACTTAGATGCTGGAAGACTTTCTTCCCCAGATTTTACGAGGCAGATGAATGGCAGAGTCTGGATTCGAACTCTTGACCTTTGGATTCCCAGCTTGTTCTCTTAAGCAGCCTTTTAATTTAGCTCCACTTAACCTTGTAAGGGAAGCGAGGCAGGTGGCCATAGCTCCTTACCAGGTGCAGAAGCTGATGCCAGGGCCATAGTGACTTCTCTGAAGTCACTTGGAGAAAGCCTGGTAGCTTGAGGGCTCTGGGCAGAGGAAGAGGAGGAAGGTGCTCTGACAGGTAGGATGTTAATCTCCAGTGGCTAGCTGCCTTCCCTGCCTCCCCTGCCTCCCCTGCCTCCCCTGCCTCCCCAGGCTTCCCTGCCTCCCCTGCCTCCCCTGCCTCCTCCTGGTGTTTTAAGAGGCCCTGGGGATCAGGTGAGGAAAGAGGCTTCGACTCAGTAGAAAGTCAAAAAAAGACAGATATTCCCAGGGAGACTCACGCAGATGGTCCCTGACAGTTGCTTATTCATTCAGCAGCCTGTTTTGAACTGTCCCCGTGCATGTCTGGTGATGTTCAAGACACTTGGCTAAGGATGAGGTCAGCAGGGGTAGGGTATCAAGTAGAGAGTACGTGGGTCAAAGGCTGGCTCTGCTCCTCTCAGTTTGAGTGACCTCACCCCTCTGAGCCTCAGTTTCTTTATCTGCAAAGGGAGGACAGCAATGGATGGGCACTCGAAAGGACAGCTGTGTGACACTAAAAGTTAGTTGTATTAAGTCAGCTGTCACTCAGAATAGGAAGGCTGAGACTGTTCATTTCAACAAACTCAGGCAGTCATCATACACACCCAACCTTTACTGGAGTTCTTGATATGGAAACTCTGGTCCTCCCGTTTGAGTGGCAAGCATTTTACCCACCAAGCTGTGTGTCACTCACCCTGTCCTGAGGTGACTAAGGTCAGGGGCCTCCTGCCCTCCTCCAAACTTCTACAGACATCTTGATAAAAATGTGTTCTCATCCGCAGCCTGGACAACAGACGTCCTGAGCAAAATGTGGTGACGTTGAGGTAGTGATGGTGATGTTGATGATGATGGCGGTGGTGGTGATGGTGATGGTGGTGATGGTGGCAATGTTTGTGATGCAGATGCTGATTGTGATGGTTTGTATATCCTTGGACCAGGGAGTGGCACCATTTGAAGGTGTGTGGCCTTGTTGGATTAGGTGTGACCTGGTTGGAATGGGTGTGTCACTGTGGGTGTGGGTATAAGATCCCCACCCTAGTTGCCTGGAAGTCAGTCTTCCACTAGAAGCCTTTGGATGAAGACATACAACTCTCAGCTCTGCCTGCACCATGCCTGCCTGGATACTGCCATTCTCCCACCTTGAAGATAATCGACTGAACCTCTGAACCTGTAAGGCAGCCCCAATTAAATGTTGTTTTTTAGAAGACTTGCCTTGGTCATGGTGTCTATTCACAGCAGTAAAACCCTAACTAAGACACTGATGAAGGTGATGCTGATGATGGTGATGCTGATGAAGGTGATGATGATAGTGGTGATGGTGGTGTTCACTGATACAGTTTCATCTTATTCATCTCTTTCCAAGCCCTGCACATTAGACCTTACAATTTCACACAACAAAATAGGAAAATAAAGAAATAAAAAAGCCAAGAAAGTTAAGGTAAATGTCCCATGGCCACATCCCTAGAAAGAGACAGAGCTGGTTGCCAGATATGAGCTTCACCACTAAAATCCTACCACCAAGGGCATAGCCTTGGCCAGGTACCCTCAGTGCCCCACAGGTATTACCTCATTTAATCACAGCAGCCTTTTAGGGGATCTACTCCCTACAGGGGCAGACAGAGAGCTGAGTGCTACACACAAACCGCCTGCCACAGATCTGAGTCTTCTGATTTAAATTCTGAACTTCTGATTTAAAACAAGTTTTATGTTTTATGTGGATGGAGATCTAACAGGTATGTGGAGAAGTGCATATATGTTGCATGTGCTGGTGTGTACATATGTGTTACAAGTGCTGATGTGTGCATACATGATACAAGGGCTGACATGTGCATACATGTTATATGTGCCAGTGTGTAGATACATGTTACATGTGCTAGTGTGTGTGCACATGTGTTATAAGTGCTGTTATGTACATACATGTTACATGTGCTGAGATGTGCATAAATTATACATGTGGTTCTTTTTGTTTTTGTTTTTTTTTGTTTTTTTTTTTTTTTCGAGACAGGGTTTCTCTCTATAGCCCTGGCTGTCCTGGAACTCACTTTGTAGACCAGGCTGGCCTCGAACTCAGAAATCTGCCTGCCTCTGCCTCCCAAGTGCTGGGATTAAAGGCATGCGCCACCACGCCTGGCTATACATGTGTTTTTATGCATGCCTGCACTCCACTGGATAATCCAGAGCTATGACTCCACCAGGTTGGGCTGACCTAATCCCCATGGTACATTGTTGTCTTGAAACTGTTGGACAACACTTAATTAACTAGTCATGTCTTCACACGTTGAATTTATATAAAAGGCAAACTCAGTCCAAATTTACCCCATCTCCGACCTGTGTCTGAATACCTCACACACGATCTTTGCCCTTCTCAGGATGTGAAAATGGGGGCACAGAGATATGAAGTGGTTCACTTAAGGTCACACAACAATGGATTGACCCTGTGTGTGGTCTATCCTGGCATCCTTTGCAAGCCCCATTCCTTAAGCACATGCCTGACTCATATGAGGAAAATACCAGTATCAGTCTCTCTTACGGACAGGACACAGAGGCTGAACAAGCTGAGAGTCATGGATCTGCGTGTCTGTCCTCATCAGCCACATCCTGAGTCCCAAAACCTTTACTGGGGGGGGGGGGGTCAGAATTACCCATGTTCAGTCCTGCCTGAGTTTTCCCTATCAGGCTTGCTGGCACTAACCCCCACCCCAACCCCTAAACATATACCTGGTGAGGTTTTGAGGGTAGAGAAGGTTCTAGAAGGAACCTGTTTGCTCACAGTGGTGGAGGAGACCAGGCCCCTGTTGGCTAAAACATGAACAGATAAATGCTTGCCTGTCTCTGGGACTCGCTCCCACGCCCCTCTTTCTGTGAGCCTGGGTCCCCCTTTCCCTGGCCTCCCCTGACTTCCCCATTTGCCCTCAGCTTGCGAGGATATGAATCCCATCCATCTTGCCTGGAATGACCATCACGATGCATAAAATATGACAGGAAGGAGGCCAGGGAGCCGCATTGATGCAAAGCAAAGCATCCAGCCCTGGGAATGGGCAGGTCTGACGTCCCTGGAGAACCCTCGAGCTGGAGCCGCGCTGCCCGGCCATCTCCAGCTGTAACAGATGGCCATGGTAACTTCCATGCCAGGGTTCTAGGGGCACCACCACTATCCAGAGCAAACGGACACACTGCACATCGTCTGTGGGCCCCCTGCCCCACTCCTCACTTTTGGCCCTTGACTCTGAAGAGCTGGGGGGGTGGGGTGGGGGAGGGGAGATCCATCTATTCAGGTGACAGGACAGCAGGAAAGACTTAGCAAGGATGAGGGGAAGGACTTCCTGCAAGGAAATGTTATTAAGCTCCCAGGATGAGTTATTGACAGTAGTGCTGGGGGAGTACTTCCTGAGTTTGAGAGCAAGATGGATAGTTATCCATCTGCAAGAGCTGGGCTAAGGCCGTCGGTGCACACCCCTGACCTCTTTGGGGAGGCCTTGCATCAGCTGCCGCTGCCTGTGAGGTCATAGCTGAGTGCAAGCCTGGGATGGAACGCCCCTCGGACAGAAGGCTTATTTTATTATCATTTCCTTTCCTACGGCAACACTACGACATTTGCTCATTGTACACTTTATTTCTTGTGTTTTATTGCTTGAACCCAGAATCTAAGGCTAGCCCAGCAATGCCCCCGCCCTTGTAAATGAAAAGAGTCTGAACGATACAAAGGAAGACCCAACGAAATAAACTACTCACTGTCTTCTTCCTGTATACCCACCCTAGAGGATGACTAAGATTTGGGGGCAAGTCATTGGACTTTTACCTACTTTTATTCTTTTTAATTAAAATATAATCATACCACTTCTCATCTTCCCTTCCCTTCCCTTCCTCCAACCCCTCCCTTGACACCCTGCCACACTCGCTCAAAGGGATGACCCCTTTTTTTGATTATTATTATTATGGTTGCATACATTCACAAACTTATCAATATAAAAACACAGCCTGCCGAGTTCACTTAGAGTGGCTTTGTGTGTGCGTGCGCATGCACGCACGCACGCACGCACGCATGCACGAAAGTTCAGGGCTGACCACGTGGTAATGGGTAACCAATGACAGTTCATCCCAGGAAGAGACTTGCTCTCCTCTTAGCAGACATTAGTTGCCTGTAGTTCTTTGTCTAAAAGGACACCTGGTAAGATTTTTCCATTTGCAGTGCCTATTAGCAGGTCTTGGGTGTTGTCTGTCGTTCAGACCATGAGAGTAGCTTCCCTGTCATTTCTGGGAAACCCAGTTTCAGATTGGTGTCCTGATTCTCACTCTTAGTCTTTCGGCATCTTTCTCTGCAATGTCCTCCGAGACTTGGGGTAGGGGTTGCGTTGTAGACACATTCATTGGGGCCGGGCACCCCCACATTTACTCAGTTTATCTCTGCATCATGACCTGGTGTGGTTTTCTATAACGGTTCCCATTGGCTGCAAAGAGAAGCTTTTCTGATGAAGGGCGAGAGTCTACTTGTCTCTAGCTATAAGGATTAAGTCTTAGAATGAGGTTAGGGATTATGCTGGCCTGGTGGGAATTGAGTTGAAGAGTCTCTTCTAAGATGTAAGACCTCACTACCACTAGGCATGGTTTCCTTCCTGATGAGCAGGTCGTAAGTACAAAATAGAGAACTGTTGCTAAGATATGGGCGCTCATTATTGCACTTTTAAGAGTATCTTGCCATGTTATAAACATCACAGTTGTATAGGACCGTTGATTGCTCCAGTCCCTCAGAAGCTGCACAGTACTTTAGATTCTATGAAATCCAGACCATAGGAAGGAGGCTTTCGGGTTGGCTCCAGTGAAAATGTTCAGGGTTCTGTGACTGAAGTATGTGGTGCCATCAGCAACAGGGGCCTATACTCAATCCCTGAGAGGAAATCAAAGAGCAACAATAATAACCTATATTGCTTTAGGAGTCCCTTGGACTATCCTGACCAACAACTCAGAGGTTTCACATGCCTGGTAGAGGGGTTTTTAGTAGATCATCCATGGCTCTTACAGGGTGCGTTGTCAGACCAAGTAGCATAACTCTATTTAATATCTATATCTATCTTTGCATATAGATATATTATGATTTATATTATATATAATATAAACATTATAATTATATATATATATACTTATATATCTATATAATCTTATACATTGTATATAATAATATATACTTTAAAAAGTATAAAATAATGATTGTTAGAGGCTTTATCAAACATCCTTTGTGTTGTCCGTCCTTCCTTCCCTCTTCTCCTTCCCCGTTGATCTCTCTCCCCCTCCCTAGTGAAAGCCCCCTTATTCCCCATTTTTACATTTCCCCCCTTTTACCAGCTGTATCTTGCTATTCCCCTCTCTAACCCCACACTCTGCCATCTCTTAATAACTTCCTCATTTCCGTGATTACTCCAGGCCGTACACTCACATCTGAATATCTGGATCTGGGAACCACAGGAGAGAGAATATTGGCATGCGCCGTCTGGGTCCGTGTTACCTCACTCGGTGTAATAGTTTCTAGTTCTTTTTCTTGAATGCTGAATACTATTTTAATGTGTATGTGTACCAAGTTTTCATTATTGGCTGAAGGGCATTTACAAAGTTTCCAATATCTGCAATGAAAATACAGGTAAAACCCCTCAATACTAGCAAACTGAATACAGAGACACGTGAATTCAACCATTGTCAGGCAATCAAGTTGGCTGTGTCCCTAAAACATTTATTTCGTTTTTAACAGTTAACTCAAGCAATTTGTATGCAATTTAGAAAAATTTTAAAAATGAGTCAAGCATGTAACATTATTAAGCTTTACTTTTTAAGTTCTACAGAATTAAAAGTGACTGAAAAAGTGTCTTGGCCGGGTGTGTCAGCTTTCTATTCTGACAGAGAATTACCTAAGGCAAGGTTAATTTAGCTCAGGGTTGGGGATTCCAGACTGGTCTGGTGGAGGAGCTGAAGGAGCAAACGGCCATGTGACGTAATGAATGCATCATTGACTTCCTCTTCACTCTGACAAAATGCCTGACAGAAACAAGTTAAAGAGTTTATCTCAACTCACTATTTCAGCAGCATCCAGTCCAAGATGGCACGGAAGCCATATGGTGGTGGCTTTTTACATCACAGCACACGGAAAGCACAGAGAACTGGACTAGACCAGGGGTGGCTCTAAACTTCCAAGACACATAGTGACCTAGTGACCTACTTCCCCAAGCCAAGTAGCATAAACTTGCCCCCCTCTTTCCAAGAGATCTTGAAAGCTGAGATCCTAGGTGTGGGCCACTGTGTCCAAATTCTCAAATGATCCTCAATGATAGCACATTTAGACAGTTGCTCATATATACATCTTAAGAGGGGGAAACTGAAGCTTCTGGGGGTCAAATTACTCCCAGCTGGTGGGAGGCAGGTTCATGTTGCCATAGGAAGAGCGCCTAATATGGAAACGTTACTAGATAAGCATAATTCCTAACCACTCTCTACAGCTCACACCCAGACACACTCAGAGAGTGTAGCTCTCATGCCAAATACAAGACGCACTCAGAGACTTTTGCCCCCATGGTGATTGAAAATCCAGTAACCATCACTGTATTTATCTATTGTTTATCTTCTGTATATTCATTCATCAGTGTGCCTACCGATCTTCTCATTCATTCATTCATTCATTCATTTATATATGCATCTATCTATCCAGAAATGAGCCATCTATTAATCATCTCTGTACCCTTGCATACACATCTCCTGTACCCATGCTGCCATGTATGTGTGTGTGTTTCCATTCTATCAGTATGTCCATCCACACATCTATCAATCCATCCATCCACCCATCCATCCATCTATTTGTCCATCTATCCATCCATTATTCGTTCATCTATCCATCCATCATTCATCCATCCATCACCCATCCATCCATTCATCTACCTATCCATCATCCATCCATCCATCCATCCATCTACCCATCCATCCATGCATCCATTCATACATACATACATACATACTTACACCTGTCTATCCATCCGTCACCCACCCATACACTCATCCATCTATCATCCATCCATTCATTAATCCATCATCTATCCATCCACCCACTCATCCAGCTACCCACCCATCCCCCCACATCTTTATCCATGAAGCCATCACTCACCCACACCCCCATCCATCTTCTTACCCATCATCTATCACATTCTGTGATCAAATCCACTTGGCATGTACTCTCCCCCTCACCCTCATACACACCCTCATAGATACCTTACTTTGGTCACTTAGAAAAGGCACAAGGTGTATCTCATATCTATCTATCCATCCATCCTCCAATCCATTTTTCTATCTATCCATCCATCCTCCAATCCATTTTTCCATCTATCCATCCATCTCTCCTATCTATCTATCTATCTATCTATCTATCTATCTATCTATCTATTCATCTATCTATCTATCCTCCAATACATCCATCATATCTATCTATCTATCCATCCATCCATCCTCCAGTCCATCCATCCATCTATCCATCCATCCATCTCTCATGTCTATCTATCTATCCTCCAATCTATCCATCTCATCTATCTATCTATCTATCTATCTATCTATCTATCTATCTATCTATCTATCCATCCATCCTCCAGTCCATCCATCCATCTATCCATCCATCCATCTCTCATGTCTATCTATCTATCCTCCAATCTATCCATCTCATCTATCTATCTATCTATCTATCTATCTATCTATCCATCCATCCATCCTCCAGTCCATCCATCCATCTATCCATCCATCCATCCATCTCTCATGTCTATCTATCTATCCTCCATTCTATCCATCTCATCTATCTATCTATCTATCTATCTATCTATCTATCTATCTATCCATCCATCCTCCAGTCCATCCATCCATCTATCCATCCATCCATCTCTCATGTCTATCTATCTATCCTCCAATCTATCCATCTCATCTATCTATCTATCTATCTATCTATCTATCTATCTATCTATCTATCTATCTATCTATCCATTCTCCAATCCATCCATCTATCCATCCATCTCTTCTCTCTCTCTCTCTCTCTCTCTCATATCTATCTATCTATCTATCTATCTATCTATCTATCATCTATTTATTTTTAATGTAGACTTCGGTGATGAACTCAGGTCTTCATGCTTACAAGGTAACTGTTCTAGTGTCATTCTCCTAGCCTATGTCAAGTTCTTTATAAACATAGAGACAATAATAGAATTTGCATTCTCACAGGCAGAGAAGCCAGGGCCCCTGTTATCAACCATCACAGTGTGGCTGCCTCCTGTAGGAAGAGCCTTCCCAATCCATTTCTTTAGAGAATAAACAGTTTCTAAAAATCTTGCCTGGCTCACAAACAGCTCAGAGCAGCATGGTCTACATCCTGAATAAGAGACCAACAGCCCCTCTCCTTTGGTGGTGCATTCATAAACAGATGCAAGACAGGAAATAGGTACCCTCTGCCCCTGCTCTGGGGTGTCTGTCGATAGAACAAAGAGCTGGGTTCTGTGCCCGACCAGCACGTGGAGCCTGTAACGTGATTGCTGCCTGATGGTGGCGGAATGGATTCAAGGCCCTGGTCCATCTGGTTTGTGTATCGCGAACGAGCTGTTAAAGTGTCAGGACTTAACTTCTCTGAATTTGAGGAAGTCTCCCGAGGTTTTATTGAGCAGTTAAGATGGGTGTAAACCTCACTGGCGACCAGCTTTTCTTGTATACACTCAGAGAGAGGCATGGCTCATGGGATGGAGAAGTATAAGGGGTTAGAAAAACCAGGTTAGGCCCTTAGAACAACCAAAGTGTCGGGACTTGGAACCTACACTGCACTGAGCAGACACTGTGTCCAGCATCTCCTCAGGGACATCAGGACAATGTGACCTCACCAGACAGGGCAGTTTGGGTATGCATGATAGCAAGAGTGTTCAAGCTGTAGACCAATGGGAGATGTGGTCATAGGCTTCTTTGTGCTCTTTTTAAAAATATATATTTTAATATTTCTATTATATTTCATAATATATACATGTATATGTATAGTATTTGTATAGATATAGGTATAGTATATGTATAGTATATGTATATGTGTATGTATGTATGTATAATATATGCATAGTATATGTATATGTATTGTATATGTATAGTATATGTATATGTATGTGTATGTATATGTATATATGCTTTCATTGAATGATCCAGAAGTAGTGGCAGGGACTCTGTGTCCTGCTTCTGCTCCTCCTGAGAATTTAGAATTTCTGTGATCGCTGTGTGGTTACCAGGAGACCAGAATATGATGCTGGCCAGTGAGCTCCAGGGATCCACTTGTCTTCAATCTCCTGATATTAAGGTCATCAACACACACCACAATGCCTGGCCTTTTGTCCCCTCCTTGGATTCTGGAGATCTGAACTCAGGTCCTCATTCTTACCCATCAAGCACTTTTACACACAACACCATCTCTCCAGCCCCGTGCCACAACCTGAATGTGTGCAGACCTCTGCAACTGTTGTGACCAATAGTCCGGATGTGCAGTGACATCCCTGTGACTTCTGAGGCCAGTACCTGAGATCAGTAATGATTTCCTCTCTGTTCTGGCAGCTTGCTTGCTCCTGGAGCCTGGCTGCCATGCTTTGAGGAAGTGTTAAGTTGCCTGTGCAGGGAGACCATCTGGAGATGCCTCAGCCCAAGCTGGCTAACATCCCAGCTTTGGTCACAGCCAATGGTCTGCAACAACTGCCTCCCATGTAGGTGAAGACTCTTCTAGATGATCCTTCCCCCCACCCCCACCCCCACCCTCAGTCACTGGCACATCCCCCAGCTGGGGACTTAGATATCATAGGGCAGAGACGCGCTGTTTCCACTGTTCCTTTTCCAAATTCTTGACCCACAGAATGAGGGAGCAGAAACAAACGACTGTTTTACCTCACAGTATTATAAATCAGTAGTATTCAGAAGAATTAGTGTTGTTGTTGTTGCTGTTGTTGTTGCTTGAAATGAGATATTATTTTATCTCAAGGCTAATTGTCAATGACATCTCCCAATAGCACAGAAAAAGTTATTGATTTTTTTATTGAGAAAACTCTTTTCTTGTCTTTATGTGTTCTTCCTCATTCCTTCCTTCTTTCCTCTCCCTTTCTTCTTCTCCTCTTTCTCTCTCTGTCTGTCTCTGTCTCTCTGCCTCTTTCTGTCTCTCTGTCTCTGCCTCTGCCTCTGCCTCTGTCTCTGTCTCTGTCTCTGTCTCTGTCTCTGTCTCTGTCTCTGTCTCTCTCTCTGTCTGTCTCTCTCTCTCATCTCACATAGCCCATGATAGTCTCATTATCCAGTTGAAGATGACTTTGAATTTTAATCCTCCTGTTTCTGTCTCCAGAGTTCTGGAGTCACAGGCACCCCCTACCTTGCTCAGATTTATGCGGTGCTGGGAGTTAAAATAGAACTCCATTACAGTAGGCAAATGCTCTACCAACTGACCTAAACTCTCTACCCACTCAATTAAAAAGAGAGAGAGAAACATTCTGCGTTGTTTCCTGTGTGACTGTGGTTGTTACATGGCCTCTCTGTGCTATAGTTGCACAAGTGTGGGTGGAGATTAGCTTTTCCTTCTTTACTCAGAACACAAACACAAAGCCAGGAGGCAGGAAGTACTTGGGCTACATTTTACTTTTGTTGCTGAGGGCTCTTTTAAGAGCCACCCCAGACAGCCCCCGTGTTGCCCAGAGTTGGGGTTGCTATGGGAACCAAAGCCCCCTCCTATGGAAGAAGCCTGAGTGCTGCCTTGGCCACTTGAGAGCTTAGCCAGTGAGATCTGTGCTGCTCTGAGCCCAAGGCCAGCACAGCTCACCCAGGAGCCTCCTATAGCATGCTGTTGCATTTAAGAGAGAGGGTTGGATGCTTTAAAGACCTGTGTGGTACTGGGCGATCCTGCTTCAGCCTGGTGTTCCTTAGACACCACCTCTCTGATCATCTTTCAGTTCCTTGGATGGCACGGGCTCACAGAGAGCAGACTTCTGACCATGCCTTTCTTCCTCCTGAGTCCCCTGTGTGTCACCCATGCCTAACCCCTTCTGTGAGCCTGTGAGCCTGTGAGCCTCCTCTGCCCCTCCTACCCCCAGTTGTTAGCCTCTGGGACCCCCTCTTCCCTTACTGGCTTTTCCTACCACAGGTGCTCAGAGTCCCCTTATCCTGTCCTCCAGGTTCACCAACATGCCCTGAGGTTTGCTGTCTCCACAAGGGCAGGAAAATGAGTCGCCTCCTCTTCCTCAGGCTCCAGAAAATGTAGCACAGATTCCCAACACCCTCTAGGTAATGAACACCCATGGAATAAATGATAGGATGTACAAATGCCAGTATTTTTGATGCTTTATCTTCCAAGGGGACTGTGTACACAGTAGAACTCCCCTTGAGGAAAAACAGGTCAAAACAGACCCGTGAACACAGGTGGTGATGTCAACCTGTGCTCTCCTGGTCTTTATCTTCCAGAGGGACCTGTTGGTCTCAGCAAAGCCAGCGTGGGAACACAGTTCAGGGTGAGACCCTCCAGACTTATATTCTGATGTATTACTCCTGACATCTTGACCCTGGACAAAGGACTTACTCTTTTATTTCTCAATAGTAAAGGGGATTATTGTGGTCTAGCATCACAGGGCCATTTCTGAGCTGCAGCTGCTAAGACCTGGGTGCCACTGATACTCTATCCACCTCCTAGCAAGGGCTCTGAGTCTGTGTTTGTTATTTGTCTTAGGGAAGCACCACTTTGCTGGATGCTGTCTCTCCAGTCCAGGCCTCTGCACAGGTGTCTGTATAGAGCCAGCCCTTGTCCTGTTTGATAACCAAGGGTTGCCTGGGAATCCCCCATGTGCTCACTCCTCTGAATTCTAGGCCTTTCTACTCATGAGCAAAACCTCTGAACAAGGATAGTGGCCCATGGAGAATGGACCATGTTTGTTAGAGTCCTGCTGGTTTGATAGTTGGGCAAGCAAAGTCCTGTTGGAGGCAGTCATGAATTAGAAACATAAGGGTTCTTTGGAAAGTTGGTTGGATGGTGTTTTACTGGGGCAAATATGTGTAGTGTTTCATTCAAGTGGACACAGGTATAAAGCTAAGGCAGACTCATGAAGGAACGGTTCGCTGAAGCAAACACAGGAAAGAAGATGTTCTGCTAAAGCGAACACGTGAGAGGACACGTGATGAGAGATTCGTTGCTAACCACAGGCATCTATTAGTCTGCCTTGCATTGCTTAGTTGAGCTGCATTTGTCGGGACTCCATAGAGAGAAATGTGCCAAAAAACTTCTAGTGGTGTGCTGCAGTGTGTTGTCCTTTCTTCAGACTCAGGCTGATTGGATGCATGTGCAAGACACATTGACGACACACTGTGTTTGGAAGGTATAAATAGGATTCTATGGAGTGATGGGGACAGAGCTTGGCTTGTTGGTCTAGCCTAGCTGTGCAAGGCTTGTGGGTCTCACATCTTCGCTGATCTTTGCTTCCCTGAGAGAGGCATAGCTGAGAACTTCCCCTGGTGTTCCTGTTGCTCCCTCCTGCTGACTTGAGCCAAGCTCAAGCCAGGCTGAGACCTGGCTGTCTCTGCTAGGTCATGTCACCACTGTTGCTAAGCAGACTCTACCGAACTGGATGGCTGGAGTATCTGTGAAGTATCTGCGAGTGGATTGAGCTGCCACTGCCCGCTAACCTGTGAGCTGAACTGCAGATTTCTAGGAAAGACAGATGGAGGTTGCTCTAAAGAACCTTTCTAAACAGGTCCACTTCCCCCATATCCTTTCTTTTCCACTACCTCTGGTGGGTGGTGGGCTAAAAATAGGATTTGAAAAAAAAATTTAAGTTACATAGTCACCTCTCAAGAAGATGAATGGCAACCTCTCCTTGATATGGGTCTTCCAGGACACTGGGGACCCAAGGTGGGATTGAAGGGAAAGCATAGAGTATGTGGCCAGGGTGTCCGTGAGCAGTATCTGCTACAGGTATTGCTCTTCTTGGCTACAAAGCAGGGCACTGAGGCACGAGGTGCAGAATTTGAGGGGGCAAGGTGCTTCTAGGCTTCAGATTGGATTTGGAGCTTGTCAGAAGACAAACCATAGGACTGCATGTACCCAGTGTATGGGACAACAGAGAGTTTACAGTATGGATACGGAGAGGGAGGGAGGAGGAAGAGAAGGAGGGGGAGAGGGGGAGGGGAGAGGGGGAGGGGAGAGGGGGAGGGGAGAGGGGGAGGAAAGAAGGGGAGGGAAGAGGGGGAGGGGAAAGGGAGGGGGAGAGGGGGAGGAGAGAGGGAGAGGGAGGGGGAGAGAGAGAGAGAGAACAGATAACCGCATCAGATCAGCAGAGACACTTAGAAAATAGGATTTGCTTCTGCCATCAAAATAATTAGCTGGTTAGGAAAGGTCACCTACCCTAGCCCTGGGATGTGGATGCCAATTTTTGCTTCTCCTCAGTGGCCATCCTCCACTCCCTCCAACCACACATTCAGGAGAAGCTGTGGTTACAGAGTTGTTAGTCCTGGAATCTGAAAGACTTGGCTGTGATACTCTTTGTTTGCCCCCTTTGAGCCATGTGGGCAGATAATGTGCCTTCCCTCGCGTTCTGTGTCTCTATCCATTAAAGGGTGGAGTTGACTGTGTCTGCCTCTGGCTGTTGATTCGACTGCAAAGATAAAGTCTTGGAGGAAAAAAAAATCCCCAACGCATTAGCAGGTGCAAAGCCTTCAAATTCCCTGGCACATTAGCAGGTGCCTAACAGTGTTTAATTATTCGTGGTATCAGTACCCTCAACGGTTGTCTCTTATCCAAGTACACTCTCTTGAAGAGCTATTAGCATCTGCATGGACCCAGACTGTAACTGTCTTCATACACAGAACTGGCATTTTTCCCCCTCTAAGAGAAAAAAAAAAAAAAAAAAAACCAATCCTCAAATTCTTAACTAGCCCGTGAATATTTTTAAGAGAATGGTTTCAATGTTTGTACAAAAGCAAAAGAACCTTGTCTGAAATAATGTAAATTAAAAAACAAAAACAAAAACAAAATGAGCAGAACCTTTGCCCTCAACACAACTGTCCACTTCAGCTGACAACTTGAACCATCGTGAACTCCTTTGATGTAAAACGCATCAGGTTCCCACACATCAGACCGGAACTTCCATGGTTCTTGATTGACATGTGGTAGCAGACATTCAGGTTATGCCCCGAGCCCCAAGAAGTGCAGATGCCCGCCAGGGAGGGGCTTCACATACAAACTGAACACTGTAAGAGTTGAAATCAGTTCATCCATGGAAAGCCTGGGAGGGAATAAAGGGTGGAGAGAGGGAGAGGGAAGAACATGTGTTTCCTGGACAGGTAGGACCTCATCTGGAGCCGGGTCCTCCTAACTATATACTCTGAGTCAAAGCAAAGTCTCCTTCAAAACCTTCGCTCCTCTATTTAAAGTGAAACTGAAAGTACAAGTCTAGAAGGGCTTGTGTGAGCTACAGAACAGCAATGAGGTGGCCAGCTTACAGTAGGTCCTCACCAATGTTTCCGTCTTCATTGGTCAACTTTTAAAGATGTACTTATTTTTTAATAATGTGTGTTGGGTGGTGGCAGTGTATGCACACACAAGCCCAGGTAGCTAAAGAGGCCAGAAGAAGGTGTTAGATCCCCTGTAGCTGAGTTACATTAGTGTCCGGAGAACTCTGCTAGCTGGCTGATTCTATGTCAACTTGACACAAGCTGAAGTTGCTGGAGAAGAGGGAGCCTCAACTGAGAAAATGCCTCCATAAGGTCAGGCTGTAGGCAAGATTGTAGAGCATTTTCTTAATTAGTGATTGATATGGGAGGGCCCATTGTGGGTGGTGCAATCCCTGGGCTGGTGGTCCTGGGAAAGCAGGCTGAGCAAGCCATGGGAAGCAAGCCAATAAGCAGCACCCCTCCATGGCTTCTGCATCAGCTCCTGCATCAGCTCCTGCCCTGCTGGAGCTCCTGTCCTGACTTCCTTCAGTCATAAACAGTGATGTGGAAGTGGAAGTCGCCCTTTCCTCCCAAGTCGCTTTGGCTATGGTGGTTTCACCACAGCAGGAGTAACCCTAAGACAGGAACCATACTCAAGGTCTCCAAAAGAGCAGAAGGAACCTCTGAGCCATCTCTCCAACTTCTATTATTTTTTTTTGTTAAATATTAACCTCAGTTAATTTAAAGAGAAAGACACGTGACACTGGTTTCTCTGCACATACACGTAATGAGATCCAGTATACAGTTGCCCTTGTTCAAAAACAAAGGAGAAAGCAAAACCAAGAAAATCAAAATAGAAAGGGAACAACTGCAACAAAATGAATACACACATACATACATATACACATATATACAGACCTATACACATATACACACACATAACACATATACACACACAAACACACAAATATAAATATACACATATACATACATACACACATATATACACATATACATACACAAACACACATATATACATATACATACAAACATATACACATACATATATACACATATACATACTCATGCACACACACATACACACATATACAAACACATAAAAACAGATACATACACATACAAACATATACACACATACATATACATACATGCATACATACACATACACACATACATATATATGCACACACATACACATATATACATATTCACACATACACACATATATACATATGCACACACACATACACATATACATACACATAGAACCCAACAAAATCAGCTGCAATCCTGCATGCAAGTGCCCAAACCAGAACTGGTGATAGACAGGCAATTCACACACATTCCACCTGCTTACTCCCGGCTGTCATTGCTTGCAGAACGCCACCATAAAGTCACTAAGAATTTGAAGATGACAGTACTAGATTTTCACTTGGAGGAAGAAGCCCTCTGGGTACAGGCACTGTTCTTACAACACAGCTAAGGCTGAGCTGAGCTGAGGCAGGAGGGTTCCTTTGACCGTCTGTAGCTTTATTGCTGTCTCAGAAACCCACCTCTGGTTTCTAAGATACAAATAAAGTTGTCTTTGATTTCCAAGCCCCTCCAGGCTGCCTGCCAGCCTCCTATATTCCTTTAACCCTCCTATTCTCCTTAAAAATGTAGTCATCACCCACAACATAAAGAAAGGGAGACAGGCAGAAAGAACAAATGACAGACAGACTCTGTCTCAAATCCAGCAGAATGTAACATTCATGCTGACCCCAAGGATCGAGGACAACCTGTACATTCTGGTGCACATGCAAACACACACCCAGTGTCTACATCTCCAACTTCATATGAACCATAGGGACCCACATATGGTACCCAGCCCTCTCCTGCCACGTAAATCCACACTCAGTACCTACACCTCTAACCCACCTCTTCTGACCTTTTCAGATAGAAGCCTCGAGAGCCACACATTCACGACTCCCGAAATATAACAGGTGTTTGTGGACTGTTGTGTGATTGACAGAGCGTATCGGCTGGTTCCGTTTTAAGTGATGCAGAGAGGAATCGTTAACTCTGATCAAATTCATTTCAAATATGTTTGCCTCTTTCCTGATCCCTGTGGAGAGGGCTGTATGGATGGGTGGGGACGGGGTGGGGGAGGGAGGCAGACAGCACGATTTAATTTTTCAAGTAACACCGTTCAAATAAAAATACGTTTGTTCCAATGAGATTGTCCTGAAACAGCGTTTGCATTGATGGCTCCAGGGGTAATTATATTAGCTGGAGCCTATTTTTCATCGGGAGTCGGGGGTGGTGGTGGGAGGACAGGGTGAGAGAGTGGAGCGGACAGAAAGCTGGATGCAACCTTCTATAGCAACATGCACCAGACACTTTAACCCATTTCATCTCGGTTTTTGTTCCTATAGTTGTTAAGTAATCTCCTGCCTGCCACTGGGCTGAGGGGGAACTGCATGGGCTCCAGGGCCCAGTGAGGCAGGAAGACCACATGTCCACTGGTGCCGGGAAGGCTGGAAATCATACAGGGCCTAAGGCATGGATTCCTGCTGTGTTCCCCAAGAGCAACTGCTGAGTGAAGAACAAATGTGTACATGCTCGTGCAAACACAGAACACACACACACATATACCAGGGTGCCTGGAACATCCCAACATGGCTGCTTGTGCAATCACAGAACACAAACACATACACACACATGCCTGGCACATCCCAACATAGCTGCTCATTCAGTCATAGAACACACACACACACACACACACACACACACACACACACACACACAGGTGCCTGGCACATCCCAAGATGGATGCTTGTGCAACCTCAGAATACACACACACACACACACACACACACACACACACACACACACACACCATGGGTGCCTGGCACATTCCAACATGGCAGAATGTGTGTGGCACACAGTGGCGAGTTCTGAGAAATACACTGTTGGGCAGTTTTGTCACGGGCGTTAGTGAGGGATCTTGTGTTGACATCGAAAGTACAGCCTGCTGAAAAGAGGAGGCAGACTCCCAGAGCCCCGCTCCTAACCGAGAATCAACATGCAGTTTGGAAATGGAAAGTCATTTTATGCCAACAGGGCAAAAACAGAGCAAGCCCTGCTCTCAGGAGTCACTGGTCAACACAAAACGGACTGCAGGGTTTGTTTTGTGGTAGAATTTTTGATGTTTTATTTTACTTTGGCATTTTTGGCATGTTTTTTATTTGGCATTTTTGTCTTAATTGGTATTTTGTTTGTTTTGTTTTTTGCTTTTAGTTTGGGGGAATTTTGAGAGGGGAGGGAGAGGATCTGGAAGGAGCTGGGGAATGAGCAAAGACATAATTAAATTATTCTGTATGAAAATATATTTTTATATTACAAGGAAAGATTGGCCTGCTACATGCCAAGGTCCTGTGGGACCACCCTGGCATAGATAGTCCATTCTTTAAATATCAGTATAGAATTGGTACCATGGCTGCCCTGTTGGACATGGTAGTTCCCAGCACTTGGTAGACTGATGCAGGAAGATTGCCACATGCCACAAGTTCAAGGCCAGCCAATGTTTTAAATTTTTTCTTCATGAGCTAATATATGTGTGAACAACAACTCCCACTCATATACATATAAACAAGCACGCATATATGATAGACATACTGTATACATACCTGTCTCAACTCACATAATTTGATCACCATGTATATAAGCACTTGTATTCAACATATACATGAATACATAGAATGCATATTTCAGCTTTAGACAACTTTCAAATGACCAAACCCTTGGAGCTTGAGATAGAACGATCACTGTGAGTTTAAGGTTAGCCAAAGTTACCTAGTGAGCTCTAGTCAACCCTGGGCCGTAGCATGCAATTCTATCTCAAACATGCAAATACATCAAAGACATTCAAACAGCCACTGTGTCCTGTTACACATGAGCTGCCTACAGCCCCACACTTGACCCTGGCTCCATTTCACAGACAAGGAAGTAGAGACAGCTCAGGTTAGTAATTGCCAAGTGCTGACTGGCCTGGTTGGAATCTAAGATGTGGTTCTTATAGGTTTTGGATCTCATAAGGTCCTCAGAGAGGCGACAACCTCCTGTGTTCTCTGTCCCCTTCTGTTGTGTGAATTGGAAGCTGGCCAGTCCTCCCTGGAGTTGGGCTGGGGACAGGGACACTTTCTCTGCCCAGGGTAGTCTTGTTCCCTCCATTTATAGCTGGCAGTTCCCTGATGTCACTTTTCCCTGAAGCCCTCACAGCTCCTAACGCATCTTGGATACTTCAGCCCAGCCTGAATCTGGGGTCCCACTTGAGCAGAGTTGGGAAGAATGGTCCAAGGTTTAGCAGGAAGCATGGGAGACTCAGAAAACCCTCAATGGAGATTCCTTCACCTCTCCCCCTTGCCCTAGCTCTGTGCAGTGTCGGGGTTGTTTTGTTAAATAGACACGAGCCTGGAGGTTAACCACGAGTGAGTCTGCAGGAGTGCAGCTACTCTTGTGTTAGCCATGCTGGGGTAGGACTCTGGTGACAGAGATGCCCTAGAATCACCCACAGCCCTGTCTGTATCCCCAGTAAACTTGCTGGTCCACCATCTTGACTCAGACAAAATTTTTTCTTAGTCTGCTGGGTGGAGACTTTTATTAGTGTGTGAGACTGCATGTGGGTGATTTTGGGTGAATATTCGTGTGGAGACCAGAAGACAACATTGGGTGCCGTTTCTCAGACACTGCCCCCATCATTTTTGAGACGGGGTGTTCCACTGGAACCTGAGGTTCACTGATTAGTCTAGGCTGGCTGACCAGAGAACCAGGGGAAGCTCCCTATTTCTACCTCTTCCGTCCTGGGATGACACATTTGGGCCACCAACATGTTCGGAGCTTTTATATGGAAGCTAAAAATCTAAAATCAGGTCCTCATGCTTGCAAGAAAAGCACTGTATATACTGAGCCGTCTTCCTAGTCACACCATGACTAACATTTTTATCTCCAGCCCAATAAAACAGGAAACTGACCTCCATCTCCTGGGCAGGCTGTCTGGCGTGCTCTTGACTTGTTTGCAATTGTCACAGTCCCGTTTTTACATCTGGTCCCACAAGGGATTTTCTCCAGTTGTCTCCCAAGTGAAGCTTGAGTGACTCAGGCTCTCGTGGTAGAACAGCAATGAGCCCAAGACATCTGGACCAGAAGCCAGAGCCTCTAGGTGACATGAGATACACCCGGAGGTAGTAATAGCTTTTTTGAGATGTGTCTAGAGAAGGGACCACCAGGAATGACAGAAGTGAGCCAGGTGAATGAGTTTTCATGGAAGGCTTTTTGTCCAGGAATCATTAGAAGCTCTGCAGGCCAGGCTATGTTGAAACTCCTCCATCCAGGAGTGTTTTGTGTTGGCATCTCCCTGTTGAACTGTGAACCAAGTACTATAGAAGCATTGGTACCAGAAGGTTCTGAGGGAGGGAGCGAGCTGTCTTTCTGAAGTCCTACTATGTGCCTGCTGAAGAGTTCCTAAATCTACGGAGTCAAAGCCCTGTGGACATGTGGAAGCCATCAGAGATTAGATCAAGATGTGTGATGCCCGAGCCACTCCACTAGCCTGGGGAGTCTGGACAGAAACATGTTCCGGAACCTTCCAGATTGGTTTTTCCAAGGTCAATGTTATTTTCAACCCATCCATTAGAGATGATGCAACGCAGGCTCAGAGTGGCCAAGAAGCCTGGCCAAGGCCACACAGCTAGTACGTGGCAGAGCCAGGCTGCATGCCTGGGACATCTCAATCCAAATTGGTTTCTTTCTGCTGCCAAGGTAGCCAGGACAAGCTGGCCACATCCCAGTGTCTCTCAGTCACGTACACCTGGTAACGATCAAGGCCACCAGAGTCCAGGTGGCCTCCATCCAGAGATTTGTCCCGGAGGGATGGACTCTGAGGGTCCTGCACTGCACGCTCATGGAAGACTGCTAAACGTAGAAATGGGTCTGGCGATGCAGCTCAGCCAACAGAGCACCTGTCTAGCACACATGGAGCCCTGAGTTCTGGTCCCAGCAACCTCTAAATTCTAGTCCCTTCTGTGATAGAGAGAGGAGGATAGGGCATTCAAAGTCATCTCAGCTACATCGCAAGTTGAAGGCCAACTTGCACTGAAACCTCTGTGTTGATGATAAAATAAAACAAAACAAGAGAATCTTGAACTAGAGATGTAGGTACGGTTAGGTCACAATGCCACATGCACCCATTATCTGGTATTGACCCTGTCTTCTTTTTGCTTCCATAGCTTAGTAGGACTTTCCCCCCAAGATCTTATGGAGATTTGTTTCCAGGAGACAGGAAGTGTGTGGGTTACTTGAGGAGTTTGGGCTTCCAGTGGGGGAAAGGGACCCCTTGAACTGCCTGACTCTTATGGCTTTACTTGGCTGTTGACAGGTGACCTGCAGACATACTTCCGACCTTGGCCAGCAAACATAGCCTGTTGAACAAGGGTCAACCAGATGGCCAGTGTTGCTTGCTATCCATCAGGCTGACCCAGGCTCACTTTCAACCTGTGATGACTGAGACATCTGCCCCCTCCCCCTGGGTAAAGTGTTGATGTTGTGTGGAGCATGGCAGGTGGCTGGGGCTGAGGTGACAGTGTCGAGGTCATTGGGCGGCCAACTTCAAACCAGAAGCCTGGGGTGGCAAACAACTGGGGGGTTGGTTGTGGTGTCCACCGTCCAAGTTAAACAAACTTCAGAGAAACGCGAGGTAGGTGGACAGGTGACAGGTCAGGATGGGAGAAGGCCTTGGGACAGCCTGTGGGTGTGAGGTGAGGGTTAACCCTGTCTACACTGTTGGCTCCTGGGTGCAGAGAAATTTCCCAAGTGATCACACATGGAAAAACAAGAACAAAGCTGTATGTTTGGCGGCAATCAAAACACCAGAATACACTAGTCACAGGCCCACCAAAGTGACCTCTGGACATATTAACAATGGTAATCTGGCCCAGACAAAGGAGACAACATTGATTCTCCAGAGTTTTGACTGGCAATTAATCATGTGTCATCTTTTGTTCCAGTTTCAGGGGATGGGGTACTATTGTTAAAAAATAAAACAAATATATTCTTAAAAATCGCCATGTTCTCACTGAGTTTTCAAAGTAATAGAAACTGATTTCATGGAAATAATGGGGAGAATGCATAGTGGTACACAAACGTATGATGAAGAAAATGGAAAACGAGATTTAGAACTGAGTGTTTTGTTGTGTGTGTGCACATGTGTGTACATGTGTGTATGTGTGTGTATGTGTGCAGATATGTATATGTGCACATGTGCATAAATGTGTGCATGTGTGTGCATATGTATGTATATGTGTGTCTCTGTGTGTAAATGCAATTTCTTCTCTGTGCACATGCTGCATGCACATATGGAAGCCAACAGGTCAACATTCATGTCTTCCTCAATCACTTTCCACCTTCTGTCTTAAGACAGGCTTTCTCAGGGAACCTGGGACTTAGTTTCAGCTAGACTGACTGTATGTCTCCTGTCCCCAGAACTGGGGTTACAGCTGTCATCTCTACTGCTCCCGTTTCATATATGGGTCCTGGGGTTCTAACTTGTGAGGTAAGCCCTTCACCCACTGAACCATCTTCTCAGCCCCAGTGATTTAGGATTTAAGTGTTATCAGAAAAAAAGTCTTTGAGAAAATGATGGTTTAGCAAAGTCTAGAAGTGGGTGAGATGGGATGTGATGGCAGAGAGGGAAAGAGGAGGCAGAGAGACAGACAGACACAGACAGAGACAGAGACACAGAGAAAGTCACAGGGAGAGACAGTAGGAGACACACACAGAGAGACAGAGACAGACAGAGAAAGTCAGAGAGGGAGAGAGCAGAAGAAACACACAGAGACAGAGAGACAGTAAAAGAGGCACACAGAGAGAGGTAGACACACACGGAGAGACAGAGAAACAGAGAGAGATAGAAAGACAGTTAGAGACAGAGACAGACAGACAGAGAGATAGAGATAAGGACCCAATCTCTCTGTCTCTGTGAGGGAGGGAGGATGAGTGTGAGAGACAGACATAGACACAGAGACACAGGCACAGAGACAGACCTACATGATGTTTAATTTACTATGAGACCACACACACACACACACACACACACACACACACACACACACCTACTGCATGGTGCTTGGTTGATTGATACAAGAAGGAGAGAAAGAAAAAAAGAAAGAGGAAATTAAGGTACCAAGCAAGGAAGGAAGGAAGGAAGAAAGGAAGGAAGGAAGAAAGGAAGAAAGGAAGGAATTGTAACTCATATACTGGAAAGCAAAAAGTCTGTGTGTAGCCATCTTGCAGAATAGGAGCAGAGACTGGGCTGGGAGCAGCCACAGATAGTACAGGAAGTGTTTGTGGCTGATCTCTGGGTATACGGGAGCCACAGGAGGTGTTCCAATGAGAGGATTACCACTCAGCTGATATCAGAGTAATTCCTCTGGCTGCACAGCAGAGGAAACACTATGGCACAGGGCTGTTTTGGTTAATGGCCAGGACTTATCTATGGGTGACAGTGGGGTAGGGCTGTTCCCAGCATCAAGCCAGACTGTGAAGAGGAGGGATGTGTGACAGCAACGGTATTCTGAGAGGGCATCTAAAGCAAGGTGTGACACAGCTGTCCGGCTGACCCTACCGCCTGATTCCACCTGGCCCTCCACGTTGGCCACATGGGCTGCACTTAGCCATAGCTCACAACTTTACTCCAGCACCTAGGGCTAAATCCAAATGTGTATTTCAGTCTGGAAGAATGAATTTGGACAAATGGATGGATGGGGAGGGGAGCAGACGCTGTTCTTGCCAGCAGGATAAACCATCCACGCACAAACCAAGTGACAAGCCAAGGCTGATTCAAGCCAAGCATCCACTGGCCTTCTGGTCCGAGATATCTCCAATCTCTGAGATAAAGGGTTGATAAGGTTTCCCTTCAAGGACCAGAGAGTGAGTGGTGGAGCCTTGCTGGCTGACAGTTCTCCACAGTAACTACTCACTTGTGTGGGTGTTAGTGAAAGTAGTCGCAGAATGTTTCAATCGACTCCGGTGACAAAAGAGAGCAGCAGGACAGTTTTCTGCCTGGTGTCGATTTCTGCCTCCCCTGGTTGTGTTCCCTTCAGTTGTTTCTTTCTAAGGACTGCTGTTTATGACCAGTCTATGATGATGCTGGTGGTGGTGGTGGTGAGGATGGTGATGCTGGTGATTTAATGATTAGGCTAAACAGGTGCTGCGTGTTTATTGTGTTTCAAGCTCAAACATGGCCCTTCTTTTACAAAGTTTCTCTGTTAATCCTCACAAGATCCTGACAACATCTCACTGCTGTCTGTCCCAGGCACTATTAAGGAGCTGAGGAACAGAAGTCAAGAAAGCTCAAGATCATAAACTTGAGTGGATATTGATCTCAAGGGCACAGATGGAGTATTTATTTCACTGTTAGAGTTTTGATCAGCCCAGCAGCCGTTCTGATGATTGAGTTTGGGGATTAGAGACTCTTCTCTGAGTGTCATTGTAGCAATGGTAGTGGTAAGAACAAAAGGAGACATTGCTTTTATGCAGAACATATGGTGTGCATCTGGGATTCATACTCAGCAGATAAACACATACATACCTACATGTGCACACATACATGTACACATACACACATGCATACATATATCATATACACATGCACACACAACCATACATACACATGCACATACACACATGCATAATACATCATACACACATGCATCACACACACAAATCTATGCATGCATCACACACACAACCATGTGTACACATGCACATACACATGTGCACACATAAAAGCATACATCCATAATGTACATACACGCACACACAAACACACATATACACACTTAGACATATGAGTACATATGAGTAAATTACTTATATGACTGTTAGTTGTGAATATGAAGGTTCACACAAACACACACACACACGCACGCACACACGCACATGCTTGTGCAGAGGACAGAGCAGAATGGCAGGTCTTTCTGTACCATTTCTCACCTTATTGCCTTCAGACAGGGTCTCTCATTGGAACAGAACTCACCATTTTGATTAGACTGAGCAGTGAGCTTTCCAGTGAGCTCTTGGATCCACCTGTCTCTGCCATGACTGACTTTCTACGTGGGTGCTGGGAATTTGATCTCAGACCCTGGTGCTTGCTGAGGAGGTGTCATTACCCAAGTTACCTCCCAGCCCACACATTATCTTGGCATTTGGCTGGGCTACCCACAACATATGTAATCCAGATCTTGGCAGGAGGATCACAAGTTCAAGGACATTCTGGGCTACCCATTGAGTACCCATGTGACCCCTCCAATCAGAAAGATCAACTGCACAGGAGGGCTCAGCATGATTTTGGGGTTCCCTTTACTCAGAGAACCCCCTTTGTCTCTAGAACCGTCAGCTACACGGTGAGATCATTAGAAGCCAGGGTGACTCAGCTGCAGAGCTGGTAGCTTTTCCTTGTTCCAGATGCAAGGAACTTTTTCGAAAAGAGAGCCTTGCTCCCCTGAGACTGCAGTCAGCCCAGCTACCTCTCCCTAGCACTGGCTGGGTGCCGGAGCCTTTATCTGGGCCTCTCCCCACACTTTGTAAGCTGTCACGTTTGTCATTCTTGGATAAACTTTCGGCCCAGGCAACATGTACCTTGGGGTCAATGCCCTGTGTTACCCCAGGGATTGTTCAAATATTTGTGACCTTGTCAACCTGCTTCTCACTGGATGGTGTTGTAGCAGGATATGGATTGGTGTGGTGTGAGTGTGTGTGTGTGTGGGGGGGGGGGTCATTTAATGTCTGTCTGTGGACATGAACCAGTGACAGCCAGAGGTTGTATACAGGAGGTCGTGGGAGGCAGGGGTCAGCATGGCCAGCTCTTGTCTTCCTTCACTGTGTAAGAATGAAGGAGGGTAGTCGTAATGGGTTACATCCACCAGGGTGTGTGGGGATTTTTACAGGGTGCTGAAAGGGTTCTTACGCCCATCGGATTGACAGGAACACTGAGTCTGAGAGTTTGTTGGTTGCTGCAGTGGTTTTTCTAATGTGTGACACAGAGGTGTGTTTCAGAGGTAATTTCTCCTCCTCCTCCTCCTCTTCCTCCTCTGCCTCCTCCTCTTCCTCCTCTCCTTCCTCCTGTACTAGCAGCACTAGACAAGTGCTCTACCCTAGAGCCATACCCCCAGCACTTCATCCAGTTTCTGCTTGGAAACACAGCTGTACTAAGTTCCTCAGGATGCTGTTGAACTGTCAGACCCTCCTGCTTCAGTTTCCTGCGTTAGCTGGGTGGACAGACCTGCACCCTTAGTAAGTCTTAACAGCTGACCTAAGGAGGATGGCGATGGTGAGGCAGTGTGAGTGTGAGCGTGCGTGTGAGTGTGATGGGTCATGAAGGAGTGTGACTTTGAGGGAATGTGAGAGAGGACGAGGGAGCAGAAGGTGCCTCTGGATGTCTGTAAAGGCAGGTGCCTGTGCCTATGGCTTCCATCAGGGAGCAGGTGGCTGGAGCAGCCCCGCCTGTGTGGAAAGACAGCATGTTAGTCCCATATCAGTGACAACCAAGATCTTGTTTGTGCTTCTCTCTGCCCTGCTGCTTTGAAATCTGCCCTCAGAAGGCCTGAGATTTGGGGACCCTGGAGGCAGGAACCCCCAGTGAATGCACTGCAATGGATTTGGGGATGACGCACTGGACTCCAAGGATATACTTCTGGTTCCCATGAGGGGCCGGCCTGGCACCAACCCAGACCCCACCCCCTTCCCCTAGGCTGTGGCTTTGTCCTGGGTGAACTGTCTGGCCATGACCCACAGGAGCAGGAGGGACAGGGCGGTACCTTTGAAGCCAGCCATGTACTTTGATGTGAGGATTTCATCAAGGTCCTTCCTCAACTTGGGCAAACCCCTGTGTCCTTCCTCTAGCACCCGGTTAACATCACAAGGTAACCCAAAGCTGCCTCAAACTGTTTACCATTCCCCCTTCTCTCTCCCTTTCCTCTCCCCCTCCCACCCTCCCCTCCCCCTCTCTCTTCCTCCCTCTCTCTCTTGTCTGTCTCTATCTGTATCTCTCTCTCCCTCTTCTCTCTTGTCTGTTTCTCTCTGTATATGTCTCTTTCTCCCTCTCTCTTTCCCTCCCTCCCTCCCTCCCTCCCTCCCTCCCTCTTTTCCTTACTTCAATATAAGTCTGTTTATTATGGAAGAATGTTGTAACCTGGGCTGGATGTAGACTTCCAGGCAGACATTTAAAATTTGAGGAGAATATTTCTAGAGATCCCTTGTTCCACGTGAGGCAGACGATAAGCAGTCTCGCTTATGGAAGACACGGATATCATCCCGACATGACACATGGAGATCGGGTGATGGGCCTCTGGAGCGGATGCCAGTTTGATACAACAGTTCCTACTGGATTGATCTTGGAGGTGACAGGAAGATTTTCTGAGCTCAGAGCACTTAAATAGCTCCTTCACAACTACACAACTGATGAAGGGATGGGGACTGGTTGAGTGTGGTGGTATCTCCACATGACCACCCTTGCCACCTCCAGCAGCAGTGACCATAATAACAGGCAGAGCAAAGGCTACAGAGAGTCCACAACAGGAAGTAGGGGCATATACCCACAGTCTTTCCCTAATCTTCTCCACAGCCCTACAAGGTTTGGATGATTCTCCTGTGTGTGTGTGTGTGTGTGTGTGTGTGTGTGTGTGTACAAAGTGATCAGGAGTGTCCCTTATGCAAAGCCATTTAATCTTAGCTTTTGAGACAGAGGTTGTTACCAGCTTACAAACCACCATTTTGGCTACTCAGCGTTAGCCAGTCCTGGGGTAGCAAGCATGCTGCTGCTGCTGCTGTTCTTTGTTTTGTTTTTATGTCTGTTTTTAAACATGGGTTTGGGGTCTTGAACTCAGGTCCTCCTGCAGGCATGGCAAAGGCTTTATTAGCATCTTCCAGGTGCTGATGGGATGGTCCACTTTGAACCATTAAGAAGCACGACATCAGAGAGATGATATGATTTTTGCAAAGTCGCACAGCTGTGGGTGGCCCAGCCCAGGTAAGGGCCAGCCTCAACTGTGTTGTTTCTAGACTCAAAGTCTTAAGGTGGTCCCGTGGAGACAAAAAATGACTGTTCCCAAAGAAAATGTCACACAGTCCTACTCTGAGCAGGTGGATGGGGATGTCTGGCCTTCTCCATAGAGAAATGCTGAGCTTTGCAGATGATAATAGGGTTCTGGACTTTGGAATAGGCTGGGAAGAACAAGAGAGAACATCTAGAGACTGTGTGGTATGCTAGCAGGCTCTCCAGGGTTGGTGAGAGCTGTTGAGATGACACAAGGGTGTGTGGCTCATTGTCAAGATGACATAGGGACAGCAAACAAAGTTAGCCATCACCTGAGACAGCCCCTAACACACAGTTACCAGCAGCATGTAGAAGTACCCCAGTTATGGGACCTGGGCTTGAGACTTGGAATCCCACGTAAAAAGACAGTATCCATTTTTCTGGCCTCTCTTGCAAGCCACGAATCTTGTCTGCCATCAGTTTGGCATGGATTGGAACACAAGTTCACAGGGACAGGAAGTCTCTTACAGAGTATTTTGGGTCTGGCCTAAACTATAGAACCCCCCCCCCCCGCAGGATCAGGGGATGAGCCCCAGCCAGAAGACTGCTGCTACTCAAGGAAGCTTCTGGCCTTGACTTCAGCACTGACTCATCTCTCCTTGGGCCGGTCTCTGCTGGCCTTCATTGCAGGCCTTTGATGGACCGATGAGATAGCAGACAGGCTTTGAACGAGATCAAAAGATGATTCAAAGGCCGTGCCAGTTGCAGCAATGGGTGCCGGCGATTGGGTACACACTGGTTTCCTTCCTATCCGAGGTCAAGATCGGATCTGGGTCTGCATGTTTCAATTACCTGGCCTGTCTCATCACACACACACACACACACACACACACCCCTCCCAGGGCGATGAAACTCACCAACCATGTGTGACAGGCACAGTTGTAAACTGGGTCCATCTACCAACCTATAGAATTGATGCTGTTACCAGGCAGGGTCTGAATGGCTTGCTGTATAGACACTGAATATTTTTAAGGCCTCACAGCTACAGGGTTCAGACTTGGGATCTAAACTGCCATGCTTTTATTCTAAACCCCAGAGAACCCCAAGGGAGTTGGTTAAGATGTCCTCGGCTGAAATAAAATAGATAAGAGACATGAGGTTCTCGGAAAGTGTCCCTGATTGTATTGCCAAGCCTGTATGAAAGATAGCTTCGCCTCCCTCCCAGCTGTAGCTGCTTGCTGTTCTTGATGTGATTTGTATGGAGTGGAAGTTGCACGGTGGGGAAAGTAGAGATTATAGGGCTGGTCCAGGTATGTGTGGTGAGTTGGAATCACATCTCTGCACAGTAGGAGAGCCAAGAAGCTGAGCTACCTGTGCTTGAACACTTGAAAAGGCAAGGACATTCTTATTGCAAGCTGGTCCCATCTAGTTCCAGGTGGCTGTCTACATCCCTGGCTTCCTCTGGGTAAGCTGGCAGGATCGATTATGGTAAAAACTATGCCCAGGCTCATTGCCCAGGGAGGTATTCTCACAGTGTGGGACATGGAGACATGGTCATCCATCGGTGTCTACAGCCACACTTGATGGAGCAAAACTAGTTAGTCCTGATGTCATATGCCTGTCACCCTAGCTCTTCAGGAGGCTGTGACTGAGCATGACATGTTTAAGGCCTGCCTGGGCTACAGTGTGAGGTCAAAAACATCTTGGGAAAATCAGGAGATGCTGTGTCAAAAGAAAATGTAAACTGAGAGATAAGGAGCTGAGGAGGTGGCTTGGCGGGTCAAGCATGCAAGTGAGAAAACCTGAGTTCAGAGCCCAGAACCCATGTGATGCTGGGCAGGCGTGGCACTCACCTGTAAGCCCAGTGCTTAGGGGCTCCTTGGGGGCAAGCTGAATAGCCAGACTAAGCAACTCAGTGAGCTCTGGGCTCAGCTGGGAGAGATTTCCCGGAAGACATAAGCTGGCAAGACAGAGGAAGGCAACAGACATCAGCTTCCAGCCTCTAACTGCACATGGGAGCGTGTGCATAAACATGGGAGCTCTCCACATGAAGCACACATCCATAGATGCATGCCACATGCAAAAAACTCAAAAAGAGGGCTGGAGGGGTAGCTTAGTTCACCTCTCTCTCTCTCTCTCTCTCTCTCTCTCTCTCTCTCTCTCTCTCTCACAGACACACACACACACACACACACACACACACACACTCACATGTACAGACACACTCACATACACCACACACACGTACATATACTCACATATCACACAAACACCTCTCGCACACAAACGCACATACTCATAACCCTCCCACACACCTCCCACACACATGCAAACATTCTTAAACACTCACACAACACACAAACCTCTCACACGCATGTACACACACATGCACACCACACACTCACACACATGTGCACTCATGCACACTCATCCCTGTGCTAACACATTGAGTCCTGCCTATAACTGGAAACAGCAACACATGAGTACTTAGGTCCCTATTTTCCAGCCTATTCAGAGACAGTAGTTGACTTTCCTTAGGTAGCCCAGCTGGAAAGTGATAGCCTGAGGGTTTGAACTCAAGTGGTTTGACTGGAGAGTCTACAGTAAAGGAGATGGCCCTCTTTGTTTTACTGGAATTCTCTTTAGCCCCATAGCTAAAAGGACCAGGCTCCTTCCCACCTCTGTGCTTCCTTGGGCACTAAGGAGATGGAAGGGAGTAACTGCTTGATACCAAAAGTCAATGTGCAGAAGAGATGAGGGACATGCCAATCACAAAGGTGAGTTATAAGGCTTTGCGAGGTGTATGTGGTATGCAGTGCATGTGTGTGTGTGTGTGTGTGTGTGTGTGTGTGTGTGTATGGTGTGTGTGTGTGGTGTGTGGGTGTGGGTGTATGAGTATGTGTGGTATGTATGGGTATAGTATATGTGTGTGAGAGGTGTTTATGTGGTGTGAGTGTGCATATGTGTGCGTGGTGAATATGAGTGTACTGATACCAGGGCTAGGGTTTAGATCAGTGGGAAGCAGAGAACTTGCCCAGTATATGTTAGACCCTGGGGTTCATCTCCAGCTCCAGAATAAAGTGGGGGAGGGGAGGAAAAAGAAGGAGGAGGAGAAGGTGGAGGGAAGTAAGGGAGGGGAGGAAGAAAATACTTCCCATCATTTCCTTGAGAACGAGGAGGATATCAGCCTGTCCCATTTGACAGTCCCAAACTGTCCCCAGGACCAAGATGGCCAGATATGAACTGACTCATGATTTTGAACCACAGACACATTATCTAGAAGCCTCTGTCCCTGAGTCCGAGATCTTTCCAGTTGGATGGAGAGGTGGGGGTGAGGAACCCGTGCTCCATCTTGGGTCTGCTCCTATGGTCCCCATCTTCCTGGGCAGAGAGAGATGCTGGGCAATCCCATCAGCAGAGCCTGGAGGGTGTTGGGGGGAATGTGTCTTGGCTGCCTTCTCTGGTCTCCCACTTCTGGTCTCCCACAGTGGGGTTCAAAATCGACATTAACCAAGGCCCACGGCTTTTCCTAAGGATGTGTGCAGCATGCTGGTCACGTCATCTTGCAACCTTCTGACGCATCTTCCAACTCATCCTTGGTCTCCATGGTGAGTTAACGGAGGCCTGGAGAGGCAAGGTCACGTGCCCAGGGCCCAGTTTATCAGCTGTAGATTCAGGCTTGTACCCTCTTTCTAACACACTGAACCACTTATGGGTTAATGAACTGGGTGCGACAGTCTGTTGGAGCCTGTTATGAAATGTGTGTGTGTGTGTGTGTTTGTGGGAGTGCAGATAATGCCTGTTAGGACAGTCAAAAGGGTCAAAATAAATGTATGCTTGTCCAGGGCTCATGGCTTTATCTGGCTAGCACTAGCTGCGTAGCCGTGAGCTCTTTACATTTTGATCATATATATGTATGCGTATGCATGCATATATACACATACACATAGTATACATATTATATACATATTTTTGGGATACATATTGGTCATTTATGTCCCTCCTTTTGCAACTGGCCTTTCTTTGTTAGACCTGGGCCTGATAAGCAGTCTTCTTAATGTCCTTCTGGTGGGAAAAGGGAGCTTGTCTTCATCGATTGCCCCTGACTCCCATGTGCAGGAGGCAGGAAGGGACACTACTTGCTCTGCTAGAGTGCTCCTTCACTTCCTGCAGTGCTCAAAGGCAAGGCTGAGCAGCCACCCTGGGGTGCCCTTCAGGGACAGTCAGTGTGGGTCCCCTGAGCTGGGAGAATCACTGACAGACATGAGGGAATGCACAGAGGCATTAACCCAGGGTCCTTCCCAGTAGACCACCCGCCAACTCCACAGCTTCCCTTAGGATTCTTCCGACACAAAACCCATGACCCTTCTGGGACGGGCGAGCCCAAACACCCACAGATGCCTTCCCTCCTGGCCTCGGACCTCTCCAAACCCTTCTCGCCTTCAATCCGGAGGGCCTCACGTTCCCTTTCCAACATCCGTTCCTTCTGTGCCCTTTGCCCTTGGCCCTGCCCCAGATCCTGGCAACATCCTGTCCTTCCCTGAGCTGCACCCCTTGCTACAGCTTCCCAGCGTGATGGGAATCTTAAATAAATGCTTCCTGTCTCAGGACCACCTTATCTCCAGTTCCTCCCCAATGGCTGGCATTCAAGAGCCTTCTGCTCCCTTCTAATTTTAAACCAACTCTCTCTCTCTCTTCCATCTCAAGGTCCCGGGAAAGGCCAGGGGGATGGTCAGAGGTCCTGCTGACCGGCTGATTCAGCAGACATAGCAGAAGCTCTTTCAGGGCATCTTGTCCCTCAGGGAGCTGGGCTATTTGTGGGGAGGTGGGTGGGATATTATCTGGAATTCACGACAGAATGGAACACTAATCTTATGGAAATAGAACCAAATATGTCTATGAAATAACTTTATACACCACCACCACCATCAAAAAGTATACAAGCTCAACATGGAGCCATTGGCTCCCTCTAAGAAGCCACACAATATTGGATTCCAGGAGTGTCATGTGATCTAATCGATTGGGACCTATGTACTCAGTGTCACTGGCCAGTGAGGGGGTTCTGAAGGAGTGTGTGACTCAGACCTCACCAATGGTGGTTAGACACTGAGACTTTATTTCAGCTTCCCAAGGGAGCATACTCTCCCAGATAACTGTGACAGAGATGCCAGGAAGGTCACTGACCTGATGGTGGTGAGGGTTCCACGGGTGCAATGTCCCCTGCAGGCTCTGGTTTGGTCCCCAATCGGTAGAACTGTTGAGAGAGACTCTGATACCTTTGCGGGGTGGTAACTGGGCTGGGGTACACAAGTCACCATGGGCTAGTCATTGAAGGTTATAGCCTCCAAGCTGCGATAAATACACTCGCCCTTCAGTTGCTTGTCAAGTCCTGGCGGAGTGATGAACAACTGAAGAACTGAAGCTACCCCAAAGTCACCAAGAGGGGAGATGAAGTTGCACATTGTTTTACCGTGTCAGTTAGTCATTGATAAAAATGTCAGCCATGGGATGGCAGCGGCCATGTCTGTGATGTGCTCGGGTTGGAGCCTTTGTGAGGAGAAGCTGAGACTCCCAGTCACATCTTGAACGTGGATCTGTCTGAAACACATTCTTCTCTCAGTCTAGTCAATGGCACCCCTGGAGTCCCTCTGGGTCCCTCATTTGTGACCACACTGACCACCTGACACACACAATGGGTGTGGAGATAAAGGTGGGTGTACATGGAGAACATGTTTCAGGCCAGGGGATCCCCTCAGACAATGCACTAAGCTGAGGGCTTTGCATTCTATTTCAACACTGAAGTTCAGAGAGGCTGAGGTGTCTACCTAGGATTATCCAGCCTGAAAGCTGGGCAGTTGATGTGTAAATCCAGGGATGTGTCAACTGTGACCTTTGCAAAACCTGGCTCCCTCTGTGTTTCTTTTGTATTTTCATTTTGCGTTGTTCTGAGACGGCCCTTAGTGTGTCGTAGAAGTCAGCCTGAAACTCACTGTGTAGCCCAGGCCCATCTTGAACTGGAGCCCGTCCCACTTTACCTTCCAAATGTCCAACATATGCCCAGCAGACATTCTCTGCTTTCTCTAGAAGAAGCCCAGGGGCATTTCCAGGCCAGGCTGTGGAGTATGAGCTTGGCTTCCGTGGTGAATTGCAAACGTTCCTGATGTGTTCTGCGAGACACACCCCATCAGAGCCTCCACTTCCTCCTCCCCACGACCTCAGCTCTCTCCTTTCATCTACCCACAACCCTCTCCCATTATGTCCAGTCTCAGCCAGGATTCCCTTCTCCTCTTAATCACTGTGTCCTCCCTTGAAAACGTCCAGCCTACCATGCCTCTCTGCTTGGACCTCTGCACCCTCTCCTCTTTGATTCGCTTGCCCTCATGGGTGGGTCCTGGGCTCGGTTTTCAAACATCTCTTGCCTTGAGCCTCAGAGGTGCAATCACTCCATGTCTTCACATCTGCTCCTGGCTGTCCTCCAGGTACTGAGAAGTAGATCATATCAGCTTCCCGGCCCTTGATCTTTGTGTGTGTGTGTGTGTGTCTATGTGTGTGTGTGTGGTGTATACACATGTGTATGTCCACATGTGTGCACATGCATGTCGAGGCCAGAGGCTGATGTTGGTTGCCTTTCTCAATGGTTCTCCATTTGATTTCTTTGAGACAGGGTCCCTCAACAAACCAGATCTACCACCCAATTCAGCAAGCCTACCTAGTTATTGAGTCCCGGGGGTCCGTCCGTCTTCACCTCCCTGCTGCACCAGGACTCCAGGCTGGCCCCACTGTGCCAAGCTTTTTAACATAGGTGCTGGGGATCCAAGTGCAGGTCCTCATACTTGCTGGGCAAGCATGTTACCCACTGACCTATTGACCTTTGTTCTTGTTCTCTGCTCACCAGGTCATCCACTCCATCAAAGCAGAAGAGTCCTGGAGTTCCAGGCAAGTTCATTGCTTTCCATATGCGTCCCCCCCCCAATCAGTCATTCATTACGTTGCATTGTGTTTATACTTTGTTAAGAATAACCAAGTCCTCACCACACCACAGTGTGTGTGTTGGTGCACGTGTGTGTATGTGTGTGTGTGGGGGGGTGTATTTGTGTGTAGAGTTATGTATATATGTGTGGGGTGTGTGTGTGTGTTGGTGCACATGGATGTATGCGTACATGTGTGTATATGTGTGTTGTGTGTTGGTGCATGTAGGTGTATGTGTGTTGGTGCATATGGCATGTTTGTCATGTGTGTATGTGTGCATGTGTGTGTATGTGTGCATGTGTGTATGTGTGCATATGTGTATGTGTGCATATGTGTGTATATGTGTTGGTGCATGTGTGTGTATGCATGTGTTTGTGTATGTGTGCATGTGTGTATGTGTGCATGTATGGGTGTGTGTATGTATGTTGGTACATGTGTGTGTATGTGTGCTGTAGGGGTGTGTGTAGGGGTGCATGTGTGTGTGTGTGCATCTGTAGCTTTCACAGCTCCCCTTAGTCCCATCATGCTTACCCCAACTCCACAAGATGTGTAAACTCTACATTTCCTTTCCAAATGCCAAACTTCCATCTTTAATTGGATCATGTACCCAGTGCCATCTTCACAGACAATGTCTCCTGGGCTGGAAGACTCAATACTTTGTCCCACCATTGAACATAACCTAAGAGTCTACCAAGGGAAGATGAAATTAGAGTGTGACCACAGAACACTTAACTTATAGCAGGCACATGGAAGATTCCAATACAGTCTAGCATTGTCACTCCAGAGAGGAGATTTTTTTTGGCTTTGTTCTTTCCTGGGCAACATCATGAAAATTTCACTTTTTGATAGATTGTTCCAGACAGCTGAGACCGAGCAGTTGCTTGTCATCCTTAAATGAGCAGCTCTGCCTTAATGAGCAGCCACTGGGGAAAACGGGGCGCCTGCCCTCACGCTGTTTAGATTAGCAGCCTTCCTTAATCGCACATCGGATAATAGGCATCACCCGACGTGCGAAAGAATATTCAAGCTAATCGTATCTGAGTAGATGCCCGTTGCCTCAGAGAAAAGGATCACAGTCCAAACTATTTGTACATCTATTTCTGGCTGTGTCCATCAAGTTGAGCAGTGGGTGGCTTGCTGAAAAACAGGGAGACAGGAGCTAACTTGGATCATGTTTGGAGGGGCATAGTGAGCTCTCACCAGGCAGAGCAGTGGGCTCAGCAGGAAGTGCTGGCCCCCCCCCGCAAAGAGGTGGTTCAGGGTCACCATAGTCCTTTTGCAAACTTCTTGACCCTTTGACATGCCTTTTATAATCTAGATGCCTCCGAATTCTTATTTACACAGCAGGATGGCAGGGGTTTGTTAACAACCTTTGCATGGCTGTTGCCAGAATACCTAAGAGAAACCTTCCAATAGAAAGATCTATTTAGTGCGTGGTTTTGAGGGTTCAGGGTTACATCTTTGGTCCTGTTGATTCTAAGCCGGTGGCGTGGCTGAGCATCATGCAGGCATACCTAGAGAAGGGAGTTGCTCACACCATAGTGGGTAGGAAGCAGAGGAGAGGTACAGTCCTGGAGACAGTGCAACCTCCAAAGCCCTAACCACACCCAACTGCTGCCCTACTTCCTCTACCCAGACCTCATTTCCTGTTTTCATAATTTGGGGGCCAAGATAACATGACCAGCTGGAGGCGGAGCATTCAATTAAGGAGGCTCAAGGGACACTTCAAATTCAAACTGTAACACATGATGAGCCGAAATAATGAAACAAGAGAGTGTGCTATGCTTATCCAATGCCAGATGTGTGGCAAGCACGCAGTAAACTGGAGCTACCACCTTGGAGCCTTCGAACCCATTCTCCCTCCTTCTTCCTGGAATCCTGTTCCCAATGAGAGATGATGAGACCCCTTTTACTCACAAGGAGTTTAGCTTTGCTCTGTCCCTCCATTGAAGGTTTGGACAAACCCTTACACAGCATCAGCCAGGCTTTGTTCCCCTTGGGCCATCAGTTCTGCCATAAGACATTCACACCGGTTTCCTGTTGCCTTGTCTAGTGTGTTTACCCAGCCTTAGCATCTGTCCCATTGCACGCTGAACAGGTGCTAAGTGCTAGGCACACAGTAGATGCTCAATAAATACTCATCTGAAGAAGGATGGATGGGAGATCCAGGGCATAAGCAGATGTCTGCTGGACTCCAAGTCCTGCCTGAAGCTACTTTTGAAGTCTGTTTGCCTCCAAGAACAGCAAACATATGACTGAAGGGACACTTGGGGGTCACTCACCCCCCCAGATTAACAGGGATGGCGATAACAGACCCATCAGGCCTCAGAGAGAGGAGGACTGCTCCAACTGTCATGAGCATTTGCTTCTTGAAACTAGAATAATTAGAGATGCTCATCTTGTATCAGTCAAGGTAGGTGAAGTTGAATTGTAGCAACAAAAAGCCCTTGGATTGTGTGTGTATGTGTGTGTACATGCATGTGTGTATCTATGTGCATGCATGTGTATATGTATGTGAGGATGCATGTGTATGTGTGAGTGCATGTATGTGTCTGTGTATGCGTGCATGTGTGTGTCTGTGTGGGCATGCATGTGTATATGCATGTGTGTATATGTGTACACACATGTGTGCGCATGTGTGTGCATGTGTGTACATGCATGTGTGTATCTATGTGTGTGTGTGTGTGTGTATGTGTGGATGCATGTGTGTGAGTGAGTGTATGCATGTGTCTGTGTGTTCATGCATGTGTGTGTCTGTGTGGGCATGCAGGAGTACATGCATGTGCTATATGTGTACATGCATGTGTGTACATGTGTGTGTACATTCATGTGTATATCTATGTGCATGCATGTGTGGATGCATGTGCATGTGTGAGTGCATGCATGTGTGAGTGCATGCATGTGTCTGTGTGTGAATGCATGTGTGTATGTGTGTGTGCATGCAAGAGTGTATGTGTGTACATGCATGTGTGCGCATGTGTGTGCATGTGTGTACATGCATGTGTGTATCTATGTGTGTGTGTGTATGTGTGGATGCATGTGTGTGAGTGAGTGTATGCATGTGTCTGTGTGTTCATGCATGTGTGTGTCTGTGTGGGCATGCAGGAGTACATGCATGTGCTATATGTGTACATGCATGTGTGTACATGTGTGTGTACATTCATGTGTATATCTATGTGCATGCATGTGTGGATGCATGTGCATGTGTGAGTGCATGCATGTGTGAGTGCATGCATGTGTCTGTGTGTGAATGCATGTGTGTATGTGTGTGTGCATGCAAGAGTGTATGTGTGTACATGCATGTGTGTATGTGTGTGTGCACACAAGAGTGTATGTGTGTGTACATGCATGTATGCATGTCTGTGAGTGCATATGTGAATGTGTGTGTGGAAACCAGAGGTTGACATTGGGATATCTCCTCTGTCACTTTTTACCTTGTATTTTTTTTCTCACCTTGTTGCTTTTAGAGATTAAATTATTTTACTATTTGTGTGTATGTGTGTGTGTGTGTGTGCGCGCGCACGCACTAGGTGTCCTCTAAGGCTAGAGACATTGGATCCCCTGGAGATGGATTTACAGATAGTAGTTGTAAGCTGCCCCTCATGGGTGCTGGGAACCACTTTGTGTCCTCTGCAAGAGCACTAATTGCTCTTAACCTCTCAGCTATCTCTCCAGCACCTACTGCACTTGAGACAGGGTCTCTTCCTTGGTCAGGTCAACTGGACAGCCAGCTTTGGGGGTCTCCCTGTCTCTGACTCCCCAATCCTGGGCTATGAACATGGACTGCCATACCTAGATTTTTTTTTAAAGAACTGAGGATTTGGTGGGTTGAACTTATATCTTCATGCTTTCATAGTGAATGACCAACATGTCCCTACTCTCAAACCTCCCCCAAACTCTCAATAAGACAACCAGAGAGCAGCCAAGGGTCACCAGCGTCTTTATCTGGCCCCAGACCCATAGGTCCATCACAAGCATCAGGCAAAGAGAGTTTCATAAATCCCATTGTACTCAAAGCCTCTATTCAGGAGTGAAATGTGTCTCTTTTGCTCCTACATATCTGAATTATTTCCATCAAAACTCTATGCAATGATGAAAAAGAGTTTTCCTACCTGCAGGCCAGGTGCTGCCCCTAGTGACAGAGGTGGCAAAGCTGGAAGAATATTGTGACAAGCACAGGGTTGCAAATGTGTGTCAGCCTTCAAAGTCTTTGGAGATTCACAAAGCTGTGGCATCCCAGGCCCCCAAATACTACACTTGTAAAGTATACTGTGAGTAATTTCTAGGGTTGATAGCCTCCCTTGAAGCACCACCCCCAATGGACTCCTTAGGACTTGGGGTGAGAGATCTTTGTATAAAGGAACAGACTGACTCTCAAAGAATCAAATAATATAAAGTATCATATAGGATATGTTTGGGGTACATACAAACCTTAGTGTCTATACGGGGAAGGAGATAATTGGGAATTTCTCTTTAGGAGATCTTGGAGTTGGGAAAATCAAAGAAGAGGTCTCATGAAGACTGGGTCTTGAAGTATGTGTAGGAGTATGCTAGGTGGTGCTTAGTAGGTGGAGCTAGGGTAGACAATTCCAGGAAAGGAAATACCAGTCAGAGCACGGGAAGCTTTGAGAAGATCCCCATCAGAGGCCCGGAAATCTGCACTGTTTCTGGCTTCCCAACTAACTGGATAATGAGAGCAAGCAAGCCTTTTTGGCTTAGTGTTTCCTCTGGCTCTCCAGCCCTCCTCCTCCGTCGCATCAAACGCAGGGCAGAGCGGCTCCCTGCCTTTTCCATACTGTCTCAAAGAGAGCAATGAGAGGCTTCATGTTAATCAAATATTGTCACAAATGCTGGGGGGATTTAATGGCTCCGGTTTTGCATTTCAAGGCTGAATTCTTTCACCCCGCAGTCTGGCTGGCTTGAGCGGCTGATGCGATTTATGTGTCTTTTTTTTTTCCTTCTTTCTTTTCTGGCTTTTGAGAAATAGAAATCATATTAAGAGAATGGATGAGAAAGGCTTTTTTGGGATATGTGTCTGCATCTCTGTCTCTCAGTCTCTCTCTCTCTCTCTCTCTCTCTCTCTCTCTCTCTCTCTCTCTCTCTCACACACACACACACACACACACACACACACACACACACATCTCCTCTCTCTCCCTCTCTCCCCCCTCTCTCATCTTCCCTCCTTCCCTCTGTCTGTCACACTCTCTCATGTGTCCTCTCTCTCCCCCTCTCTCTCATCCTCCCTCTGTCTCTCTCTGTCTCCCTGTCTTTCCCTCCCCCTCCCCCTCTCCCACCCTTTGTAAATGAGTGTAGTTTGGAATGTTGAATGTAGAAATGATGAGATCGAGGTGACCGCCCTAGGAAGCACAGAGCTGGTTTTGAATATGTGGTTACCGTTAGTAGAACAAGTTTGGGTTGGCGTATGTGTTCAAATCCCACCTCACTGACATCCTGGTTTCCTGGGCCACCTTAGGAAAACACCACAAATGGAATGGATTAGAATAATGGGTGGCTCTCATAGTCATGGAGACAGGAAGGGACAGCAGCGTGGGCTTATAGATACGGTGCTCCACTGTTTGTTTCTGTCTTCATGTGGATGTCTTCTCATGTGCCTATGTTGTCAATTCCCTTGGCATTTCTCTTTATAAGGACAAATATTATAGGACCCAGGACTCCCCTAAACTCAGGAATACCCCATCTCAAATCCCTTAATTTAACAACTCACAGAGACCCCATTTCCCCTGTTTCCATATCAAATCACTTTCAGTTTCTGGGCAGATATGTCTCTTTGGGGTGGGTGGGTGGAGGCTGTCCACTATTTGATGTGCTTCCATCATACCCCAGTGTAAGTGATGATACTTCTCTCTCACCGCTTATCCAGGCGCTCGCTTGCAAAGCCTTGAGCTCACAGCTGAGAGGACAGTGCTGTTCCCCTTAGTAGCATGGAGGATGTCTGTGCTGTTGACTCCCGGACTCCCATCCAAGGGCTCTGACACGAGGAGGGCGGGAACAGCATCGCCTCAAACATCTGGTAAACAAGGCTGTGGTGCTTTCCAACTCGGGTTGCTTGGAATTCCGTAGACCCCAGAAGCAGATGCCTGAGGAGTAAGATGATGGATGACCTACTTTTGTAAAGCATGATTCTCTGAGACGAACGGAGTCTTTTTTTTTTTCTTTTTCTTTTTAATGAGATGAGCTGTGTCTACTTCTGAGAGACTATCATCACTGTCCAGACCCTTGGGTCCTCACAGAAGGTGAGTGGAGGGTCACTGAACTCTCCCTGGCTGTTCCAGTCATTCCTCCCAGACATGTGTGTGTGTGTGTATGTGTGTGTGTATATGTGTGTGTGTATGTGTGTGGGTGTATGTGTGTGTGTGTGTGTGTTACTTTGCATATGTAACTTAGCCCTAATCTCTCTTGGTCTCAAGGGCTAGCTCCAGTGCTAGCATAGGTTAGGGGAGGTTATCAGACTAGGATTCCATTTGCAGAGCTGTGTGGAAGCCATCATTCATGTTGGATGAAGACTTTCTTATTGAGGTTGTTTTCAGGGGTCACCCACTCTCAGATCAGGAATCCCTCACCAGTGCTCTGCAAGTGAGCCCAATAAACTCACTGGTTCTCCAAAACAAACTAACAAAGTTAAATGTTGGTTCTATATTTGGGTCTCAGGAAGAGAAGGCAGACATTGTGCAAGCCCTTTTCCCACAAGGAGAATTTTATCAATGAAATACCCTCTTCCTTTTCCCCAGACACTGCCAACAAAGGTTGACCAAATCTGGGTCTCATGGATATCTGACTCAGAGTTGCTTATACTCTTATGTCACAGAGTTTTATGCCAATGATGTCCATGGCCCCAGAGATTGGTATCAAAATTATACATAGTCTAGAAGCTTGCTGTCATGGATGATGTTAATCTTTAACTTGACAAAATCTAGACTCACTGGGGAGATGAGCCTGTGAGCCTAGCTGTGTGAAATTCTCTTGGTTAGATTAAGTGATGTAGGAAGACTGACATAGTTACTCTTCTATTGCTGTGTTGTGGCACCCTGACTAGGGTAACTTATAAAAAAAAGAAAGCATTTAATTTGTGGTTTGCAGTATTAGAGGGTTGAGTCCATGAGTACAGAGTAAAGGAGCAGAGGCAAGAACAGCTGAGAGCTCACATCTTGATCTGCAAGTTGGAAACAGAGAGAAGGGGAGGAGGGAGGGAGGAGTGTGCATCTTTTGACACACTTCCTCCATCAAGGTCTCACATCCCAATCCTTCCCAGGCAGGTCCACCAAATAGGGACCAGGTATTCACACATAGGACCCTATGGGGGCTGTTTTCATTCAAACCACTGCAGAGACTCATCTTTAGTGTGCCTGGAGCCATTCCCTGGACAGATGAGCTTGCCTGTAAGAGCCTGGGAGGTATGCTGTGCCGAGCAGTAGCTTGCCTGAATGCATTGCTCTCTTCTGACCACTGGTACAATGTGACCAGCTGCATCCAGCCCCTGTCGCCTTGACCTCCCAGTTGCCCACACTTTGAAGTGTGTGCCAAAACCAACCTTTCTCTCTTACATTGCTTTCTTCACAGAAATGGAAGGTAATCAAGGGTATATTTTATATAACACAAATGAGAACCCCTTATCAGAAACACAAGCTGCAAATATTTTCTCCCGGTTCCCTAGATTTTGGTTTCTTGATAACCGTGTCACAAACACTTTAATTTTGATGAAGCCCAACTTCCTTCTTTATGTCTTTGCCAGCATTTCTGGTGTGGTACCTCAGGGTCTCTTGTCAAATCCAAGGCCAGTGATTTATCACTCCAAGAGTTAAATGGTGAGGCTGGAGAGATGACTCAGTGGTTAGGAGCACTGGACTGCTCTTCCGGAGAGAGGTCCTGAGTTCAATTCCCAGCAACCACATGGTGGATCACAACCATCTGCAAGGGGATCCGATGCCCTCTTCTGGTGTGTCTGGAGACATAAATTGGCATACATTAGAAAGAAAGAAAGAAAGAAAGAAAGAAAGAAAGAAAGAAAGAAAGAAGGAAGGAAGGAAGGAAGGAAGGAAGGAAGGAAGGAAGGAAGGAAGGAAGGAAGGAAAGAAGGAAGGGTTAAATGGTTTCAGCTTTTCTATTAGGGTCCTGATCCATTTCCCAGATACCCCACACAGAGGGATAGGATCTGAGTGCAAGGGCATCTTTCAGTTTTCATCCATCGCTCGACTCTCATCTCTGATTGCCCTCTCAGGGCTCCACAATGCACCTGAAGCAGGTACAGTCAGGGAGCAGAAGAGAAGAGGGTAATTGGGAGACTACAACCTACAGTTAGAGGTGATAGGTTCATATGGTTGACAGACTTACATTTGAACATACTTCCTGGCTCTTGTAAAACAGTGTAGAGTCCCTTACACTGTGTCTTGTAATCTTCCCCATTATGGGGAATGCGTGGGTGGTGAGGGATGGAAGAGAAGTCAATAGTGATGTCCCCGTGTGTCTGCAGAGTCTGAGGGATGTGCTTGGCAGCTGCCCTTTCTGCTCCATCCCTAAGGCCTGGGGTGGCAGAGAAATAAGCCAAGTGGCAAAGGCTACAGTGACTCAGAGGCGCCAGGACAGCGGCCAGCCGAGGACAGACATCCCAGTCCCTGGGAATCTATTATTTAAACTCTGATCACTCTCTTGAAGTCACATCCATTCAGAAAGCTCTCCATTTATAAAAGTCACCTTTTAATGGCACATTAAAGCCTCCCACCATTTCACTGAGCCCAAAGTCTTTTCGAGGGCCAAGAAAGATTGAGTTCAGCCTCCCAAGGCATCATGGGAAAGGATCTGGTCAGGGCAAGGCTGAGCCTCACCTTTGCCATCTGCTGAATGGGTTTGGTCTGACTGGAGTCACTTTATGTATCTGTTTTCTAGGAAGATAGAGGACTGTCAGTGATGCCATTTACCCAGACCAGAATAAAATTATAAATAAAATTTTATAATGTTTATGAAGTCTCAGTTACACGATGATTAATAAACAGTAGGTCGTATTATTTGAATAGTTATTGCCCGTTGTTTTATACACATAGTCTCTCTACATGATGAGGCCTTCAAGTTAAAAAGTTATGTAAGTTTAAACATATTTAATTTTTTTTATAACACTGGAGATTGAAAACAGGGTCTCACATGTGGTGTGCTTTGAAATTGAAAGACCGAGGGACGGGGGAGAGAGCCAAATTACCAAATGGCACAAAGCAAACTGCATGCCAGAGTGGGGAGGAAGCTGCCGCTTCCACAGCCACGAACACCCTTCCTTTGGGTCATAAAATCTAATCTGTGTGACTGTGTTAAAGCCAGTCACCTGATGTACACAGTACCACCTGTCTCGTGCTCACTACATACAACCCCAGAAGTGCCTAGATACCCAACTGTACCATTCAAAACCAGCACAACGTAACCCACCTGTCAGACCGGCCCCCTTCTGTCCCTCTATACTTCCCAGCACTTGTATCACATCTATGTCTGCAATGTCCAATCTAATCAATGAGTAGATTGATCCAACCTTTTTTTTGAAAAACAAAACAAAACAAAACAAAACTAGGTGCTTTGCGTATCCGTTTAGCATCTCCAGTTCAGGTATTCTGATCATCAGCATCAGGCTGGGGAGATGGCTCAGCTGGGAAGTCTGAGGGTCCATGTTTCATCTCCTTGACTCAGGTAAAAGGCTGGGCTCAGCATTGTAATCACAGTACTGGGGAGGTGGAGACAAGAGTATCCCAAGGGCTCTCTAGCCATACAGCCTAGAGGAATCAGGATAAAGTAAGAGAGACCCCCCCACCCCCATCTTGACAAATAACCTGGAGAGCAACAGAGGAGGTCAGAGTTTGGCTTCCACGTGCAGGTGCATACACACACACACACACAAACACACACACACTCTCACTAGGATTATCATAATTTACATCTTACCTCACCCCTCTGCTCCACTCTTGGCAAAGGACTTCGTCTTGAGGAGCAGCCAACACCTAACACAAACACACTCACGATGAGGGCTAAAGAAAAGACCTCTGAGATACTGAAGTATTTGGTGTGGATATTTCCCAGGAAAATGGGGTTTCTGGAGACCCCGAGGGACTTTTATTCTGTTCTGTAGATTCACCTTTTGATGTGAAGTCAGGACCCAAAGGTCCCCTGCCCATAGGCTGATTTCCCACGTTCTTCATTTGTAACAAGTTCCCTTCCCTCTCATTGAACACCACCCCTCCAGTTACACAGGACCTCTGTGCTATTGCTACATTGGTCTGGCCTCTCTGGAGGAGTTCCTTTGGGGTCTCCTTCCTTGGAACAGTCTTCTTCTCACCCATTGAAGCCCCCAGGAGCCAATTATTCTCATTGGACCATCAACCCCAGTCTGCAGAACAGGCACTCCATGCCTCTTCGTGGCCCTTCCTGATCAGCTCATTAAGGCAAGAGAGAGAGAGCTCTTTGGCTCAAATCAGGGTCATCAGCACAGGGCCTGGGGTCCAGTCTCTGCTCTAAAACACTGCAGATGTGTGAGAGCCCTCATCCAGTGTTATTTCATGAGCCTTAATGGTTACATCTCAGGATGGAGGGAAGTTGGGAAGGGAGGGGATTTAAAAAGACATTAAATGGAATCTAGTACAAACACCAGTCAGCAAATGTTCCTTCACAGCTTCTCATTCCTTCAGTATTTTAGGTCTGAAAATAACATCCTCCCCTGCATCTCTTTCTGGGATAGGTCTTTAACCGATGTTTACCTCACGCAGGCATAACGTCTACGTAGAGCTGAGCTGTCTGCTTGCTCAAACGAGCGGTTTGCTATTGACGTCCTCTCGGTTAAGGTTCCCAAGACTCCCCCCTCCTTGGGCCTCTGTCTCCAGCTGGTCAAAGTCAGAGTGAGCCACAGACACAGTGGAATCCTTCCCCGTGAATTGCTCAATACCATCTGCCTTTGCGGCAGAACCCAGGCAGAGCGAGCAGTGCAGGGACAGGCAGACCATGACTCCATCCGGGCACCATGTGCCATATGCACTCTCTGGGATCTTTCTGGCTTCCTAGACCAAACCGCTTCCCTAGTCCATCCTTATCTTTGCTGGTTTTGTTCTTGCTTGTGTGTGTGTGTGTGTGTGTGTGTGTGTGTGTGTGTGTGTGTGTGTGTACAAGAATATATGGGTTTGTGTGTACAGAGGCATATGTGGGAGGGAGATGCATATGTATGCATGTTTGTGTGGAATCCAGGCTTCACCCTCAAAAAGTCTCTTCACTGGCCTGGGCACACCAATTAGACTGAGCTTGGTTGACCAGTGAAGCCCAGGGATTCTCCTGTTTCAGTCCCTGCAGGTCTAGAAAAGTCTGATGGTATTTTTATACCCTGCAGCCTGGGCACACACAGAGGTGATTTTTGTGGAGCCCAGAGACTCAGGTAGCTGGACAAGCTAGCATCTCCTTAACCATTCTTGTGAGGCCACAGATAACAAACACCCTTTTGTCAAAGGTGCCCAGTAAGAGCGTCTCTGCTCTCTTTTCTTTCTCTGCTGCCCTAGGCCCAGGATCGTCTTCACAGACTCACACAAGAACATGGTGGAAAGTAGAAACGAAGGGAGCCAGAAGGAGGCAGAGGCATTTTATAAAGCCTGCAAAGATGGTACAAGAGCCTCTCATTACAAGGGCCAAGGGCTGACTTGTACACTCTAGAGGAAGAGAACAGCCCAGCCCAGCAGGCTTTGTCTGAGCCAATCAATGCCGGACTACAAGCTGCCCTGACATAGAAGGTCTTAAAAAAACAGGTGTTTTCTCTGAGGTTTTTTCAGCTTGAGCCATTGCTCAACAGGGTGGCTCTGCCCCAGGCTGGGCCATGCCCGGGAGATAGAAAAGCTGTCCTAGCTGGTGCTTTCAGTGGAACAGCTAGGAAAAGCAGAAAGTCATTGGGCTGAGATGTTTTCTCTACATGCCCTTCCTCATGGGTGGGTACCCAAGTCCTCTTGGAGCAACCAGCTGTCTTCAGCAAGGTCAGATTCCCAGAGATTTGCCACCCTATTGAAATCTGGACCCAGAATTTTCTCACATTCTGTTGTTCCTCAAAGCTACCTGCGTGGGGGAGAAGGGTATGAGGGAGGCACAGAATTTTGCAAATAGAGGGAGTGGTGGTGTGCAAGCAGAGGCGGGGCCGAATAGCCTAGGATGCTCTTGTCACCCATGGCTCAGAGGATACCAGGTTGCTAACTATCACATTTTTAAGTCTAAGGTCAGAGTAATGGAATATTCTACAGCCGTGAAAACAAAGGAACTCCATCTACATGCAAGAGTTATGATTCTTTCAAATATCACAAAGACACACAGACACACAGACACACAGACACACAGACACACACTGACAGGCACACAGGTAACAATGTTGCTAAGAACAGTCAAGGTACATTGTCTTGTTGATTGAAGGATGCACAGGTAACAGTGTTGCTAAGAACGGTGGGAAGAATGCAGTCATACCACAGGAGAGATGTCCTAAAAGAAGGCATGTTGTGTGTGAGTGTGTGTGTGTGTGTGTGTGTGTGTGTGTGTGTGTGTGCAGGTGACTGTGATCAGAAAGTGACTTGAAGGGTTACAGGACACCAGCCACGATGTTTTCTTTGACCAGAGTGATGGTTGAATGACTGCTAAATTTTACTATTATATTGTTTGTTTGCACATATTTTCTCCTCCCTCCCTCCCTTCCTCCTTCCCTCCCTCCCTTCCTCCCTCCCTCTCTCCCTCCCCTTTCATTCTTTCCATTTCCCTCTTCCTTTCCTTCTCTTTCTCCCTGCCTCTCTCCCTCCTTTCCTCTTTCTCCCTCTGTCCTTCCCCCCTCCTCCCCCCTCTCTCCCCTTTCACTCTTTCCATTTCTCTCTTTCTTCTCTTACTTTTGTTCTCCTTCCCTCCTTATCTCTCTCCCTCCCTGTCCCCCACTTTCCCCTATCTCAGTGTTAGAGACTGAACCCAGGGCCTTGAAGATGGTAGGAAAGCATTGTATCCCTGAGTTACATTCTCAGGCCCCTGTTCTAGTCACACTTTGGTGTAAGTTGAAATTTGGGTGTGCACACTCAGTATGCGTGCATAACTCCAAGATCTGGGCGGCATGGCGTCGTGTTAGAAAAACATCCTGAAAGCTGGCTGGGTAGCCCTGCCAAGGAGCTCCAGTTCACTCCTGGAAATGGCAGCTTTGGAGTGGTGTGATGCCCGTGCCTCTCACCAGAGGCTTTGACACATCCTGAGTCTGATATGATGTCACACTGGAGAAGGAGAAGCAGGCACTAGGCACATCCCCCAGGGATAAAGGCACAGATGAGAAGCCCAGAAAAACTCCAAGGTCACTCATCACTTGAACCAAGGTTGCTCTTGGCATCCTTCAGGCCTCAGCACAAGGGGCTTAACCAGCAGCACCTCACCTATATCTCAAGCTCTAGCCAGTTAGATCCAGACTGGGCCCGCACTCAGCTGCCTAGCTGCACAAAAGCACTATTGTTCAGTCTTATTTTCATGGAGGAAGTAGCCCATCACAGCTACAGGAGTCTTGGCCAAGCCTCAGGCATGAACAGAGGAAGGTGCTTCTCCCCTCTGTTGGCTGTTGACAGCCGAGTATCTGCCTTGGCCACGCCAGCCCTTAACAAAGTGCCCAGCACCCAGGATCCGCAGCAAGGGCAGCGGAAATAGGAGCCTCTGAATTCCAGGAGTCACATGGTGCCTATTCTTAGGCTAGCCTCCTTCCCCTCCCCCAAAGTGCTATGCCTTGGTCACAGAGCATTCACACCAAGTATAAAACAAGAACGCACCTCTGTTTGGATTTGTCGGACTAAGCCATTTCATCAGAAAAGGATCAGCACCTGCATGGGCACTCACTAGGGTCCACTGAGCCAAGACCTAATTACATCTCCTGGAGGAAGGATCTCTTGTTCAAGAAAGGGAGGTCTGTGCTGTGTCTTTGGAGAAATCGTCCAGCGTGTGGATGGCACTCCTGCCCTTGGGTTGCCCTGGCTAATGTTATGTCAACTTGGCACAAACTAGAGTCAACTAAAAGGAGGAACCCCTGATGGAGAAAATGCCATCCATAAGATCAGGCTCTAACCCAGATTATTGATTGATGGGGGAGGACCCCGCCCATTATGGGTCATGTCATCCTTGGGCTGGCTGTTCTGGCCTCTATAAGAAATTAGGGGGAACAAGCCAGTAAGCAGTAAGCAACACCCCTCCATGGCTTCTACACCAGCTCCTGACTCTAGGTTTGAGTTCCTGACCTGGCTTCTTTCGATGATGGATTAGGATGTGGAAGTGTAAGCCAAATAAACCCTTTCCTCTCTGACTTGCTATTTGGTCATAATGTTTCATCAAAGCCATAGAAGCCTCAACTAGGACATGGCCGCCAGAAAAGCACACGGAATACATGTTGAGGATGGGCTGAGCGCAGAGAATGTTGACATTGCCACGGCGCTGTGAGATTCGTCAGAGAGTAGCTATCGGTTAGGTGCTCTGTGAAGCATGTGGGTCTGTGGCCACAGCTTAATTCCAAAGATAAAGTGAAAAACAGCGAATGAAGCTCTTCCCCAAAAGCATATGTAGAGGGGGAATTGTTTTTTCTCTTTTCTTTGCTTTGAAAAGCTGGGAGGAAACTTTGACAAATGGGAAGGATGCTGATCCTGATGCAAACACTATGGACATCAATGATGCTAATGTTTAAGGATAGAACTATTACTGCAGAGAAGGTGGAGAACAGGAAAGAAGGATGGGAGAGATGGGGGAGGGGAGGAGGAAGGAAAGTAGGAAGACAATAGAAACATCCCTGTGTGTAACCCCTGAGGCAGCGATGTTCGTCTCAGTCGGAGACAAAGCAGAGTGTCACATGGCAGTAACCACCATGGACACTTTCTCCATCACAAGAGGCGTGAAGGGACCTGGCACAGAGTGATGCTGAGCTTCTGCAGGTAGAGATGAATGGTGAGAAACCCTAGTCTGAGGAGGCTCGAACTCGCTTCCCACTCTGAGCCGACCTGAGTGCTTCCGGACTCCTTGCCCTTGCTCTCCCTTCGCTTCTGGTTGAGCGGGAGAGGGATGAACTTTTACAGCCCGTATAATGGCTGTGTCAATGTTCAGATTTTTTTTTTTTTTTTTTTTTTTTACCAACTCAACCAGGTTCAACTGTTCCACAGAAAAGCAAGAGTGACCGGTTGAGTGTTTGTAAAAGAGAGTTTGCTGCTCTTGCAGGAGACCGGACTTCAGTTTCCAGCACCCACAAATGCCTGTTCTTTCCAGTTACCGGGGATCCCACGCCCTCTTCTGGCCTCTGTGGGCACTGCGTGCACATGGTGGCATGCAGGCAAAATGCCCAAACATAAGTAAAACTAAAAATTAAAAAAGAAAAAGAAGAAAAGTGGATTCAAGTAGGTAGGGGAAAATCCCATTTGGCCTTTTTTGTTGCCTTTTTTTTTTCCTAGAATTTTCATTGTGAGGTTGAAGTGAAGCAACCCTCTGGTTTCTGAAGTGAGTGTGCTCATTTTTGTTTTCTTATGTTACAGCAGAGGGGGTCATTGACTCGCCCCTGGCACACAGCTCTTGGGAAACAGAGGCTGGGACACCAAGCCTAGTGGTAGCCTTGTGGCCTGTGTTCCCAACACAGCTTTGACTAATCCAGAGACTGCACTCTGGACGTATTTACGATTTCTTACCACTTCCCAGCAAGAATACCACAGAGCCTGGATCCAGATGTTCCAGACGCAGGAATGAGATGCTATCAGAAGCCCAAGCAGCCTTTCCCACATCCCCATGAGCCAACAGTGAGTGTACGCCATGGGTCGTGATGACCACAGACTCATGCGTGTGATCATGGATCCTGAAAACCCACTCAATGGAACAGGACAGGATTAACACTGAAGCAACTGCTCCGGGGTGGACACAAGGAAGAAAGTCAGTTGTAATATTAGCTGCTGTCTAAAGAACGTCCAAAAATTCATCACTTAAAATAGAAATTAGTATGTGTGTGTGAGTACATCTGCAGGTGCATGCAGGGGCCAGAGGACACATTTTGGTACCATTTGTCAGGTGTGTGTGTGTGTGTGTATGTGTGTGTGTCTTAGGCCAGGTTTCTCATGAGCAATGAGAAGTGACCAAATATGCTAGGCTGTCGGTCTAGACAGACCAAAGGATCCGCCTATCTCTGCTTTTCCAAAGCTGGCATTACAGGCACATCACCATACTTGGCCTTTTAAATGTATGTGCTGGGGATTGAACTCCGGTTCTCATCATCGCAAGGCAGGCACTCTACTGAGTGAACCATCTGCCCAGCCCCACCACTACTTGATTTTATGCAGCTCATCACTGACAACAAGGTCAGGAAAGTGTAGGTCAAATTAGTCTTGTCTCCTTTTAACATTTATTTTTGTAAATAAAGTTTTATCAGCACAGAGAACACTTAGTTTCCTAAGTGGTGTGTGTGTGTGTGTGTCTGTCTGTCTGTCTGTCTGTCTGTGTGGAAACGAACATGCGGTTACAAACAGAGACTTGCAAAATCTGAAGTGTTCTCAGTCTCGTTCCATACAGGGAATAGTGTGTGCCGATCCCTGGCACAGACCATCTTATTTCCATAGCTGGAAGCAGTCTTTGGAGTTTGTTCAATTCAGATGTGTTTAAGTTAGAATCAGTGGCTAAATCTTAGCACCTACATGCTGGGACTTTTCTAAGCTAATGTATTTCACTGTGTTTAAGTGAATTGGTGTTTAGGCATAAGGTCCTGCGAATTTGAGGACTGTCAGCTTCTTCTAGAGCCATGCATATATATGTATGTATATATGACAATCACTGGCAGAGGCTGGGGAGTTGTAGGTCCTCTTTGGATGACTATTCTGAAGTCCCCACCTCTCCCTCTCACCTTTCTCACTGAGGCTGAGGTTCACTCACCATGTATCATGGCACTTGTCTTAGAGTCCACAAGAGCTTACCAGGAGTGCATCCCTTCTGGGAAGAGACCAGATAAGGTTTTGCTTCAGATTTCTGCATGTTAGGTGAGAAGCTGGGATGCAGAGGCCCCTGAGACAGGACCCAGTTTGTAGAATGCTTGCCTGGCATGAAGCACAAAACCCTGTACTGGATCCCCAGAGTCACATGAACTAGACATGGTAGGAGAAACCTGTGAGTTCAGCAGGAAAACACACACACACACACACACACACACACACACACACACACACACACATGAGAATATCTGGGAGAGGTTAATAGGCAAGCTTAGGGCCAGTCATGGTGGTACACATTTACAATTCCAGACCATGGCAGACAGTGGCAGGAAGATCCCAAGTTTGAGCTAGGCTGAACTGATAGTGAGTTCCAGTCCAGCATGGGCTACTGAATGAAACCCTCTAAACACCACACATCCCAGGAATAAAGAAAAGACTATGACCTGTCTACTTACAACACTTGAAGAAACCTAGAGTCAACCATAAATTGAACCAGTGTGCTCTTGGTTGAGATGGGGAAACTGAGGCACTGTGGAGCATGGGTCTTGCTCATGATAGCACAGTAAATGGCAGGGACAACCTAGAGCCCAGGGTGCCCTGTCCCAGTTCTGTGGTCTTTGGCCATTGTCCCATTGGCTCTTACATATGGGAATTCTGTGTATTGCTCAAATATCACTTGTCTGTAGTGACTGTATTGTAGCCTCTTTGCTACATGTGTGATGCTGGAGTGAAAACCATCAACAGTAAAAACCTTTTGCGACACACACACATGCACCCATACATAAATGTACACACACAAATGCATCTACACACACATTCACACGAGCATACACATCCACACATGCATACACATACATCCACACTAGTGCACACCAGCAGAATAAATGACAAACAGCAAAGGGTAACATATAATCATATCAACATAATTTCACCACTATATGAAATTCCATGAACCCAGCAGCTACTGATGTCAGCTGATGCAGCCCAGGTACACAAAACAGCGCCAATACATTCAGCCTCATTCAGTGACAAGCTTTGTGGTCTTGTCCCAAACACAGTCAAATTCGGTTTCCCTTTGGAGCATCCTGCATATCCAGAATATGTAGGCACAGAGAAAAAAATTAAAAAGAGTTGGGCTGAAAGCTGGAACAGGTAGGGGTAATTACTGTTTTAATAGTAGTAATAGTAGTAGCAGTAGTCGTGGTTTTGTTGTTGCTGTTGCCTTCCTTTTTTTTTTAACCTTCATGCAAATTCTTCAAGATTTGGGACAGGAGCCTTGCCTACAAAGTATTACTCCATCGCTGAACACGATTAAAGAGCACCCCACCTACTTCTGGGGTCCTTTAGAAGGAGCATCAGTTGCTGTTGAACCCACCAGCCAAAGCCTTCCCATCTCCATTCTGATTGGATGAATCAGTATAGCTCTAGAAAGACATCCTGGAGGATCATGGGATGTTGTGAAGTGCTAGGAGTTACACTTAATGACCCGGGTTTCTGAGGGTTTCTCCAGTCTAGTGACAGATCCTGGGATGTGGAAGGAGAGTTCCAGCCCACATATGTAATCAACTTCCAGATACAAGGCTGCAGCAAGGGGAGCTGGCTCCAAAGCCTTCCCGCACGAATTGAAAAGCCACTCCAGAGTTCACATCAGGACCCAAGCAAAAGATGACACAGCTCTGACCAGACTCTGACTTTTGCAACCAGAGAGGGGCGGGGAGAAGGTCGGGCTGTTCATTGTTATGCAAATGAAATGTCAAAATCCCGAACTCCAGGCGCCCCCCCCCCCAGTGGCTTAAGGGAATCTCCCAAGATGCTCCTGCCACATGTGCAAGACATTAAAATTAGTCTGAGCTCCTCTGAAGAGCCTTTCTGACATTGCCATATGTCGGGAGTGGGGCTGGCCCTCCTATTCGGCAAACATCTTAAACTATTTTCAAATGATTTAGGTTCCCCAAGACCTAAAACGTATTTTTTCCTCCTTCTGAGTACCTTTTTAAGCCCTAGAGTATTTTGTAGGGAATTCAAGCCACATGCTTATACTTGACTCTGCTACATGTTGTTTTCTGAGCGGCATTTGATGTCCAAGCTGACTTTGAGAAATATATATATTAAGTATATGAATATATATATATATATGTATGTATCTACATGTGTGTGCATGTTTGCACATGTGTACATGTGTGTGCATGTGTATAGATAGTATTAACATTACAAACAGGAAATTGTCTAAAGCATGTAGCATCCTTTTCTTGCTGATAAGTTGCTTTGAAAACTGTCTCTGAAGGAAACATCCTTTACTTATTTTTAAATCCACTTGCTGTTTTCTGATACTTGTTTTTTTTTTAATAATATTGAGTTCCAGAAGTTTCTGTGTCTTGCATTTTAATTCCTTCTGAACTCCACAATAGGTATATATTTTATTCTATTCTACAGATGCCCATTTTTTACTTATTATGTTTGTATATTTGTGTGGGTACCTGTGGGTGGTGGGTGTCTATGGGAGTTGCACATTGTGTGTGTGTGTGGTTTGTACAGCCCAGAGGTCAGCCTTGGCATTCCTCAGACATTGTATATCTTGTATAGCACTGGCTGGTGCAAGATATACCCAGAGGGCTCTGTACCTGCAGATAAAAAAGATCCCAAACAGAGCAAGGGTGAACTCACACCACCACCTCCATCCACACAGATGTGAATGCACACAAGTCCATCCTCAGTAGAAGAACTGCAAATATTTAGTTATCTCGGCTTGTTTATTATTATCATTATCACTATTATTATTTTCTATTTTTTCTTTCTTTATTTAGCGCGTGTTTTGGGGAGAGGCACCTGCCTCGGTGCTCATGGAGCGGTAAGAGAACGGCTTGCAGAAGTCTGCTTTCTCCTTCTCTCCTTTTCCTGCCTCGAGGACTTGGGAATCAAACTCAGGACATAAGGCTTGGCAGCAAGTGTCTTTACACGCTAAACCCTCTTGCTGGTCGGTCCTCCCCTGATATTTTTCAGGGGAAAAGGGATGAAGGGTAGCACAGCCACGGTCCCTAACTACACCCTGTGTCTCCTGCCGGTAGAGCAGTGAGCTTACCTGAAAGCTTACCTGAAATCATCCACAATGTGTGGATGGATTTGGTATGACACAAGGACACCCAGGTGTGAAGACAGAGGGACAGGAAGGCAGGAACATATTACCATATCCTCTCAGGCTCTGTGTGACATGGTATGTGAAGTCTGAATCCCCTTCCTCCATCTGGGATTCAGAGCTTCGCTTTTTACACCAAAAACAAGTGGGGTCTGTGCTGCATGACCCTGCCTGCAGACTCCCTTCTCGACTCTCTTGAGAGGTGAGATAACTCTCCTAACTAAGGCTGTTATTCTGCTCTCCATTTGGTGTGTATGCACGTGCATTGGCGTGTGTGTGTGTGTGTGTGTGTGTGACATGAATGTTGCTATGCATGGGTGATTTCAGGTATGTGTGTGCCATGTACAGATGTGGAGGTCAGAGGACATCCTTTAAGAGTCGTCTCTTCCTGTGGTGGTTATAGGGATGAAACTCAGGTACCGGGTCTTGTTCTGTAAGTACTCCTACCCATTGGCCATCTTGCTGGTATGGTTATTCGTATTAATTACTGCCCTGCTGATTTCATGACTGTGAGCCTTAGCCAGTGAACATTATACACACATTCTCATTTAACTCTCACAGAAATGCCTTCTCCTTCCCCTTAATCCCCCTTCCTCCTCCCCCTCCTCCCTCCTCTTCCTTCCCCCCTCCTTCCTCCTCATCTCCCTCATGCTCCTGTCTCATATTCCCTCCTCATCCTCCTCCTCCCTCCTCTCCTTCCTTCTCTTTACCCTGCTCCTCCCTCCTACCCTTCTTTCTGTTCTCACCTCCTCCTCCCTCCTGTTCTCCCTCCTCTTCTCCCCTCCTCCTCCCTCCTGTCCTCCCTCCTCCTCTTCGCCCCTCCTCCTCCCTCCTGTCCTCCCTCCTCTTCTCCCCTCCTCCTGCATCCAGTCCTCCCTCCTCTTCTCCCCTCCTCCTCCCACCTCTTCTCCCTTCTCCTCCTTCTGTCCTTCTTCCTCCAGTCCTCCCTTCTCTTCCTTCCATCCTCCTCCCTCCTCTGCCCTCATCTTTCTCTCCTTTCCTTTTTTCTTCTTCTCCTTGTCCTCCTTCAAAATCATTGTCCTCACTCTGTTTGCAAAGAGGTTGCAGGCAAGGCTCTAATAATACTACAAGCCAAGCTCATTCCCCAAGTACATCAAAGACTCAGACCCTGAAGCTTCCTTTGTGGACTTGAGCCCCTGGCTGCCATCTTCCCCATGGACTATTCTGCTCTAGCAGCCTCTTGCACGCCTCTCATGAGCTCTGCTTCATGATGGCTGCTGTACCATTCAGCCAACCAGGTATTGCGAATAAGGGTTTTCATAGACCTCAGTTATGTGTTGCTATAAGACCAAGTCTCGTGTAACCTAGGCTGTCCTCAAGTCCACTGTATAGCCAAGGTTGACCTTGAAGGCTATCCAGCCATTACCAATACAAGCAATGCCTAAGTTAGGTGCAACTCAGGGCAGCCTGTGTGGTAGTCCATCCCTCATCCCCACTGCCATTAATGCTAACTTTAAATATATATATGATGTATATGGTGTATGTGGTGTATATGATATATGGTATATATGATATGTATGATGTATATGAGATGTATGAGATGTATATGTATGTGTATGTGTATGTGTATATGTATCGTTTGATATGTCCTTCAGAAAGAGGAAAACCTTGCTATCGAAGCTGCCAGACTGAACCTGAAGGACACAGAACAAAGTGAACCAAGGTTAGATACCTGATTTCATCCCTGTGTGGTGATGAGAAGGACTTCTATTATTGAGGACAAGAGTAGAATGGGCGTCACTAGGAGCTCTCAGTGAGGGGCATTGGAGAGATGTGGGTCAAAGAGCATACTTTGGGGGACACAGTCTCATCATGATGTTCTGTGTTTCTGAAGACTGATTTAGAAGACACTATTCAACAGGAAAGATTGCGGGGGGAAGCAATATAGAAAGGAGGATACTATGGAAACCCCTCCAGTCTGATCCCAGCTGCCCAGACCCCTGGTCTCCCAAGGCAACCGACAATGTTGGTATATTACTTACCTTTCCAAAAATGTTTGATGCTCACATGCACACACACACACACACACACACACACACACACACCACAACACATACATTAATACAGTAAGTGGGCTGTCTTTCTTTTTAAAATATGCATGTTAATATATATTATAAATGTTGTCAAAATACTATTCCTTTATGTTAGCTTTGTGTTTATGGCTCTGGAGATTGAACCCAGAGCCCCATGAGTGCTCAGGATGCTAAGCACCCCCCCATACACCCCTCACTGAGCTGTACCCTCAGCTCTCTTTGGAGACAGTTTTGTTTTGTTTTGTTTTGTTTTGTTTTGTTTTGTTTTGTTTTGTTTTGTTTTGTTTTGTTTTGTTTTGTTTTGTCGTGTCTTGTCATGCCTTGTTTTGTTTTGCAGTACAGCCTCACTAAGTTGCCCCTTGTGACCTTTAGCTCATTATGTAATCCAGGTTGACTTTGAATGTTTTAGGGGCCTTAGACTCATGAACAAACCTGCGACAACGGTGTCCTGCCGCCCAGACCCAGCACCGCTGCTCTGACCTCCGCTCTCTTGTTCCTTTTAACCACCGTTTAGCTTCCCCAAAGGGTGGATACAAGCAACCCTCTTGTTGTTTTTCTGTAGATCCAGTATAAAATCTTTGCTCCGTTCTGACTCATTGAGAAGAAAAGAAACCTTCGATTTCCAGAATGATCTCTGTTCATTAACATTGCCTTTCCATGAGAGACCCGGCTCCTCCGGCATTGGTGGAGTTTGAAGTTTCTTCACAGGGGCTTCAAGGCACCTTGGTTCCTAGGTCTAATCTCCCCTAAGCTTCCTCTGTTTTACCTTGGACAAGACTCTCCTGTTTGTTTTCAGACTCTGGGCAGCTCCGAAGTTTGTCCTGCTGGAGGCTGCCCCTCCCCCATCATGTTCATGGGTGCGGTCCCTTGGCTTCAGCAGCAACTCTCCCCTTCTGTCCCCATGGGGACTTCTTAGGATTTAAAGGGACTGAAAAGGAAGATCGAGGTGGGCGAAGTTAAAGAGGGAGGGTTCCAAAAGCAAGCTGTCTTTATTTATGGAGATAAGCAAGTGTTTCTTCACTGGGCTTCTTGGTCCCTTCAGAAATCCTGCAATCTGCAATTTCTGCTGCAACGTGTGTGTGTGTGTGTGTGTGTGTGTGTGTGTCCTCGCGAGTGCATATAGAAGCTGAAGGTCCAAACCTTTTTTCTCTATCCCTCCTTCTTTGTTTTTGTTTGTTTGTTCTTTGAGACCGAGTCACTGAACCTGGAGTTCACCAAGCAGGTCAGTCTGGCTGACACCAGCAAGCTCCAGGGAATCCCCTTGCCTCTGTCACCCCAGGACTGGAATTGCAGGTGCTCATAACCACAGGTGGAGGTAGTCCTCTCTGAAGTCTCACATTTATACAGCAAGCACTAGGACATCTTCCTAGGCCCCTCTTGCAATTTCCAGAGCTTAAGCCTCTGCCCCACCACCCCAGAGGCTTGGAGGCCTGGTGTGGTCCCTGATGGGTCTGACTCAAACCTCATTTTTTGAACCCTTCTCTGCCTCTGGGGTCTTCCTTGCCCACATTGAAAACCGATTTTCCCACCATCTGCCTACTCCACGGTATATTTTCCGGCACAATTTCCTTCAAATAATCCCTTGCTCCCCCAGGCAATCCTCGAGAGTGGGGTTGACATCTCTTCTCTACCCACACAGCCCCCTGCTACCCCCTGAAATCTCCCTCAACACCTTTCGCTATTTCCTTTCTCCAAAATGGCTCATTTCTTCCAAGGGGGCTTTCCACGCGGTACCTGTTTGGGAGAGCCAGTGTCTATAGGGGACTCACTTTTGGACCTCACAAGTCTCAAGTCTCAGCAATTTTATGTGAATTCAGATGGCTGGAACACACAGCTACCACAGCGGATTCATGTACTGTTGGCATGACTGATCTGCCAACAAAACTTCAAGAAGTTTATGGGTTTGTTAGAATTACATGGCAAACCTTGGAAGGATTCTCAGAGTTATGTAATTACTGGAAGGAAGGAAAAGGCCTGGTGTGGGGTCTGTGTGTGTGTGTGTGCGCATGCGTGCATGTGTGTGTGTGTGTGTGTGCTTCCCGCCTCTTTACTTTTCTTCTTTAAGAAAGAAGTGGGTAGGGATCTTAATACAAAGGAATGTGTGAAAAGCAGAAATGTTAACAGATCTAGGGCTTTTGGACAACTGCTCAGGAGACAAAGGTCAAAGTGTGTTCAGCTCAATTGTCTGTATTCAAGCGCTGACAAGACAGAACAGGCCTCCAGCACGCAGGCTTCTGGCAGAGCATCAGGCTGGGAGCTTCCTTCTCCTAAAGAGTCCATGACACACATCCTTGGGCCAAGTTAATTTCTGGATGGGAAGGAGCGACTAACAGCTGCCTTCTCTGACCAAGTCAAAGCCTCCTTGGGCGTGGCTGAGTCGAGGCTTTCCCATGTTCTGAGACAGGTAAGGCATCCATTTGAGGGTGCTCATGGAAGGAATATTCATGAGTGAGGGAGAATATCTGGGTTTACACTTGGATCTCAGCGTCTGTGGTTACCATGGTTACTAGAGACAAGTCTTGGAGTCCATGAGGGACTTCAGGTGAAAGTAGACATCTGTCTTTGCACAGTGAAAGTACATGAAATGCTCAGAGTCTATCATGAGAGAGTGACAGAGAGAGAAAGAGGAAGGAGGGAGGGAGACAGAGAGAGAGAGAGAGAGAGAGAGAGAGAGAGAGAGAGAGAGAGAGAGAGAGAGAGAGAGAGAGAGAGAGAGAGAGAATAGCCATAGCAGCCAGTACTTGGCTTTGGCATGCAGAGCTGTCTTTCTGTGAGAGGTTGTGTCCCTGCTCCTGGCTCCTGTACCTTGGCCCTCCTAGGTTGCCTTCAGTCTTCCCCCTGTGAATGTGATTCCCAGGTCAGCCAAAGTTTTGGGCAGGGTTTATACATGCCACCTGGGTGCGTTCCCTGTCTGGCTCCTTTCTTTCTCAGAGGGTACAGATCAGTGCTTGCTTTTTAGGCTGGGAGCCATGAAAGTAGGAAATGTTCATTGTAGAGCTATTTCCTCCCAGATGCTCGGCACCTCTGGACCTTGCCCTCTGCCAGCTGCTGTCTTGTGCCTCTAAGCTTTGCTGCTCCTTTTAAAAATGTGTTCAAGGCAAACAGTTGTTGACTGTCAGAGATTATCTGTCTGCCCATCTGTCCATCCATCCACCATTCTGTCATCTGTTCATCTATCAAATCACCTTTCTTCTTTCTCTTTCTACCAGTAATTAACTTACACAATTTAATATCTCTCATTTATCGGTCACTTCAATTGCAGCTAACTGTTAGCCGATACAAGTCTGTATTCTTCAACTTGATTCTGATTTTACACTACAGCAATCTTGAAAGAGATCCCACATCTCACTGGGATCTATAGCCATTGAAAAACTGTTGCAAAATTTGAATTTATTTAATTTTCACAATGCCACTGTGGTCTAGGATTGATTACCACGCCCTTTGCAGAGAGCAGAGACTCACTCTGTCAGAGGTCACAGGGTCCTACGGAAGCCCAAGGCTGCTCTGCCTGGTCTTTCTGCTCTGAGCTTTCTCCTGTCATGGTCTGAAAAGGTGGACTGCCATGCCAGGTCAGTCTGAACATCGAAGAAGGGTAAGAGGCTCAAACTCTACTCTTTTTTTTTTTTGTTTTGTTTTGGTTTTTTGTTTTGTTTTGTTTTTCGAGACAGGGTTTCTCTATAGCCCTGGCTGTCCTGTAACTCACTTTGTAGACCAGGCTGGCCTCAAACTCAGAAATCCGCCTGCCTCTGCCTACCGAGTGCTGGGATTAAAGGCACTCGCCACCACGCCCAGCTCAAACTTTACTCTTTTTGCTGAAGGAATTCACATCCTTTTTGAGTTTTTCCAGTGACAACCCTGGCTTTAATCATAAACAACCCAGGACGATTGTTTGCCCTGCCTGCTGAGTCAGAAACACAAACACACACATACACACACACACACATACACACGAACACACACATATACACACATATACACACATACACACGTACACACACACACACACACACACACACACACACACACACACGGTAGAAGAAGAGAGAGCAGGAGATCACAGGGGACAGTGTTAGTGGCCTGGCACAGAAATGGCTAATGCTGCTCTGTGCACCAGACATGGGCACAGACCTAATGGCATGAGGAGCTAGGAAATGTGAGCTGGCAGCATAACCACTGAGAAGAAATGATGTGGACATGAGGTGCTGAGAAACCCAGGCTTCCTGTGTGCACAGGGAGCAGAAGCGGTGTGGACATGCCCCTTGTGGGCTCCAGGGTGGCGTCTCTGTATCCTTCAGGCACAGGACCATCCTGATGAGGTGTAATATAACTTTTACTCTCTAGCAGCTAAGCAAATCTCAGTGTTCTGGAGAGTTCAGAAATACAAACAAGGAAAGGGAAGAAATGTAAAGCCTGCCCTCCCAAGTCACAGTTATTTTGGCACATTATTAACTTTGTCTATTCCTTTTTGCTTATTTCTATGTGGGTATGGTTTCTATGTGTGATGGTTAACCATCATTTTTCCACACAAGGGTTCCATAGCACGCTGTCTTGCTGTGTTTCTTTACCATCTCTAAGGCTTTCAGAATATCTTTCCATAGGCATGAATGGTTTTTAAAGTGGAATAGAGACACCTTAAAGGTGGGATGGCTCAGAGGGCAAAGGCGCTTACACTCCCAAAGCTTGATGACCTGAGATCAAGCTCCAGGTCCAGCATGATAGAAGGAGAGATTCAAATTCTGCAAGTTGTCCTCTGATCTCCCTGTGAGCACTGTGATGCAGGCTTGTATGTGTGTGAGTGCATGTGCACACGTGCGTGCACACACACACCACATACACACGTACACTGAATGAATGTCATTTAAAATGTAAAAGGGGAATAGTAAGCTCTTTGATAGCTGTCTCCCACGTTGCTGATTTTATTCACTTATTATTATTGTTATTATTATTATTATTGATTATTACTGGCATTCATATGCACAGTAATTTTGAGACAAGGTTTTACTGCCGGCCTGGCCTTGAACTCACAAACCTACTGCTTCGTGCTTCTGAATGTTGGTATTACAAGTGTCTGCCCCACACTGGGCACCTTATTCTTAAGCATCTTATTAGCATGGACGACAGATGGAGTGGTTGGAAGCCAAGTCACTCTGGTCCAATGACAGTTCCAGTGGCATTCTTAGGGCTGGGCACACAGGTCTTGGATGCTGAATCTTCAGTAGACTAAACTATTGGTGAAGTCAGATCTCCCTGACCAGACTGGCAATGGGCACACCTCCCTAGACCCTCCTGGAACTGCACTTCACCAGACTCCTCAACTTCTCTCTTGACACTCAAAATTAACCACCATGGATACTGATGTAGCCCCCTCTGGCCCTCCTGCTGGCACCACCCTTCCTTCTACAAGCTGAGAAGTCTGTGGGGGTGGGTATGCTGTTTTAGTACAACCTGCAGAGCTCTCTTCCAAATTAGTAGTCAGACACACAGACACACAGCCCCTAGACACATTGCACAGTGCAGCCTGAATCTGCTTCTGTGGACACCCTCCTAAGGAGCAGGCATGCTTCCAGGGTGCGTAGCCCTAGTCCTGAGGCATGGCAGGGAACTCTGCGTTGATGGAGGCTTAGAGGGGCCTCAGTGCAGTTCTTCATGTCTACCCATGGTCTCTCATGGTACAATCAGGGTGGCAACAGAAGATCAGAGGATGGAGCGTTGAGTCTCCCGCTGGGTCATCCTGAAAGTATGCTCTTCCAGACAGAGAATAGAAAAGATATTTAACTGCTGATTTATAACTTTTCAAATAGTCTATAGGCCTCCAAGTACTTAGCCAGAGTGTGTGTAACTTTTGGCAAGCTGCTTGGTTGGCTCTAACATGAGCCAAAAGGAAAAAAAAAGTTTCTTCATTAGAAGAAGTTGGTGGGAATCAGATTAATATAGACTAACTATTTACATTTGTGTCTGGTACATGGGAGACATTGGACATTTATTATTAGGGTAATTATGTTTTGTTAAATCTTAGGTTCTTCCCAGTCTCTACAGACCTAAGGCAAACTCATTGACCACATTTTTTTAAATTGAATACTTGTGCACCTTCATAATTATTTCTTTAGGGGGAAAAAAAAACCCAACCCTCTTTTCACTAGACAGGAAATTTTCAGGTCAAAGAGAGCACACTTTTCCAAGTCTTTTGATATGTTTATGAAGGGCTTCCAGAATGAGATTGGCTGATTATATTATTCATCAGGTATAATTCCTTGGCTGTTGAGGCTTTCCACACTAAATTATCGAGGTTGTTAGTGACATTTTCAAACCTAAACTCTTAGCGGGGAGAAAGAAGCCCTGAAATGAAAAGCTGGATTAACTCGAACAAAAACTAATTAGTAGCAGGAAACCCAAAAGATACACAATGGAGTCAAGACAGAACACGGAAGCCCTTGAGTCTGCTGTGGGCTCTTCGGTGTGGTGGGCGCCCCTTGGAGAGCACCATGGCTCGCTCGCACCCTCCCCTAAAGCTCAGCTTTGCAGCCACTGGCTTTACCTTACTTGACTTTCTCTTGAGAAATCCGTCCTCTATGATCAGCTGTCTGCCCCCGCAGCAGGTGGATTTGGCCAGGGGTGGGGAGCAGGTGTGACTTCCTTTTTGGTAATGAGCTCTGGAAAGGCACAGAAACCCGATGGAGTCAGGTTTGGGGTTTAGGATCCCCGGAGGGCAATATAACTCAGGCATTTTCATCTGACTCTCAGCCTGTCCAGTTTCCACTAAGAAGCAGGGACAGGGAAAGGCTCTCTGCTTTCTTCTTCTTTGCTTTGTTTTGTACCCAAGAAATTAGCCTGTGTCAGTTGCTTCAATGAGTGCCTTGCTTGTTGGCTTCCAGAAGGGGTTTAGCCATAAGAAGCATAAGGGGGAGAAGGGGGTGGGAGGAGAGGGAGCACGGAGATCAAAGTCGGTGTGGGTTTCCTTTCCAAGTGGGCATGTCTTTCCCTATAGCGCTCCTGAAGCCTCAGCTTGTACCACTCTTGGAAGACCTCACAGGCCTGAAGGATGCTAGGTAGCATAGTCATGATATTCTTAGCTGCTCTTAACTTTGTCCTTAAGGTTCTGGGAAACTACCTGCTTCCGACTGAGCACATTGTGAATCTGGCCAAATTCCAGGGGCGCAAGCCAGCTTGCTGCTTCTCACACTGTAACAGTGTTCTGGGCGCCCCTGAGCTCTGAGTTTTGGTGGGTGATGTTTCTGCTTCATACACAGAATCTCCAACGGGATGACTTAGGTGATAGATGGCTGGAACAGCCAGGGGACTTAGTAAGCATGTCCCACATCGTGTCTCCAGTAGAGCAGGGTTGGGACCATCAGACTTCTTCCACAGTAGTTGACTGCTCTGACTCAACCATCACATTCCGTCTGCCAGTCACCTCAGAGAGAACAACATCTCCACCATCATTTAGAACATTCAATACGGAGGACAGGACTACTGGTTATGGGCCATAAAGATATGATAAACCTAGAGGATCTGAGTGGAACCCATCTCAAATCTGCCCCCTCCTTTTGCTGTTGTTGTTTGTTTGTTTTAAAAAGACGTTCTTGTGTAGCCCAGGCTGGACCCAAACTGACAGTGGAGGATGACTTTGAATGTCTGTCTCTAACTCCCAAGTGATGGGGTTACAGGTGTGTGCCTCCATGCCTGGTTTGTGTGACACTGCAGATGGAGCCTAGGACTTCAGTGTGCGAGGCCAGTGCTCTGTCCACTGAAACACTGCATCTCCACAAGTTGCTCTGAGTGACAAAGTACCGGTGGCATTCAGTGGGAGCTGTTCCAAATCAGGACTCACTGGTCTTCCTTTTCAGCCCTAGAAAGACTTCCTCACTGTGGCACAAAGACCCACAGGTGACGCACTCCAGCTGAAAGCACTTTAGCTTTCCTGAAGGAAATTCCGGGAGACTCCAGATTATATTGGTCACCAGGGTAGCGGCAGGAAGAGAGGGTTATTAGCCCCAATCAAGTCACATGAGACAAACTGCCAGGAAACAGAGGCTCTAGAAGAAGAGAATGTAGAATCGAAACTGTGGAGGGTGGGTATAGTGTCACAGCAACTCTACCTGTTGTTTGCATTACAGGGGAAGGTAGGCTCTACCACTCTGGGTAGAACAGCCTCCGTGTGTTGAAGACACAATTCCCTCACAAAGTTTCCCTCCCTTCAGAGGTCAGATACAACCGGGGTCCTCAGAGCTTCTATACTTCCACTGCTTGAGACAAAGAGAGCTTCCATCGATTTGATGATTTGTGAGGATGAAACAGAGAGTCCTCTCAATTGGTTACCATGGCAATGGGCTAAAGGAGGCAGGACAGTTGGGAGTGTCCTAGGAGAATTAGGAAGGGAAAGGGGATTCCCTTGAAATTAAAGCTTGACACACCAGAGTTACCACTCCAGCAGAAGGACAGCCTAACCCAGTGTGACCTCAAGCTTTCTGGCTGAATCAATAATTGGGTAAGGACCTACTTTTTTTTTTCTTCAGTAAGATTTCAGTATATTAGACACAAGGGCAATGGGTGCTTCAAAATCCTGGCACCCAGCATAGAAAATGCTCCAGCATCTCAATACATTGCAGCTAGAGACTGGAGAGAGGATTGGGGGTTAAGAACACTAAGAGATCTTGGAAAGGTCCTGAGTTCAAGCCATGTGAGGCAGGTCGTAACCACCTGTCAAGGGCTCTACTGCCCTCTTCTGGCCTTCTAGAATACTGCATAAAATGGTGCATAAATCCTCACACAGATACACATAATAAAAATGAAAAAAAAAAAGATTACTGTTAACCAAGAGTGGATGCATTAATTAATTTTTTGTTAATGAATTAATGGTTTGCTTGTTAAATGCAGTTTATGCAAAGCTAAAAACCATCCAGTCCTTAGAAAGTGCAGGGTTCTGCTCTGACTGATACAATGTATCTCCTACTACTAAACATCCGCAAAATTTCTTCACTAGTGCTCACAGAAACTGGGACACAGAAAAGCTTCCCAAGGTCTAAGCTTGTTGGGAGGCTCCTCTGAGCTGTCTGTTCTTGCCTTGAGATAGGAAGATGTGTGTGTTTGTGTGGGTAGGGGGTCCTTAACCTTTAGCCTATTGCAGTTAAAGCAGAGGAGAATTAGTATTCATGCAAAAGGCATCACGTGATCTGGCCTTTGGCCTCCAGAGCTCACACAAACCTTGGAGATTAGCTCAGCTTTCCCGCATGTTCTTATGCAACTAACCTTGTGGGAAGAAAATTGCTGGGTTGTGTAATCTCATCTCATTTCAAATGAACCGCAGGTACTGGAACCTGCAGGGAAACTAAGGTTCAGAGAGGCTGAACTCACCCGAACTCACCCGGCCTGAGGGCAAAGGGTGATATAAGCGCATGTACGAGGCTCTGTCCAAACAGACTGTGCGGCTTCTCAACCACACAGTCTGGGCCTATACAGGAGTGACCACTGGGGGAGCAAACATGAAAACTGTCTTCAGGGCTCCGGCGCCCCATGACTTTTGAGGATCAATAGCCATGAGAGTTTCCTGGCCAGTTCCAAACATCTCCTGTAGCCAAAGATGTGTTTATGTCAGCTGATAATTCCTTCCCAAGTCTTCACATGCGTAGCAGTCAAATGCACCCACTCCCCCAATCCCGGAGCAAAAGACTTTCACACTAATGGGAGGTGAAGCTGGCTCTTATCTTGAAACTTCAAAGAAAGCCCCCCCTCTTGACTTCTCCCTGCCCTGCTCTATGCTGCTGACATGAGGATCTGATGGAAAGGGCCCTCCCTTTGATCCTAGGGCAAGCTGGGCAATCTCTGGTCTTCCAGACCTCACTGGCTCCGTGTCCTGACTCTATGATATTTATGACTTGAAATCCTGCCCCCTTTGCTTATTTGGTTTTACTCTGTCACACCCCCTCCCAAACCAGGGAGTGAGAAGTGGGGTTTCAGAATCAAAAGGGAGTGTGCAGATGAGACTCTTGGCTAGCTGGGTGGACGGGGTTCTGACGCTGCTCAAATGTTTCCTAACTACACTTCAACACATTGACTCTAGGAGATGCCCAAGCTGTGGTTTTAATCTGGGGGCGGGGGTCCCTAGTCCCTTTTATAAAGAGATAGCTATAGGCCCACACTCTAAGCATGCCCATAAGGGCCGGAGAGATGGCTCTTTCAAGGGACCTGAGTCTGTTTCCCAGTACCACACTGGCCAGGTTGATGTGCTTCTACCTCCAGCTCAAAGAACCTGATGTTCTCTCTCTTCTGGCCTGCATGGATACCTGCATAATTGTGATATGCCCAGACATATATGCATGCATTTTAAAAATGATTTTAAAAGAAAAATTATCTGAAAATAATATTTTCAAAGGTTCACAAGCCCCCATCCCCCCACCCCACCCTGAATTTTTAGGTAGGGGAAACTCCAGTCTTAGGTTAGGAAGGTCTAAGGGCCTGATGATGGATCCTCTACAGAACAGCAGCCATGAGCAGTTCTAGACCTAGGCGAGTCTGACTTGGGGTCCTTGCCACCACCTCTCCTCACGACTCAGGTCATAAATACTTTAGCTCCGTGACCCTCAGTATATCTGTCCATACAATGGACATATTTCTAGACCCGGCCTCATACAGTTCCAGGGAAGATTCCAGATTGTTGTTTGTGAAGGCTTTGCCTCCAATGACTCTTATTAGAGCCTGACCACTTGCCCATTCTGATGCTGCCCCAGTGGTGGGAGCCCTCGAGCTCCCGGGTTTCTGTTTCCTCATCTGACAAATGGGCTGATCTGCTTTGCAAGGCAAGCACTTTACTGACCGAGCCATTTCTCTAGCTCTCGCAACCATTCGTCTCATGGAAAACTTTATGGAACTTAGGTTGGGGGTCTCCGATGTCTGCAGGGGGTTGGTGCTGTCTTGATCTTCCGAGAAGAGTAAGGGTAAAAGGCAAGGGTTGAGTTATGAGCTCCAAATACTTTAGTGGGATAGCTAATATTTGCTAATATTTCACAAAATTCATCAGGTCAGATATTAAAAGCTGCTTTTCATTAAAACAAGATAGAAAAGGATCTTGGATCACAGGGGAGGGAGAGGGGCTCTTGCACTAAACTAATACACTAATCTGAGTCCGTGACCCCCAACTCAACACAGCTAAGCAATACCAGAGCAGGTCACAGGGTGAAGCTGGTGGGGTGAGAAAGATATCCACAAAGGCAGAAACGCTCGTCAGAGCGCACACAGACTAATCCATTCCTCAGAGCAGGGAGTCGTTAGTTTGGCTGGCATTGCTGTAGAGACCGGGGAAAGGAGAATAAACTGGACCCAGGTATGGACCTCAAGAGATGCTGCAACCTTGAGGCTGTTAACTGCCTCAGTCACAGTCAGCATCCTGTCCCCGTGACACCTCCCTCAGCTCAGCCAACCGATGGGGACAGGTACAGAATGCCTTCCGGTATCAGGCGTCAGAATGGAGGCCCTTCTCTCTTCTTGAGTTCTTGAACCCTGATGGATCCCTTTTGTCTCTGTTCTTCACCCGGGAGGGAGGGAAGAGCGAGCCAGATGACACTGGGCAGAGAGGCAGAGAAATGAGCCAGGTGAGGAAAGAGCTGTCAGGGGACAAAATTTAGAGACCCTTGTCCACCGAGTTGCAGAAAGCTATGGTTTCTCCATCCCGTGCCGTCGGCAGACAGTTGCCTGGGGTTGTGGGTTGATTTATGCTTTGCAGATTGCTGCTGGTGGTATAATTCATCCAGAAGAGTAAGGCTTAGGTCAATATATGTTTAAGTAAAAAGGTTCTGTAGGGCCCCAAGGGGACAGGCTGGGAAAGGAGCCTCCTACTGCCAGGAGAGGAGAGGCTAAGAGAAGCAAGGGTTGGGGAGCAGGAAGGGAGGGGAGGGCAACGGAGGGAGACACAGAATCAGAGGTGGAGGGAGCTCGCTCACCAGTCCCCAGGGGGTTCCTGGCATTTGCTTACCCTAGACTTTGTGGGTGCAGTGTGTTCAAGCACAGGTGTAGTTAATGTACTTAACACGTGTATTAGGCAAGCCAAGGGGACAACAGACAGTAACATTTATGTGTGTGCATGTATGCATATATGTATGTGTGTGTGTGTGTGTAGCTATAGTTATCATCTATGGTGAGCTGCCTGTTTCTTTATCTATGTCTGGTTTCCTTTCTGATGCTGTTATAAAACATTCTGGCCAAAAACAACTCGGGGAGGAAATTGTTTCTTTTATTCTACGACTCTCAGGTCATGTTCTTCCCATTGCTGAGGGAAGCCAAGGCAGGAACTCAAGGCAGGAACCCAGAGGCAGGAGCTGATGCAGAAGCCATGGAGGGGTGCTGCTTACTGGGTGGCTCACCATGGCTTGCTTAGCCTGCTTTCTTATAGAAGCCAGGATCACCAACCTAGGGACAGCAACATCCACAATGGGCTGGGTCCTCTCCCATCAATTACTAATTAACAAAATGTCCTACAGGCTTGCCTGCAGGCTAGTAGGATTAAGGCATTTTCTCAATTGAGGTTCTGTCTTTCCAGATGAGTCTTGGTCATGTCAAGTTGATAAAAAAAAATAATTAGTATACTATCTTCTATCTATCTATCTATCTATCTATCTATCTATCTATCTATCTATCTACCTATCTATCTCCTGTCTGTCTATCTATCATTTGTCTGTTTATCTATTTGTCTATCTATCATCTGTCTATTTATTTATTCATCCATCCATCTCTCCTATCTATCTATCTATCTATCTATCTATCTATCTATCTATCTATCTATCATCTGTCCATCATCTATCATTTCTCCATCTATGACCTATCTATCATCTATCAGTCAATCATCTACTATCTGTCTGTCTGCCTCTATGTGCATCTATCTGTGTATCTATCTTGTCTATCTATCACCAATCCATTTGCCTATCTATCTATATACAAACATCCAACACTACTTCGTCTGTTGGACACACTAAAGACACAGTGCACAGAACCGGTTGCAAAACTTCATTGACTCCATCTTGTCCTGAGTTTCGAGGTTAACTACATGTGGAGGGTGCAGCAGGCAGGAATCACCAGAACACTGAGTCCCGGGAGGATTTCTTCAGCCTCGGTCTGCAAAGCAGTCCACCTTCCAGGCCGCTATAGAGCCTCAGACCTGGAACACCTGCTCTTTGCTTCTGTCAGTGTGGATGGAGCTGTCTGGAAATTTCCAGGCAAATTCTGCTGCTTCTTATCTGAGTTCTTCTGCTCCTAGAAGTTTCTAGAACTAACACACACACACACACACACACACACCATCTCCATCATCTTCAATAATTTCTTATGTGACAAATTTCTTTTCCTCCTACTTACAATGCATTATGCTCCTCAGAGCCTGGGAACTGACCCACAGGGCACTGAGCTGTGAGTGTGACTAACCTCATTTCTCCAATGTGAGGAGAGGAAAAAAAGAAACCAGAATCACAGAATCCATCCTTCCTGCGGCAGATAGAACAGTGTTGACAGAACATTCTAGAAGCAGACTGATAGACCCTAGGTCTGGCTTGTATTCTGCCTGTAACAAATACATGATGTCAGGCAAGTGAAGCACGTGGAAAGTTTGGAATAGATTTATAGGAAGTATCACCTGCTTGTCATTTATCTAAAATCGGGCCCTAACTGAATGCTTCACACTGTATCTGGAAATACCAGAATCCAGTTGATAAGGGCTTGGGAACTGCTGGAAGTCTATTGACTCCATGGCTTCTAAGCCAGGCCTGGCTGGTCATCTGAGCAGACAGCACTACAGTCACAAAAATAGACAAGAGGGATGAACAACCCCAGGGACAAAGGCTCTGCAATACACACATTAAATTCATGTGCCGTGTGGATGCTGTGAGATGCTGAGGTTGACCCCATGGGCAACAGGGTTTTTCCAGAAGGAAAATTTGAGTCTCATTGTCCTTGTCATTCAGGGCTGAATTTTCATAAGAAACTGACAGGGACCAGATCAACATTCCTTGCAATGACACAAAGTTAGGAAAGTGTCTTGTCTGGGGGTCCTATTCTAAGCTACCACAGGACCAAGGTTCCACCCCCGGGCTCCCACAAGTCTCTGAGACTCCTCCCGAATCCTCCCCAGGGTCCTGAGACCACCTTGAATTGTATGACGTTAGAGAGGTGGCATTTCATACTTAGTTTCCCCAGATGCACCACCTAAAAGCCAGGAAAACTCAGAGAGAATTAGGCGACCTCCTGGAGCTCTCCAAGATACTTCTGGCTCTTTTCTTCTTCTTCTTCTTCTTCTTCTTCTTCTTCTTCTTCTTCTTCTTCTTCTTCTTCTTCTTCTTCTTCTTCTTCTTCTTCTTCTTCTTCTTCTTCTTCTCCTTCTCCTTCTCCTTCTCCTTCTCCTTCTCCTTCTCCTTCTCCTTCTCCTTCTCCTTCTCCTTCTCCTTCTCCTTCTCCTTCTCCTTCTCCTTCTCCTTCTCCTTCTCCTTCTCCTTCTCCTTCTCCTTCTCCTTCTCCTTCTCCTTCTCCTTCTCCTTCTCCTTCTCCTTCTCCTTCTCCTTCTCCTTCTCCTTCTCCTTCTCCTTCTCCTTCTCCTCCTCCTCCTCCTCCTCCTCCTCCTCCTCCTCCTCCTCCTCCTCCTCCTCCTCCTCCTCCTCCTCCTCCTTCTTCTCCTCCTTCTCCTTCTCCTTTTCTCCTTCTCCTCCTTCTCCTCCTCCTCTTCCTCCCCCTCCCTGATCCTCATCCTTATCTTCCTCTTCCTCTTCATCTTCTTTTTTTTTTCTTTTTTAAATCGGTCAGTGCAAACCCTGCAAGTTGCTGACATCCAGACTCTCCTCATGAGGTCTGGGTAACAAAAGAGACCATACTTAACAGCCGCTACCCCCAACCCCACCCCCAGTCCCTTCTGTGATGACACTCAGTTAAGACACACTGCTCTCTGGCCAGCTCCTGTCTCCTCCTGGACCCTTGCCCTCCACACCAGGCGTCTTAGGCTGATACAATAGTCAGCGGACCACATTACGGGGCCAACTCTGTCAGTCTCCACTTTGCCTCTATATGACCTTAACTCCGCTAATCTCCTGGACCCTGATCTCTTCTATTCTCTGCAGGAGACAAGAATATTTACCTGTAACAAAGCTCTCTGAGCCCCTTAGATAAAAAGCTTTGTGTTAACAAAGCTGAGTTGAAAGTGGATTCTTTTTGTAATGGACCAGCACGACAGCATGGGGTCTTCAGTGTTCTTCAGTGTCTCCTCCTCCTTCCCCTCCTCTGCCCACACTCTGGAAGGTGCCTGGTCAGCCCTCCCCACTCTCTCTGGGTTAATCCACTACTTCTGGGTTTACATAGGTCCTCCTTCCGCATTTGGGGGAGCCCAAACTTTCAAACTTCACAGTGATTTTAGTGCCCGGGTAATTATTTCCAGGAAGCAGCTAATAATTCCATTCACTAGGCTGTTAACACCAGAAAGGTACTTCACTATTTATGATCTACCAAGCTGGCATTGTCTGGGGAGGGGGAATGGGACACACATAGGTGGAAAGAAAGAAAAAAAGAATGGCTGCAGTGCCACCTTTAAGCAGAATCCACATTAAGGAGGTAGGTTTAGCTGGGACACCACGTGACTTCCCAAACTTGGACTCAGGTTTGTGACTGCCACGCTGAGGATTTTCTTGAGACATTGTTTTGTTTTGTTGTTGTTGTGGGGTTTTTTTTTACATGTAGGTATCTCCAGGTGTGGGATTCTCTCGGGGACTGGAGTGGGGCAAAGGGACAGTTTGCTTCGCTGCTCAGTTACTCCTACTAAGCAGCTGGACCCTGTGACTACGCATCTGAAACCACACTGAGAGCAGGGGTGCAGGGTGACAGACGTGAAGCTGCAGTTTCTTATAGATGCTAATTTAGACATTAGTATAGCCCCAGCTCAGAAACAATGTGAATCTACACACACACACACACGCACACACATGCACACACACACACAAATGCACATAAGCACATACACACACATACAGGCAAACACATACACACACATGCACATGCACATACCAGCACATGCACACATGAACACACACACACATGCACATGTGCACACACACTCACAGGAGCACCCACATGCACAGGCACACATATTCTCACGTTCACACGCACACCCACGCATATGCATACACGTACAATGTACATGCATATACTAGCACACACACGTGTGCACATGCACACGCACATGCACACACGCACACGCACATGCACACACGCTCATGCATGCTCCAAGGAAGGGGAACAAAGGGAAAGGAAAGGAAAGGTAACTTCTCAGCTAAAGGCCAGGGAGAGATCAGAAGTCCATGCTACCTGACTCTAGTGCTCAAGTCAAAGAGAACTGTATGAGACTACAATCCTCCTCTTGGAAACAGAGAAGGATGCTAAAGAGACACAAACATAGGGCATCTTTTTCTCCCTGCTCACCAAGTCCTGCTTTGGCCTGGAGCCCTGTTGACCTTCTCTGCCCCATGTCTCTCTCTGCACAACAGAGACCTCCTTAACTGCCCCCAAGTGGCAGCAAACATGGCGGATCCTCCTTGCCCTAATGGAGGATGAAATGAGGCAAGAATTATAGAGAGGAGAGAGCCATCCACAGGGCTTCTTCAACCATCTGCCTGAAGTATGAAAGAAACTAACCAAGTCTGTATGAAGTCCTTGGCATGCTCTCAAACAAACCATGAATGAAATCAGAGTCACAGGGGAGGAAGGTGGGGGAGCAATCTCTGAGAATTAAGCTATAGAAGAACATACCACCCAGGCTTCCTATTGGCCTCTAGGTAGCACACAGGATACTGTGTTGCCAAGGATTTGAAAATTCAATCGCTGTTCAAACCGGAGCGCACAGAAGTCAGCCAGAACCTAAGCAGTTTGGCTACTTGCAAAAAAACAGGAGATTGAAATTAGAACTGCAGATGTACAACTTTCTACTAAAAATGTCTAGAGTGTAGCACAGAATTGCTCCCGATACCCAAAGCAGGAGAATCTCAAGTCAAATAGGAAACGACAACCAACAGATGTCAAGCCCAAGAGGACACAAACCCTGGGAAGTTACTTGATGTGAAGGAAGCAATGGAAGGTTCAGGAAAGAGATAGAAGACCGGGAAATGAGCTGGATGGGAATTGAGTGGTGGTAAAAAAAAAAATACTACCCTGAGCAAAAAGCCCAAGGGACGGGTTCTGTGGGCATAAAGAAGCAGGGGCCTTGAAGGCAAGTCCACAGAGGCAATCTAAACAACAGAGAGATTTTTCCAAGAAGGAATAAAGTGTTGAGAACCTTCTAGATAACAACAACAACAACAACAACAACAGAAATCTAATGTCAGGTTCATTCAAAGTTCCAGAGGAGAGCATGAAATTGAAAATAATTTTTTTGAACAAACTAACAGAGGACAAATCCCATCAGTTTGGAAAATGATGCAAATCTATGTTTTTGAGTGTTGTAAACTCTGCTTTTGAAGAGTTAACAACCAAGGGACATCTTCATCAGAACAGCTATAATTATTTGCAAGAACTCCCCTCCCCCAGGTTGAGCCAGTTGACTGTTGATGTTCCTCACAAAGGGTGTGGATGTGACAGGTAACTGGATCCTAAGATTCTAGCTGTTCCTCCTGCTCAGTTATATTGTAGCTCTAATCCTAATAGCCGTTGGTCTCAGGATCCCCAAAGGTACTGTAGTATATAGACTATTGATATTTAACTGAAGGGAAGACTCTATGAAGCTAGGGGAAGGCTCGATCCATGTTGGGGTGAGGCTTTCTGGGTATGGCTGTTCTGATGTCACCTATACTTCAGAGAGTACTCCCTCATAATGCTCCATAGAGAGGCCTAACAGACTCATTGTCTTCTCAAGTTGGACTTTAGCAGAATAATATTTGGGGGACTTATAAGAGCTGGGTAGTGGCCCAGGAAAGGAATTCCCAAAACCTGAAGAAATACAGTGAGCCTCAAACATAAATAATATAACGATGTACCTACAGACACGTTGTTGTCAATCTTATAATACTTAAATGCACACACAAACAAAGAATTAAAACAGCCAGGTAGAATCTACTTCTTATGCACTGGGGTGGGAGTGGGGATACCCAACTGATGCAGACTTCTAAAAATCAAAAATTGTGGAAGACATAAAGAACTGTCACATTTGTAAAGAAAAGACCTAACAACTATAAATTCTATATACAAAGAAATAATATGTATTCATGCCTGGAGGAAACAATAAATATTTATACAGAGATCCCTCGAAAATAACATAGATATGTGAAGGTGGAATTTAAAAAAAAAAGTTAAATGGTCTACAAGAAGACAGGGAAAGAAAACCAGGAGTAAAAAGCAGAGGCAACAGGTAGAATAGCTGCAACAAAGTGTCAGACTCAAATCTCATGATATGAAAATAATTGCACTAAGTATAAGTGGCCTAAACACACCAATTAAATGGCAGAGACCCACTTTGAACATCATGACGGTGAAGTGAGTTATACAATTCTATCCAAAGAAAGCAGTAATGACTACATACCTATGAGAGAAAGTGAATCCGGAGCAAAACAAATGTGACCTAACTTATTGTTGAAATGGGCACTTCAAAAGATGAGTTTTGCATGGTAGCCCACAAAATTTAAGTATCTCCCGTGTTTCTTCATAAACTCTAAAGTGCCCCTGCCTCTTTGTGAATTCTTCAAGTCCTTGACACCATTAGGGAACTAATTTCTAGAGCCAAATAAACTTCATAGTTCATTAAGTTAGCAGACTCGGTTGGCTTTCATTCTTTCGGGGAACACGAAGAGGCTTTCAGATGAGGATATCACAGACAATGGGCAAATGAGGCTCACCGCCCAACACTGCTGGTAGGCATTTCCCTCAGCGTCTTCCAACCCTGTCTCCTTTTCTTTTTCTCTGTGATGTACTCATCTGTAGGTTCCTGAACTTACGGTTTTCAAATACACTCATCTTATTCTGACAGTCTTTGGGGAGGGGATTAGACAAAAGGTCTTGTGGAGGGAAGCCATCCCTCCATCTCCAAGATGCGTCCCCAGCCCCCTTTGACATTTTGAGATAGACACCATTGCCAAGACAGGCCACAAACCTGCACTCTATTGCTTTAACCTTCCAAGTAGATGAGATTGCAGACACACAAACACCAGGTTTGGCTCCAGCAGTCCTTGAGTTTGTTATTTCAGCTGACCAGCTCTTCCTTTGGATGTTGACTTAAAAGTCACCCATTAATGAATTTTTTTCTGAATTTTCTCATTTAAAATTACCTTCCATCATTCACCCAAGTCCACAATTTATATTTTCCCACAGCTCTTACTACCATGCGACAATACTTATGTGTGCTAATGTGGTATCTCTCTCCCACACATATATAAGACTGACAAATCTAGAGGGGTTATAAAATGGACCCTGTCCAGTACTGTTACCCCAGCAGCTAGCATGTGCTATATAGTACTAGTTCAAGAAACGCTTGTAGAATAAATGTTGAAAGTGGGGAAAGCGCCTCCAAGGAAAGGTCATTAGTTGTTACAATTTTACATATAGGCTGAAAAGTATCCATGCGTAAGAGAACAGGAGATAAAATCAATTATTTCTAATCATGAGTAATAGCAAAAACAAATAGGCACATTCTATGGTTGCTGATGCACTTCCCCTGTTACTTTTTTGCTCATTAATTTGATATTGGTATATTAATAATAAAACCTTGTTTCTCTGTAATGGTTTTCCTTTTTTTGTTGTTGTGATGTTATATACCACATGTGCAAATAGTATAGCCTGATTGTATCTTCATCATCTTCACTTCATCACATTTGCTGTGGTGCATTCTTTGTCTATAGCAACATGCCAGGATGTTCCATATGCATAAATTGAGTCAGTGAAACACTAGACAGCCACAGGTTGTGAGTAATCACCTGTTGGCTCTTGGAAGGAAGGAAGGAGGAAGAAAGGAAGAGGGAGTATGACATAAAGGAAGGGTGAAGGAGGGGTAGAAGAAGGGGCTTTTCTGTGCTGTACCTGTCACCCAGCTCCTTCATTGTCTTCACATCTGAGACATGCCCCTCCCCCCTCCCCGCCCCAGCATTTGCATCTGCATGCATGCACCACTCCAACTGTGCTGTGCTGCTATGACAAAACACCACAAACCAAAATGAAGAGAGAGTTTAATTCACCTTAGGATTCTAGAGGGAGAGTCCACCCTGCTAGGGGAACCATGGCAACAGACAGTGGAGGCAGAAAGATGAGCAATCACATCTTCAACCACAAATAGGAAGCAGGAAGAGTAAAGTAAACATGGTGTAAACAGTTAAAGCCGACCCCAAGTGGTGTGCTTCCCCCAGCAAGGCTCCACTTCCCAATGGACACATAAACTCCCTAAACAGCACCTCTAATTGGAAACTGAATGTTCATCTTTCTCCCTTTGGTGTACTCTGACCTGTGACTTCATCCCCTCGCCTGCCAAATGAAGAATTAATCTCTTTAGTTTAAAGATGAAGCTACAGCTCAGGAAGGTTTGATAACCTGCTCAAGGCCACACAGTTAACCAGAAACACCTTTGGGGGAGCCCTCGTCAGGTCAATTCCTCATGACCAGCATTCCTCCACTCCTTTTCCACTGCTCCATCCCTACTACCTTTGAAATTGAAGTCTTAGTTTCCCCCTTAAATGAGTAAGTATCAGAGACCATGGAATCCCTGGTTTTATATTAACATCTATCTATCTGTCTGTGTGTCTATCCACACACCCACCCACCCAGCGACCCCACCCAAGTATGTATGTATGTATGTATGTATGTATGTATGTATCATCTATCTATCTATGTATTTATCTATGTATCTATGCAATTCTGTATCTATTTATCTTATCCATATATCTATGCATGTCTGAATCTATTATTCTATCTATCTATCTATCTATCTATCTATCTATTATTCTATCTACATATCTATGTATCTATGTATCTATTATTCTATCTCTCTATGTATCTATTTATGTATCTAGCGATAATTCTCTCTCTCTCTCTCTCTCTCTCTCTCTCTCTCTCTCTCTCTCTCTCTCTCTCTCTATCATGTGTGCATGCCCATGAGTGTACCACAGTGCACATGTGGAGGTCAGAGGATGACTTGTGAGAGTCAGTTCTCTTTTTCTATCATGTGCATCCTAGGGGAATTGAATTCAGGTCTTCGTTCTTGACTGCAAAGTGCCTTTACATGCTGAGCCATCTCTTGAGCCCCTTTATTTTTAACACGCAGATACAAATTGCTGAGCACAGTGCTCAGCACGCAGCAAGCACTCAGTCAACATTCTTGATTGTGATTGCCCAGACTGACAGCGAGCATCCATCCAGCGCTGGCCTCCTTTCTCCGGGTCTCTAACTTGCGGGAAACCTCATCAGAAGGGGCATCTTTAACTGAACAACTCTGAGCACTACCTCTAAATATTTAATGAATTCCTGAGGCTCTTGGAGAGTGGAGTGAGAAACGTCCTGTAAAAATCTATTAGTGCTAATAAAATACCAGCCAACAGGCTACCCATTACCAGCAATTAAAGTTTCTAAGAAGGTCAAATAACCCTCTGCAATGATTTGTGTGTATCCCTCTCTTTGTTTTATGTAAGCAGGTATTATTTTTCTGTTTAAGGTCCTGGCCCCTTGGTCCATGCTCTCACCCAGTTCCAACTGATGTTTTCAGACACTGAGGAGGCATCTGTAGTCTCCACTCAGGCCTCACGGTCCCATCAAGAACCCAGTGTAGACATGTGGATCCCAAGCTACAAGCCATGCCTCCGATATTAAGAGGTGCTGCAGACAGCACAGCTGGAGGAGGAGGAGAACCACATCTAAGCATTCTGACGTCAGACACGAAGCTACAGGATTCACAGTTTGCTCTGTTGGGTTTCAGTCTTGTTTGATCTGGAATTTCCTCACTGTTTCCCCCGATTCCTCCACTTTGGGAATTATAATGTATATTCCGTGCCATTGTATGTTGAAAATATATAATTTATTTGTTTATTTATCTACTTATTTATTTATTTACTTTTGATTTTTCAGGGAGTTATAATTAAGAGATGGCCTTGAGTCTCAGGAAATACTTCGGACTTTTAAATAGCAGTGAGACTATGAAGGAGTATGGGGACTTTTGAAGTTGGAATAAATGCATTTTACATTATGAGATGGCTACTAGTCTATGGGGGCCAGGGCATTGAATGTGGTGGTTTAAAGGAAAATGCCCACCCCTTCACCCCCCCTCCCATCCCGCTCATATAGTTGAATGCTTGGTCTATAGCTGTTTGGGAAGGAGTAAGAGGTGTGGCCTTGATGGAGGAGGTATGTGGGGGGCATGGGTTTTGAGGTTTTGAAAGCCCACACTACTCTCAGTTAGCTTTCATCGCCTGGTGATTCTTTCTCAAGATGTGAGGTCTTAGCTGTGACTCAAATGTCAGGCCTGCCTGTCTGCTAACATGCTCCCGGCCATGAAATTGTAAGAAGCCGATAAAATTTTTTTCTATAAGTTGCCTTGGACGTGATGTCTTATCTCAGCAATAGAGAAGCAACTAAGATGTTCACAGAAAAGTTGCAACAGCCGGAGGTTTGGGAGGACTGTGGAGAACAGGACTTTCCTTTGTACACGTAACTCCCAGCGTCTGCAGATGCTTTGTGCACAAAACCTATACAGGATCAAGCCAGCCCAAATCCTAGCACAGAGAGGAAAGGGAGTCATAAAATCCCACTGCTGGGTTGAAATATTGACAACTGGAGGCAACCAGGAAAGGAGGAATGCCAGTTTTCATCAGGGATGAGGACCCTATAGGTTGTCCACACACACACATGCGTAGCGCAGCAGCACCATGCCACTTAGTGGGCTTAGGAAAACAAAACTAAACAAAACAGTGCATGAAGTGATGGAGAGAATATGGAAAGGATCAGAGAGGAGAGGGTGTGTGTGATTTGCTCAATGCACACTATACACATGTGCGGACGTTTCAACCAATAAAACGGACAGTCCCAAAGGATACCTTCTGACTGGGAATCCCTTGCTTGTACTCGAAGAAAAGGATGAAAAGAATCTCTCTCTCTCTCTCTCTCTCTCTCTCTCTCTCTCTCTCTCTCTCTCTCTCTCTCTCTTATTGGTAAGCATTGGGAAGAGAATCCACATTAAGATTCTAGGTTGTCAGCTTGACCCATTTGAAAAAGGGGAACTCAAATGCTGACTCTCGTCCATCAGATTGGCACGTGCTGGAAGCCCGTGGTTTGTGCAGCTGCTGGGTGACAGGCTTTTTCTAGGGAGACAACACACACACACACACACACACACACACACACACACACACACACTTGCTCACCTCAGAAAGGAAGACCACAACAGATCAAAGCTATGATTTTCCAATCACATGTCCAAATTGGTGAACTAATGAGTTTTGTTGAGCTTACTTACATGAGCAGAAGTGACTCAAAGACAGTTACATCACCAGAGCCCACACTAGCATGAATGACAGCTCACCAAAGCTGGGAAGTTGGAGCACAGGGCAGCTCAATCCCTTGTAGAGAGTGCTTTCCAGGAGTGTCAGTTGGCTTGAGCCTCTTCTAGACAGCTCCATTCTCACTTCTGTCCATACTGATTGGTCACAGCCTACATCTTACCCTTCCTCAAATGCAAAAGGGTCTGGATGTGTCTCTTCTTAGCATGGAAAAGAGACCCAGACACTGGTGATGGCAAACGGTGCTGGTCACCACACTCAATCAATATTTACTTAATAAGAGCTTGAAGTGATGGCTCCTCGGGTAAGAGTACCCACTGTTCTTGTGAAGGACCAAAGTTCAAGTCCCCACACACTTTATCAGGTGGTGCACATCTAGTTGTCCCTCCAACTCCAGGGAGAATCTTACAACCTCGTATAATATCCATGAGCAACTACCTTCCCATGCCCACGCCCACGCCCTGTGTGAGAGCCCAGGGTAGACAAAGCAGGTAGGGAGTCGACAAAGTCTGGGGCTGTCTCCTCCATGAGGCAGGGGCATTACTTTGTTTACTGCTGTGCCCCCAGTGCTGGCACAGGATGCTGCTCACCAAATGCTTGCTCACTGAACAAATGCAGAAATGAACCACTGGAGATGCTAGTGACCTTTCTCATCTCTGTCACAAAATACTCAGCAGATGCCCCCTCCCCATTAATCAAGAGGGAAAAAAATCTTTCTTAAAAACTGTGCTCAAGCCGGGCAGTGGTGGCACACGCCTTTAATCCCTGCACTTGGGAGGCAGAGGCAGGCAGATTTCTGAGTTTGAGGCCAGCCTGATCTACAGAATGAATTCCAGGACAGCCAGGGCTATACAGAGAAACCCTGTCTTGAAACAATACAAAACAAAACAAAACAAAACAAAACAAAACAAAACAAAACACAAAACAGAACAACAACAACAACAAAACCAAAAAATGCTCAATACACTATGACTAGAGGCTGATCTATTGGAACCCTTGCTATACCCTAGCTATTGGTCTACGTAGCAGATTGTCCAGATACGTCCCTTAGTGTTCAAAGAGACCCTCTGCAGTACATGCAAGTGTGGTTCCCACTGTGCAGAACAGCAACAAGAGGCCAGAGAAGCTAAGCCACTTATCTGAGTTCACACAAATGCTTCAGATCCACTCATTTAGGCCCTCTAGCATCCACTCCCCAATGCAAGCTGTCTGTACCTAGGTTGGCATATCAGCTCCTGACCAGGTATGCACCAGACGGAACATCCCATGCACAAGAGTCACTGGGGAAGGAATGGCTAAGCAGGACATAACTGTTTTTTTTTTTTTTTCCTGAGGGTCTGTGACAGAATGATTTGGGGTAAACAGATGTAGTCTGAGATGTTCGTTGAGTTCGACCCTGAAGCAGGAAGAGCTCCTTACACCAGCAAATGGAGGGAGCAGACAAAGCCTGAGACTGTCTGCTCCATGAGGCAGGGGCATTGCTTTGTTTATTGCAGTGCTGGTACAGGGTGCTACTCACTAAGTTGGCTTGCTCAGTGAAGAAACAAAGTGAACCACACGAGAGGGTCGATGACCTTTCTCATCTCTGTGGCAAAAGCAGGGCAGGAACAGTGTGCAGTGGTTTGGTTCCTCGCACATGGGAAGAACACTATGGTTGTGGGAGTGTGTTGCAGCAGAGCCTCTTTTTCCTCTGGCAGATGGAAAGCCAGGGGTGAGTTTCAGGAAGCAGAAAAGGAGAAGAGACTCCTAAGGACCCATCTGCAGGATCCTATTTTCTCCAGGTAGGTCCCACCTCCTAAAACGTTCCCCAAACCTCCCTCAAATAGCCCCACCAGCTGGAAAGGGGGGACTCCACCCAGCAGCCTGTGGCAAACACTTCAAAGTCAGACCGCAGAACCAGGATGTGGTGGAGTACAGTCTCAGTGACTCCAGCTGTCATGATCTGACCATATTGGAGAACGTGGGAGGGGAGCCATCTTGGATTAGCTATTAGCAATATACAGAAACTCCCATCTCAGGTTTAAGCTGGCACACAGAGGCATCTAAATTCCCAGGCGGGTATCTTCCTGGGGACCTGTTAAGCTGTAAGAAGGCCAGGCTCCCTCATGGGCTTTTCTTCCTCTTCAGGTGCAGGATCGGGAGGGGCCCCCAGCTGTTTCTGATCACAAATCCTTCGGTTTGGGAGATGGCAACAGATGAATGGGCTGTGGAGGATGGACCTGAGAAGATGCCCCACTTGCAAAGCAATTGCTGGGGCTTCACTGAGACAGAGGAGTGGAATTTTATCTCTGCCAAATCCCCCAAGCTTAGAGAGAAGACTTCATTCTCTTTGCAGAATTTATTTTGCTAAGCCCTGGCCTTCTCCAGCCACGCAACTCTATGAAAACGGTAATGAACATCAGATGGGGGGGCGACCTCTCCTCCCCTTTATTTTAATGGGGGTTGGATTTACAACGTCCTTTTAAAATATAATCTACTTATTTGGTCACTGGTGTTTTGGAGGCCTTCTCGGGGAAGGGAGCTGTTTTCATGTTGGCGTCTTGGTGTATGGGCCTCTCTTGGCAGATCTTTTGTGGATGATGTAAAGGCTAAGACATGTATCTAACACAGACACACACACCATTCTTCAGCTCTGGTTCTCATGTGCATGAACCCATCATACATAAGGCCTTTGAGGATCTGGTCTCAACTGTATCATGCCCAGTAGGGCAACAACCAAACACTGAACTTTTGTTTGAGATGTGACTTTGCCCCAAAGTGCACACGTGTTGCCTTTAAGGGCATCACTGAGCTGTGGGATGTCACTGGGAAGGACAGTACTTGCACAGGGCGGAATGTGGCTAGGTGTACAGATAGGTAGGTGCAGAGAGCTGAATCACGAACTTGAAGTCCTGCGTGGAGACTACAAGTCCATGTCTCAAAGAACAAATGGAGCGAGGCCATGATATCAGGTAACATGCGAATGAATCGATCACGTCAGCTCACATGCAAGATATCATGAATCTAATGTGTCAGCTAACATACATGAGGTCATGAATCCACCCTGTGAGCTAACATACATGATGTCATAAATCTAACATATGTGATGTCATGAATCTACCATGTCAACTAACAGTGTTGTGAACTCATGATACTACTTGTCAGCTAACATGCCATGAGGTCATTTCCAAATTCTGTGACAACATGCCCTAGATTATGCCCTAGGCAGACAGTGATAACTGATTTGGCAGACATTACTAATCACACATGAGCAGCAGAAGGTGCAATACAACCCACTTGGTTTCCTCAATTTTCATCTACTTAAATGAATTATTCTTGAACACTAACTCTGTCAAGTGCTACATCTCCAAATGTAGTGGGAATTGAGGTCCTCAGGGCAGGTAGTCGCTGAGCCCAGATGTCTGCCCACCGGGTCTACTGTGCCTCTGAAAAGAGGCCATGTCCTCTGAAGAAAGGACAGCAGAGCTCTAGGAAATGGCACCCCATCTCCCCCATTTTCTTCTTCTTGCAAAAAGAGCAAAAAGGAACACCAACCAGAACCAGCCAAGAGCTCATTAATACACTTGACCTTCAGAGGAAAATTAATTCCAACTTCACACCTACCGGCTGTGTTGCTCAGCTCTGTCAAAACATTGGCATCATTAGGGTGAGGCTGACAAGGCTTTAGGGGACAAGGAGTCTGCCACCTCTCTTTGCTGTGCTGAGTTAGTAGGAGCTGGCAGGAAACACAGAGCTGCCTGGCCTGTCAGAGCCCTACATGGATCAGGCCTTCCTCTGCTGCCTCTGGGTATTGGTAACCCTGTCACTGGTCTATGAGTCTCACCAGGCTCACCATGCAGGCTGCAGAGGGGCAGCCTTCCAGGCCCTGATGCTGGAGAGTTGACTGACTCTGTGTGTGTGTGTGTGTGTGTGTGTGTGTGTGTGTGTGTGTGTGTGTGTAAACATGTGTACATGTATGTGTGAATTGGTGTTTGTATGTGTGTACACATGTGTATATGTGTGTGTATGGGTATTTGTGTGTATACGTAAGGGGTGTGTATATATATTTTTATATGTATGTGTGTTTGTGTGTATGTGTGTGCACATGTGTATGTGTGTATGTCTGTGTGTACACATGTGTATTTTTATGTGTGTGTGTGCTCTGTGTGAGGAGGGTGGCATGTGTGTGTGTATACATATATATATATATATATATATACACATACATATATGTGCGTATGTGTACAAGTGTGTATATGTGTAGGAAAGGGTGTGTGTGTGTACATGTATATAGATACATGTGTGTTTATGTGTGTAGATATGGGTATTTATGTGTTGTGTGTGTGGAGGGTGGGATGTGTATATGTATATGTTTGTGTGTGTGTAAACATGCTCTGCCCGGTGCTACCATCCAGCCCAGTGGCACATGTATCTCCATTCTTATCAATATTAACTGCTTATAAACAGAAACAAGTCCAGGTAGGCAAACACATCTTTTGAAAATATTTTTACTAACATAGGTTATTAATTATATATAATACTGGGTCTCATTGTGTTTTCACATATGTGTAATGTATTTTGATCATATTTACCCTCCAACACAGACCCAGACACACATGCACACACACAGATGCACAGACACACACACATACACAACCCCATCTTGTCCCCTCCTGCAGATCCATTTCTTCTTCCCAAGTAACCCTCCCTCGGCTTTCCTATGTTTTCCAGACCCAAGTGAGTTTCATTAGGGATGCTCACAGGGACATGGGTAAGGGGTTATTTACAGAATCATGCCTACATTCCTGATGACTGTTGTATTGAGGGAAATGTCTCTTCCACCCTCAGCAATCTTATTAACCACCTACACAGCCTCAGAGAAAGAGGGCTATCAGCCCCCTTCCCCTCCATGATAGAAAGTTTATGAGCTCAGCCACATGCAAGCCTTGGGCACCTAGTCACAGCTGCTCTGGGTCAAAGGATGACTAGCCATGACACACCCAGGAGACAGTGTTACACAGCCTTCTACCCAATCCTTCCCGCTGAGGTCTGCCCAGGCTCTCTTATGCGCCGCTGGGGAGCACTTGATACAGATGTAGCATAGATGACTGAGCTTCCATCCCACAATCCCTTCTCATCATATGGGTCACACGAGTTAAAAAATAAAAAGGAGAGCTCTATCTTCACCAAGTACCATTGTACACACTATAGTGGGGGAGTAGGGAGAAAGCAGAGGAAGGGGAAAGGGGAGTGTTGGAGAAACTTTGTTTCATTTGTCAACTCTAAACATTTGCTATAAGGTACTCATTGGTTCTGTGTGGCGATGGATTCTGGGACTTGCTCCGGCTTAGTGAGAAGAGGTAGTTGATTAGTGATGTCTGCCACAGACACACACAATGCAGAGGGTTGCGTCACTCCTGCCATTTAATTGCCAGAGGCAGCATATCATATCCCACAGGATCCGGTGCTTGATGGACTTGTTCTATAGGTGGGAAAGGAGGGGAAGAAATTGAGGCAGAGGTAAGTAAGACGCACACAAGGGAGCAAAGAGCCTATGAGGGACATACAAGGTTGGGGGGATGGTCGGGCTTGATCTCTGAGCTGCGGGAATGCCACAGGCCCTGGAGCTGTGTATTCAGGTGCTTGGCTCTGGACCAAATTCACCTTTCTGAAAAATCACCTGCTAGGAAGCACCACCACCACCCCCTAGAAAGTTCAGGAACTCTTGGCTAAGACTGGAACTCAGAATCATAGAAAGCAATGGAAATGTGTAGAACACAGGAAGGTGATGGCTCAAGTTTAAGGGCAAGGACAGAGGCAGAGGAGGATGAGTTTGGGTTGGGACCCACCAGGAATTCTGTCCCCACTCCTGGGGTTTGAGAGGAGGGCTCAGTGGGAGTAGCTTAGCTACTGAGGTGTTAGGGTCTGAGACCTCCAGAGCCTGTGTAAAAAAAAGCCAGGCGTGGCAGTTGTGCCTAAAGCTTGCTAGTCATCCAGGCAGCCTAGTCAAGCCAGTTTGGTGAGAGACTCTGTCTCAAAAATAAGGTGGAGAATGACTGAGGAAGACATTGGACAAGATGATGGAGGAGGGGGTTGTGGAGAAGAGTAAGAGTAAGGGGAAGGAGAAGGGGAAGAAGGAGGAGGTGGAGGAGGAGGAGGAAGGGGTGATGATAATGATGATGATGAGGAGGAAGAAGGGTGATGATGATGAGGAGGAAGGGGTGATGATGATGATGAGGAGGAGGAGGAGGGGGGAGGAAGAAGAGGAGGAGGAGGAGGAGGAGGAGCAGGAGGAGGATGAAGAGAAAGAGGAGGAAGAGGAGGAGGAGGAGGAGGAGGAGGAGGAGGAGGAAAGAGAAGGGTGAACCAAGGACATCTAGCATCCAGGGAGGCATGTTCTGATAAACACAGTGCCTTAAAAGCATCTTTCCTATATTATACAGTAACCTGCCAGTCATATTGTCCCTCCACACCCCTCTCCCTGTCCCTTCTCCAGAATAATGAGAAGAGAAAGGTCCTTACACCCTTAAACAAAATCTCCAGAGTTCAGGGTCTGAGGAGGACTTGGCCTTACTGTAAAAAGGCCTGGAAGGGACATGAAGAGGAGCTGGAGACTCTTAGGCACTGGCTGTGGGGAGGAAGCTGCTGACCCCCTGTCTCCACACTTGAGAGGTGACAAGGGCTTGTCCCAGGGAGCAAAGCCTGGAGATGCTAGGAACAGATTTGTCAGACGGAACACATAGAAACCCGTCGGAGCACTGAAGTTCAGCTCAGCCATATTCATTTCCATTTCTGGCTGGGGTTCGTGGGGAGGAGAGGAAGTCCTCTTTTTATTTGCTATGGTTTTAGTTTGATTTTTCACTGTATCGCTTTCTCTGAACGGGAAAGGGGGCCCCTCAGGTGAATGGCGAGGAACCCCAGATCAGGCCTGGCTTATATTCACTTAACTTTCTCATGTTTCCAGCTTTGGTTCTCATAACACAAGCTGTCTTATTGTATAAAAAGTCCCCCCAACCCTCGAATCCTGGTGGACCCTCCAAGCGTCCTGCTTCCTCTGCCTGGTGTGTGAGCCCCACAAACATAACAGTCAAGAATTCCCTAAAGTGATCGAACCCAGCACACAGAGACAGACAATAATAGCGTTCCTTCATTTCGCTCAGCGCTATGCACCACCACCCCACCCCACCCCCTACTCCCCCCTGCACCCACGCAGCGCCATAAACCATTTGATTTAGGATATTCGATGCTGCCGGTGAGGAGAGCGTCATGTAAGATTTGCTTTGCGGCTTCAATCTTCTCACACTGTCATTAAAAATGATTTATAGGTGAGCCCAAACCTCAGTAACACTGTAGCTGGGGTGGAGGTATTGGGAAGGGGCTGGAAGGAATCGGATTTCCAGGCAGCCTCCTGGGCTACCCAGAGTCTCAGAAGATGGAGGGTGGGAGCCTCCAGCGCCGTGTTCCGAGGTGAGGAACACGTGTTCCTGGCGGGGCTGGAAACAATGAGGCTTTGTCGGGCACAGCAACGGCCGGTTTCGGGACGGGCCTTCTGGGACACTTTGTAAGATGTCGGCTGACCCATTTCAAACTCGATTTGGAATGGGGCGCTGTCAGGTGTTTAATGGCATGGAGGCCTGATCCATGTTTTACATTTGTTACGGGCCTGATACACGTGAAAGCAACCTAAGGAGGCCAGCCTGTTGCTGATTCCTCGCCTACAGAAGAAGAAACGGAAGTTCAGAGAAGGGCAGCGTCTTGTTCACCACGCGAGGCGCGGAGCCAGGGTCATTTATTTGATTTCAGACAGATTTTGTATTGACTCACTTATTCGTGTACGTCTGTAGGCACAGCGCGTGTGCAGAGTTAGATGACAATGTAGGGGAGCTGGTTCTTCCCTTTCAGTATCTGAGTTCTGGGCACTGGACTCAGGTCATCAGGCTTGACAACACGCGTGTGTGTTTTAGCTACAGAGCCTACTTGCTAGGCAGAATTCTCGGACTCCTCCTCCATTCTCCTTCCCATTCCTTCTCCCTCCTCTTCCCCCTCTCCCTCCCCCTCTCCCTCCCCCTCTCCCTCCCCCTCCCCCTCCTCCCCTCCTCCTTCTCCTCCTCTTTTTGCTGTGGCTGTCCTGGAACTCCATCTGTAAACCAGGCTGGCCTCAATCTCAGAGACCCTGCCTCTGCCTCTGAGTGCCACCATCTCTCTCTCTCTCTCTCTCTCTCTCTCTCTCTCTCTCTCTCTCTCTCTCTCTCATGCTAGGGAGCAAACCCACGGCAATACACGTACTAGGCCAAGTTTTCTATCACAAAGCTACATTTCCAGTCATGTGGAGACAGGTTTTGAAACCAAACAACTGGGCTACAAAACTCATGTACGTAACCAACTGTCCCACACTGAGCCACAACTAGGGTCTGAAGAGATGGCTTGGGGTAAAGTACTTGCCATGAAGGCATGAGGACCCATGTTTGAGCCCCCAAGCCCACCAAAAAAGCTAGGTGTTTGTAATGCCAGTGATTGGGAGTTGAAGATGAATGGACCCCTGACCAGCTGGCTAAGCTTTAGATGAGCTGCAGGCCAACAAGAAGTCACAGCTCAAAAGCAAGATAGATGGTAGCCACAGAGTAAGGTCTGATGTGCTCTGGCTTCCACACCTACACATACACAGTGTAACACACACACACACACACGACTCTAGCTAGACATGATGACACAACCTATAGTCCCAGATCATAGGAAACTGAGGCCGTAGAACTCTGAGAGTTCCAGGCCATAGTTAGCGAGGCTAACCCGGGATATATGATGAAGTCTTCTTGTCTCAAAAGATAAAAACAGTAAAGGAGCAACAGAGAGATTCTTCTTGTCCTCTCCCCTCCCCCACATCTACCCCTCTGCTGGGTGAAGTGGCCACTGTCTGCCATGTACAAGGGAGGCTTAGTGTCAGAACCCACCCCACCCCGTCCATAAGCCTGCATGGTTGGAGGTCTGCTTCATGTCATTTTACAGAGCTGAATTTCAGGGTCCCCTGAGTGGCAAGTAGCCATGAACAGAATGGAACTGAGCTAAACTGATCCTCAGACCCACCATTTCCAATGCAAAATGACTAGGCAGGTGTTGGGGCCTGAGGGTGGGGATGGACCACTGTCTTGAGGCCTTCTAGATGCATGCTGGGGCTTAGGGATTATAGAATGTGGGAGGGACTTGAGGTCTGAGACTTTTCTGAATGTGGACCCAGGACAGCTTCTTCTTTTGCTGTCGTTACTATTGGTGGGTTGTTAGGAGGGGATTGTTGCTAAGGAAACATTGCTACAATGTTGCTTGATGGAATTCTCTTTGTGCCCCATGTTTCCATTGTGGTTGTTAAATATCCCCTCTGTGTGCCTTCCCATTTTGCAGGAGATAAAACTGAGGCCCACACTGAGCCCCTGTGATGTGGCTCAGAGGTCTGTGCTCCATCCTGGGGGGTGCAGTCACCCCATTCTGCAATTTGAGAGAGAATGTTTCATTCCTTATTGGGGAGGAATGAAACCTCCCCAGGGTATAGAGGCAGTTGTTTGAGTGTCCAGCTGTGAATCATTCTGATTAGGTTTTGGCTGGGGGTGGGGGTTTTGCACAGCACTTGGAGAGGAGACTGAAGGCACAACAACCTCTGAACCCAGGGTAGGCTCAAAATGCAGCCCACAAGGTTGCTCAGCTGAGTGGGTCACTGGTTAGGAACGAAAGCCGAAACTGTAGTTCCGTACATGGGGAGGGGGTGTCTCAAAATACTCACTCTGCCTTTTGGGAGTTGGGGAAATCTGCAAGTAGGGACATAGGCAGTGTGAGTCTCAGTTTCCCCATCTGTCAAAGACAAATGGCGTATCCTCTAGGTATCTCCTCTCGTGGGGATTCCATGGGGTCGTGTCCACCAGAATTGAGTCAAGGTACCCCAGAAGCTGATGGTGGTTGCTCCTATCTGACACCCCTCCCCCACCACTTTCCCTGCAATTAAAACTGATGACATCATGTGTGTCATTGCAGCAATGGACGCTGGCCTTTTATTTACCAGACCTGACCTGATAAAGTGTAAGGTTACTGGGCACGGGTCTCCAAGGTGGCGTCAATCGGTCCACAGAGTGCTGGCCTTAGATGATGTCACCTCCCCTTTGCCTGTATCTCTTCCATGCCGGATAAGAACAGCGGTGGAGGCGATGGCGAATTCAACTAAGGGAAGCTGGAAAGAGAGAAAGAGGGAGAGGAAAAGAAAGAAGGAATAAGGCAGGTGGAGAAGAAAGGAGGTGAGAGGTGGAAGAGGGAAGTGAGGGAGGGAAAGAAGAAGGTGGGAGAGAAAGTTTGGTGACTTCTCACAGGTGTGGCACCCTTGGTGACATTTGCCAGCAATTGGCGGGCACCTCTTAGGTTCAGGACACCTGGTGTTACTTGGCCACATTTGTGATGAATGAGCTTTAGCAACAAGGAGAGTCTTAAAGGCTTAATCTTCACTGAGTTCACAGCGTTTCACCTTGCGAATCCTTGGCTGGTGTGGTCACAGCTGTCATTCTCAAGATCCTATCACAGGATAGAGTCAGGTCTGTCTTACCCTGTGCTTTGTCTCCAACATGCCACTGTCACAGAGGCTTGAGAATGGTTGCCAAATGAGGCCAATCACGGGACTGGCAGCAGAGGACCATATTGGGAAAAGGGGAAAGAGAAAAATGGAAACTGATTCATGGTTAGATGCTGGAGACTCTGGCTGTGTGTGGCCTTGTGTGTTACAGGTTCAGTGTTTGTATCAGTCACAACACCACACTGCAGTAACAAGCAGCCCTCACATTTTAGAATTGTAATATCAAACTTTTGGTGTTGCATTTTACACTACATGTTCACTTTGGTTTGGGTGATGAGGTGACTTTGTGAATGTATTGCTAGAGCCTCCCTAGAGGCCCAATCTCTGCCTGGGATTCCATTTTTGGAAAAGGTGAAGAGGTTGGGATGGGTGGCATACTGACTTTCACAGTCCCGCCTCCCCCCAAGTTCCCTGAAATCAATGCACATTACTTCTGCTGACACTTAACTGGCCAAGGACAGACGCCTGCTGTTCTGGTTAACCTTAATGATCAACTTGACACAGCCTAGAGTCATTGGAGAAACCTCAGTTGAGGAATTACCTCCATCAGATCAGCCCATGAACATATCTATGGGGTGTTTCTTGATTGTTACTCGGTGGAGGAGAGCCTAGCCCACTGTGGGCAGCACCATTCCCTAGGCATCTGGTTCTGGCCTGTATAAGAAAGATAGCTAGATAAGCCAGCAATCAGCATTCTTCAATGGTTTCTGCTCTAGCTCCTGCCTTAGCTCCTGCCCTGATTTTCCCCAGTGACAGACTATATATAACCTGGAAGTATAAGCCAAATTAGCCCCTTCCTCCTCAGGTTGCTTTGGGACAGTTGTTTGTTTTACCACTGTAGCGGGGATGTAAATGAGAACATATGCTAGTCCCAGTTTGAAGGGGATCAGAGAAACACAATTCTTACTGGCTTCCTGATTGGAAAGACTTCTGGAAACATTCACCAAACAGTGTCAGTGAGAACCACAGCTTTAAAACATTCTTTAATTATGCATATTTTATGATCAATATTCTATGTAACTATAAGCAAATGAATTCTCTGTACAGAACTGGCTGGTCTCACATCAAGACTTGTTGGTCATAAACTTGACCTCAGAAGGGACACTCATAAATCTGCTGCAGCCCTGCATGGCATGCTTCATTCATTCTTGTTTGGTCTCTGGCTACTGAGATCCCGTGAGGCCGTAGACCCCACACTCAGAAGAATTTATCTTTTCCTTGTTTTAAATTATGAGTGTATGTGGGAGGTGGAGGGTTGTGCACATGAGTGCAGTGCCCAAAGAGGCCAGAAGAGGGCGTCGGATCCCGTGGAGCTGGAGCCACAGGTGTTTGTGATCTGAATGGGTGCTAGGAACAGAACTGAGTTCCTTTGCAAGAGCAGCAAGTGCTCTTCAACACTCCAGCGTCTCTCCAGGTCCAAACTCCTGTCTTAGGATGATTGATGCTCTGTGCACTTAGGCTGCCTTGACTGGTACTGCTAACCAGGTAAGGACCTCCCAGAAAGACCCCAAACACCCTTTTACTAGCAGGGAAAAAAAAAAAGAGGAAAACTTGGGTCAAAGTCCAGGTCAGTGAGAAGGAAGGGGGCCATGTCTCAGCTGGAGTCTGTCGACTGGCTGGGAGACCCAAAACCACTTGCACATTTTGGTTCAACAAACCAGATGTTGAGCATGTAAACTCAAATCTATTACCAAGAAGACAGAAGAAACCCATTTAAATGGCTGTTTTCATGTCCAGCCAGCACAACATTGATGAAAATGGGAATTAGAGTCACTTGAAGTCGGATCTTTCACCAAGAGATGTCTTTGGTTACACGGCTCAACGTCCTCATTTTGGTCCAACCGTGGAAGAAAAGTAAAAGAGTTCCCAGCAGCCTTTGAAAACCCTCGTCTGAGAGTGAGGCTGTGAAATGGCGCATGTCTCCTCCCAGGCCTTTAAAAGCCTGTATGTATTAATTTGTATGTCACATCATTCCAACTGCCATGTACTGTTTGCCCTTGGGGGCTGGGGCGGGGGGGGGGGGGGGGCAGGAAGAGTCATTCTCCAGAATGTCTGCCAGTGTGAGCATTGCTGGTGTTAACTGGTATGCTTTGTTTTGTCCCTGAGCGAACATGTTCTTCTGCGTGTGTGTGTGTGGCATGCATTCAGGTCTGAACCAGTCCCTCAACATGTGCCGGGTTCAAATCCAGCAGCACTTGGGCCTGCTTTCCACGTGCGAGACCCCGACAAGCCAGTTAGTTGGCATGGCAGCCCTCTGTTGCTCTAGGACAGACGATCCTTCATCCTTTCTCTCCTCTTCCCCTCCACAGTCTGGGACCAAGTCGCCCAAGAAGTCTCCTCCTCATTCTCTCTGCTCAGTCATCAGTGGCAGCCGGCCCGAGACTGAGGTGTGTTTTACATTTGAGATGTATCCGCATCTGGGACTCACTCAGTTAAGTTGATTGGGAAGTCCTGTGTTTCTGATCCAAAAAACACAGAACAAAACAAAAGAACCGGGAAAGAAGCAGATTTTTGCCCCCTTCTCTTCGTGTGGATTTTAAAAAACAAATCTGCTCAACTTAGCTCGCAAGAATAAGAGAAAACCAGTGATGCTGCGTTGGCTTGGCTCGGTGCTCTCTCCACTGCCTTCCCTTGCAGGGTGCGGGCCTCCCAGCTGAGACATGATTGGATTATTGCGGATGGAGAGGCTGGACTCTTCCTCTGGGTCTGTTACTTTGGGATTCCTGCCCAGGAAAAATCGGAGCTGGATGAACGAAGAGACTGCTGAAACCACAAAGAAATTAAACCAGCACGCATCGCCGGCCGGAGCCCCGGTTTGGCTGGCTTACATTTCCAGGCTAAATGGCTGGAACTCTATCTTCTACCGAGAGGCTTTGAAGACATTTGGGCTAAGAAAATGTGCAGCAAGGATGGAGGATGTGGTTGGTTGGTTGGTTTGTTGGTTGATTGGTTGAGAGCTCAGCTGGCATTTCCAAGGGCTCTGGGTTCTGTTATGGCTTCCACCAAGTGTAGTGGCACAGGCTATAATCTCAGCACTTGGGAGACAGGAAGATTGGAAGTTCAAGGCTATCCTTAGCTACATAATGAGGTCAAGGGCGGAGAGCACAGTGAATCTTCTTTTGTGTCTAAAAACCTCTGGAGACAACTGATGCCGAGTTAGCGTACCCCAACATAGAAAAGCCAATTTAAAAAACATACCCTACGCTCGTTATTTGCAATCCACATTTCTTTGGGAATTTAAAGTATTTTAAAATTTAAAATTAATTTAACTCACTGCTTAAACTTCTATTCCATTTACAAATCATGAGTGGCACCACTCTTTGGCTGGTTTTCAACACCTAATAACTGTGCTTAAAAATGACACCTCATTTTGCTTAAGCCAAGCCTTGTGGCATACACTTTTAATTCAGTACTCAGGAGACAGAGGCAGGTGGATTTCTATGAGTTCCAGTCCAGCCTGGTCTACATGGGGAGACCTTCTTTCATATATATATTCCCCCCCAAAATGAAAAATGTACATTTTTAATTCAATTTTCTAAATAGTAAGCACTCAGAATTTTTATTATTCCCCCCAAAACATCACATATTTAAAATGGGTCTTTGGGGACCATTTTTGTTTGATCTTACTTTTGAGAAGGGGCTTACTAAGTAGCTCAGGCTGGGCTTTGAACTCTTGCTATGTAGCGCAGGCTGGCTTTGAACTTGGGGACTTCCAGGCTCTGCCTCCTTAGTGCTGGGATGACCAGGCATTGACACTGTGCCCAGTGATGCACAGAGCTTGTTGTTCTTTCAGAAAGATTCACCTCTAGAGCAGAGGTACTCTTTAAAATCCAACAGTTGAGATGACCATTTGATTTCTAAAGACACGTTTCAGTATGTGTGTGTGTGTGTATGTGTGTGTGTTTAAAACAACAAAACTTTTCTCAAAATTATCACTCAGAGCTTCAGGGATGGCAATTTTATGCCACTTTACATATAGTTGTTTTTTTAATAATTACTTTGTATTTTTGTGTGTGTGTGTGCCTTGGTCTTTTGCTTGCACACATGTCTGTGTTGAGAGTATCAGATCCTCTGGAACTGGACTTACAGACAGGTGTGAGCTGCCATATGGGTGCTGGGAATTGAACCTGGGTCCTCTGGAAGAGCAGTCAGTGTTCTCAACCTCTGAGCCATCTCTCCAGCCCCCAATGGTTGTTCTTTAAGATCCTGGGTTGCTGAGCACTGCAGCAGCCCCCCAACAAGATCTAAGTTCAAGACACACCACCACCACCACCACCACCAGGGCTGTTCAACTTCACCTAATAATCATGTATGTAATGGCAGTGTGTACTTTACAGAGATCCCTCAAGGGTTAAGCAAGGTGAGACATCACATGGTATTTGCTGCCTTTTTTTTTTTTTTTTTTCAAATTATCTTGGATTCGGGGTCAGAAATAAGCAGGATGATATCAAATTGCTGAGGACAGTGGAATTGCTGGAACTCAGTAAATACCAGGGACTTTTTTTTTTTTTTTTTTTACCAGGGACTTTTTATTCAGAGGCCAGGAAAGTAACTTACCTGCACATTCTTGGGTCTACGTAACGTAGCAAGCCTGCTATTGGGAAGTTAAGTCACCACGTTTAAAACCTTTCCCAAGAGAACTGGATTTGACCTTTGTGTCAGAAGGAAAACTCCCAACTGAGTTAGCTCAGGGACAGTCAGTCAGCCAGGCCTGGTCCTGGGAGGACCCCTGTTTTAGGCAGCACCCATCAAGGGCCTCACTGTTTTTGGGCTCAGTGCTGAGCTCTGACCCATTACCAATGCACAGATGAGAACACTGAGGCCCAATAAGCCACTGCCTGGATAGCTGGAGGTCAGAGGCTGATGCCATCTGTCTGTATCCCTTGATGCCTACCTACTTTATATTTTGAGGCAGGCTCTCTCACCTGAACCCAGAGCTTAAATTCTGGGCTGGTCTTGCCAGCAAGCTCACTCTAGGGATCTCCCATCTCTGTCTCCCAGTGTGACGGGATTACAGGCAGGTTATCACATCCTGACATTAGCAGTAGGTGCTGGGGGGATTTGAACTCCAGTCCTCACATTTGCACAGCAGTCTCCTTTCCCCATGCAGCCATCCCCCACAGCCCCCAAGGTATTGACAATTTAAAATGTACATCTATTTACTTATACACTGTGTGCATGTCAGGGTTGGGGGAAGCCTGTGTATGCCATGGCACGTGTGTAGAGGTCAGAGAACAAGTTATGGGTGTCAGTTCGCTCCTTCACCATGTGAGTCCCAGGGATCAAATTTAGATGGCCAGGCTTAGCAGCAAGCTCCTTTACTTACCGAGCCATCTTGCTGGCCCTCAATATACTTTTGACCCATGATATTTTAAGCTTGTAGCGGAGTCAGCAGAATTCAGTCCCACTACAAGAGAAGCATGTGGTCAGTCACCCAGCAGCCAGGGCAGCCTACCATTTCAGTGGTTAGCTGCTGCATTGGGCTGGCTGGCATCCTTTTAATTTCTCCCAACCCCCCACCCCCACCCCCACCTTGAGTTGGCATCTAGCATACAGAGAGCCTGTTTCTAGAGTAAACCTTCAGGGGTGGGGTGGGGTTGGGGATGGGGGCAATGATGGCTCAGTGGATGTACTCAAACTCATGAGGACCTGAGTTCAAGTCCATAGTACCCAAGAGGAAAGAGACAATCACGGCTACATGTGCCTGCAACCCCAGTTCTGGGAGCTTGCGGGTAGAAATGGAGGATAGCTGGGGCTTGCTGAGTGCAGTGTGGTATCAGGTTCAGTGAGAGACCCTGGCACAAAGGAGTAAGGTGGAGTATGGAAGAAGGCACACACACACACACACACACACACACACACACACACACACACACACAATCAATCAGTCAATCAATCAAGATGAGTTTTGAAATAACTACATACACACAAGAATACAAGCTAACCTTTGTTAAAGAAAGTCATGGAGCAACTGTGTCCCTTCCCAGATTCCAGATCTGATTGGACAGCTCCCCTATCCATCATTTATCAAAAAAAAAAATTTTTTTTTTTTAAATTTTTAAGTCTCACCCTTTGCCTGCGTTCTTTCCCCTCAATGAGAAAAGAACACTCACACAGCTCTGGTGCTGCGATGCCTGCTGGCTTTGCGTGCTGTCCCCCAAGGGAGAGTTCCCTGAGAAGAGATGCCAGGCTGTGTTTGAGTAAACCGAATTCACAGGATGGATGCAAGAGCTAGAGGAAGAGTAAGCTTAAGTCTAGAAACTAGAGCATGCATCCTCCCAGAAAGAAAAGAAAGAGGTCAGGGGGTCAGAGTGGCCTGGTGGACCACACTTCCAAGCCCACTCCCTAAAGAACCCCTCATCCTACCCAAATGTTCCACATGGCTCACCCCTGGATGCCTCGAGCCACCCTGTGGCTTGATGAGACCGCCACAGGTCTGTCCCTTATTCCATAGACCTGCCCGACTTGTGGCTTCTCTAAGCCAGGACTACGACTGGGCTTCCTTCATGGACACAGGGGAACCAGAGGAATGTGATAGGACAGCCATCCTCAGCCCCCCTACTTTACAAGAGACAAAGGCAGAAAACAAGCCTTGCGTTTTGACCACCCTGCTTCCTAAAAGTTCTCTCTGAACTTTTAATCATGCTCAAGTTTCAGGCTCGCTCTCCTCTCTCTGTTCCTTTTTTCCTCTACTTAAACCAATCTTAGAAAGCTGTAAATGGCCTCTGATGCTATATAAACTGCCCTGTAAACCCTGGTTTTATAGGTTTAATTGCCCCCTTTATAGCACTGTGTTCCTGAGTCCCAAAGCACTCCACTCTCATAGGACAAGTTCAACCACAGCAAGAGTCTGGGCCACCCCACGGTGGGGGTCTTGAACTCCAGGAGCCCATGAGGCACCTGGCCCGAGCAATTTCTTTCTTCTCAGGAAGCACAGAGTTGCATAGGCCACGGCAGGAGGTTCATTTTCCCAAAGTCAAAGGAGCCACTTTTACCAACGTCCTACAACTTTCAAGGTTCTGAGTCACTTCTGGTTTGAAAGAGCTACAGAAGAGGACAGAGCAGCAGAACCACAAGATTTAAAGTGTTTGTTTATGTATGCATTCAGTAAAGGAACTTGTGTGTGCTCACATGTGTGTGTGTGTGTGTGTGCATGTTGTGTGTGCACACCTGTGTGCAGATTTGTGCATGTGCATGCATGTGCAGGCTTCAGTGTTCATATTGAGGTCAAAAGACAACTTGTAATAGTCGGTTCTCTTTTTCCACTGTGTGGGTCCTGGGGAATCAAACTTGGGTTGTCAGTCTTGGTGGCAAGCTTCCTTATCCACAGAGCCATCCCATCTGCCTCATGTTTGGTTATTGACCCATCTTTTAACACAGAATCTTATTCTCCCTTCCAGGCTTGCCGGAGACTCACTGGGTAAGCCAGGCTGGCTTTAAATGTCCAGTAATCCCATTTCCTCAGCCGCTCAAGTCCTGGAATGATTATTACACCCCATCTCTACTTAATTTTATAAATAAAGTTTTATTGGGACCAGGGCCATGACATCAGGCTGAGGTCTACAAGAGCAGGCTCTATTTTGTCTTTATGGAGACTGCTGAGAGTTTCCTTATGAAGGGTTCAGCACATTTTTTTTTTTTTTTGGCATTTTAAAAACACTGCAATAAGGGATTATTTGTGCTGCTCATGGGAAGCTCCTCTGCACCAGCTTAAGTTTGAAGCTAGGAGAATGTTTCTCCTGCATTACCATCATCCTGGCCTTACCACACAGCAACAACCTCTACAGCAATCCACTCCACCAGCTGACTTCTAAGGTGGTTAGGACTCTCGCCCAGGAGGCCACAGCTCCATCCAGGTGTCCTCATGACCACATTGTGTGGTAGCAGATTGGGGCAAATATTCCTGATATGCCTCAGCTGCTCAGGATAGAGAGGGGACAGTCCCTAAACTGCCTTAGGGACTTTCTGTGGGCTCTGGGGACAGCAACCTACACTCCTTTACCACACTGCTTTCTTATATCTTATAGTTCCCAACCCTGCCCACCTCTAGGACTCCTTCTCATATATTCAGCATCCATCCCTCCATTTACCCATCCCATTCATTTACCCACCCACCCATAAATTCATTCATTCATTCATTCATTCATCTATCTACTCACTCTCTCATCCATATATCCACCCATTCATCCATCTATCTACCCACCCACCCATCCATTTATCCACCCATTCATCCATCCATTCATCCACCCATCCACCCATTCATTCATCTATCTACCCACTCTCTCATCCATCTATCCACCCATTCATCCACCCATCAACCCACCCACCCATCTATTTATCCATCCATCCATCCATCCATCCATCCATCCATCCATCCATCTATCCACCCACCCACCCATCCATTCATCCACCCACCCACCCATCCATCCATCTACTTATCCACCTATCCATTCATTTAACCACTCATCCATTGACCTACCCATCCACCCACCCACCTATCTACCTATCCATCCATCCATCCATTCATCCATCCATCCATCTACCCACCCACCTATCCATCCATACATACATACATCCACCCACCAACCCACCCACCCATCCATCTATACACCCACCTATTCACTCATCCACCCATCCACCCATTCATCCATTTGCCTACACACTTAGCCACCCACTCATCTGTGCACCCACCTGACCCTACATTTATACAACAGGACTTATGGAACGAGAGCTCCTGCTCTTTGCTAAGTGTTTCTCTCGATGTCAAACATAACAACCAAGAAAACAATGAAAATCGCTGTCCTGGCAGGATGTGGCAATGCACAGCATGTGATGGTGCATGCCCTTAACCCCACACTCAAGAGACTGAGGCAGGTGAATTTCTGTGGGCTCCAGGCCAACCTCAACTATATACTAAGTTCTAGTCCTGCCAGGATGGCAGAGTAAGACTATCTTTTAAAAGGGGGGATGAAGGGGGCTCTCCTTGGAGCTGAGGGCAACGGTTCCATAGACTTGTTACATAAGCATTGGAGTTCTGGTTCCTGGGACTTCCACATGCTCCCACGAAAAATCTCTGTGTGTCTCAGCACACCAGTGATTGCAGCACTTGGAGATAGAGATAAGGTCTTGGAGCAAGTAGTCTGGTTAGACTAGAGGTATCAATGAGCTCCAGGCTCAGCAATAAGGAAGAGGGTGATGAAGGAAGCCTCCAGACCTCAGTCTCTAGCAAGAAGTTAACCACTGTAAGGAGTGTCATAACGTAGTGAGCTCTTCCGGCAACCACAAGTGCATTCCAGCGTGAGGAGACAGCTGGTGCAAAGGTCCTGGGCTTGCCGGCACCCAACACATTCCTGATGTCTGGGATGAGAGATCCAGGTGAGCTAGGGGATAAGACCTCCCATGGGGATTGGGACACTGTCAGAGGTGACAGACAAGAGGAGTCCTGCATTTTAAGGAACTTCCTTTAGGCACTACATAAAGAACAGACTCCAGGGGCTGAAGACAGCAGAAGGCGGGCTCTTGAGGGGTCGCCACCATCTTCCATTAAAACAAGATGGCCGAAGCAAAACTGGTGGCAGGCTCTGACTTTTCCACACCATTCTGATGGTATGAGGATATGCTCATAGGCTGGGTGCCTGGGAAATGATCACAGGGTCTCCTGGGAACTGTGAGGCTATTGAATCCCCACCACCGCCATCACCTCAAACTCTTCCTGAGCAATGACAAGCTCCTGAGAAGAGACACTTCAAACGTTGACTCGCAATTCACTTTTCCTGGGATCTAAATGTCAGCCAGCGAGGCCGCTGCAAGTCACAGGGCGCATTCCCTTTCAAAGTCTGCCTGTGCTTGACCATGGCTGTCAAGGAGGGATCCTGGAGGGAACCGAGAGCTCGAAGAGGAAACCCTTGCAGATTCCTCAGGGCATGCAGTGGCAGGGCCGCTTTTCATTGACTTTACACCATCTCTGTTCTACCTCTGCTTAGGGGGCCTTGGTTTGGATCAAGGTCCCTGAGTATCTGTGGGTCTGTCCTCCACCCTGCCTGACATTCTCCCATTCAGTGGTTCAGCCACCCAGGGCTGTCTCAGCCCTGCCCTTCGCAAGCTTGGAGCACCGTGGGCGCGGACTGAGAAAGCAACTTCCCACCCTTCTTCCCCTCTCCTGCCTGAACTGAGCTGCAACAGTGACTTCCAAACGTGGAAGAGAAGCCACGCGATTTCAAAGGGCCTCTGGCATTCTGCTGCGGTCCTGAGATACCATCTGGGGCCCCGGTTAGGGAGGACACAGTACACTGGAGGAAGGCCAAGGCCTGGGGGCTCCACGGCTCCTGCGTGCGAGATGAGATGCATTCTTAGTGACCACTGAGCCAAGGAAATGGAGACCAGTCTTTTCATCTCAGCCGGGAGATCCGAATCTCCGACAATACCAGAGATTATCTGCCCTCGCTCGTCATTGGTTGACCTCGGACTTTGGGGCCCTGGAGGATAGCTTGCACGTGACCCAAATCCAATGGGTTCCCGGGGAGTCACTTTCCAGCTTAAAGCCTGATTTCCGCTTCGAGAGTGAAGTGATGTCACTTAAAGGCTGCTGAAGATACAGCTGAACGCTAATGGCTGGTGGGAGACTAAACTTGGGGTCAGGCCACCATTCCAACATGATGTACCCCAGGACAGCTGCAGGAAACACTCAACGGTTAACAGCTCCCTTTGCTCTTCCAAAGGGAGCAGAATGTGGTTTTCAACACCCACATTCAGCAGCTGGCAATGCTTGCATCTCCAGCTCCAGGGGCTCTGATACCCTCTTCTGGATTCTGTGGCCACCCCAACACCCATGGCAGACACACAGATAGACATACATTTTTAAAAGCTTTGCCTTTGAGACTGGTTTCTAAGGAAGTGGGATACTGTGCTGTGCTGTGCTAACCCCAGGTAGACGGTCTTCAAACAGTCCTCTTGCTCTCTGTAAATTTTGGTAGGTATTCCAAATGCCACTCATCCAGGTCTTGGAGTGGGATGAGACAGACAGGGTCTCAAGTGGGGCTCAGAGCTGAGAGCCTGGTCTGCAAGGCTGGGCCCAAATGGCACCTTTTGCAGAGTGCTTAGAGGGCTAAGGAGGAAATCCTATGATCTGTTTTGCCTGTGTGTTTTGAGACAAGTTCTCTTTGTGCTGCCCAGGGTGAGCTCACACACTCACCCCATCCCCATCCCTGTCTCTCTGATATTGGACTGACAGTCAGCTCTCACCTGACCTGCCTTTTGGTTTAATGTTTAGACTTCTGATTTTCCTGCCCCACATCCTCAGTGCTGGCACAACAAGGATGCAATACCTCTGTGTGTATGCATGTGTATATGTGTGTGTGTGTGTGTGTGTGTGTGTGTGTGTGTGTGTGTGTGTGTGTGTGATGCTGGGGACAGGAAGCAAAACATGTGAGCCAAGTGTTCTCCTACTAAGCTACACCCTGCCTGGAGTTTTCTGTAATATGCTTCGAATTCTAGTGTCTTCAAGATTTCACCACCTGCTGCAGGTCCCCCCAGAGCAAGGAGAAGACTCTTCCTATTCACTGTTGGGAACTCTACATGTCCCGTGGCACCTTCTTTATCGAGAGAATTAGCGATGGCTCATTTAAATCAACTATTCCACCATATGCTGGTAGTTTCCCTTGCAGGCTACGTTGTGTCTTATTCGGTATTGTTCTAGACCCTGAATAATTCAGCTCGCCTTGCTCTGGTAGTTCAAGTCTGGAATGCAGCAGCCTGGAAGTCAGCTTTGCAGCCTGCAAGTTAGCTTTGTGTCTCACGGTATGTTTGGTGATGTCTTTAAGAGATTTGTGCTTTGGTTTTTGACAAGTTCACAGCTATGGCAAGCATGTGTTCTCTCTCTCTCTCTCTCTCTCTCTCTCTCTCTGAACTTGGGTATTAAATCAAGTTTGCAGGGATTTTGCATCTAATGTCTTTGTTGTCAAGGGCAAGGGGGAATGGGAAATCAGAAAGAAAGGTGCTTAAGCTACAGAATGGGGCGTCTCTGTTTTCAGTGGCCAGATTATCACACAAGAACTGCCTGGTTTTAGTAATGATGAGTTCGTTCATGCAAAACCCTGTCTGGCCAGGTGAAGGAATAGAGGGAGGAGTTGGAGTTTGAAATTCATTCATTCATTCATTCATTCATCCACACATTCGTTTCTGCATTTGACAGCCACTTACTGAGCAGCCTCTTTGGAGAGGGCGGTTATGGGTTCTAGGGCCGTACTGAGTAGCAGCCAAGGCCTGGTGTCTTGGAGCTTACAGTCCATGGAGAAGTTAGACAGTTAAACAAGCAGTGGCAGTCCCTGTGAGTGTCATGGCGCTTCCCTATAGTGGGGTACCATGGTGCTTCTGGTACCTCAGGTCACTTCTAGGTGACAGGAACTGGGCACAGTACCTTTTCTAGTGTCAGACTTCAGTTGTCTTGTGCATTCAGTGGGGCCCTGCCGTGGGTTGACAGAAGACTGGGAAAGGCTTCCACTGTAAAATCACTCTGAACAGTGCCCGGAATCAATTTATGTCATTCCTACATTTTACAGATTGGTAAACAGAGGCCCAGAGGACTGAAGGCATTGAGTTCCATAGGTGTCTGGAGACTTGGCCTTCAGGGTACAAACCTGTGAGATCTTTAGCCCCACTGTGGGTAGACTTGGATCTGACATCTTCACATCATAGTGGTAGTAATCCAGCAGTGGCGGTGGGGATGGCTGGCCTGGGAAGTCATTCCACAACCACATTCAAAACCAGTGGTGCTTTGCTTTGCTTTTATTCCTGAGATTTCTCAGTTCTGAGAAACCAAGAGGCCCATTTTCTAGCGATGCAGCGTCCAGTCATGGTTGCTGGATTCCAGGAAGGTAGGAGATTGGAAGGGAATGAATGATTAGACCCTGGGGCACTGCCCCCTAGCTTGTGGTTTGGGGTGGATTTAACAGCCCCAGTGCTACCTCAGCCTGAGCCAACCCCAAGCAAGACCCATGTGTACTTTGTCAAGACCCCAATAGCGATCTCTTCCCAAACCCGGGAGAATCACCTGGTGCCCACCGGGACCCAGGGAGGAGGGGTCTGATCTGCCCTGTCTTGTGGACAAACAACACAACCAAAGGAACCTGTACTCTCATCTGCCCATCAACGCCTCCTGCCTACAAACAAGACAGTCAAACAGAACCCAGAGTGAACCCCATCCTCTCGAGGTGTCCGACTATAATTCTAAATACCTGATTTAAGATGGACTCACTCTTCGGCAAAAATTTTCATGGGTGTGGCAGAATATTATGCTACTTGGTGTGACAGTATATAAAAGGAACCTTTAAAACTCCACCAGGCAGATGGCATATTCAAGTCATGAGGCAGGGGGCTGGAGAGATGAAGCTAGAGAGATGGCTCAGGGGTTAAGAGCACTGACTGGTCTTCCAGAAGCGCTGAGTTCAATTCCCAGCAACCACATGGTGGCTCACAACCATCTGTAATGGGATCTGATGCCCTCTTCTGGTGTGTCTGAAGACAGCAATGGTGTATTCACATATATAAACTAATTTTTAAAAAAAAATCAATAGGCAGTAATGGATGAGGAAAAAACATATATATATATATATATATATATATATATATATATATATTTAGAGAGAAAAATGACTGAAAGAAAACACTCTCAGCAATTGGGGAAGGGAGGGCAGTTTTGTGCCTTTGGATGGGAGGACTCTCAGTGATAAGTTTGCAGTAACCACAGAGATAAATTCTTCTGCCCAGCCTTCCTCCCATTGAAACACCCTAATATGGGGCTGGAGAGATGGCTCAGCATTTAAGAGTGCATGGTGTTCTTGCAGAGGACCCCTGTTAATTTCCAGAACCTACGTCAGGCAGTTGTTCAGGCTCCAGGGGGATCTAACAGCCCCTTTTGGACTCTGTAGCTACTGCGTGCTAGCTCTCTTAATCAAAATTTTAAAACAAAAATAAATCTAAAAACGTAAACAAACAAACAAACAAAAAACAAAAACAAAAACAAAAAAAAAAACACCCAAAGAGGGAGCCAAAAACAGTAGTGCGTGCTATTTGGCACACTGAAGGTAAAGACAGGAGGACCAGAGGTTCAAGGCCATCCTCAGCTACATTGTGAGTTTGAAGATATCCTGGGCTACATGAAACCCATTTTACATACACACACATAAAGCAAAACAACAACAAAATCAAAACAGAACCAGAATTCCCAGGAGGAAACCCATACAGTCATAGACTCTCCCTGATCCTTAGCTGTCCATCAGTGTCTTTTCATGTGACCTTCTCATGATTTGAATGACAGGGTTCCCCAACAGGTTCATACATTTGAATCCCTCATCCCTGTAGGTGGAACTGTTTGGGAAGGATTAGGAGGAGTGGCCTCATTGGAGGAGATGTCCCTAGGGACAGACTTAGAGGTTTCGAAAGCCCATGCCATTTCTGTGTGGGCTCTCTCTCTCTCTCTGGTGCCATGCCTGACTGTCTGCTGCTATGGTCCCCATGATGGTCATGGACCCTACTACCCTCTAGAAACAGGAGTGCATGTCCTTGGTCATGGTGTATCTTCAAAGCAATAGAAAAGTAACTGAGACAATGGGGCTGTAAGCAGGACTGAGCATCCCGAGAATAAGCCATGCATTAGAGTACACGAGTGACCTTAACCATTTTCCTTTCCCATAAGGTTTTGACTGTGAGTGTCACAACTGCCGCACTGAATGCTGCAGAGGATCTTCCCACCTCCACTGAACGTGAGCGGGCTCTGTGGTTTGTTCTGGCTACCAGGCTGCAACTCAGGGGATGAGTGGCAGTTCTGAGCCTTGGCTTCAAGCCTGGCTCCGTTGCGTTTACTCCTGGAACTCAACCAGGGTAATAACAAGACCGAGTGCCCTGCTAGAGGGAACCAGGGCATGCACAGGAAGGATGGGCACCAGCTGAGGTGTCCTAGGTGAGCTGGCACCAGCTACCCCCACAGCTGCCTGTAAACACCTGAGTCTAGCCAAGCCTGGAAGGAATCCCAGCTGAGCTTAGCTGGAATCCGTGACTCAAAGAATCTGTAAGTGATGGGCTTTTTCAGCCAGTAAGTTTGGGAGATATTTGTTACACAGCCAAAGCTAGCTTGCTCATATTCAGCGGGGAATCACTTGTGGATTAAATAAATGTGCCCTTGAGAAGTTAATAGTCTGCAACTTTAGGGCTTCAGGCACATAACAACCTTCATCAAGCCACACAGGTATCTGTCAGTCAGGATAAGATGAGGAAATCTCTCCTAACTACGCTAATGTTGGCAAGATGGATCCATTAGTTAACTGTTAGCTGCATAAGTGTGTGGAACTGAGTTCGGATTCCCATCAACCACACGCAAAGCCAAGTGCAGCACATGTGCATGTGTGTGTGTGTAATCTCAGAACTGGAGAGGCAGAGGGAGCGGAGCCCTGGGCTCCACTGGCCAGCCAGTCTAGTCAACAGTGACCTCAGATTTAGTGAGTGATTTAGTGTCAAAACAGGAAGTAGTGAGAGACTGAAGAAGATATCTAAGTTGACTTCTGACCTATACACACATGCATACACACACACACACCATGACATACAACATAGAGCATACACAGCATATACACAGAGAACATACATACCACACACAACATATACATATAATAGACACACCACACTACATACAACATATACCACACACACACAGAGCACACACACCAAACATACACACAGAGCACACACATTGCACACAGCATACACATACAACATATACTCAACACAACATATAATATATACACCACACACACCACACATACCACACACACGCTGCACTCACAAACACACCACATACTACACAGACATATAACACAAACACACTACACACACACACAACACACACACAAACACACACACACACAAACACACACCTGACTTCCCAGCTCTCTGTGGAGCTGCCTTCCCAGCCTTCATCTGACTTATCAGGCTTCTTTTCCATTAGCAGCTCAGCGCATGGGTCTGATCCGTTCCCAAATGCTGAATCCACCTGGACCCCACAGTAGCCTCATGGGACAGGACAGGAAGAGAGCAAGAACAGATGATTGAGCAGCAGGGGCTGGATTTGGGGCTGGGGGAAGGAAGGGGAACTTGGCAAAGATGAAAGAGGCAGGGGGCCTCAAGAAGCAGCCGGCCAGTTGCAGAAAGCCAGATCGGGAAGGAAGTGTTTACTGCCCCTGAAGTCAGGACCTGACCACAGCACTGCCATCTTGTAAAAAGGCTTTTATTTGTCTTTTTTTGATCGTGAGAGTCCTGGGAGGGAACCATTAAAGGAACAGAGCCAGGGCAGCTCTGGAGGCAGGCGTGCGCCTGTGTGCCTGTTTGCTTGGCTTCCTTCTGGCCCACACCCCCACTTTTTTACAAGGGCCAACTGGGTTGCAAGGTTAAAGCCCGAGGGGGACCCACTGGTGTTGTGGAACTTTTTTACAAAGTGAGAGGATCAAAGCAGTTAGCAAAGGGCGAGAGACCAGGCCTGCCAGAGAGAGAAGCCAGTGGCCTAGAGCCTCAGACACACACTCTGCTGTGCATGTCTCCTGGGGTCACCGGGAGGCAGTCCACTGTATGGAGCAAAAGGCTTTGGGGAATCTCTTCCCACTGGGCAGGCACGAGGCTGGAAGCAGAAAACATAGGTCTGGGAATCTCTAGGTATCAAAACAAACAAAAAGATGAAGGGTCAGTACACTGGCTTAGCAGGTTCTGTGAGTTTGGTTCCCATCACGTGCTAGAAGGAGACCCAGCTCCCCAAAGTTGATCTCTGACCCCTCTCACCACACTGCACAGTGGACGCAGGCACAGACATTTAAGCAAAGTATATACATCAACAATGGGGGTGAGGGAAGAGGAGGTATGGATCTTACATATTTTTCAGCTTGAGACATTTCGTGATGTTTTCCAGCATGGATTTGGAAGCAGGGTGAAGGAGCCAGGTACTTCCAAAGCCAGTCGCCTGGCCCTAAGGCAGGGCGGGAGAACCAGGCGTCAGCCAAAGAGTGCGTCATCAATGAGTCTAAACCCAAGGGTCCATATCAGACAGTTACACTGTGATTCAATGCAGCAACAAAATCACAGTTATGAAGTAGCAACAAAATAACTTTATGGTGGGGGTGGCTTGACACAAGGAACTGTATTAAAGCGTGGGGGCATTAAAGAGGTTGAGACCATCTCTGTTAAATGATCTGTGAACCCACACCCCCTTGCACATCAGCTCCTCATCCCTCCTCCCTTTCCTCTTCCCTCCCCTTCCTTCCATCCCTCCTTTCCTCCCTCTCTCCCTTCCTTCTTCCCTCCCTTCCTTCTTCCCCTCTCTCCTTTCCTCCTCCCCCCGCCCCTCCCTCCCCCTCTCCGTCTTCCATCCCTCCTTTCCTCCCTCCCTCATTCCTTCCCTACCTTCCCTTCCCTTCCCCCTTCCCTCTTTCTCTCACTCCCTCCTTCCCTTCCCCTACTTTCTCTTACTCTACCCAGAACATCTGCGTTCGTTCTGGTGAATTTGGAAGGCAGAATAATGGCCCCAAAAGGTGTCTGACCTTTGAGTGTGTTGCCTTCCTGTTGCAGTTTAAGGTCCCTAAGTCAGAGGAGAGATCATGCTGATATCAGGGCAGGACCCATCTGATCCCTCCTGGCCTTAGGTCAGCAGATCCCATCCAAGAGCCCCAGATGTGCATGGAACCTCCCTGTAGGCTTTCTTACAGTTTCCTCTAGACTCCATCCTGGTCAGTGCCACCTCAAAGTCGTTTCCAATAGAATAGTGATTTCCATTTTCTTCATTTTTAGGCGTTTATTTGGGTAAAGAATAAATTACGGTAAAAACTATTAGTAAGTCATAAAATAGACTTTATGGGCTAGTAACTGGTATTTAAATGCCCGGGGTTTGGGAAATAAACAGGACTGGAGTTTTCTGAAGGGCCCTATTTTGAGCTTCAAAAAAAGCCAATATTTTAATATATATTTGCATATGTTATATCAAGCTTGTTAATTAGGGGCAGGGCAAAATGGCCTTTCACTCTTGGGTTGGTTGCTCATTTCTCAGCAGGCCATTGGCACGGAACAAGAAAGGAAGAAAATGTCCCAAATTGTCTTGTACCATGGTGACCCTTTGAGCTGTGCGCCATGGGGCAAATGCCTTGACATCCCTAAGCCTCCATGTCCATAGCTGTAAAAGAGCCAAGAGAAGCCCTCCCTGGAACAGCAAAAGATGAAACATGGTGCTTTCTGAAAAGAAGGTGGCAGTCAAGACTGTCACCGCATTTCTCACCCAGATGCCCACCAGTGGCCAGCACCCCCAGTGTTGTCGGAGCTCTGCCTAAAGGGAGTCCTGGGCAGACAGTGTCCAGGCCTGCCAGGCCTGGGCTGGTCTCTGTCACCCTGACATGCTGAGAGAAAGGAATCCACAGAGGCATGAGAGGCTGGGTAGCCTGGCTGGTCTCTGCAAAAGCTCTGGCCCCACTCAAAGCAGGGACTCAAAAAACGAAGTGTTCCCTGTCTGGGAACAGAGTAATGGAAGGCTTCCCAGCCCTGAGGAGGGGAGGCAGTTTCCAGAGCACAAAGCCAGAGGGAAAGAGAGGGCACCCCCCACCCTCCACCCCAAGCAAAGGCAGCTGTTTATGTCCTCAGCTAGGCTCTAAAGACAATTGGATAGACTTGGGTGTTTCTGCCAGGCGCTGGCTGTACAGCTGCGGCCGAGATATCCTCCTTCTCTGGTTCTAGCCGAAGCCAGCATTTACTAAGGCCGTTTCTCTTAGCACCCCATGAGCAGTGAGTCTGTGAGACCCTGGCTCAATGTTCCCGTGCTCAGATACAAATCTGAGGCAGAGAGATCAGCAGCTGCCCATGTCCACACAACTCTTCCTCTTCAGCATCCCACCGGGGTGGGGTGGGGTGGGGTGGGGAGGAGGGGCTTTCCCTCCTGAGTGTCAGCTTGATGTCTCCCTCACAGCCCATCCTCTTGTGGATGACGGTCCATGCCCTGGGAAGAGCGTGGAGGGAGCAGTGGGTGGATGATGCTCAACCTCACTAGGAACTTTAGGCATCCCATCCTCCAGCTGTGCCTTCTCCCCTGACTCTTGCGCGCGCCCAACTGGCCAGGAAGAACGACGCTGCAACAGGATCCTTCCGCACACGTTTATTGGGAGAGCTTGATTGCAGAGGTGAAGAGACCCCAAGCCCAGAACTGGTGCTGCTTATATAGGCCTAGGAGAGGCGTTCTCTCTCATCTGATTGGTTAACTTGTCTCTCATCTGATTGGTTAACTTGTCTCTCATCTGATTGGTTAACTTTGGTTAATTCTCAAAACCTTATCTTGGCAAAAGAACCTTTACTGCCTATGTATGTGTGGTGGCCAGCAGTAGCCAACTGCCACTCTGCAACTGCCACTCTGCAACTGCCACTCTGTAACTGCCACTCTGCAACTGCCACTCTGCAACTGCCACTCTGCAACTGCCACTCTGCAACGGCTTCCCACACCTGACTGGGATGGGTGGGGCTGTTGGGAGTGGAGCTGGGATGCTGGCTGCAGAGAAAGTCTTCAGTCTGAGCTTTGGGCTCCAGGCACTGCCCTGGCTCCACTCCCTGTGTTCATTGTTGTTTGTTTGTTTGTTTGCTTGCTTGCTTGCTTTGTTTTATTTTGTTTTCTGAGCCATCTAGTCTTCACAGTGACAGCCACAATCAGGGCTGACTCTATCTCTAGTTTACTTTGTGTGTGTGTGTATGTGTGTGTGTTTACATGTCTCCTGTGTCTCCTCCATGTAGAGACAAGAGAGCAGCTTCAGATGTCATTCCTCAGAAGTCATCCGCCTTGATTTTATTGGAGGTGGGGGTTAGGGTCTCCCACTGGCCTGGAACTCACCAATAAGTGGAGACTGGCTGGCCAGAAATCTACCCGTTTCCACCTCCCTGATGCTGGGATTACAAGCCTGTGTCGCTGTGCCTGAATTTGTTTTTACATGAACTCTGTGGGCTGAATTCGGGTGGCAGTGCTTGTAATGCAAGTGTTTTCTGATGGAGCTGTCTCCCTCACACCTCCTTTTTTGCCTATAACTTGCTGTCCCACTGAGACCCAAGTGCTACCTGTCCACCTTGGGTAACAAATCTAAGCCTGGATTTAAAAATTATATTTACGTGCTCTGGGGGGGGGGCGATATGGTGTATGTATGTATGTATAGTATATATGTGGTGTATGTGTTGTGTGTGGTATGTCTATGTGTGTGGTATGCATATGTGTATGCGGTGTTTGGTATGTCTATGTGTGTGTATGAATTTGTGTATTGTATGTGTGGTATATTTATGGTATGTGGTGTATCTGTGTGTGTGGTATGTGGTGTGTGTGTGTGTGTGTGTGTGTGTGTGTGTATGGCATATGTGTGGTATATGTGTGTGATATGTCTATGTGTATGGTGCGTGTGTGTGCTCAGGCCAAGGTTCAAGACCAGAAGTCAGAAGACAACATAGGACAGTCAGTTCTCGCTTTTTATCAAGTAATCAAGTAGATCCTCGGAATTGAACTTAGTTCTACTGAGCCAACTAGCTGGTCCTTGGTCATGTGTGTTTGCTTGTCTTAATCATGACACCAAGAAAAATAACTCTCCTCTCTAGGAACCTGTCATTTCAGAGCTCCCCTCTGCCATGTGGGTGATGGCTCCTTCAAGTCTGGGTGGGCAGCATCTAGTTGGTCCCTCTGCTCACCATAGTGCTCAAACCAGGAAAGCTAGGTAGAAATCATATGTTAAAAAGGTTGCGGATCTGCTCAGATAAAAACGAGGGTGAATTTATGTCCTAGTCGATCAAGAGGCTGTGTGACCTTGGACGGAAATGGCTGCCTCATGTAGACTTTCAACTGAACTCCGAGAAGAACTTCTGGTGAGTGGGAAGAAACACCGAGCCTCTCTGTGGAGCATTCTGGAACATTATCGGATGAGGTTAAATCGGGGTGCTTGTGGAGACAAGGGGATAACGCTATGGAGAACTCCCCTCCGCGTCCGCAGGCCCCACAAATCCCTCTGAAGCTCCAGGCAGAAGCTGCTGGCCCTCTTACCCACTCCCTCCCACTTTTTCTTCGCAGCTGTCTCTGTGTTTCAGAGTCCACATCTCTGCCAGGGACTCTATTTTGGGATTTGTGGGAACCGGCAGCTTTTAGCAAATAGGAAGTCCCAGTGAACTGCTCCCCCGTCCTGCCCCCCTCCCCCTCCCGGTCTCCCAGTCCACTTGGAGGGCAGAAGAGGAACAAACAGGCTGTCCTAAGCTTAGCCCTCAGGGCATGTGCGAGCTGGAGGGTGCCCAGCCGGGTCCCAGAGAGCCCTCATAGCTGGCAGACCGAATCCCTGACTACTCTGCCACCATAAGGCAGGGCGGTGCCCTGCAGACCAATCGGGGGCTGCATATTCCCTGGGGTTTTCTCTGCAAATTAATACCAAGTTCCTGCCACATCCAGTTTCTGCACAGAGGTGGGTGACAGGCTAGGTCCCCACACTCCAAGAAACACACCGGCCAAGTGCCATAGCGGTGAGAGACCTGGTCCTTAGGATCAGGACACAGGGGCTTTAAGTGGAGTGGCTCAGGAGCCTTATGTATGTACATGGCTGGGTTAACACGCAGGTGGGTGTCACACTCCCCAGTGGTGTGGTTATGTGTCAATGTAGATTCGAGTGACTTGTGGATTTTTCGATCTCCCGTGGGCAGCTAGCTGTCTCAGAGGGTGCACGGGTGACCCGCCTGTATTTTCACAGTGACCCAGATGCTTATGCGTCTTTTCACTGTGTTATGAGGAATACCTTTTAATTTTGCCCAACCAATTTGTGGATCATTGTGTAAAGCCAGAAACAAGACAGGTAAGATGGTATAGGCCTGTGAGTTCAACACTCAGGAGGCTAAGGCAGGAGGATCAGGCATTGGAAGATAGCCTGGGCTATGTAGTGAGACTCTGTGCCCAAAAGGAGGAAAAAAACAGCAAGAAACATATATATATATGTTACCCATGCAAATAAAAACTAGAAAACAGAGATTCAGCAGACCTATATTATATATGTTATACACAGCATCATAACTATGACAACAGAAGAGAAGTAAGCCATAATTATAAGTAACATCTGTGCAATACATATACTGTCCGCAAACATGGGGGAGTAAATCTCCCACTAGGAAGTTTCTGCCCCATATGTGCTTTCTAGCTGTTTTTGTTTTTTAATTAAAATGCACGAGTTCCACACACAAAAGCAAGTACATTGTCAGTATTAGTCACCTCTGAGTATTTCTTATCAGCCAAACAGAGGTGTGGCTCTGGGTATGGTGGTGCACACCCTTTTTTTAAAAAATATTTTTATTAGGTATTTTCCTCATTTACATTTCCAGTGCTATCCCCAAAGTCCCCCATACCCTCCCCCCCACTCCCCTACCCACCCACTCCCACTTTTTGGCCCTGGCGTTCCCCTGTACTGGGGCATATAAAGTTTACAAGTCCAATGGGCCTCTCTTTCCAGTGATGGCCGGTGCACACCTTTAATCCCAGCGCTCGGGAGGCAGAGGCAGGGGGAATCTTTGTGAGTTCGAGGCCAGCCCACCTGGTCTAACAGAGTGAGTTCCAGGACAGCCAGGGCTCGATAGAGAGACTCTGTTACAAGACAGACAAAGGCAAGATGTAAAATTATGCCTGTATACAACACACATATATACATAAACTACGGACGAGTGAATGTTTGACTACGCTTCAAACTTTTCTAAGAGCTGGGTCATAAATCAAGCCCAGTGTCCCATTCCCCGCAGCAGGGACATCCGGTGGATTCTGTTTCATAGGCTTTTTTATTATATATAATGAGCCACCCTTGTCTGCAGATAGATTACCGCAGCTATATGGCGTCTCATTTCCTAGGTAACACGTAGATAATCTGACCCATAGCCCTCTGCGGGCTATTCATTTATGTTCATTGCAAACAAAACCGTAGTCCACATACTTTAGTGCGATCCAAGAAGCAGAATTTGTGGGCCAAAGGGTGTTCTTGTGTGGATGGTTTTCAACACCCATGTGGTGGCAGATATTAATAAGAGAGACTTTTCTATTTCCTGTGGCAAAAAAACCTAACTGAAGGAGGGATGGTTTTTTTCTGGGCTCCTGGTTTGAGAAGGTTCCATTCATTGAAATGGAGACTCCACAGCAGAGTTCAAAGCCACAGCAGTGTGTGGCCAGGGTTCTTCATGTCTCCATAGGTCAGGAACAGATCTCAGGCTAGGACCTGCTGGATCTATAGCCCGCCAGTCCTGCCCCAAACAGTCCTACCTCTGCCAGCTGCCTGCCCTGCCATGTCTAAAAGATTCAACAACCTCCCAGAACAGTGGCATCAGCTGAAAAGTCATAGGGGATAGTCCACGAACAGTTCATGGTGATATACGATTAGCTATTGACAGACAAAAGAAGGAGCAGAATCTCAAGGCTCCAGGTTTACCTGCAGCCTCTCAAGATGTCCAAGGACTCCGGAGGGAAGACAGAGCTTGGTTGCCCTGGGAAGTGACTTGCTACTATTGTTTATGCCAGCATCTCTCTGGGAAGCATCATCCTCTCCGGGCAATGGAATCTTCGGTTCCATCCTCCCAGGGAGGAGAGACGACTGCAGGACTCAGGTGTGGCGCCTTGAATCCGAGCATCATCCGTCAGAGCCTCCTAGCTCATAGGCCTAATGTGTGAACATTGATTTCTGGGGTGACAGGGAAGCCAGAATGATTTACATCCAATTTCCCATCGATGATATATCATTGATCTCCGAGAGCGCTGAAATATTTACTAGGGACAGCAATTCTTGGCCAGGATCTGTCAGCTGGAGGATGAGGCATGCTGGGAAGGATGCGGGATAAGAATAAGATCTCTGGGAATAAGGTCTGAGTTATCCCGGGTCATCGGAGCTGGGAAACCACACGTGGCACCAGGCTGGGTGTGGGGAGGAGAGTGGGACTCTGAGGATTTCCTCCTGATCTCAATAGAGGTCACCTCTTCAGAGTGGCTGGCTGCCTCAGAGGGTGCATCTCACTCATAAGATGCCTTGTCATGCTTAGCCATGTCACACAACTGGGTCTCTCTTACATTTATTCAGGTGCTAGTCACACACAGGAAAGTCACATACACTTTTAAGGATGCCTCTGGATGACCCAGAACCACAGTGGGACTCTAAGATGGTGTCCGCCCACAGGTGTGTCCAGCACTGGAGATGTGGAGACTGGAGAGTCTCTGGAACTCCACCCTTATCTGAGTGGGTAAGCGCTGTATTCCTAGACCCTGTCTCAGAAACCAAGATGGAGAGAAAGACATTGAGTGCCAACATCCAACCTCCATACGTGCAAGCACATGCATGTGAACCCATGAACACATATGTAAACATGCAAAAACCATACACAATTAAGAAAAAGATCCATGTGCACTCAGCCCTTACATACAGAGCTGAGTTGCATACTCACAGGTGCACATGCACATGCACACACACACACACACACACACACACACACACACACACAATCTAAACACACCAGAGGTTTCTATTCCATGCAAGCATGTGCTATAGCTGTGCTGTGACTTCTCATTGGGTTGCTGGTTCAGGAATTCCTCCTCACTTTGCTTTGCCCAGCTCAGAAGTTTCTGGAACTTACCTGTCCTAAAACAAAGTTGCCATCAGAACCCTCCTTTCCTGTCCGGAATTTTCCAGTGCACATGGTCCCATCATGTCACCGACACGCGATTCTCATTGGAAACACCAATCCAATGGGATCCTGGTGTACTCCAGAGACTCTACAGACTGGGGCTGATGAGAGCTGAGGCTTGCCAGCCTCACGGCAGCCTGGCCAGTGTCAGAAGCAAATGTTTTGTTTATGAGTAAGACCTCACCTCCCTTTAGGATTTCTCTCCTCTGTAGAGAACTCTCTCCTTTGCCCTCATGCTGACCCTGTAAGTCCAGCTTCTTTCCCTTGTTTCTACACCAATCTCCTAGAGACCAGAGACCTGCTGGGCTGCTAACAGGCAGTGCTGTAGTGCTAATTAAAATGGAAGTGCTGCCATTACTGTTTGTATGCTCCAAGCTAGTACAGAGGAGCTGTCAATCAACACAGGAACACCAGAACCAGGAGCTCCTCCAGGGCCATTGTGAACTACCTGATTTGCAAATATTGAGAGCTCACAATGCCCCCCCCCCCCCGCAGTGACTTTCTAGCCCACTGAGGGGAGGAGCCAGCCTGTCAATCAACCTTGGCTCGCACTTCCCAGATTACAACATCAAGTGATGCTTAGAATGAACTCATTTAAGTTCATTTGGTCACTGATCTTCAGCACATATGACTCTGGCACATCTTGAGAAAGGAAAGATAGCCCTGTGGGGTGGTTCGTGTCTGTATAATGCTCAGGAGGCTGAGGCAGGAGGATTGCTGTGAGGTCATGGCCAGCATGGGTGTATAGCAGTTAGGGGTCTAGAGTGAGATGTTTGTCTTTTAAAAGACTAATGGCAATTGATCGCTGCTGGTAGAGGGAGAGCCTGTGTGGTCCTTGGTAGTGTATCATGCTCTACCCAAGGCATGGCACCACACCCAAGAGTATTCGGGTAGCATCAGTTGGATGCTATGGTGTGTGTATGTGGGTGGGGGGGGAACGAAGTCAGACGGTTTGGGTAGGAAGGTGGGGTAGATCCAGGAAGAGTTGGGGGAAGGGAGAAGATGACCAAAATGCACTGTATAAGTTCTCAAAGACTTACTAAAATTATTATTTTTAAGATGTAAAATTAAATAAAAAAGAGGGGTGGGAAGATGACACTGCTCATGTTACCTCATGCACCTGACATTCCGTCATAGGGGAGGGGGAGGGGGAGGGGGAAGGAGAGGAGGCAGGGAAAGGGAGGGAAGTTTCCGTTAAGGTGTTTGGAGCTAGCAAAAGGAGGGGTTTCATTGGCTTCTTCATGGTTTCCTCCTAACCTTCCCATTCCAGTTCTTAACATGCAGATGAAGGCGTTTTTCTTGACCCCAGTAGAAGACACCAGAGGATCTTCCCACAGGACACAGGATCTGAACCCTGGGCCTTATTCTTGGTCGTCAAACACTTTGCCCACTGATCTATCTCCCCAGGTTGCCGCAAACAGCTTTTTGGATCTTAAAAAACAAATACCTTACTCATAACATGCTAGTGAGCAGAGTATAGACTCAGAAATGAGTGCAGCAAGGACTGGAAGCCAGGCTGGCTGTCTCCCTTTCTTCCTGCCTCATTTTCCCAGTGAAATACTGCTAACCAGTACAATTATAGAGGGGAGTATCCACCCTAGGCTGGACCTGTACATCCATCATTCATTTCACTCAGTGGGCTATGAAGCACGTTCTTCATGCTGGGCACTGTTCTGGGGAGAGGCGGAAGGATCCAGCGGTGAACAGACAGAGCTGGCTTCACTCCTCACGCTTCACCCTTTCCCTTGAATCGCTTCACCACTAATACATAAGCTCTAGGTCGACCCTTCCTTCCCACATGCCCCTTCCCTGTTGTGTCTCCTGAGCCATAGGATAGAACACTCACAGTTATTTTCCCCTTTAATGCATTTAGAGCCCGTTCTCTGTGGTTTGGCATTTCCCCGTGCCTTTAAACTTCCCTCCAGAGAAATTACCATCCTCAGAAAGTCTCCATTTTTTTTTTTTTTAGTTTTATTTTAAGCCACTTTGTTGGAGTATATGTTCCAGAGTATATGTTCTGAAGTATGTGTTCTTGAGTATATGCTCTGGAATATATGTTCTAGAGTATGTGTTCCGGAGTATATGTTCTGGAGTATGTGTTCTGGGGTGTATGTTCTGGAGTATGTGTGTTCTGGAGCATAAGTGCTGGAGTATGTTTTCTAGAATATGTGTTCTAGAGTATATGTCCTAGAGCATATATTTTGGAATATAGAGAGTATTGTTCTAGAATATATGTTCCAGAGTTTATGTTTCCGAAGTATGTGTTCTAGAGTATATGTTCTGGAGTATATATTCTGGAGTATGTGTTCTGGAATATATGTCCTGGAAGTATGAGTTCTAGAATATATGTCCTGGAGTAAATGTTCTGGAGTATGAGTTCTGGGGTAAATGTTCAGGAGTATGTGTTCTGAAATATATGTTCTGGAATGTATGTTCATTATCATCATGGTGGGGAGCATGGTGGCAGACAGGGGTGATGCTGGAGCAGTAATTGGGAACTACATCCTGATCCAAAAGCAGAGAGGGAGAGACTGGGCCTGGCATGGGCTTTTGAAACCTCAAAGCCCACCCCCAGTGACACACTTCCTGCACAGGCCACACCTCCTAATCCTTCTCAAATAGTGGTACTCCTTGATGACTAAGTGTTCATACGAGCAAGCCTATGAGGGCCATTCTTATTCAAACCACCACACTGATGCTCCAAATTATCCTCACGTCAGGTTGAAATGGATTTGTTCGTCTGCTGGAACAGCTGGATGCAGACTCTGGAGCTCAGTCCTACTTATCTTTCAGTTTCTGCCGAGTGGAAGACTATGGGGGGGGGGAACCCTCTTTGTAGTTATAATTGGTATATTTTATTTTATTTTATGCTACCTCGTGTATCCCAGGTAACCTAGCATATACTACATAGCCAAGAATGACTTTGGATTTCTCGTCTTCCTGCCTCCACCCCCAGTGTGTTAGGATTTCATGTATACACCATCCTGCCCAGTTTAGTGATACTAAGGATAGAACCCAAGACTTTGTGCATGCCAGGTGAGCATTCTGCCCACTGAGCCCCAACCTGCCTCTGCCCCCAGCCCAGATTCCTTGGTTATCCCTGAAGAAACACCTTCCCTTCTGTTCATTGGCCCTGTGGACCTTCTTCCTATTTGAAGTACAGAGAAATTTGATTTTCCCTTAGTGTGTCTTTCCTCACCCAGTGGGGATGCGGTAGTTACCTTGAGAAGAGACTGGATTCTGCAGGTGTTTGGGATAGATGCCCAGGAGGCAGGGTGGAGCTAGCTCCTCATATCTAGAAGGTTCGGTATTTAAACACTGGTTCATTTGAATCATGGCTAACTCTGTAACCACTTCCGCAGCTGTGGAAAATAAGGGTAGCCGGTGGGCCAGCCTTCCTGCCTCCCAGGGCTGAGAGAGCAGCCTGTATCGATGCCTTTCTCCCTCTTAATCATCAGAGTGAAGGCAGCACTTTCTCCCGAACGCTTAGAGCCGGGGCTGAAGCCATTCATAAACCCTTATTGAGCCATCAGCTCTGCAAAGTTTGCCTTAATGTTTCTACGTGCTATTGATCTGCGGGGAGAACTATAAAAATTGACACCAGAATAAACTTTGAAAGACGGCCCTTGCTCAGCTGAACTGGGATCAATGCATATCGACCGAGGTGTGGAGGGAAAGAGACCACCTTGTCTCCATTAGCAGGTCTTCATTGGACCAATGATGCCGCTCTCTGGGTGTTTCCTGGCTGTGTCGGGCCCCTCAGTGGCAGAAGCAGTGATGTTCAGAGTGTGAAAATTAGAGACAGCCTACTCTCTCATGCTAGGGAATGAGGCTCAGAGAGGTTAAGTGAGTTAGCTAGGGTCACACAGCTTACCCGTGGGAGGATTTGAACTCAGGGTTCTGTAAGTACTCTATAGCTGTTCACTTTAGGCACAGAGAATTGAATTTTCCCTTAGTGATTCTTTCTCCCATTTCAGGTTAGTTGTGGGTGGATGAGCCTTTAAGAAGAAAGGAAAAGTGCATGTTCTTTTATATCACTGTGCCCCAGGCAAATATTCGGCAGGAACGCCTGACTCTTCCTATACCTGGCCTATGCCCTCAGACAAATGACTGGACCTTTCTCAACTTAGATTTGTCCGTGTGACAGGCAGAGTGTAGCAAGGCCATCCTTAAAGGGCAGAATGTGGTTTTTGAGGTTGGTGCCTGAGTTAGACACCAGAATAAACTCTTAGAATTTATTTTAGAATTCTCTTGTGATAAAGTCTCAGTGTGTGAGTGGTGTCATTGGGGAAGGGCTTATCTGGGCTCACAGTTTCAGATAGCCTCACTCATTGAGATGGGGAGGGGTGGTGGGGCTGAAAGGCTCACAGAGGGGTGTCTAGGAAGGACAGGTCAGAGAGAGAGGGAGAGGGAGGGGGAGAGGGAGGTGGGAGGAGAAGGGATAGGGTAAGGGGGAGAGAAGGAGAGAGGGAGAGAGAGAATGGGGGGAAGAGGAAAAGGGAGAGAGGGAGAGAGGGAGAAGAAAAGAGGAAGAGAGGGAGAAGGTGGGGGAGAAGGAAAGAGAAGGGAGATGAGAAGGGGAGGAGGAGAGGGAGGGAGGGGGAGAGGGGGAGAGAGGGAGAGGGAGGAGCATGAGAGGGAGTGAGCCCATGAGCTGAAATGTTCAAGGTTAGAGAAAGCATGCTGTCTTAGGTGGGCTTTCTAATGAAGATGCTGCCTTTGAGTTATCCAAGTTCCTATAAGGAGCCCCTCCCCATACATTAGGAACCTCAATAAACTCATTGGCCCCCAAGTTAGAATTCAGTAAAATTACGTTATTCTGTCGCCCATGCCACACCTGGGATGAGTAGACAGTTGCTCCCCCCTCTCTGTGACAAGCCACACAGCGTGCTCACTAGGAGGTGTACTCTACTGATCTCCTGGACAATTCTCTGTCCAATGAGTTGTTGGTGAAGAAGAAGAATGCGTGGCCTCTGATGCAAAGCATGAAACATGCAACGCCTACTGAGACATCACCCGGTCTTATCTACCACCCTTCCTTCCATCCAAACAAATTTAGTTTCATGCTGGAGGAGTGAAGACTGAAGCTCAGAGAGGTTAAGCAGTTTGCCCAAGTGCACACAGCTCATAAATAATCGAATTTGAACTTGGGGCACTATAACTTCTAAACTGAAACTCCTTGAAGTTGACAGTATTTTATCACAACAACAGGGCAAAGAAACTAAGACATGCCCCAGAGGGTGCTGATCAAGACCCTGAGGTGCAGAAAGGAAAAAGTTCTCAGGCATCGTTCCCCCATGCCTCACAGGGTGGGCATCCTATATGCTAATGAGCTCTGTGATGAGTAGTGCCATGAGAGTGCTTTTAGACAGGATTACCTGAGGATAGACAGCTCTATTGCAGACTGCTTGGCTCCTTCCTGCTTGTGGTCCAAACGTGCTGAGGTCCAGGGGGAAAGCAGGGTTCTTTGCCTGCCTGCTTCCATTCTTGCTGATACGCGTGTCTACTCTTGCTTACCCTGCAGCTATCCTTTAGTAACATCACTTCCTGGCTTCTTTTTGCCTTCTGATTCTAAACTGAAGGCTAATGATGCTCCAGGAATCTTCTGGGCTGGTCGCACTTGATTGGAACTGTTGAATGGTTGAAGCACTCTGGCTTTGCAGACCGAGGAGCCACTGTGCTCTCAGCCTCAACAGCACCCTAACCTAAGCTTAACCAGCCCGGATGCTGTAAGACAATCCTGTGAGTCCCTTTTATGATGTATAGTCGATTCTTCCACTGTGTCCTCCCACCTCCCCAGAGAATCCAGAACAGGGCTGTGGGGAGCCCCTGGAACACTTGGCTGGAATGGCGGTAGCCAGGCCTCTCCTTTCAGAATATGGAGCAGAATCAGTGTGTGGGGCCAGAGCTTTGGCACCTGTCTGAGTTCCCCAGGGAGCCCTTGCATTAAGAGACTGTTTTGGATACATAAGAGTCCCAGTAAAAAAGTAGGGCTCCCTTGGGTTTCTTCTGAGTAAGAGTTCAGTTGCACACACTAGGACCTTGGTGTATACAACCCCCTGTCCCTTTCCCATTTACCCGTGATTCCATTTCATCCTTAAAATATCTAGTCTGAGATGCAACCCCAGAGATTCAGAGACATTGAGAATTATGGCCCACAGATCCACAGCTGGCCAACACTCGGTTGTTGATCCGAATCCAACGGCTGTGTCCAAACCTAGCGTAGTCCTCCCCATGAGGCGGACAGTGGTGCTCCCTGAGATTACTCTGTGCAGCTGTGGCGGCGGTGCACACCTGTGATCCCAGCATGTGGGTAGGCTGAGGCAGGAGGATCACAGTTCCAAGATCAGCCTGGGCTGCGTAGTGAGAAAAGTTGAAAGTCTGGGGGCTGGGGATGAGGCTCGACAGGAGCCTATTTGTGTAGTCCTGTGTTCAATCTCTAGCACTGCGTATAACCCAGATATGATTCTGCCACTGAGCTTTATCTAATATATATGAAAATATATAATATACAAATATATTAAATATACAGTATGCAGGTATACATTTCTTCTCTTCTGGGCCACTTGCCAAGTGCGGCGGTATTTTGTTCTAAGAAACACAGCGCAGCTTAAACGGGGCTGGAGGGAGTTCCTGGGTGGTAATGGATGCCTCTTGAGCCGGCCCCACCCCAACCAACACCCCCACCCCCGTCAAGAGTGGTATTTTATAATCTTCATCTTTCACAGCAGAAAATTTATGACTGCTTCTTCCCCAGGACTTCAAAGCCAGAACAGGCACCAGCCACCCTCACCCACGACTTGATCACACCCCCACCCCTCCCCATCCTCTCTTACTCCTCCCCCCACCCACTTCCCAACCCCCCCCCCCCATCTGATTCCCTCTCTTCTCTTGCATCTCCGCAAGTCTCCTTTGTGGAATGGCGACTCAACTATGAGGCTGAGAGAGGGGGTCCCCGAAGGCTGGAGCGGGTGTGACTTACCTGGGAGGGGTAGGATGATCAGGTTCCTCCCATTCACACCATAAATAACCGCTCCCCGTCCCCAGACCACAAATCACTGCAGATTTAGGGAGTAGGTAATAATGGTTGTGTTTCCCCCATAGGCAGAGCTGAGGAGGGTGTGGGGCTATGTGTGCGTGCGTGTGTTTAATTTCTCTTTTTTTTTACCCATGTAAAAAGCACCTTGGGCTCCTCCCCTTTGCTTCTAAGTGCTCCTTTGAAGGGATTACAGCTGCCTGACTCCAGCCGAGAGAAAGATGATGCTGGTTGAACATTTCCTGATACGCGCACATCAGCCCCATCCCTGGGATGAGCCAAAGACTTGATTCTCTAGCTGGGCAAACACCATTATCAACCCCAACTCTTTATTCTTACCAGGCTCTAGGCCATATCACCTTCTCCAAGATCTCCCTGTGTCTCACTCCTTGCTGGCCAGGTCTGGGTCCTGCCCTGGGGCCTTGCTGGTTTTCTTTTTCTTTTTCCTTTTTTCTTTTTCGTTTTCTTTTTTCTTTTTCTTTCTTTTTTTTTCACTTTTACTTTTTCTTTTCTTCTTTTTTCTTTCTCTTTCTCTTATTCTTTTTCTTTTCTTTTCTTTTCTTCTCTTTTCTTTTTGTCCCTATTTGGGATTCTCCACCAATCGAAGGAGAGGAAGGGAAAAGAGATGGGAGCCAGCTAGCATCAAGCTGAAAGAAACACTGAGTACCAGACACAAGCACTATGTCCCACAGTACTGGGACATAGTCCCTTCCAGAACTTCTTTGAGGATAGATGAACAAAATTACTCTGTCTCTTGAGTTATTCTGCCAAAGACTCAAGACTCAGTGATCCACTGTTTATTGCTTTCATTTGGTTTAGTTTGTTTTTTGATATAGTCCCATGTATGCCAGACTGGCCTCAGATTGAGGATGGCCTAGAACTCCCAATCCTTCAGCCTATATCTCCTGTGCACTGGGATTACAGGATGTGCACCATCATGCCTGGCTTAAGCTGGGAATCAACACCAGGGCTTTGGTGCATGCTAGATAAACACTCCCCTGACTGAGCTACATCCCCAGCCCTGGATTCACTGTCTGATTACCTCAGTTTGGATCACCCATGGCCTCTTAACTTAAGGCAGGTAGGGACCAAGAGCCTGTCCCTTGAAACTCTGTGTCACTGTAGCAGACGAGGAGAGGACACCATGGTGCTGAGGACAAGGAAGGGTTAGACTCTTGTTGGTTGTGATGCTGATACCCACTGCAGGGTTGGGCTCAGCTATATTTAACAATGGCTATCACACCAGGATTTCTATGCATCAGGCAGAGCTGCTTCAATCAGTTGTACAGGTTGTGTCCTGCCCGAGGCCACTTCTCTGAGGAGGCGCAGAGGTGCTAAATCCCAGCAGACTTTGCTTGCCAAATAGCTGCACCCACCCAGTGGAAGGGATGGCTTCCCTAACGTGCAAAAATGCGCCAGGCACTTGGTCTGAATTATCATTTTTAATCCTCTCAACAACCTTAAAAGATAGGTGTGGTCCATTAAAGGTGTTCACAGAGCCTGTGTGTCTCCTCCCTGGGAGGAAAGAGTCATATCCCTGGGGGAAGGGCCTCAAGCATGGTGCAGGATTGAGGGGCAGAGCTTAGCACCACTCACCTTCCACCCCTATCCCAAATCTGAGTTCACTTGACTAATAAAACACAACGTAGTTGCGTCTTGTGCCTTCCAGAGATGGGACCTGAAAAATGTTGCAGCTCCCCTTGGCTTCCTGGAACTGTGAACCCCTCAAACTAAGTGCCCCTACTCTAGTCTCTGCCTTGTCCCCAAAGCTGATTCAGGAGCCAGAACAGTGGTGTTATTTTTTTTTTTCCTCCCCATAGGAAGCTTGCAAGTAGCTCTAACTGTCTTTGAGCCACAAAGTGTCCTGTGGCTTCATTCAGATATCATCTGTTATTATTGTTGAGCGAGCACCTGTTCCATGCCCCACAATAGTTAGGCCCATTGTCCTGGGTGTAGTCTGAGAGCACCCTGCATCCTCAGAGCCCAGGTTCCTCAGAGATGGAGTCATCTGACTTAATGTATAAGGATCTGGACAGTTGATAATGCCTTGTTTCTGATGTCTCACTTAATGTGTGAGTCTAAGGATGTCATCTCACTTGGGTAACTCAGTTGGGTGGACTGTCCCCAACTCCTTCTCTACTCTCTTAACACCCAATCTATCTCTAAGGGATTCACTGAAAACTTCTGGAATGAGTAGTGTAGGGGAGTCCTCTCTTGTCCTCCTCAGGATGGTTGAGCCAGGTCCTCTAAGGGCTTTGAACTCTGAGACTGGATCGAAAATGGCAGAAAAGAGCTACAGTTGCTTCGTTGGGACCCAAGGACTGTATATGCTCCATTGGTGTTGAACTTGGGGCTGGCTTTGCAATGGTGTCCCTGCCTGGACCAGCTGACAAGCAGAGGACTGGGTCGGGGTGGCAGGGAAGAATTTCACACGGACCCAGCCAACCTGAACTTCATCCTGGACCAAACCACGCTACTTGCAGTGTGAAACCATGACTCACTATCTAATCTGGGCACTCTGGAGCTGGGAGATCAACAGACCGGCCTCGGTCTGGTGGAGAGTGGAGAGTTGGCAGTTGCCACAGGAGCCAAGCCTGAATCACCCGAGGCCTTCCTTGGCCTCATCAGGAAGGGAGGATTAAGGATGCTATTTTAAGGGCCTACTGAGTGCTCCCCTAGGAGAACTTGCAGCAGAGATGAGACAGTTCCTTCCCAATCTATCAGGCTCTTCACTCTATAGTCACTGCCTACGTGCTTCAAGCCCCAGCCTCAGTTTTTTTATTTTATACTGGTCACCAAAACTGTGCCCCACAGAATTCAAATTTTCAAGCATGCTTGGTACCCAGCAGGAGTATGTTGGGTGGTGTGTAGAAAAAATAATCCCATCACACACTGGGTACACTAGGGAAGTACTCGGTGGCTGTTTTTTCTGAGATAGTGCTATCTGTGCCCCCAATGCCTGAGTGGTGGAGGCAAGAGGGTTGGGAAGAGTTCAAGGCCAGCATAGACTCCAGAGAAGAGCCTGTCTTAAGGGAATTACAGAGTCGATGAATGAATGAAATGTTGGGTTATTAATAATTGTTCTCAATACATTTTGGCCATGAGTCTGCCTTTGGTAAAGACAAGGAAATGTGTGTGTGAGAGGAAGGCGGAGAGGGAGAGAGAGGGAGATAGGGAGGGGGAGGAGGAGTGGGAGGGGGAGAGGAGAGAGAGGGGAGAGGGAGGAGGGAGAGAGAGGAGAGAGAGAGAGAGAGAGAGAGAGAGAGAGAGAGAGAGAGAGAGAGAGAGAGAGAGAGAGAGAGAAGCTCTGATGTTCTTGTGTATACAGTAAGCACCTTGGGTGGATTTTGATGTCACTCAATCCAACATCTTGGTGACCTTTGTATTAAGTTTTGTGCCCAAGTAATTCCTAAGTGAATTCTTTGCAACTGTGGTGATGATAGGTGACAAACATAACATAAACATAAACACTAATAATAACAATATCATTATTATCACTATTACTATTCTGCATTCATTTGTGTGTGTGTGTGTGTGAGAGAGAGAGAGAGAGAGAGAAAGAGAGAGAGAGAGAGAGAGAGAGAGAGAGAGAGAGAGAGAGAGAGAGAGAGAGAGAGAGATGCACTCATTTGGCATCCCCATGTATGGTAGTTTGAATAAGAATGGTCCCCATAGGGTCATAGATTTGAATGCTTGTTCACCTGGAGTGATGCTACATGAAAGAATTAGAAATCATGGCCTTGTGGGAAGCCTGTCACTGCAGGGTGGGGGGGAGCAGTATTGGGGTTGCAGCCAAGCCCAGTGGCTCTCTCTCTTTTCCTGCTGCCTGCAGATCAGGTTGTAAGCCTCTGAAACCAAAAGCAAGCCCCACTTAAGTGTTGTCCTTTATAAGAGTTGCCACAGTCATGGTGTCTGTTCACAGCAACAGAGCACCACTAAGACTTGCCTCTGTTTTCCCTTGGGAAACGCTGGTCTCTGACTCTCAGTGTTGAGTCTATCCAGTACTCACTGGTTTGGTCATACTGATTGCTAGCCACTGTGACTCCTCAGCTTATGTCTGTCCTGTGCTGACACCCTAAAACTCCACTCCTATCAATGACTCTATCTTTCCTCATATGTTCCTGCTAGCAATCTATCCCTGCCTTTCTCTGTAACTTGTTCCATGAGCTGTGAGCATCATTGCATGACCCTCTGTCCCTCCCCATCCTCCATCCATCCTCCATTTTCTCTGAGAGTGACCATCTCTCTCCAGCCCTCCAGGAAACCACGAGATGCTGGCAGATAGGCAAAACCAGGACTCTATGGGGCCAGACTCACAGACGCTCCCTCTCCTGACACCCCATCACCTCTAGCCTTTCTGAAAAAGAAGAGCCAGCTGGCATGGTGCCCAAAGTGTTTCTCTTTAGAGCAGGGTTGATAGGCTGAGAATAATTGATAGAAGACATTCTCAATGCTTCTTTTCTTGTGAGCAGTGTGGTTCTGTGGCTCAGACACCAGGAGAGAACCCCAGTGGTCCTGGTAAGTTGTCAGCCACAATTCTACACATGTTCTGGGGACCACGAAAACACAACCCTGCTTATTATCTCCAGTGCAGACAGTCTTCTGTAGCTCCCTATGCCTAGAGGGAGTTAGTCATCTCTGCTGTAGGGGACGTGACTTCGTTCCATTTACTTCTTATAGTCACAACTACGGTCTCACCCCTCCTTCCTTTTTAGCCCCAAGGCCAAGTCCACCAAGCCCTAACTTTTAAAATAATTTATTTATTGAAATTGTATGCACATTGGTGCTTTGCCTGCATGTATGTGTGAGGGTGTCAGATCCTGGAGTCACAGACAGTTGTGAGCCACCATGCTGTTGCTGGAAATTGAATCCAGGCCCTGTGCTCTTAACCACTGAGCCGTCTCTCCAGACCTGCTATTATTTTCATATGTTCTATCTCATTTTTTTATTTGTATTTTTAAAATATCCTTCCTCTAAGAATTACTGCTCTCTAGGTTCATGTATTTATTCCATGTCCTGGCATCTTCCAGGAGTCTCCAGCTGACAGTGTGTTGTAGGGTTTTGTTTGTTTGTTTGGTTGGTTTGGTTTTTTAGTAGTAGATAGTACTAAAGAGTAAGGAAGAGGGCTGGAGAGATGGCTGGGTCTGCAAAGTGCTCACAAGCTCAATTCCCAGAATTCACACCCCAAAGAGCTGCCTGTGGTCTGGTGTGCATGTAGTTTGTAATCTCAGTACTGGAGAGGTAAAGACAGATTGATATCTGAGGCACTCTGGACAACCAGACTAGCCTACTCGGCAAGTTCAGGGTTAGTGAGAGAGACCCCGTCTCTAAAAACAAAGTAAAGATCACCTTACCACCTATAAAACAACACCAGAAACCCGTGTGTGTGTGTGTGTGTGTGTGTGTGTGTGTGTGTGTGTGTGTGTGAAGAAGACAGAGGGAGGGAGAGAGGGAGGAAGAGAGAAGGGAGAGAGAGACTGGGAGTAAGATAAAGTTTCTATTCTAGTATGATTTTATTGCTGTGATAAGACACTGACCAAAACCAACTCGGGGAAGAAAAGGGATTATTTAGCTTACGGGTCACACAGTCCATCGCTGAGGGAAGCCGGGGTAGGAACTCAAGGTAAAGACAATGAAGCAGAGACCATGAGAAAATGCTATTTACTGTCTTGTTCCCTGGCTCGTCCATATTTTTCATCTATCAGCACTTAAAACCATGCTCCCACAGCCATGACCTCAGGCCAATCCGATGAAGGCAGTTCCTCGGTGAGGTTTCCTCTTCCCAAGTGTGTCGAGTTGACAACCAAGATTAGCCATTACAGATCCCAAAGGCACACCCACAAGAGCGTACTTCCTTCACCTTCATGGGCAACCCTCCTGCTCACCACCCCGTGGTGTCTGTATAGAACCACAGATGTGCTCTGAGCACAGGGCTGAGTTTATAGGTGGCTGGGAATCACATGGGGTGAGACAGAGATGAGACATGGGTAGTCTCCTCAGGTGCCTGGGCAGAGCAAGTCCACAGAAGAAGTGAACAAGTTTCTGTCAGTGTTAGCAGAGTCTGGGCTTTCAGAATCATGACCTTGAAATGCCAGGGGCCCCGTGAAGGCATTTGGGTTTTTAGATGGACCCTCTTTCTCTGTCATTGTGACCAAATGCCTATCAGAGACAATCCAAGTGGGGAGGGATATGGTGGTCCACAGTTTACAGGGTGTGGTTGCTCCTGACAGCCGGGAAGGCATGGCGAGTCCAGCAGTGCCCTTCTTGGCTCTGACAGTGGGAGAGTTTGCATGAGGGCAGCAGGCAGGATGTAAAACTGGCCTGTGACCTGCAAGCCCTGCTCCCATGGCTGGATGAATTCCACCCAATACCCTGTGTCTAAAAGGTTCCCACTATATCCTCAGAGAATACCACAAAGCTGGGGGCGTGGAGGAGGTGAGCAGTGTCTAAACACAGGAGCCTGTGGGAAATACTTGCCAGTCGAACCATCAGAGCATCCCTTCTGGAATCTGTGGGTCCTGGAGTCAGCCAAGGAGCCTTGCTTCAGGGAAAAGCCGAGCGGAGCTGAGTCAGACATCAGCCATAACTCACACACTTCTGGAACACACTGAAGAGACTTGAACTCTGGAGGTGAGCATCTCAGAAACACCCAGACAGAGAGGGAGAAAGAGATGAAGGTAATGTGTGCACACTTGGGACCAGGACTTGGGGTGTTTGGCGATGTAAACCAAGCTGACCCAAGATCTCAGGTTGCCCTTTTGTACAGTTAGAGAACCCAAGATCTATGTTTTCTTTTACACTGTGGGTGATTACTCAAGACTCTCGGGGCTTTCCCTGGAGGTGTTGGGAGGAAATGTATTTGGTGTTCCTGCCAAAGTTCTCTCAGTCACGAATGAGGCCACTTAGTAGGACCAGCTCCCATCAATACATGATTAAGTACAGACGTGCCTGGATTCCAGGTGATGAATTAAGATCTTCTTATTGGAAAATAGAAGCGACTGATTAATACTTCAATTCCCATCCCTATCAACCAACAATGCTAGTGATGTGTATAGTGGGGTGAATTTGCAGATCTGGACTGGGGTTCTCCTGTTAAATATTAACTAAAACCACATTTGAATTTCCGCAATATTTCTGGGTTCCTGGGTACAAAGCCAGACGCAGACTCAGGTAAATGATGGTAAGGCACAAGCCTTTAGAGTGGACACGTGAATTGTCACGTAAACACGAGTGATCAGAGAGAGGGATGTCAAGAAAAACTTTCATTAGCGTCCTCCTAAGCTGGTCTTAACAGCCTGGTGTAATTTGGCTAATGGAGTCTGCACTGCTCATTAAATTATAAGGACATTAAAAAGATCTCTAAAACAATGCTAATATTCCAGAGGGTTAATTAGTCCTGGAATTAAAAAGCTAAACCCACAGATTCTATCTGATTTGATGAGGGAGGAAAGAGAAGCATTCTGCAGAACAGAAGCCATGCCGTGAGTTGAGACACTCCTTAATCTTCGGGCATTGATGGTTCTTAGGGGAACCTCTTGCTTCCAGTTTAAAACTGATTCCAGGCCTACTCAATTTCAATTTCACCTAGAAGGAGGCTAGATAGATCAGAAAAAGGTCTGGGCTAAAGGCCTGATGATAATGTCACCTCTATTTTATAGACAAATGACATCGAGCTTTAGAGGGCTGTGGTCCCTTTCCAGTGATCCATGGTCCCTTGTCTCAAAAGCCACAAGGCCAGTGAGTGTAGCACCTGGGTCTCCAGTATCAAATGTGGGAGTTTGCACTCTTAGTTAAACTTTGCTAAAACCAAACTAAATGGTAGGCAGATGGAGACAGGCAGATTCAGAGACATTCTAAAGAAGGTCTCCTCAGTAGTCAAGGTCCTTCCACAATGGGATGCCCATGTCCCAAAGGTGAGAGTCATCCTGGTTTGGGGGTATTCTAGTATGGGGCGGGGTGGGACACAGAAAATATATCCCTGTCTCAAAAGCGAGGATCTGAGGTTCACATTTGTCCTGAGAGACTCCAATGATGGGGACGTCATATGGTTTATGAGGTGGGTTTGCCCTCCAGGGGTGGAAGGTCCGGTAGGAGGTGAGACCATGAGGTTCGTGGGGGACTCTTTAAGGCTCACAAACTATCATCTTATTCATTTGCTTGGTTACTGATATTTTTTGCAACTGCCCTGCATAGCAGACCTCGTGGGAGACACTGGCCACTGTCCCCTGGAATTCTCAAGCCAGTCCTGGGGTCAGATTCTTTGACATCTGAAGAAGTAACCCAATAACTAAAACGCAGACAGATGGTATTAAAAGTGCATAGAGTCCAACGACACAGGAGAGCTAGCTGTGCACACATGACTCAATCTACTTGGGACCTCAGCCTAAGACCTCTGCTTTGTAGGTAGACTGAGCAGGGCTGTCATTTGCAAAGCAGGACAGATGGACTTGCTGGCCTGCCAGGGAAGAGGGTCCCAGGTAACAGACATGCGATGTGGGGGACTGAATGACAAGAGAAGGAACTTTCCCTGGTAAGAGCTGGAGTGGGCTTTCTGAATAAGAGCCTGTGTGGGGGTTCTGACGACAGAAGAATTTGCTGAAGCCAAGGACTCAAAGATGAGAGAGACTGATTCTATGAGAGTTCTGTTAGGTGAGATGGAAGGGACCATTCAGAAATGAAACAGAGGGGCTCACGTGGACTTCAAAGGACTTCATTTTAGTGTGTTAGAGAAGGAAGGTAGAGTTCCCTGATTTCTGTGTGGGGTGTGTGTGTGTGAAAACCAAAATATTGGTCCCCCCAGAGATATACAATGAACATTCACGAGGTTTGGAGGAGCCTAACACAATGTATCATAAGACCCACAGCAGTCCATGCTCTCTGTACAACTTCACAAAGCCTGCTGTGGGGGACCACAGTCATCCCCACCACCCCAGAAACTTAACACACACACACACACACAGAAACACACACCCCTGAAGTATCATGGTAAACCGCACACTGGATCCCGACCAATCCCAGGCTCCCACAAAAGCCAACAATTAAAAGGTGTATTCTCGGCGGATGACCGGCCGCTCTGGAGACCCCACTTCTCCCTTGGGGTTGTCTAACAGCTTTCAAGAGTATGCCCCCGCTCCGGCTCCCGAATACCTGGCCCCAGCCCTAGGAAGTGCTTCAATAATGGATGATGACCAATAAACAGCCAGAGATTTGCTGGAAATTATGAGCAATAAATAATTGAGAGGCAGGGAGGCTGAACAGTGCTTCCCTCACCTCTTGCTGAGTCTTCTTAATGCATTTCCTTGATGCAGCTCCCAGCGCTGGGTGAAGGCAGCCCCCAGTCCTTTGGAAGATGTTGGACAGTTACAAATGTCTGAGCATCTCACTACCTGGGGGCCACAGGCAACCTCTCAGCAGACTGCTGTCATCTTTGGGTGTGGCATGGAGGTCCCCAGAAATCAGTGTGTCTCCAAGGCCGGGAGCAAAGCTATGGGCTGAAAACTTACATGGGGGCTAGGGAGTGGCCAGAAGGGAGTCATCACTTGTGGAAAGCAATTCATTCAGGGAAAGTTGAGACCCAACCCTTTCACATCTCTTTTCTGAAGCTCCTCTGATTCCCTCCACCAAAAGAAATAGAAAAAAGAATCACAAGCTCTTCTGAGTTGATGCTCACAGCCATGTCTGCTGCCTGACCTGTATACCACTACCTTCTCTAGAATCATCTGAGAGGATCCCAGTGATACCTATCGCTGTCTGGTTCTCGTTTTCCTGTATCAAGCCTGTAGGAGGTCCTCAGTGACCTCTCAGACAGCACTCATTTGTTGATCTTGGAGGAGAGATCGGGTGCCTGCTAACTTTGGATCTGAGAAGTCCACAGTGAGTGGGGCATGGCCAGACTGGGAGCCTAGAAACAAAGTTGTGTGTTGCACTTTGCAAAGTAACAATAAAAAAAAATTGTTTGGAGCAACTGTGTTGAGTATTTTCCATGTAGAATTTTTATTCAACTCATAAAACAAAGCTACTCTAGTGTCAGAGGTCATCTCCTTCACCATGAGCTAAGGCCTCTTGAAAATTTGGCACCAGAAGCCCATTACACTCTTTATAGCGAAAGAGGGCATGGCAGGTCCAATGTATGTCTGCCTAGTCAGCTCTAGAGACAAAACTAGAGAGGGGAGAAGGGGAGGGAAGGAAAGGGGAGGAGTTTAGTGAGTTAGCCCAATAGTGTTTGTAGCTTAACATTAATATTTGGGGTTTTTTAAAGACTTGGTTGTCCCAGTGACAAGAGAGTCTGCATGCATGTAGGCCCAAGTGAGGCTATATGACCTTGTCCCTAAGTTAGTTTTGATTGATAAATAAAGATGTCAGTAGAAGAGACACAGGTGGGATTTAGGATTTCCAGGCTTGGAGTCAGAGGAACCAAAAAGAGAGTGGAGGGAAAGCAGCCATGGGTTAGGTGATACCAAAGGATTCTCTCATCTCTGGGGTGACTAGGTCTTGGGGGTCCACACTTAGCATTATAATACACATCAAAAGACCAAATCTCAGCAGAAAGAGTAGAGGAGGTGGGTGAGGAATCTCTGTCTTAAAAGAAAGAAAAACAAGAAAAAGAAAGGCAGAAGATGAGAGAGCTGGAAGGCAAGATGGAATGGATGTCCCCAGATGACTGACAGTTCAGAGAGCCCACTGCTGATTAATTCTGTCACATTTTAACCTGGCCATTATTTGGGGATCAAAACTGTACTGAGACTCCATGGGATTACACAAAGTGCATGCTGGGTACTGCGAACTTGGTTTTGAAATCGGGCAGTGAGTTGGGAATTCTGGCTGTGTAAGTTCAGCCAGGAAGATCCTAGAGGAAGCAGGGAATCCATCCAGAGTCCTCACATGACTTCATACCCGTGTGAACCCCCGACTCTCCTTGCATCTCAGCCCCCCAGTAAGGAAGACACCAAGAGAGGCTCAGAGTGAGGATTTGATCTTGCTATCCACTCTCCAGTTCTATGTTGATCTTGACATGGTTTTGGAATAGAATGTGTGATTGTAGATGGAAAGGGTTAAAATCATATCTTTATTAGTGAGAGATGGGCACTGGGGATCTGAGAGATGTTCTTCTATGTAGGATGGACAAGATGACCTACAGAATAGCCATCTGATTCCCCACTCCCCACTCTCTGCTGGAAACCCATTATGCTAGACTTGGTCTTGCTCCCCTGCATTCTCATGGTGGGGTTCTCCTTGCTCGGTAGTTTCTACAGGTCTCACCCCAAATCTGCAAAGAGGCTCTACAATTCTCCTCTAACTCTCTTGCCTTGAGGACAGTACTGCTTCTTGCACTCTGCAACTTCCCTGTGGTCCAATGAGAAAAGCAGCGCACAGCCCTCTGACCCGGTACATAAGTGGCTTTTTCATTAGTCAGGGGTCAATGCAGGGGAAACAGGTTGGGCTTTCTGCTGTCAGCCTGGCCAGAGACAGGTGGGAGGGTCACGTAGATCATGCTAGAAAGACAAGTAGACATGTTGGATGGGAAGAAGATGTTAGAGTATCCAGGTTCCTTGTTCATCCCAGGGCCTGAGAAAGTCCTCCGTTTCTGAACAATGAACTCAACAAGTTCATGTGGTTGATAAGGAGGGAACACTGCACTTCACAGACTTGGGCTGACAATAGATCTTTCTCAGAGCCTCTGTAGAGTTCTCCCTCTTCCCATCAGACACCCATTAAAAGGCACCCTGGCTATTGACATGGCCAGAGAGATGTTAACCCAGAAAGCCAGCCGCTACCACACTTTAACAGTGAACACTTCCTGACTACAGAGCACCAAATTGGGCACCAGCTCCAGAGCCCAGCAGAGACCCTGTCACAGGTATCACAGGAGGGGGGCATGTTGAGGACAGAGGCTTTGCTGCATGACATGAGTGTCATGCAGGAGGTGGCTGAGCCTGGCTTGCTGGCATTGTACATCCTGGTTGATGAGTAGGCTTCTGCACTTGGGGAATCCCAGAGACAAAGAATATATAAGGATGGAAAGAGTGAATGGAAGGGAGGGAGGAAAGGAAGAGGTAGGGAGGGAGGGTGGGGAGGGAGGGGGAAAGGAGAGAGGGAGGGAGAAAGACAAGGAGAGGAGAGGAGAGGAGAGGAGAGGAGAGGAGAGGAGAGGAGAGGAGAGGAGAGGAGAGGAGAGGAGAGGAGAGGAGAGGAGAGGAGAGGAGAGGAGAGGAGAGGAGAGGAGAGGAGAAGAAAAAGGCAAGGAAGCAGAGAAGCAGACAGAGAGATGGAGGTATGGAAGGGAATAGAAAGGAAAGATGGGGAGAGGAGAAGGAAGCAGAGAGAGAGAGAGAGAGAGAGAGAGAGAGGGAGAGAGAGAGAGAGAGAGCGCTAAGGAGAAAAGGAAGGAAGAATGAAACTTAAAAGATGGGAGGATGAATATCATGATCCTATAGCCTTTTCGTGTCTAAGACCAGCTCAAATGATCAGCTCAGCTTTCTGAGTCCAGGTCACACAGCAGCAACTCCTGGCAGGGCTATGACATATGCACAGTCCTTGACACTGGATAGGTTCAGAAAAGGCTGCTCTCCTCCACAGCTGGTTTAGAATGTGCAGCGCTGGCTGCCCAGGAGGCCCCACCTGGGTCACCACCACTCAGCGAGGCCCCCTGGGAACTCACCTTTCCTGGCTGACTGGGGAAACGGAGCGGGGATGATGTCTGGGATTCATGACCTTGACTGTCCTCTGCATCTTGATTTATGGGGCGATGCTGTCTCTCGGACGAGATGGAGACACTGTGAGAGGAAGGGCTGCAGAAAACCTTAATCCCCGAATGGCAGAAAGAGATACTCTCTGGCCTGGTGTGCGTTTGATTAGATACATCAGGTGGGGCTAGGTCCTCCCCACCCCCAACACACATACACACACATCAAAATCCAATCAGCAGTCAGGCCACAGGCTGGGGGCATTCCTGAATTTAGAATAGGATGCATTCTTCTCTCAGCAGAGAAAAATCCACAGTGCACTTTTCTCAAAGGAAAAAAAAAAGTAACCAGGTCGCAGAATATTATAGTCATAATATTGGACTGATGCCAAAACTTTCAAAGTTGAGCTAGGGCATGGAAGAAGAGCTCACCTAGGAAAAGGATAACCATCACCTTTGGTCTGGTGGAGGGGTTTGGGGCACCGTTTATGGGAGCCACTTCTTAGGGATCTGGACTGTAAGGTCTGGGTTGGAGAAGGACAGGGCATGTCTGAGGCAAGGAGCTCTGGGGGCTGCAGGGGGCCTGGAAATCTGCTCTTTTGACAAAACAGACTGTTCTTCTGGGTCCCTGGGTCCCTCCTGGCTTTACAAGCTGCCAGATTGTTCCACATCCAGGAAGGCTAAGGAACCTGGAAACAAGATGTGGCTGGGCTCTAAGTCTCTGTCAGTGGGAACTGTGATGAGGGGGGGCATCTACGCTTGTGGTGGGGGATGCGACTGAGTTGGCAGAGTGCTTCTGAGCAAGCGTGAGGCTCTCAGCTCCAGTTCCAGTATAGAGCAAACTGAATGTGGTGGCTCAGGGCTGCAACCCCAGCCCTAGGAAGGTAACAGCAGGACTGGAAGTTCAAGGCCATCCACGGGCACACAAGGAGTTCAAGGCCAGCCTAGGCTAACTGAAACCCTGTCTTCGAAAGAAAAATCAAACATTGACTCACACTGTGGATTCTCAGCACTTCCTCTGCTGGGTTCCCAGGAGCTGTTCAAACCACATTCCCTTCCCAGAAAGACCCCAGGCTTCCTGTATAGTGACCAGGGAACACAGGCTTGCTCTGTATGTATATAAAAAAAACCCCAAAATGGTACTTTCTCAAAATCTGGGTCTAGGGTTCTTGGGTATGCCAGCATCCTGAAATTGAACATATAGAAGAACTGGAGGCCCTGATTCAAACCTGGGATAGCCAGTTGTGTTTTCTGCTGGTTGAACTGTTTACCCAGGGCAGGGGCAGTGTCTCGTCTACTGACAGTGAAGCTTGGGGCATGGCCATTTTGCCTTCATGGCATTTGGGGGTCCTTCTAGCTTCTGCTGTCCCCATGGGCACTGTTTCAGCCTGGTCCATTCCCACACAGCCAGAGGTGTCACTGCAGGCTTCGCTCTTCCCCCACACACACCCCAAGAGTCCCTAGTGGGAGACCTAACCCCTGAGCCTCGGAATGTAACTGCATTTAGAGACAGGGTCTTAAAGAGGAATTAAGTTTAAACAAGGTTATTAGGATGGGCCCTAATCCAACATGACTGATGTCTTTTGTAAAACAAAGAAGCCAGGACACAGACACGGTGGGGGAGGTGTGCGAGGATGTGTGTGTGTGTGGGGGGGGGCGAGTTCATTATGTCATTTGCAGGAAAAATGGATGGAACTGAGAATCGATGGAATAAGCCAGACCCAGAAAGAAAAATGTCACCTGCTTCCTCTGAGATGTGGAATCTGGCTTTACACCAATGATGCAACAAAAATGGGGACCATGGGGAACTAGGACTGGCTAACAGAGGGTAGACAGGCAAGGCGCTGAGGAGCCAAGGTGATAAAATCATATGATATCGTTGAATAAAAAGAGATGACCCCTCCCCCCAGTGTCGTACAATGATCATGCAGTGTCAGGCAGTGGGTAAAGATGACTCCTACAAGCCAAAGATAGCCTAAGGTGGAGCCCAGCCTTCTCCAAACCATTTCTGCTGGTCAGGAATGCCACCCTTGTGCTTTGGTGAGATGTCCTTGCAACCCCAGTAGCTTCTTTCCAGAGTTTGGAGCTCTAGAGTCCACACTGAAAGCAGGTGAGGGTGGCAGTCTGTGCTCTAGAGACAGAGACGGGAAATCTCTGCAGCAAGCTGGCTGGCTAGAGTAGCCAAGGCTAGCTCTGAGTTCAGAATATGTTTCAATATATAACGTGGAGATCTATCAAGGAAGATACCTAATGTCAATCCTGACCTACACACAAACAAACACATATATGCAAAAAATAAGCAAAATAACAACAATAGCAGCAATAACTATAATAACAATAACTGTAACATTTAACTTCTCACAAGTTCTGCTTAAACTCTAAGAACCTCACTCTATCTGTCTGTGGAAACATCAGGGCAGGTCATACTTCTTAATTTAGAGGTGAGGAAATCATTGAACAGAGAGGTCAAGTAACTGTCCAAACATCACACTGGGAGGAAATGACCTGGCTCTGGAGTCTGTTGTGTTCGGCTCCCTGGAATACACAGCCACCATCTTCGTAAGGTGGCCCTGAGAGTGCATCATCTCCATGATTATCCTGCCGGCCCAGAACTCTGCAAACTTGTACAAAGGATTCCGTTTGTTCTTTTTTTACGTGACTTCATAGGCAGAGGGGCAAAGGTGATCCCTCAGCACACAGAGAGTGCTCGATGTTTTACTGACAAGCATCAGACGGTGCCTGTTCCACAAGGTTAGGTCTGTGGTGAGGGTTCGCTTGGCTTGTGAGCCTTCTGAGGGGTTCACTGTGGTCTCAAAGAGATATTAAGTTAGTATCTCCATGAGACCAGACAAATGACCTTACTAGCTTCCTCACTTCCCCCAAACACCAATTGTTCCCAGAGGAGATCCTCTCTCAGAACCTGCTAGAAGCCTGCCCAGCCAACACCCCCATTTCAAACAGGGTCTCATATATATCAGGCTGGTTTTGAACTCACTGTGTAGCCCAGGATGACCCTGAACTCTTGGTCTTCCTGCTTCCACCTCCCAAGTGCTGGCAGAACAGCCTGTTTCATCATGCCTGGTTTATGTGATGCTGGGGATGGACTGAGGGCTTCATGTGTGCTGGCACCCTACCATCTGGAACTCACCTGCAGCCTTCCCTGTCCCTCAGCTGGTGCTTGAGTCTGGCCCCTGGTGCTACTGCTCTTGCTATAGACAAGCAGCACAGAGGGAAAGCCCGTGGTAAGAGTTTGACTTCGAACTCTAACTAAACTTGCCCCAGCCTGTGGCCTTTGTTATTCTGCAGAGGGCCACCCCTCCTGTGTAGAGATGCTTGGCTGTATCGTTTGGATTGCTGTGGCTCCTGGGAAGCCATGGAGATGTTGGATGTCATGCAGCATCTTCCAGTGTGGGGACGTTCCCTCCTCTGAGTAACAGAGTAAGTTCACAATGAACAACTGACTTCCCATCACTGTAATGGATGCCTCCGACAGTGGTCTGTGAGGAGGAAAGGCTGTGGGGACTCTGGTAGATAATAGCGCAGTCACACTGCTTCTAGGTCTCTCTGGCAGTGCGGGGGATCTGGGGACAGCACATCATAGGTGAAGATGTTGCCAGAACAAAAACACTTATCTTGTACCCAGAGAGAAAAAACTGGAAAGTGGACAAGGATACACTCCCATAATGCCCTTCGAAGGCAACTCTCCATCCCCAAAGACCCACAAGCCCCCTCTAAGCCACGCCCCTTTGCCATGCCCCCTTAAAACTCACATAATCTCCCAAGAAAGCCAAGCCCAGGACCAAGCTATAGACATAGGGACCTTTGGAGTTATGTCCAGATCTGAGTTCTAGTAATGACGTCATACGTGAACATAAAGGCAGAAGGGACTGAAATGCTAGAGAACTCTTGAGACGAAAATACTTCTTTGGAATTTGATTCCACAACTAAAATGTAAACGATCACTCTTGGATGACAGACCATCCCTACACAAGGAAGGGGAATGTCTCTGCGAGACATCCCTGTTCCTCGCCTCAAGCCCAAGCCAGAGTCTGGACGCAGAAGCCATCATTAAAAAATGAACAAGAGTTGTTTTTTCCCCCGTTTTTGTTCAAATAATCCAGTTTACTGCCTCAGACAAGTCATTATTCATGTGGAACCTGCCGGTGCAGTCCCTGGGGAGGAAGGGTAAATTGATTTAACATGTAATCCAGTTTGGACTGCCTGCTAACCCCGGTGCTGTGCTAACTGCGTCCTAGCTGAACAGGGACCACGGAAGGGGAAGGAGTTAGCACACAAGGGAATTAGCCCAAGGCGTGGGCCTGAACAGTGCCTGCTACAAAGGAACATGGAGACTAAGCCTCCTGCCTTGGGCTTTCTCTTCGTCGGAAGTCCACCGCAGATCATTATAATAAAACACAGTCAAAATTACAGTTGCTGGATCAGTGCCCTGGTAGAATCAGACCCAAACTGGGGAAGGTGAAGAACAAAGAGGTTGAAGACTATGATGTGGACCCATGGAAAATTCTAGAATTGGCTACAGTCAGTTGTGTGCACCCTAAAGCTGTCACCAGCAGGTGAGCTGACTCCTTGGTGTGGGAAGGTGCCCGTGAGAGTTCTGCGGTTGCTTTCAAGCAGGGTCATGTGAATGAGGCCTTCAGACAGGCCTAGGGAAGGGATGGAAGAGTAGGACCACCACCCAGCACAAACCCTGAATCTTTGAACTTACTCTCTGGCCTTACTACTAACCCTCTCCACTACCTGCTCCCTTAGGGGCGAGTGGTCCTGGAAGAAATAGGAGACAGCACTGCAAAGAATTGGTACTTAGAGTGAACACTAGCAAGTTAGCTATGCTATAGGGATGTTACCCTCTAGGCCCTTCAGTGGAATTGCATGGGCTGTGTTTGAACCAAACCAGAAAGAGTCTTTCTGAACACAAAGAGGGGAAACATGGGAACAACCTTACATGTCCAGCATTGGGGAAATCACCGCAGGGGATTGTTCAAGTCAGTGTGTTCCAATAGGTCCTGAACAACGCTCTGCTATGATTATTTCGCAATCGTAAAAAAAAAAAGTCAGAGAATGAATGAATTGCAAAAATTGTCCCTCAAATGTGTGAGAAATATGCATACACAGGTCTTGGCTTGCTTGCAAGGGTTTAACATGCTAACACATAGCTGCCCATTGGCCTGCTTCTTTCCCCATCCTCCCCCCCTCCCCGCCCCCAATCTGGCATAAAGTACATTTCCCTGTAAACTACATTTCCCAGAAATCCTTGCTGATTAGTAGCTAGTTCATTTCAGTCAATGAGGAGCCCTAGTAAAATACTGGAAGGTGGTACCTAGGAGATGAGATTCCTGCTTTGGGAGATTTCTGGCAGACACTTGGCCTTCTCCATGACCCTAGCTCTCAGCAGGCAGCTGTCCCCCTTCCCCACCCCACCCCAGCTTCAGATTCTCTTGATAGTCTGAACTTAACCAGAGTAACCCCTTGAATTTGTATCTGAAACTTGCCCTTTGTGTCAGAGGGCCTAACACCCCAGGGCCACGTGTATCAGAAGATACCGATGGCACAGATAAGGTCCTGTGGTAGAGGCTGCTGAAGCACTTAGAAAGGACACACTGAGTCACGGACTTGCCCAAAGACCTAAGACCCACATTCTTCTTCATGGCTCCAAATACCCATGCCTATTGCTTGTATATTAGTGCATAATCCAAGAGAGATGAATCCACCCCACAGGATACTGAGCCCTGCCTTTGCCAAGAAACAGTTAAAGGCACCCGGGTGACAGAGTTCAAGTCCTTCACTGTAATTTCATGTAAGTAACCTCCTGGCGCCTTCCTTTGTCACCGCTGCGCTCTTGTCTGCCAGCCTTGCTTAGGCCTGGGCATCCCCCAGGAAATGTTAAATTCGCTTCCCTCATCTGCTTGACTGACTGTCATCTTGACACATCACTGAGCTGGTGACGAAGCCCTTAATTAGTGCATGTCTGCAGGCTCCTCCTCCTGCTGCTGCTGCCTCCGCCCTCACCCTCCTTCCTGAGCCTCTCTTCTCTCGCCATTACCAAAGAGGACACACCACCTATTTCCACACAGAGCCCTTGGCCACATTCTCATGTCAGCCCTGAGAGATGACACCTCTGATCTCTAGTTTGCAGCAGTGGGAACGGACTTAAGAGAAGCTATACTTGTTGGCATTGCTCCAAGTCTAGACACAGATCGTCTTTTTTAAAAAAAGATTTATTTAATTGTTATTTATGTGTATCTGTCTGTGTGCAATCGAGTATGCTTGTGTGCATGAATGTGTGTGCACGCGTGCCTGTGAGTCCCCTCATCTCTGTGTGCCGGTGCATATGGATACATGAATGCAGTACCCGTTGGAGCCAGAAGAGGGTGCTAGACACTGGAGCTGGACTTAAGGATGGTTGTGAGCTACTACACAGATGCTTGGAACCAAACTCTAGTCCTCTGCAAGATCAGCAAAGGCTCAATGACTGCGCCATCTCTCTAGCTCCCAGATGATTAAAGCCCCGACTCCATTACTTGCTAGCTGTGTGACCTCATGGGAATTCTTTTTTGACCCTTTCCGGTTCTATTTCCTGCAACATAAAGGTAAAAAAGCCAAGCTCACTGGCTCACAGTGATCCAGTCATGTCATTCCAGCATGGTAGTGTGTTTAAGGCCTGGCCATACTTCTGCTCTTGACCTCTAGCTCCTAGTGTGGTGTTGGTTGAAAGCTCATGGCTATAGGCTCTCACCTGCATGGCAGGAGCTGACCTATAATACCTTCCTGCCATGACGGAATGTTCTCTCTGAAACTGTGAGCCCAGACAGCTCTTTCCTCCCAATAGTTGTTCTTGTGAGGCCTCTTGTCATAGGATCAGGAAATTAACTAATACAGAAGGCCATAGAGAAATCTTGGGCATGAGAGAGGGGTGTGTGTGGTGGGGGGAGTGCAGTTATTAAAGATGGCTGCTTGGAGTTCAGTGGCTGAGAATTATGGGAACCCAAGCAGAGCCTTACCAACAGAAGGGTGAGGGAGCGGGCTCATATCTATTCGTGACCCTTATCAGATGATTTCTGAGTTGCTAGCATGCAACTGGTTGTTTGGGGGAACATGTGTACCTGAAGCTACCGAGGTCACCTTGTGACCATCAGGCACTGATTACAGTCATGTGAAAAAAATCAGGGTTTGGGGTTACCCAAACAGGTCATGAGGTTGTGCCTCTCTCTGCCTCCCGCTCCTCCCTCTCCCCCCACCCCTTCAAGTGGGAAGGCTTTCTCTTTCATTTCTTCAGCCAGCCTTGGATTCTGTGTTCCCCTTTAATCAATTGCTGGCAGACAGGAGCAGGATTACATGAATCATAATATAAACCTATTGTGCTCACCCCCGAGGCTCAGGGAAGGTCCCACCTCCTCTCAAATCCAGAGATCAGCAGTAGTTGCAAAACTGGATAATTTCTGTGGTGTAGAAGAAGGGGAAGGGAGGCTTTGGTAACTGACAGCATCTCCCACACTCAGTGTCAATTTAAGGAGAGATCTGGGGTCCTCTGTACACCTCGGAACTTGCACTAAGCCTGTGAGGCATGAGGTGTGGTGAGAGCTGCTATCTGACACCACAGTTCGGGAGCCTGTGGCTCATTCTTAATTCCCAGCTTCAGAGAGGAGCAAGGCGTCAGCCCTGAGAGGAGCTGGAGGGCTGAGGAGGAGGAGGAGGAGGAGGAGGAGGCAGCCAGGAGACAGGTGTGAAAGTGAAGGAGAATTTAGCCAATGATCCTGCCCCCACCTGGGCTCAGGCAGCAAGAGATTCCTGTGGTTTGCAAAGCTTAGCCTCTCTCTGAAGACACAAAGAGGGTTTTCCTCAGTCTTTTGGGTGTGCATATCAATTGCTTCAGCTCTCACTTCTAACTATGAGTGTGTGTGTGTGTGTGTGTGTGTGTGTGTGTGTGTGTGTGTTCACGCATATGTGCTTTGGTACACACGTGGAGGAGAGAAGACAAACTAAATAACGGTCCTCACCTTCCATCTTGTTTGAGACAGGGTCACTTGCTTGCCACTGCATAGGCTGGCAGGCATGACCACATTCAGTTTCTGTGAGTTCTGGAGATTCAAATGCAAGTCCTTTTGGTTGCATGCCAAACTCCTTATCTATCTCTCCACCTGAAGTCAGACACTTAAGTGGGAGATGTTAAGGAAAGCTATGGGCCTGCCAAGATGTGGGTGACTCAGCCAGTCAGTGGAGGGGGATCAAGTTGAACAATGTCTTCACTGGAACAAAAAGGAATTCATCCAACAGATAGCCTTTAGATAGAGTTTCTGCAAAGTAAGACTTTCAGAAGCAGACTTGGGTCTACCTTCAGCTATTTCGTTCTTCTAATCTTCCATAGTTACATTTGCCATTGCCTAGATAAATGGCTGGATGGCTGGATGGTTGGATAGATAGATGAAAAGATGAATGGAGAGATGGATGGATGGTTGGATCCATAAATTGAAAGATAGGTGGATGGATGAATAAGTAGATGGGTGAATGGATAGATGTATGTTTGTATATGTGGGTGGATGGATGGATGAATGGATGAGTAGATGGATCAATGGATGGGTTGATGGTTGTATGCATAGATGAACAGATAGGTAGATGGATGGAGGAGTAAATGGATAGGAGGATGGATGGATAGACAGACGGACGGACGGATGGATGGATGGATGGGAGGTGGATAGCTGGATGGGTGGAAGAACAGACGGATGGACTGTTTCATGTATGGATAGTTATAAGGTGGGCTGGTGGATGGATATTTCCTCACTTTCTGTCTGCTCCATCCATGAAACCCGTGACTAACGCACAGCCCTGGGCAGGGCCCTGCTTACTCTCCTTTAAATCTCGCATGGCCCTGGGAGGCGGGTCTTTCTATACCACTCTCCAGACTATAGGTCAGCAAAGGGAGAGGGCTCTCAAACTACATTGCCACATTGCAGGGTTCAAATCTGGGACTACAGAAAATCAGAGCTTGTACCTGAACCTGACCAAATCAAGCTCATTCCATGAAGTGCGTCTTTATACCTCCATAGGCTGAGGATCCCCACACAGAGAGCAGGGGCCCCTGACACACAGTAATATGCTCTTTACCACCTACCCATCCCAAAGCACATGAACTGTAGAATAAGTTAGCATGGAATTTGCTTTGTAGCCAATAATAACCAAATCTCTGATCATCTAGCATCTATCTCTAAGTGCTGGAGTTACAGATATTCACAGCCATGCCCTGATTACATAGCACTTGCTATATATCAACCTGGGATCCATGCAGACCAGGCAAACACTGTAGCAACTACACCCACCCCAGCCCCATCTTCCCCACTCGGGTAACAGAATAGCTGGGACTGGGCTCCTTGTGACAAGATTACAGCAATGGTCCTGATTTCTGAGTCCCTGGAGAGGACCTCCCACCCTCAAGCTCAAGTTGAGCAGGACGTCACTGAACCCAAAGTTGCTCTGAAGGCGTTCTGCAGGAAGGATTCTGCTGTTAGCCTCTACGAAGAGAGTGTATCTGAAACACTCTCTAGAGTTCTGTTGTAAGAATACAAATGTACCTGTTAGACTGCTCAGTTCAAATCCCAGTGACCCCGTGCAAGCTGTGCCGAAACCCTGATAATAAAAACTCAACTGCACCCCAGCAGAAAAGGCACTAAGAGCTTAACTATATCAATACCCACGACACTTCCATCGGTTCCTTGAAAAACACATACCTTTAAGAACTCTCAGATTCTGTTTGGGGAGTTTGCATGGGTAAATCTGGTTTTCATGGTGTGTGAAGATGACATTGGGGGTGGGGGCTTGCATTCATGTGTGTGGGTGGGGGGGACTCTTTTTTAAGGGGATAAAATCTAGAATCTGTGATGGGGTCCAAAAGTCTGGTACAAGTGAGAAGCCCCAAAGCCTTATGGGTAACTCCGCCCATCCATTATCAGTAGGAGCGGTATTTCTTCCTTTTCAGTAGGAGTGGTATTTCTTCTTTCCCTCAAAGAAACATTAAAGTTTGTCTTTGTACCGGTTCCTTTAATTTCCAAATTCCACTCGGTCACTTTCGTGACAGTGAGGAATCTCAAGGGATTAGGCCACGTGTACTGTGACGGTGTGGTGTTTAAGGAATGAGGCTGCTGTCTGCGGCCTCTCTGAACTTAGATGCCCCTGGTTTCCCTTTAGCCCTGGAGCAGGCAGCACCTGGGATCTTCTCTCGAAACCCTGCAAGGGTCGTCCACTTGAGAATAAGACAGGCTTAAAAAGTCACCCCCAAGGGACAGGGTGGGCTCAGAGTGGATTCTGAGTTTTTAAGTGCTGGCTTCAACTTTTTTCACTGTTGTTCTCTGGGGCGATGGAGGGGCATTATTTTTAATTGAATCCCCTGTGAGGATGGAGACAGAGAAGGCCTGAGCCACACCTTCCCTCCTGCATGGGAATAAAATGGTTTAGATTTCTGTGTGGGAATTTTTCACTCCTGGATGTTTTTGTGGCTCTGTTCCCATTTGTTTTGCCTATGGTGGGATCCCATTGAACCACGTGGGACCTGTGTGTCTTTGGATAATATCCTTAGCAGTTCAGAACCTCCATTTCCCTATAGAAGCTCTAAGTCAGTAGCATTGGGTAGCATTGAGTGTGTCACTCAGTGTTAGAGGTGGGGTGGTTGGGGACCCCCAAGGCTGAATTTATCATAAGGTTGCACGAAGTGGGGTGGGGTAAAAGCTCAAATCTCTTGGCGTCCCTGTCCTTCTTCCTAAAATCAGCATGGTGCTTGTGGTACAAGAAGAAATTTAGATGAATAGATAAGACATTGGTTAGAGGCTTTCTTAGGTGTCAAGTGCATAGATTTAGAATCACTTAGGAGACACATCAGTGGGTGTGTTCATGCAGGAGTTTGTAGAGGGATTTAACTGAGCAGGGCAAACACACCTTGAATCTAGGTGTCACCATCCCACGAGCTGTGGTCCAGGATTATATGAAGAAGATAAATCCAGCTAATCACCAGACTGTGGATACTTCCAGACAAAGGTGCCTCTCTTCCATGCTGCCATGCCTTCCACGATGTGGTTGATGGTTTTCTCAACCTGCCATAAACCAGAGTCACCTGGGAAGATAGAATCTCAATTACCTCCATTAGATTGGCCCGTGGGTGCGTGTGTGTGTGGGGTATTTTCTTAATTAGTGGTTCATGCCTCTGCGGGTGGTGCCACCACCGGGAAGGTGGTCCTGAGTTGTATCAGAAAGCCAGCTGAGCAAGCTCTGGTAAGCAAGCCAGTGAACCACGTTCCTCCATGGCCTCTACTTCAGTTCCTGCCTCTGGGTTCCTGTCTTGAGTTCCTGCCCTGAGTTCCTTCGGTGATGGTCTGTTTCCTGGACGTGTTATCCAAATAAGCCCTTTCCTCCTTAAACTGCCCTTGGTTATCACAGCAGTAGAAAGTGAAGTAGGATTCCCCAACACAACAAACTTGAACTGTGAGCCCCAATAAAGCTGCCCCTCTTTAAGCTGCTTTGGTCAGAAGTAGCTAATATGATAACCCAGCTCCCGTAAAGCTAAGCAGTTGGTGCAAGGTCCTTTGATTGTCACAGTAATAAGAACAGCTATCAATGTTACAGTGGTGTTACAGTCCACTCAGAAGAGCCATTCCTGGAGCGGCCGGCTACTAGGCTAGTTTGCTCTAAGATAGTTGCACTATGATAGCTGACTCCATACAAGAGTTCTTGGGAGCAGTTAGTCCCACTGCCCCCAACTTCCAGATAAACAGAGGCACAGAGAGGCTAGATGGCTTGCTGTGGGGAGCAACAAAGCTGGGTTCAGGTTCTACAGCTTTTCTATAGAACTAGCCCTGAAAATCATCAGAGCTGAGGCTGATCGAGCTATCTCATGCTCTCCAATTCGGGAGGCTGTCCACCACTTCACAGGGTTCACTTTCATTTTCCCATACCCCAGGGACTGGATCAGAACTCTTTAAAAACCCCTTTCCTGTCCCTCAGCTCTCGGCAGCTGGGTCCTCTGGTTGCTCAGGACGTCTGCTCCCCCTGGGGCATAGTGTGTTAATGGGTGCTCGGTCACGGCTGAGAAAGCTCTCTGCATCACTGACCTTACATGCTGGACGCCTTGGACACAACTGTCTCCAGTATCAGAGAGTACCACAGTAGCGGAGTGCTGCCCACCTGGAAGAGACTATAGCAAGAAGAGCTCCTGCTCAAGGCTAGCCTGGGCTACAGAGTGAGACCCTGTGTCAGAAGCCAAAAACTGACCGAAATCAGTGAAGTGTATCAGTTAGATCCAGCTACGTTTTGCTGTGTAACAAAAATCCCCTATATGAAGCAATACGGCTCACACACGCTGCTGAGCATCAGTTCATATAGGTTTGGGGTGATCTGGGGCTTGCTTAGATCATCATAGTCTCATCCTGAGGTTGGGGAAGAGGTGCGTGGTGGTAAGGAGACTCTTAGAACTGTGCTTGAGACTAGGATGAATCGCTTTCCTTCCTGTTGACTCGGCCCAAGAAAGCCTGGTGGGCAGTGAGGGGGCAGCTGGTATTCCCCCGCAAGGATTACAGGCTGTGCTTTCGCTGTAAGGGAGCTAGGTAGCCATGGCAGAGCTTTGCGCTTACGCAGCTTTCGATCATTCAGCTAAGAGTCCATCACAGGAGAAAGGAACAGGAGCTGAAAAGCCTGGCAGGGCCTGAAGAAGCAATGGGGGAGGGGAGGGGCCTGAAGAAGCAATGGGGGACGGGGAAGGGGCGTGGCTCAGATGAGGAGAGAGAGGAGACTGGTCATCTGTCTGAGTAGAGGATAAAGGTCAAAGGGCACCAGAGCACAGGGTGCGTGGGTATGAAGGAAAGAGAAGTCATGTATGACTCAAAAGTTTATGGAAACATGTCCAGGGGATATGAAGCAGTCATGAATCTGGAGGTGTCACTGACGCCGTGGTGTGTGTGTGTATGTGTGTGTGTGTGTGTGTGTGTGTGTGTGTGTGTGTGTATAGAGGTCAGGGTGCTGTTTGGCATCCTTGCAAGGTCTGCACACCACAAGGAGGTCGGATCGGATCCAGCACATAGTCCACAGCACCAGCGCGGGAGCAGGTGCTGACTGGGAGTGACCTGTGTCTTTAAAACGCTCTGTGGATCTACCACCGCTGCTTTCGTGTACAACCTGGCTCTCAGGCTTGCTACTGGTGTGACATCTGGGAATTCTTTTTCTTTCTCAGGACCACAGTCATTTCCACTGTAAAACAGGGATTCTGACTCCTCGGAGTCTGGTGGGTAAACATGGAAAGAACATCTCATGTTGAGTAAGCAAGCATCCAGTGAGCCGCCGCCTCCGCTGCTGCCACGGAGATGGGAGGGGTGCGTGGAGGACAGGGTCAGGGGTCAGAGGCATCCAGCTGAGGCTCAGCCTCCCACATATTCACGATATGGTTTCTCTCCAGGTGTCATCTTAACTGCAAGTCCAAGGTCAGGGGCAGAAGTCAAGTTTGTGCAGACAGTTCCCAAAGCCTGAGTTCAGGAGTGACGTCCAGACCAAAATCACAGCAGAGCAGTAGAGGACACACACAGACAGACACACACACACACGCACACGAACACACTACTACAGGGAAGAGGCCCACTGTCTGACCAGAGTCCCCATAGGGCTGCCCACTCACTTTGCAGAAAACCTGAGACTTTTAGTTTTTAATGTAATTTATTTACTGTTTTACCTCTTAGAGTCCAAATGGGTTCATGTACCAAATGCTGTTAGCTCGTTAGTTAACTGGCAAAAGATTCATTGAACTGGGAAGGAGTTCCCTCTGCTTTTGGCCATGACATGCAGTGTTCTGCTGTTTCTTGGAGTGTGTGTGTGTGTGTGCCTGTGTCTGTGTGTGCTCCAGCATTCTGACAGAGCTTCTCTGGACTGCCCTTGTCAGCTTGCTGGTTGTCAGTCTAGCTCCAGGTTCTGTGAGAGACCCTGCTTCAAATGAAGATGGTTGGAAGTGATGTAGAGGAGCTACCCCTCCTGCACGCAGGCACAGACACAGAGACACAGCCACGGAGACACATAGGACACACACACACACACACAGAGAGAGAGAGAGAGAGAGAGAGAGAATTTATCTTGACTCTTCTAAGAGAGACTGCATTCATTGAAGCATATTGATGATACTTAGTTTATTCTTAGAAGTTATTGTTATTAATCTCTTCCCATGTAAAAAATTAAAGAGCTTTGTGATCAGTATTTGACATAGGAAAATACATAGCCTATAGAAAGTCTGGTACTATCTGGGTTTTCAGGCACAGAAGGGTCATAGGGCACCCCCACCCCCATGATGATGGAAGAAATAACTAAAACCGTCTGATATTTCAGCCATGGGGAGGTCCTAGGGCACACCCTAAGATGATGGAGTTCCAGAACGCTAAGCAAGAAACAATGTTAGCTCAACCCAAAGTTCAACTCTGGGACAACCATATATATGTGTGTGCTTATAGATAAAGCCTGACCTAATAGGTCACCCGGAGCCAGAGACACCCAGGTGTTGCTCCCTTCCTTGACCTAAAGACGCCACTCAAGTCCCTGCATTACCTTCTGAAGTGCCCTCGATGCTCAGTAGTGTTGGCTACGTAGATAGATGCTTGAAGAAAAGTCAGTAATAAACAGAACTAGGACTTAGACAATGACTTCTGTTGTGTTGGGTCGTTTTGTTTTGTATCATCTCATATAGCCCAGGCTAGCACCGAACTCTTCACATAGCCACACATGACCTTGAATCACTTTGTCTTCCTGCCTCTACCTCCCAAGTGCTGAGATTACAGATGGACACCATCATGGCAGCCCAGACAGGACTTAACCTTTGGACCTTGCTATGTGCCCTTCACTGATGATGCCCCCTCTCAGATCCTCTGTCCAGAGATAGTAATCTGAGCATCAGATTCTGTCACCATCTTCTTCATCAACTTCTTCATCATCTTCTTCTTCTTCATCATCTCTACCATCACCGTCTTCTTCTTCATCTTCTTCATCTGTTTTCCTCTATAAAAGCATGACACCATCCACCTGAGCACTCAGGGACTTCCCTTCATGTTTCAAAACAGGTCTCCTAATGTGAGAACTAAATTTATATGTTGATGTTAGTTCGTACCATACCTGGCTTCTGCTGCATACATCCCCATGTGGCCTGCAGGTTGAACAAGCCTGAACCATTGCATACACAAAACACCATGTGGCATGCTCTAAGTGCGTGTGATACCACCTATCAATTTATGATAAGGAAGTTAAAATAGAAAAAAAAATCCCGTGTTAGGCACCGTGTCTGGCTGCTTGTCTGCTTGTGCCTAAATGTGTTTCCTTCTAACTGGTCCAAACCCGTCTTCCTAGCCAGGCAGAACAAGAAGCTATATGTCTGAAATGACGGTCAGGACTCTGAAACTCCATTAATGGATCTGCGTGCCCTAGAAGTCTTCTGGAGACATCGTTGAGATGCCTTCTGTTGTGGAATAGGGACTTCCGAGCAAGCCAGCCACCATTCCCCCTGGATCAGTCGTGCTTGTTTGCAAGAGGCCTTCTCCATCATGATTGTTGATTACTGATATCCCTTCATAGATGCAGGGGTGGGGAGGGACCAGTGATTGGCCTGAGATTCAGAGCCCCTTCCCACTGTAGCAATTCCATCCTAACTTAGCACATGTTGGACTCTTGGGAGTATTGTGTGTATAAGCCAAAATAGGTAACTGGAGGAGGAGGCCTTATCTCCACTGCAGTGGGAGAACCATTCTTCATTCTGGGTGGAGATTCCAGTGTGGCTGACCACTCCTCACTCGCCCTCTGGAAGGAAGCCCAATCAACTCACTGCTTCCCGGGGTGACCCCTGGCAGGGTCACTCTTGTTCATGTTGCCTGGAGACGTCTACACTTGAACTGGTCCTCTTGGATGTTCACCCATTGATGACAGATGTTGAGAGTCACATCTGCTGGTCCAGTTAGACCTTCTTGACTTGAAGACGCTAGTCTGAACATGCCCTGAGGAAGCAAAGCCACGACCTTTCCTTGGAGGCAGATTACCTGACTTTTCCTTCATTCCTGGGCCTCACACGGCGGCCAGCATGGACTCTTAGCAGTTCAGCACAAAAGTTATATGATTAGCCAATACCCAGGGATGGGATCTAAATAGCCACACCCACTCCCTAAACACACACACACACACACACACACGCACACGCACACGCACACGCACACGCACACACACACACGCACACACACACGCACACACACATCTATAAAAGTTATAAAAGCTCAAACTCTGTGTTGGGTCCGAACTTCTAAAATATTTCTACAGAGCCATGCCCCTTCCAGATAACATCTCATGGACTCTGCTTGGCTGCCTGGCTGCCACCGGAGGGAGTTAATAAAGGCCCGCCATGTCTATAATTCAGCCAGAGTGCTTCCCTCAGCCCTCAGACACAGCTAAGAATAGCCGGGCTCCTGAGAGCTCCAGGAACAGATGCCTACCTTCTCCTCTGATCCTTCCTCTTCTAGACTGTTTTCAAAGCTCTCAAAGTTAGTGCCACCCTGGCCCAGGCCCAGGAAATACCCTTGCTTGCTGGCATGGCTTCAGCTCTTGGCTGTGGCTTCTTTCTTGCATTGCTCCTTGCCAGACTAGTTCAGTCCTGGGTCATCTCAGTTTGCATTGTCTTTTTTTATTTATTTACTTTTTTTTGCCTCCAGCACTCCCAGTGAGAAACAGAGGAGGTGGGCTGGAGTGTTTTCTGAGAACATCCTTAACCCTCACTGGCCATGTCCTCCTATGTTTGTGTACGACGCCCCCCACCCCACCCCCAAGCAGACCCTCCTGAAAAAGGCTCTTGACTTTGAGACTTCCATTCCTGTCCCCAGGGCTTTGGAGTCCTTTACCCATCCACCCCCAGGTGAGAGAGATTCAAACTGCAGGAGTATCGAGGAGTACAAACTAACCAAGATGTTTCAGCCATCAGGGAGGCTGAAGCAGGGGGATTGCAAACTTGAGGCTAACCAGGACTATGTGGTAAAATCATGTACACACACACACACACACACGAATACAATAGACCAAAACAGAGTCCTGTTTGTCTCTCATCAACCATATGACCTGGAGTAAGTGACCTGGGCCTTTCCAAACTTGTGTGTCTGTTTCTGACATGCAAACTAGGACGCCGACCAGGCTTGTGTCAGAACTTCATGCATGTCATTAGAACGTGCCTGTCTCTGGGACAGGGCTTTCTGTGTCTCTGGTGCTCAGATCTGTGCTGATTGTGGCTCTGGGAGATGTCTCAGCCATTCATCTACTGAATGGATCGATACCTTTCTCCTGGGGAGGGTAGCTACCTCAGAGGTTCACACCTGCTTTCTCTTAGGTACTGTGCAGCACGGAGTCCTTATAGAAGCAGAAGAGATGCAGCTCTTGGGCTCTTCAGTCACCAGAACCAAGAGCCTCCCCAGACTCCTCTCTCCTTTTATAATCAGCACAGACTCAAGTGTTCTGTTGCAGTGATGGGAAATGGGCACAGACCCTGGCCCATTGTAATTACTCCCTGTGTTTCTCTTGTGTGTTCAACTCCCAGAAAATTCCTATAACACCTAACACACCACAGACAGCCAGTGAAAACTGTGGCTCCTGTTTGCCCAGGACCACCTGGACCAGACCCCTCCATGGACCTTGTTTTTATCTCTCCACTTTGCAAGAACTTCAAGTTAGAGAATGCTCTGCTCTGGCATGTGGATGCTGGCCTGCTTCCCCACCTTCTACTGGCTGATAGGACATAGACCAGGGAGGGCAAGATGGCACACACAACCTCAGTGACATCCCAGCAACTGAGCATGGATGTTCACACCCCGCCCCCTGTCCTTCTCCTTCATCTCAGGTGAGCTGGGACCATACATGTACATCTGTATAACTTTGCACACACACAAACACACACTCAATATGTAGTCCTGGCTGGCCTGGAATTCACTGTGTGGACCTAGCCATCCTTAAACCTACCTGATAATGCTTCCCAAGTTCTGAGATTAGAGACATGTCCGTGTCTACTTTCATCTTATGGTTTCTTAAAGCATGTCCAGGTCTTAGTCTTAGCTTCAGGATGCTGGAGAGGCCGTGGGAAAAGCTGCTGCTGCAAACACAAACCAGGGCAGCTGCTAATGGAGGTCTCTCATACTAAAAACTAGACTATCCACATACCCCAGCTGTGCCACCCCTGACCATGTGTGCCCAGGACTATCATGTCAGCATAGCACAGACAGGCCTGCCCATCCAGGGTTTTGCAGAGCGATTTACAATGGCCAAGTTACTGAGTCAGCCTAAGTGCCCATTGACAGGTGGAAGTATAATCAAAAGGTGGTATCTACATGCAATAAAATGTGAACAGTCATAAAGAATGAAATCATGACAATTTAGGAATACAGCATGATGGGTGGAGCTGAGGATTATAATGCATGATATAAAACAGGCCCTAACTTCACAAGAGGAGCCTAGGATGGACACATACACACACATGCTTATGCACACACATGCACAAATGCATACACACACATGCGCACATGCATGCACACACATGCGCACATGGATATGCACACACATGCACTCACACATGCACAGACACATGCACTCACACATGCACAGACACATGTACACACATACATACATACACACACATACACATGTGTGCACATACACGTTCACACACACACACGAACACACATGGTGATGATTTTCCTTTGCTCTCAGGAAGCTGCCCACTCCCACCCACCATGGCTATGGAATTCAGGTCTGGGGGTGACCATAACTGGTTTCTTTAACTGGTTCCCACATCCTGCAGTCTTTGAGTCCTGACCACAGACTCTTTGTAGGGCACAGGGCGGAGGGGACAAGATCTGTCTAAACCTGAATAGAGAATACTTTGTGCTCTGAGCTGAGCTGGGAAACTGAGGGACCAAGGGGGTTGAGACACCCCACACTCATCACCACCACACATTTCCGGGATCCCCTTCTCAGCGTTCCCACAGGCAGCAGCCCAGTTCTGCTTCTCTCCTCAGTTCCCAGCTTGCCTGCTCAGTTCCCTGCCTCATGTACATCTCACCCCCTGTTCCCTGCATGTGAGGAAGGAAGGTCACTACAGAGCAGGGCAGGAGTAAGGTGTGGAGGAGGAGACCAGGAGAAAGAGCCAAATGATACATGAAGGGAGGGAGAGAGGCAGAAAGAGCAGGAGAGGAGGTTGTGGGAAGGGAGAAAGGTTCTCCAAGGCCTTGAACATGCCAGAGGGAGCTGGGCAGGAAAAAACATACATACACACATGCACTAGCACACACACACACACACACACACACACACACACACACACACTTAAAAATACACTTGCACTCACACATGTACATATACATATGCACACAAATACAATCACATATTCACACTGAAGCACACACACAATTACACACTCACACCCACATACATTCATACACACATACACAACCATACACTCATATCATGTACACTCATGTACACATACACACTCACACACTCACATGCACACTCATGCACACATACACACAAGCACACACATATGCACACTCATGCACACATACACACTCATATACTCATACATACAATCACATGCTCATACACATGCACACTCATGCACACATATACAATCACATATTCACACACACTCATGCATACACACTCACATACATGCACAGTCATGCGCATGCACACACACACACACACACACACACACACACACACACACACACACACTGTGCTGCCATTTCATCGTCTCTCCTCCATTCATTTTTCCAAGCCCTTTCAAGTGCAGCATTGTCTCAGCTTTCCGTTGTGGCCCAGGGCGTCCCTGGACCCCTCTGCACCTTAAGAGCTATAAAATTGAGATAATGGCCCTGCTTTATCTGCCCCAGAGGCGTGTGAGATAATTATGGGGTGGCCACTTGCTTTGAAACGACTTGAGAATTGAACAAATATTACAGGTTGTTATGATCATACTAGTTTCCGGGGAGCGGGGGTGTCCTGCCCCTTCACACATACGCACGAGCTTCTTCCACTGCAAGGCAGGCTGGCTCCCTCAGCACCTTGGCAGTGTGACAGGTGAATGGCAGTTGGAACAGTGAGCGAGACTCCTGGCATCTGCCCACAGAGGCTGTGAGGTCAGCATGTAGGTCAGCTGCCTTGGTAGATGGGAGAAAAGGGTATCAGAGTTTGTGACCTTTGCCACCAGAGACTCTGAGTGCTCTTTCTCTGGGGAAGGTACTGAGGTCATGACTTCCTGTGGGTGGGTCTGGGATGAGCTCTGTGTGATTCCCCATGTCTATGAAACATCAAATCAGGGCTCCTCAGTTCATCAATGTGGGGGCAGTGCCTGTTGGCCCCTCCCTTCCCCTTCCTTTCTTTTCCCTCCCCTTCCTCTTTTTCCTTCTTTGGATTTCCTTGAGAATATGGTCTCTCTATGTAGCCCAGGCTAGTCCCAACTGTGCAATCCTCCTGACTCAGCCTCCTGAGTGTCAGGATTACAGTTATGTGGCACCATGCCCAGCTGTCTGTTACCATACCTCCATAGCTTTGCTAAGGGGCCTGACGCGTAGTAGGTTTGCTGGCACATAGTGGGTGCTTGTTTAATGAATGCATGGATGGTTCAATGGGATTCCCCATGAGCCATGCCTGCTCTGCGAATCCCCACTCCATGCCTGCCCTAGTGCCAGTGCTAACAGATCCCTGTTGCACCTCCATACGAGCCTAGAGGCGACCCCCATATCCAACCACTTCTGACTCCCATCAGCTGTCAATCAAAGCTCTTCAGTGTGCCAGTCCATGAAGCTCATCTGTGGTCACAAAACCAAGTGCCTTCTCTAGCCACTGCATCCTGTGGACCAGGCAGGGCAGAGCATGGCTCATGCAGCGGTCTTTCCGAAGGGGTTGGGTAGTGTTGGTCATCTTATCTTGACATCACACTGTGTGTAATGTCAACTGATCAATAGCTGGGCTTCCTCTGTCTGTGCCACGGTGTGTGAACTGGACCCGGCTCCTCATTGCTTCTTCTTGGACATAATGACATACTGCTCAATGGCAGCCTCTCTCCTGCCATGGGTCTTACGGCTCACGTGAGGGCTTTGATCTGCTCTTGATACTGTGTGTGGGATCAGCGCTGCAGAGGTTCATTCCTTGTCGGGACAGATACCTGAGAGGAATATACAACACACAAAGAGGAAGGGGTCCCTTTTGGCTTGTGGTTTCAGAAGGTTCGCTGTGTGGGTAGCTCGGTCTGCTCTTTCTGGGCCATGGTGAGGAGATGCCAGGGAGCTTCCCCCATGGCAAAGAGCAAGCAGAGATTAGGGAGGGGCCGGAGACAAGATCTCTCTTTCTGGGGCCACGCCTCCAGTGACCCATCAGTGACCTCTCAGCGCCTGCTTGTTATGAACCTGTCAGTGGATCCGCCCACTCATGCAGGCACATCCCTCAGCCTGCTCTCACCATTCAGTGGCACTCCACCTGGGGAGCAAGCCTTCAACCCGGAAGCCTTTGGCAGTGTGTATGTTGGGTTGGGGGTGGGGGTGGGGGTGGGGGGGTCATCTTATTTCACAGCCTGACATTAGGGTTTCTACACTCATCCTTAGGAAGCCTGTGAGGATGGGCTAAACAGGCTCAGGTGTTACAGTTCCATCGCATGACTGGTCTGTTCACTGTGTGTTCTTGACGACAAACACTCTGTGCCTTAGCTGCCTCAGCCGCAACCGGTCAATAACATTTATTCTTCCCCTGTAGGCTTGCTGCAGAGTTGACATGTTTGGATGATCAGCGGAGGGGAGAGCACCCCAAGATGTTAGCCATATCTGGTTTATGTTTAACCTGACATAGCGTGCAAAATAAAAGTTGTTCTTCTGGCGGGCTTGATCATCTCACTTTAAAAATAACGAATTGCACGTAGAAAATTCCTCAGTCCTTTTTGGCACAGTGAGAAAGCTCTACCAAGACCCAGCCACACAAATGCTTTTCTCTCCAGCCCATCCATGCGAACTGATACATATATCTCTGCATCACTCTCCAAGTTCATCCCTTGAAAAGATGCAACGGGCATGCTGCGCTCTCTTCACCCGCCCTGCTGGCCCAATGCATCCCCCTTCCATTCCATTCATGAGCATTAAGGCCTTGCTGAGTCTTCTCACAGTGGGAAAAATATCCCTTGCTTCTGCCTGCACACACTTCCTGCTGATAGACTCCCAGCAGTGCCTAGCCCAGCTACACACATACACACACACACACACACACGCACTCTCTCTCTCTCTCTCTCACACACACACACACACACACACACACACACCCTGAGTTCTTTCTCTTCCCCTGTTCCCAAGTCCTCTGTCAGCATCTGTTAGATTCTCGTGGGAGAAAAAAAAATAACTTCCTAAAGTGTTCAAAAGTCTTTCCTCGGTTTGTTATTAAAGCAATTATCTAACATAACACACCGAAGTCGCTGAAGGTATTCTAATAGGAAACAAATGTGAAGGACGGGCCCGACTCAGGACTCTTGATTGAAAAATGAGGGGAAGGTGATTAGGTGGGGGAAGCAAGGGAGGAAGGATTTCCCACCTGGCCTTGGACGGGACATCAAAAGGATGCTATTTATAATCATTACTGTTCTGTCTCAGTAGCCCTATGCTCTGCCTTCCCTGTCCGCCCCCCCCCCCACTACTGCATGTAACCCAGTTTATGTGGTAGCCATTCTTAGTGCTGAACACAGGGGCTACATCCCAGACAAAGCTTGCCCGGTCTGATACCTGTGTGATACCTGATACGGTGGGCTCTTCATGAGATTATCAGTATCTTTCCAGATTCATTTCAGCTCTGTAAGAGGTAATGGCCCACTGTAAATACCAACACCTACAACAGGTAAGCCTGGGTACCAGGGCCTGGAGAAAACTCTGATTTGCTGGGAGCATGGGCCAAAGATAGAGTGAATGCTATCAGTGAAAAGATCTGAGGAGAGGGAGAATACATCAACTATACAGCTCATTCCCAGAAACCTGAGACACACCAATCACTGTTCTTTGTGCTAGAGAATATTGGAGAAAATAAATGTTGACATCAGTGGGCAAGATAGGTTTAATTTGGAGCCAATACCCATTGCTCCCATTGCCTGGCAGGGGCTAACTGGAGCCATGCATGGCACAGAGAGATTCTGAGCAAAAGAAGAAAGAAGAAGGAGGAGGAGGAGGAGGAGGAGGAGGAGGAGGAGGAGGAGGAGGAGGAGAAGGAGAAGGAGAAGAAGAAGAAGAAGAAGAAGAAGAAGAAGAAGAAGAAGAAGAAGAAGAAAAAGAAGAAAGGAGAAGAAAGAAGAGGGGGAGAAGGGGGAGGAGGAGGAGGAAGGGGAGGAGGAGGGGGGGGGAGAAAAGAAAGAAAGAAAACAAATCTGCAATTGATTATTGATGTCTTCCCTGGGCACAGTATAGACACTGAGCTTATCCAATGGTACTCTTCAACTTAAATGTGCATGCTGAGTGCCTGGGATCTTGAGTGATACACACTGATGTAGCAGGTGAGGGAAGCCTGAGAGTCTGTTCCTAGAAGGTTCACAGCTGTTGCTGGGTTGCTGGTTCAATAAACACCTGGCAAAATTGACCAGCAAAACCACCACTGTATCACCAGACCCATCATTCACTTGGCCAAATAACATTGTCTAAGTCAAGGATTTTTACACATTTTATACACCTAAGACATCTTTTTGCCTGAGAAGTTTTCATATGACCCTACAAATGTAGCCATACTGATCGACTATGCAGGGAAAAAAATCATAAAGAACTTTGTTTTAAAGCAAGTTTTTGTTACGCATATCACTTTATTTATTAAAGATGAAGACAAATTTGCATACTAATGAGATGAATATATTTGTTTATTTTTACATAATTAGATCTCAGCTGAATGTTTGAAGACTTTCAGAGTTGATTGATATTTGGATTTTAGAATTCTTAATGCTAAAATGCTACTCAGAATAAAAACCACAGAGGGAGAGGGCAGGTATATGTTTAAAGTCACTTCAGAAATTTTTGGAAATTCTGTACTAATCTCAAGGCAAATTTCAGTGAATATAATTTTTCCCCTCTAGGAAACTCAAGTCAGCAACCACAACATCAAAGATTCTAATCCGGTTCAATCCAAAACCATACTTAATAAGGAATCAATGCGGAGAAACCTTAGGAGTCTTTGTTTTCTGTGATTCAGCCATTGTATGCTTGTAAGAGCAGAAAGCTTTGTGGGCACAGTTGGAACACTTCAGTCTGTATTCTGCTTTAGTCTGGAATCTGAGCTGAGGTGTTCCAGGGAGTGTCTGCTGGCATCGTGTGCTGTGACAACCAGCACAGGACAAAGCTTGTAGGATTATGTGGTCAGAGCCAGGACTGCAGTGCAATCCCATGATGCAACACGGGCTAGTGCTATCCCCAGACACCCTAAATCGCCTTACAAGTTTGATTCTGAATGAATTTCTTTCTGATCATCAGGCATTGAGAACCCTTTCATTATTGCCTAATGTCTCCCAACCCCCATACTGGGTTACATGACAGTATGGGGAATCACAGTATGGAATGACAGTATGGAATCACAACCACAACAGATTAATATGCTGTGATCTAAATCTCCGTGTTGGAGAGTGAGGGCTTCCACGGGGATTCTAGAAGGGCGATTTAGCATCATCTTGTTCCTGAGTTTCTCTCAATTATAGTGTTGGCCCAGTAGTTTCAATCTTCACCCTGTGGCTTCCTATACTGGGATAGACACAAACAGTCATCTACAGGATCCTGTAGCCTCCTCCCACAGCCCCATCCAGATGTTCAGATAGCTTTTCCCCCTAAAACCAACATTAAGGTTCCAACTTCAAGTCTCTGGGGGCCTCCTAAGTCCTCAGTCTAAAGTTCCTGAAGATTACATTCCTGGGTGAGCCTTGGGGCAACACCACTGCTTCCTGGCTGAGCAGAGGGGACTTCAAAGGTCTACTTTCTTGTGGTATTTCAGACCCTCCAGCCTTGGCCAGAGACCATCCACCTAGGGGCCTCTGAGAGGGAAAGAAGGGAAAAAGGAAAATGTCACTCATCAGCCCCCTCCCTTTCCAAACAAGGGTTCCTGCTTGGACCAAGTACTAGCATGTGTGGGAGATCGGAAGAGACCAGGCAAAGTTAATTCACCCCCTGGTTCATCTCTCCATTTAATCCCATCCTCCCAACTAGGGTAGGCAGATCTGCCATCTACTTCCCAAGTACTCTGCGGAGAGACTGGAGATAACACCAAATGCAAGACCATCTCCCAACCCAAAAGTATAAGAGCTCTGCCTGCTGAGTCAGGACATGAGCAGCTTCCCCAGCAAGAGTATCTAGTGCTGAGTCAGAAGTGGGTAGACCAGAGCAGCCTTTCCCAAGTGCTTTCCTCCTAGATGGCAAAGGAAGTCTCCTACAGGTTCAACTGGGAGGTTACCGAGAAAGCTGGTCCAAAAGATGACACAGTACGGGGCGTGCCTGAAGTCAGATCTCCTTCTAGCCATTTCATTATAGGAATGAGGTACCAGCTACTTCCTGCTAACCTGCCAGTCACAATCCCTTCCACTGAGTGGGTCTTGCTTGTCCTCAGTTGTCACAGTACGGCCACACTAGTCAAATCATGTGAGACTGGCTTTAAATCTGGGTCTACTTCACAGTTGAGCGACACCACACAGCTGACTCAATGTTGATGTCCTTACATATGACAATGTTCCCCCAGAATCTACAAGACATTTAAAAGAAGCATCCTTGCAGAGATAAATAGGGATATTGAGATTAAATTAACCTTGTAGGTATGATGAACTCAATGGCAAGTCTCTGGGGGTATGTGTACACCTGCTTGTGTGGGCACACATGTGGTTATGGATGTGTGTGTTTACGGAGGAGGACAGATGTTAACCTCTGGTATCATTCTCAGGAGACTCCCTACTTTGCTCTTCACGACAGATCTTGCGCACCATGAAGCTCTGTGACTTGACTCATGTAGCCGGGCAGTGACAGGCATGGATGCTCATCTCCTTAGCACTGTGATGACACGTGTTCACCTCTACACCAGGCACCATCTTATGGAGGTTCTGTGGCACCAAACTCTGGTCCGAGTGCTTGGGAAACAAACTCTTTGCTGACTAAGTGAGAGTCCTAGCCCAGACGAGCGTCTTTATAAGACAAATACAAAAGGAAGTTTGAGAGGCTGGGGGGAGAGGTGTCACACAGTACATGGTGGGGTCTTCCAGTGGATGTTGGGATCAGAGATGCAGCCACACCCCAAAGATGCCTCTGACCCTTGAGGCTGGAAAGAGGAGGGCGAGTCCCCACCCACTTCCCGTCTCCCACAGGATGTGCAGCCCTGCTGGACATTGGTTTCCACATCAGTGATAATGAGTTCTTGCTTCTGGCTTTCAGTACTATAGGCAAGTGGCTTTCAGTACTATGGGCAAGTGGCTTTCAGTTGCCTGAAGCCAGTGGTTCCCAAACCTGCAAATTCTGGGTCCCTTTAGTACAGTTCCCCATTTTGTGGTGATCCCCCAACCATAAAATTATTTCGTTGCTACTTCATAATTGCAACTTTGATACTCTTATGAGTCCTTATGTAAATATATGATATGCAGGATATCTGATATGCTAACCCCCCCCCATGCAAAAGGGCCATTTGATCCCCCAAAGAGTCGTGACACCGAAGGTTGAGAACCACTGCCTTAAAACTGCCATGTGAATGGTAACTCTTCATCGTAGTCATAGATCTGCCAACCCCCGAGCAGTTTCTGTTTCCTTGTCAAGAGGTCGGATGAAATCAAACGAGCCAGGACCAGGTGCCCAGCTCTGGCGCTGGCTGGCTGTGCAGCCTCTCACAGCTCCTGTCCTCGCTGTCAGCTTTCTTACTTACGAAATGAATGTAACCATCTTCCCATATGATTTGTAGGCAGGTTTGCATCAGCTGCTGTTCTCGTGACGGGGACTGAATATCTGATGAAAGGAAGGGAAAGTTTACTTGGGGGGAGGGGTCTGAGGGGACAGTTCCATCACATTTGAGAGGCTGTGATAGCAAGAGTGTGATGTAACTAGCCACATGGCACCCATGGCCGCAAAGTGGAAAGAGACGAGAGGCTGGTTTTCCCCTTTTGGATTCCTGTTCCAGGGAATGGCGCTGCATGCGGCCCAGAGGGTGGGTCTTCCCACCTCACTTAAACCTCTCTGGGAATGCCTTCAAAGATTTACCCAGGGGTGCGTCCCTTAAGTGAGTCTAAATCCATAAACCTGACAGTTAAGATTAACCATCAAGGGATTAATCATGTGTTTTAACTTCTTACTGGAGTGCTGAATAAATGGCTGGACTGTCTTACACAAAAGGGTGCTTGCATTTCTGATAATGGGCCTGACAAAGTCAACAAAACCAAGGCGACCTTTGACCTGTTGCTTTGGGAAACTTCTGGAAGTACCGAGTAGCACGCCTCCGCTGCCGTTTTTGTCAGAGCACTGGGTGTCTCGGTTCCTTACAGAGGAGGGCTAGGAATGATTCAAAGAGGCTCCAGGATTCTTCCAGACCCTTGTTGGTTGAGAGTTTCGGAAATGAAGCGTGAGAACTGGACAAACCATGCATGGAAGCTGTATTTTAAGATCAGCCATCCAACAGTTGTTGGAAAGTCTGCCCAGCAGAGCCTGCCTCTATGCATCTCCCCCAGAGGCTGCACCCCACCTCCCCCTCCCTCACAACATCTGCAGCAGAACTGACAGGAGGAATTGGCAAAAGGTGAGTCCCCAGGGAGATGGTCATGTCAGGGAGAGTTCACATATCCACTCCCGTAAGCCTGGTGATGTGACTGAACAAGGAATACACAGCAAAGAAGCCGTAGTGTGTGCTCGTGCTCGGTACAGAGCCTGCTTCCTTCATTCCAGAGGCCAAAAAAAAAAAAAAAGCATTCCATCAGGCAGGGACAAGAGCCACATCCCCAGACTGTCCAATTGGTCTTCCCAGGGCTCCTAAGCTCATCCTCAGAAAAGCTGCCATCCATCCACCTGCTAGTTCCCATTGCGATAAAAAAAGCAAAACAAACAAACAAACAAACAACAACAACAAAAACTTTAATGGAACAAACAAAAAAAAAAGTTGAAAACATAAAAGAACAACAGTAGATATTCGTGCCGTAGCTTCAGGGAGCTCAGGGGATGTGGAGCACGTTTATGGAAAACCTAAGACATTTCCAGAACCAACCAACCCAAATGGAAGCTCAGCTCTGCCTTCATGTTACTGGTGGCTTTTCCTCTCCTGGGTTTTCCAGGGCTGAATTTAAAAGGGTACTAGAAGCCTCATGGAGCCAAGTCTCTACCTACTGAAGAAGAAGCTACAGAAATACCCAGAGAGTCCCAAGTTTCAGGAAACCACAGAGATGTGTCCCAGTCTCTTGGCTCTTGACACTGGCATGCATGCCAAATCTCTGGCAGGGGCTGAGTTGGTAAAACCTGTTCTGACTTCAGGAGCTGGGGTGAAAAGCAGCTGGATTCCAAAGCCAGCATTGAGACTGGGTGAAGTCTCTGCACCCTGGTGTTGAGTGAGCCACTGACTGTAACTATTGACATCTCTCACTGGGTCACTGAACCTCTGCCACCTTGTTTGGAAATGGGGACAGCAAGACTGACTGCCCTTGCCAGACTTCAGTGCATGGGCGCATCTACTCTGCTCCTGGTTCCAGATGGGCATAAAATTACGTTTGTTTACCTTGTAGCTGACAGGAAGCAGAGAAACAGAAAAAGGGACCACGGGCTAAGTACAAGCACGAAAGCTAACCAACTCCTTGCAGTTAGGGCCCACGTCTCCGAGTTTTTGCAGCTTCAAGACATAGCTCCATCCAGTGGGGACCATGCATCCCACACACAAACTTGGGGGATCCTGCCTCAGCCCGTGGATAGCTGACTGTGGGAGCTAAAATGGACCAGTCAAGAATGTCATAAGTTGTCTCTGTATTATCAGCAAGAGATATTAATTTTCACAAGGGCACTTTCTTCATTTCTGTCACACTCTCAGTTCTGCGTGGGGCTAATTCTTGCCACGGGATTGTGGCAAGGGTTCTGGCATGTATTCTATGTAACACACAGCCTGGGGCCTACAGTAGGTGCCGAACCTGAGTCAGATGCGTGCTTTCCTGTGAGTGGGTGGGAGACACACTTTCCAAGGCTTCTTGCAAGGAGAAGTGTGGTAACTGAATCCCTAACAAGTTAAGTAGAAAGGAACTTTCTGACTGGGCAGGAAGACGTGGCACCTAAAAACCAAAGAAGCTAGGTGTTACATAATGGGGAATCACTGGGGACTGACATGAGGGATGGAAATCGATGGTAAATCCAGTAACACTGAGCTCCTAGGCCAGGCTTTCCCTCCCAGGGTGCCATACTTCCAGGAGACAAGAATGCCAGTGTGCGATTCAGTTAGCACCATGAGCCTGTTCCTCTCTAACAGGATGTCCTCAATCTTCTCCAGCACCTATTTCTACTCCCAGCCTCTGAGAACAGAACCCCAAAAATAAAACGTCAGGGAACTCGCACAGAGAGCTACACACCTCGGGGGGGGGGGGAGGACTCAAAGCACTAAAGAATGTGTTCTGACCACTTTGGCAGGTTCTTGGGTTTCTTTGGAGACCGCCTGACCATGAAGTGGCTAAGAAATGAAAGTGTCAGAGTTGCAGAGATGGGAAGGAGATGTGCCTGGGAACAACACTGCACACTAATGTTTTACCATGTGTTATTGATCAGTGGGAAGACTGCAGTGGTGGACAGGGACAAGCCACACCTGCTGCCCTGGAGTTGACATTCCAGATAGGTGGAAGAATCAGGCAGAAAAAACAAACAAACAAAAAAAAAAAAACAAAAAAAAGGATGGATTGGTGTGTGTCACCTCTCCCATCCCATCCTCATTTTCTCTAATTAGGAGCTCCAGGCAGAAGGCAGTCGATGACTCCGTAGTGTGGTGCCTTGCACAATCTTGGTGGTGGCAGACTGAAGGAGGCCAACCTTCCCCAGTGACTGCCTAAGTTTGTTGATCGCAAGCTTCAATGCCTGGGGGATGAGGAGGGAAGTCTCAAAGGTGTCATGTGAAAAGAAGCAAGAACATCATGTGAGACATGAAGGTGTTACTTGTGATGGCGTGAGTCTTGAATGTCAACTTGACACAGTCTAGAATCACCTAAGAAAGACTGTCTACATTGGGTGGACCTGTGGACATATCTGTGGGGGATTGTCTTAATGAAATGAACTGATGTGAGAAGACTTAGCCCATCTTGGGCGGCACCATTCCCTAGGCAGGCATATCCTAAAGTGTGGTGTGAAGAAATCATCTTGTGCACAAGCAAACAAGTGAACATACATACATACATACATACATTTCTCTCTACTCTTGACTGTGGACACAATGTAACCAACTGCTTCTAGCTCCTGTCTCTGTGACTCCCCTGTTGTGGCAGACTCTAATGCAGAATTGAGCTGAAAGAAGCCCTTTCTCTCCTAAGTTGCGTATCTTATCACAGTAATAGAAATCAAACTAGAACACAACAGACCCTCTTTGCCTACCCAAATTTGTCTAAATATCTAATATCAAGTGTGAGAGTGATGTCTGTCTGACATCTACTGAGAAGTGGCCATATTTCAAAGTCTGCATTAGGAATTTTAAATACAACATCTCATTTAAGAGCTGTGGATATACATACGTGCATGAAATTATCACCCTCAAATGTAGAGATGCAAAAATTAAAACTAAATAGTTCATTTTGTCTATGTGCCCATTCACATGTATTTAGGTGCAGGACGTTAGGTATATGGAGTCCAGAAGTCAACTTCAAGTGTCTTCCTCTGGAATAGAGAGATACCCATCAGCTCTCCTCCCATCCTATTGGCTAGAGATCACTAGCATGTCCATCTTTACTACAAGGGAGGATGAAAAATGTAGTCTAATATTGCTCCCAAGAAGGGGTGGCAGGAGGGAGTAGAGGAATGGACTGAAAAGAGAGTCTGCCAGCTCATGATCCAATTATACATATGGAAACGGAGTATCCCAAAATGATACATGTTTTATACAGGCCTTACAGGGAGTGGGAACTAGGAACCAAGGTTATGTGATTAAGTGATTAAAGGAGAATTATTTTTAAACAAGACCCAAAAAGTGAAAAGAAAGGAGAACTTTTCTATTCCTGTCCATGAGTCTCAGTTTTAAAAAATACCAGAATATTGACACTGCTTCCTATTTTATCACCCTCCACATGCACACACACACATACACATGCACACACATATATAGGTGCACACACGCACACACATGCAGGTGCACACACATGCACACACACATACACACATGCACATATGCACACATGTATACATGCACACAATGCACACACATACATACACACATGCACATACATGAACACACATGTGCATGCACACACATATACACACATACACATATGCATGTGCACACACATGTACATACAAACACACATACATATATGCATGCAAACATACATATGCACACAAATGCACACACACCCCAATCTGAAAAGTAAATGGCCTGAGATGACCAGCAGCTTCTTGGTCTCAAGTACCCAGTGCCCCAGGCTACTTCCATATTGTTGCTCTGCCTTCCTTAGGAGGAGCCGCCCACTGTTGATCCAAGATGGCTGCTTTCACAGCAGCCATTGCATCTCAATCCCAAACCCAACAGAGGAAAGAGAAACAAAAACTATGGAAATAAACAAGAAGGATTTTGGTTGTTGTTTGTTTGTTTTGTTTTATAATCTACTGGACCTCCTAGAATTTGTAGCTAACTCTAGTGATGGTGGGAGGGGGTATTGTCTAATTATTAGATATGACTGGATTTGCAACCACTAAAATGCCTGTGCATGTGAGGGCTGGGTTAAGGGTCAGGCCAGAGAGGAGAGGAGAGTAAACAGACAGGAAAAACAAGACATCTTCACATACCTGCCCAGCTGACTGTAACAGGAGACTCCATGTTCTTCCTCTAAATACCTTCCTAGATCCTTCCGAGCAGCCTCATTGTCTCGCTATGCTTCTTGCTGCATTAACTGTGTGTGTCACTCCCTTCAGCTAAGAGTGAGTGATCAATCTAAGCAATAGCTTCCCAAGACCTTAGCCTTAACCAACGCGTGTGAATTCCCCATGTCCTCCATGTCTGTGTGTCAGCGGCCTCGGGTACACAGTTCCATCTCTCTGGAGGTCTTTAGGATAGAGGTAAGTAGACATACAAGTGAGCCCTATGAGCCTGCCATGGAGACCTCATTCATCCCACAGCTCAAAGGCACATCTGATGTATGAAAGCCTGTGTGGCTCTTCTGGGATCCCTCTACCACAAAGTCTCTGGGTAACAGCCATTCCCAAATTAAGGATAAAACAGAAACATAGCAAGAGCATCATTGGACCAAGTTCACACTGCTGTCTAGGCAGAGGCTGACCCAGGACTGTAGATCTAGTCTATTGGTAAAAGCCATTCTTTTAACCATTGTCTACATGGTATACCCTATTCTCTCATGTCTCTTGTTTTCCCCTGTCCTTGGCTGTGCATATTTTATTTTCATTTAACACGTTTTATTGTTCCTGTTTTCATTGTTCTTTTCATGAGCTCATTAAATTCTTGCCAGAACAATAAAGTAAAAATTAAATGTTCCTTCTAATAGTGGGTACCCATGTCTTCTGTGGCTGGATGTCAAGTTCTCTGAATTCAGTGCCTTTGGCCCATATCTTAGCAACCTCAATACCTCTCTCCAGCCTTGGCACACTGTCAGCCTCCAATCCATGCCTGAAGAGAGATTCCACTACTGACACTTCCTCCTGCTCCAGAGCACGTTGGAATTCCAGACCCTGATGGGGGAGTTATGGTCCTATTGAGCAACCAACCTAGGGTTTTCTTTGATCTATGTGGGTGATCCTGGAGAGTAATGGAGTCAAGCTGACCTTCCCCAGCCTGTAGGTCTGTGGTCCCATGTGCTACTGGAAAGTCAGCCCGCTCCCTCAGTGGGAATGATGCCACGGGACTGTGTCTTGTGGAGTCCAGTTCTGGTAATCTATATATTTAGTGAGTACCTTCCAACCTATCCTTGGCCATCATAATAACATCTCAATGTAGACATACCACTGTGACCTGGAGGTTACAGGGAACAAAACAGACAATCCAGCCACTCCGAAGAGCTTTCTTCTGTGTGACTACACAGTAGGAGACCCTGGCTGAGATCTGAGGGTCACAGCACCCAAGGCCATCCTTTGCTTACAGTGTGGAAACAATGAAGATTGTAGTCACAAACCCTTCCCACCCCCACCCCCAGCTGTGGTACATTCTCCATCCTGCCTCTATCAGTGTGTTCTGGGCTCTTGGTGTGCAAATATAGTAATCTGAGTTCAAATCCTCAGAACATACAGTAAGCTTGGCATGCCTGTAATTGCAGTGACCCTATGGTGAGATAGGAGATGGAGACAGGGAAATACCCAGAATCCTATGAACCAGCTAGCCTGGCACACACAGTGGTGACCAACAGAGTCCATGTCTCAAGTAAGGTGGAAGGTGAGGACCTCTGACCTTCTTCACATATGTGCCATGGAATGTATGTTTATGTACACACATACCCATGTACACAAGCACATATGCATGCATATACACACACATACATGCACACATACATACATGCACATAAATGCATGCACACACATGCACACACATATGCCCACATACACATATGCATACATATACATGCACATGCATACTCGCACACACATGCACACAAGGCATATTTTTTTAATGACACAAAGTGAGAAATCGGTTGTCAACTCTGGTTTTGAGTGAGACATAAGTATCTTTGATTTTTAGCCCTGTCTCTCAAGCTCCCTGTCTAATGCCTATGGGACACTGTCCCTGAATCCTCCCACCTGTGATGACTGGCTCTCAGAAGTCATTGTCTAAGTCTGTCTATGTCATGCACAGTCAAGTTGGAGCACCTGACAGAACCTTAATCCACAGAAGAGTCTCTGAGGGCTGTAGAAATGGCTCAGGGGCCCAGAGCTCCTGCTACTCTTGCCGAAGAGTAGACCCTACTTCCCGTTGACAATACCAGTGGATATAATTGCCTACAACTCCATTTGCAGGGCATTCAATGCTCTCTTCTGGCTTCCACAGGCATCTTGTATGGGTGCCTGTGCACACACATATATATGCACATACATATAAATAAAATACACCTTAAGGAGGACTGGCTGCTGGGGCCAGAATCATGGCTGGGTCGGTAAAGGTGCTTCTGCCAAGCTTGAGAGCCCAAGGCGTTCTCACATACGATGGAAGTCCATGTGGTAGAAGGAAAGGGCAGACTGTGACCCCAGATATGCTCTCAGTGGGTGCACTTAAGCATCCATTCACATGTACACATACTTTTGCACACAGGTATGCACACACACACACATGTACACACACACACACACACACACACACACACACACACACCACACCACCCCACACATACACTACAATGCAATTAAGAATTTAAGGTTTCTGCCCAGTTCGGCTAAGACCATGAATTTCCCACTCTCTTTCTGAGTTACATCCAGCCTCTTATTTCTCAATAAATGATGTGATATTAAGATTGGGCATCAATTTGTGGAGAAGAGGGAATACACAAACACACAGAGTGTGAGACCTCCAAAGCTCATCACAAACAGACTCCATTCCTTCCTGCCCTTCACACTTGGGTGCCTCAGCCTCCTGGTGTTTGTTACTCAATGGCTCCCACAGGCCTGGGAGAAGACACCCCTGCAGAGATGGATTGTGAAGTATAACATTACCAGAGAAATCCCAAGCCTGTCTCACAAGCATGGAGCAAGTCCACAGCCTCCATCTTAAGGGGTCCCCTGTGAGAGCCTGTCATCCCACCACACAACAACCTTAATCCAACTGAGCACATTTAAGATGTTCCCAGAGCTTGTAAAATATCAGCAGGGTTTGGCCTGCCAGGAGAATCTTAGCATCTGGGGTATTTGTAAAGAAAAGAACAGGAGGGCTTTCAAGTGAACCATGCTGTGTTGGATGACTAACAGTCAGACATCAGTGGAGGCCTTCTGTCCCAACTCCCTGGGTACACACACAAATTTGTCTTTTGTCCTTTTCTTTTCCTCCTTTTTATTTTGGTTGTGTGTGTGTACATGGTATGTGTTCTTGCTTATGAGTGTATTGAATGTGAGAGTTTTTACATGCAGAGGCCAGAGCAAGATGCTAACTGTCTGCCTTTGTCCTCTGTGGCTCTCCACATTATTGCCTTGAGGCAGGGTCTCTCACTGAACCTGCCATTTCGGCTAGGCTGGCAGGTCAGTGAGCTTCCAGGATCTGCTTGTCTCTGTCTCACAATGTTGAGATTACAGGCAGCCATGTCTGGATTTTATGTGGATGCTGGAGATTTGAACCCAGGGCCTCTTGCTGGCAAAGCAAGTGCCCTTCCCTACCACATACCCAGGCACCACCTTCATGCCAGCATGCAGACTTGTTCTTACTTGGTTTGCTTTTTCTAATGGGCAAGCCAAATCTTCTAATGTCCTGGGAAAGCTTCAGACTGAAGTCAGACTTGCAGCATGGTGCCCCAATGCTGGCTAACTTCTTTTTTTTTTTGATTTTTAATATTTTTATTACATATTTTCCTCAATTACATTTCCAATGCTATCCCAAAAGTCCCCCATAGCGCCCCCCACTTCCCTACCCACCCATTCCCATTCTTTTGGCCCTGGCATTCCCCTATATTGGGGCATATAAAGTTTGCAAGTCCAATGGGCCTCTCTTTCCATTGATGGCCGACTAGGCCATCTTTCGATACATATGCAGCTAGAGACAAGAGCTCAGGGGTTCTGGTTAGTACATCATGTTGTTCCAACAATAGGGTTGCAGATCCCTTTAGCTCCTTGGGTACTTTCTCTAGCTTCTCCATTGGGAGCCCTGTGATACATCCAATAGCTGACTGTGAACATCCACTCCTGTGTTTGCTAGGCCCCGGCATCGTCTCATAAGAGACAGCTATATTTGGGTCCTTTCAGCAAAATCTTGCTAGTGTATGCAATGGTGTCAGCGTTTAGAAGCTGATTATGGGATGGATCCCTGGATACGGCAGTCTCTAAATGGTCCATCCTTTCTTCACAGCTACGAACTTTGTCTCTGTAACTCCTTCCCTGGGTGTTTTGTTCCCAATTCTAAGAAGGTGCACAGTGTCCACACTTTGGTCTTCATTCTTCTTGAGTTTCATGCGTTTATCAAATTGTATCTTATATCTTGGGTATCCTAAGTTCTGGGCTAATATCCACTTATCAGTGAGTACATATTGTGCGAGTTCCTTTGTGATTGGGTTACCTCACTCAGGATGATGCCCTCCAGGTCCATCCATTTGCCTAGGAATTTCATAAATTCATTTTTTTAATAGCTGAGTAGTACTCCATTGTGTAAATGTACCATAATTTCTGTATCCATTCCTCTGTTGAGGGACATCTGGGTTCTTTCCAGCTTCTGGCTATTATAAATAAGGCTGCTATGAACATAGTGGAGCATGTGTCCTTTTTACCGGTTGGGACATCTTCTGGATATATGCCCAGGAGAGGTATTGCTGGATCCTCCGGTAGTACTATGTCCAATTTTCTGAGGAACCGGCTGGCTAACTTCTATACATGTGTGAGCATATGCACAGGGAGCCATAGGTCAGCCTTGAGCATTGATCTTCCTAGGGTGCTTATCAGTTCTTTGTTTTTGAGACAGCTTCTCCTATTGGATCCTTGCACTCCTGGCTGGCTGGCCAGCAAGCTCAAGAACTGTCCTGTGTCTGCCTACCCAGCCCTGTAATTATAGGTACACATCACTTTGCCTTTCTGGCTCTTTTAACATATATCCTCACACCCTTATGTTTGGCAAGACATATGTCTATCTCTCCAGACCCCTTGACTAGCTTTGACTTGAGACTCAAGTTTCCTTCAAGATAATTGGGGTGTAAGGAAAAAAAAGTATATTTAGCTCACATACCCTGACTCTATTGCTCCACCCATAGCAATCATCAGAGATAAATATTTCCATCCTCTCTTGTGAAGTGTGGTCTCAAAATTTGTTCCCATTCAGGGAACCCCCTCTACCCAATCCAAATAGACTTTGAGACTCTCCTTTGTCATTTCTGCAACCAATGATTCAGGACCTGCATCTTACATGCACACATATATGTATGTGTATGTGTGTGTGTGTGTGTGTGTGTGTGTGTGTGTGTGTGTGTGTATGTATATGTATGTGTATATGTATATATACCGTATGTATCCTGTAGGGCATTGTGCCTGCCACTATCACCCAAAATAAGTGTGTTCAGCCAACTTCTATAAGTTGCCTATACATGACCACCATTAGGATTGAAGTTTACAAAGAGCGGGCTGGCAAGTTGACTCAGTGCGTAAAGGTGCTTGCCACCAAGTCTGATGACCTGAGGTTGGGTTCCAGGGTCTTCCATGGCTGAAGCAGTGGAACAACTCCTCCAAGTGGTTCCCTGACCTCCACATGCAAATGAATAAATGTAATTAAGATTTTTTTTCCAAATAGTAATATAGACTCAATTAAAAGTAGTGGTGTCAAAGCACTCACCCCACACATCTTCCAGGAGGATATAGAGCTAATTGCGTAGAAGGCACAAATGGGAGCAACCTCAAAGTGACCCAGGTGACAATTATAGATCATTATCCAGCTCCACCTCAATCCTGGGGGGGACGCGGAAACTGGGCAGGACCCACAGTGTCATTTCTCCACAGACCCTAGACAATCCTCCCTCAGCCGTGACTCACTTCTCTGCCTCCGGCTGATGAAGGCTGTGGCCTGCTTCTCAGATGTCTCCAGAAAGAAGAATATCAACTTGTGGGCTCCATCTGAGGAGAGTTTTTACACAATGTCCAGGATTGACAAATCTCTCTTGGATTGAGCTCAGCAGTCAAGACTGACATACAGCAGAGGGACGCTTGCCTAAAGCAATTCCACTTGGCTTTGGAAGAATCTTTGGCCCAGATGAGAGCAATATGAGGGTCTGAGCCCAGGTTCCCTTTGTGCCCTGATGTTACCAGACTCCTGGCCTTGAGCATCACATGACTGTGAGCTCTTCATCTACCAACCCCAGTGTCAATGGAGATAAATCCGGAGCCCCCATAGAAGGAGGGAGGAAGGCACTCGACTTTGTCAGCCCATGAAACTCAACGCAGCATCTGACTTCCCATAGTCCAGGATGATCTCTGACTCAGACATGTGGACACTCATGATTGACCTTATTTGTCACCCTGATACAGACACTCTGGCTCTGTGGAAGCATGGGATGCCTTATGTCTCAATAACAGTGCTCTGTGGAAGGACGAGGGGTTGTCTGCTTCTTGCTAGGGCTCTGCACTGCTTCCTGCTTTGTGTTAGACTCAGACATACAGATCTACTTTCAGCTGGAAAGGGGTATCAAAACCAGGCAAGACTCAGCTAAACCTGCAGCCCCTTTTCTAGGGGAGTCTGCTTTACGTAGCAAACCTTGCACTTGGATGTTGCACGCATGGACACACACAGCCTCCACATGGTGGGTGGGTGGGTGATGATCCCAAGACAAACTTCCTCCCTACGGGTCAGCATTGCTTAAGAAAAACAAGAAGCTGACTCTGAGAAGCCACGAGGATGGTGGGAGTCAGCCCAGAGGGGAACCTGCACTGCATTCCCTGGTGAGGATGCCCTGGGGTGGAGGAGTCAGCCCCTCATTAGGGAGGGAGCATTGAGAGCACTCATTAGGGAGGACTGGGTGTCCTTCCTAGGAGTGTGCTTATTTGACAGCCAGAGGCAACAAGTTGTAGAGAAGGGGGGAGAGAGGACAAAGAAAACAGAAGAAAGATTCTTCAAGAACAAAGGCATCCACTCCAGTCTGCCAAAACCTCATAAAACTGTAAACTGTTATGGAGTGTATAAACACATCAAGAAAAATAGAAGCACCGGCGGGGCTCCAAAGCCAGGAAACGGCAGATTCTTCATCTGCCTTACCGTGGAGGCTCACTCACGGTTACTGGATCTGGTTGGTACATAATAAATACCCAAGAAATACCTGTGAAATGAACGCATGACAGGAAGATACCGCGTGACTGGAACTGTCTGGGAAGGTGTTGAGGACTGGATGGATTGTGGGGGATGGGTAGAAGGTAGATAACTGGAAGATAGATATAATCCAGGAAAGCCGTGACTTCAACAAAGATCCCCTTGGGAGGGTGAACTTGTGGTGTTGAGAGATGGTTGGGTCAGAGGAAGTCACGTTGCAGCACAGTGTATTTCCCCGAAAGTTTACTGACTCTGTGACCAACTTTTCTATGCTGTATGGAGCCAGAGGGAGGCTGTCAACAGTTCTCCACACAGCAACTCAGGGACCCAGGCATATTAACAAAAGAGGGAAGGACCCTGATTTTAAACACGGTCCAAGCTGAGGAAAGAATGCAGTTTTGTTTTTTGGTGGCCTCGTGGACGGTGCTGGAGGGCACTGTGATAGGGAAGGAGAAACATCCCAATTCTCAGTCATGTGGGGAAAGTAAAAACTCCACGTCTGAGAAGCATGGAGATTGCCAGAGAGAAGGAAGGATGATACAGGGAGATGGGATGATGGATATCAACACACGCACAGAGTCCCCTTTCTGTGGGAGTGGGTTTGAGTCGCCACACAGTGAAGAGTGGGGGAGGTCACAGGGATTTATTAGGCATTTTATAAAGAACAGGAGGAAGCATCAGAAGACTCCCAGCATGAAACATGGTCAGTTTCCAGGGAGACACCATACTAATTGATACATGATCAGTATCCAAAGCTTATAGATTTACTTCGTTTTACATTGTACTTCATGAGCACATCTGTTTATTATGCAGCAACTAAAATATGTAAATAAGCTGGGTACAGTGGTACCTACCTACAGTCCCAGCACTTGGTAGACTGAGTCAGGAGGATTAGGAGTTCAGTGCCAGCCTTGGCTACAAGTGAGTCAGAAGCCAGCTTGGATTACATGAGATCTTGTCTCAAAAGTTTATATATATATATATATATATATATATATATATATATATACATGTATATATATATACGTATATATACATATATATGGATAAATACGTAGATAGATAAATAGATAGAAGATAGATAGACAAATAGGTAATTTTAATACACAATTTTCCTAAGAAATCATACAATGGCCAACAGGCCTCTAGAGAGATACTTAACACTAGTAATGAATTCTAGGGCAACTCAAATCAAATATGCAGTAATGTATCATCCAGACACTCAAAATAGCTGTCCCCAAACAATTGACAACTATTCGTGAGAGGGACAACAGTGAAACCTTCAAACTCTCTTGGGATGGAAATTGGTGACACCATTTTGGAAACTAGGTTTACCAGAAGTCCACTTCTGGGTGTGGATCATACTAAGTAACTGAAGTCAAGACCCCAGGGAATGTCTGTAACTCTCCTCACAATCATGATATTGTACTTTCCACGGTGACCGAAGTGTAAACATAGCAGATATGTCCATCAGCACAGGAGTAGGTTAGGAAGATGAGTCCTACAGGCAAGACTCATCTTGCAGAACCCAACCACCTGTGATGACACAGCTGACCCAGAAGACATCGCGCTAATTGAAGTAAGTCAGATGTGAAGGACAAACCTCACCTGATTTCTTCTATGAGGGACTTGACTTACCACATACACAGCTGTGCATGTATGACCACACCCAGCATATTGCTGTTGTATTCTTTATTTTCAAATATGTATGTATGTATGTATGTATGTATGTATGTATGTATGTATGTATGTATGTGTGTGTGGTTGGTGTTTGCTTTCATGTTTGTCAGTGCACCACATGAGTGCAGGCAGTGCCTGTGGAGGCCAGAAGAGGGTGTCAGAGTCCTCTAGAACTGGAGTTGCTGAAGGGTGCTGAGAATGGAACCCAGGTCCCCTGGAAGAGAAGCCCCAGCTCCTAATCAGGAGCCATCTGTACAATCCAGTGCTGCTTTTTTTCTAAATAGCAAAATAGGCTGGTGGTTCCATAAGAAAAAGAGGTAAACTTCAAGGAGTCGTCCTCAGAGTCACAGAGCCCCCTTAGATGCAGGTAGTCTGTGGCTCCTTGCACAGAACTTCAGGAAAACAATAGAGATCCTTTTCTATGTCTTCACCTTTTATGTAAAGCACATGGGGGCTGGAGCACATGAGGCAAACTCGGAGGACAGCAGAACTCTTTCCTGTTCTAGTTCATCACCCACCAGTCTCTCCTTTCCCTACCAGGCAGATTCTATCTATCTATCTGTCTGTCTGTCTGTCTATCTATCTATCTATCTATCTATCTATCTATCTATCTATCATCTATCAATATATCAATCAATCTATCTATAATCTATCTATATATATATATGTGTGTGTGTGTATGTATATATACAGTAGGTGGTAGGTAGATTATATATATGTGTGTGTATATATATGTATGTATATATATGTATATATATAGAGAGAGTACGAGATAGGTAGATTATATATGTAGATTATATATCATATATAATCTATCTATCTACTATCTGTATCTACCTATCTATCTATCATCTACCTATCTACCACCTATCTATCTGTCTGTCTCCCTATCTATTGGATTTTAAAAGAATATTTTTGTGCAGCCCAGGTTACACTGTTATTAATCATGTAGAATATGCTGATCTAAAACAGATAGCAATACTCCTGCCTCAGACTCCCAGCTGCTGGATACAGCCAGGCACTAGCACACCCATCTTTTTATTTGCTTTTGAGATGAAATCCCAGTGTGTAGCCCAAGCTTTCCTTGAACTTGCTCTGTAGTCCAGGCTGGTCTCAAATTTGTAATCTTCCTGTCTCAGACTGTTGACTACTAGGATATGTGGTATGTGCCAGCATGCTTAACTAAGACACTATTATTGTTTTTCTTTTATGTGTACATGTAACCTGTGTGTGCAGCTGTCCACGGAGGACATTAGATCCCCTGGAACGGAATCAGAGTTACAGGCAGTTTTGATCTAGCATGTGGGATGCCGGGAATTGAACCTGGGTCCTCTTCACAAGGACCCATGGCTGATAGAGCTCCCCGGCACCCTAAACCCCATTATTCTCAATGCGCCAGTCAGCCGAGACCTCTGAGAGCAAGCTCCTGAGAGTTATTCACTAATCAAATAAAAAAGAACTCAGATAGCTGGAAAGGCATGAGATATGCTAAGGATATTTAGGAATTAAGATGAAATAAACAAAATTTACCTCAAATTAGAGCTGAGGATGGTGGGTAATCCCAGATCTCCCAGAGTTTGTGGCAGGTGGTAGATGTTTTCCTGGTATCACTGGTATCTCACCTGTGATTTTTGTACTACGTTAGGATAGTTGTCTCCTCGGCTGAAATGCTGGTGGACCCTCTCTTTAAAGATCAGGATGCTTGTGAGAGTCGTGGATATTGAATCCAGTCACCAATGCAAAAGAGCCAACACCCAGGCTCCAAACACCCTCAGAAGGGCACCACCCTCGCTGCCCTTGTCAGCTGGTGTTGCTCAAAGTGTGGTCTCTGAACCAGCTGCGGGGGTGCAATCTAGAAAATGGTTAAAAACGCAAATTGCTAAAGCTGTTGATGTGGGAACCCAAGGTTCAGGGTGAGAGTGCCAAGTGTGTGTTCTATGAAGGCTCCTGGGTTGTCGTGATCTGCAGTCACGTTTGAGAGGCTGCAGTGCATGCTGGGTAGGATCTCGTTTCTCACTGGTTATCACCTGAACCTGGGCAGTGGTGGCGCACACCTTTAATCCCAGCACTTGGAAGGCAGAGGCAGGCTGATTTCTGAGTTCGAGACCAGCCTGGTTTACAGAGTGAGTTCCAGGACAGCCAGGGCTACACAGAAACCTTGTCTCGGAAAAAAAAAAAATCTACAACAGAATCTAAGAGCAGCCATTCTCTCGACTGTGGCACCAGGGTTTTCTTCTCCATAGTGTGCTGATGAACACTGCCCAAGCCTGGGTCTTGTATACACTTGAGCACACGATTCAGGACATTTTCATGTCTGGGACTCACTTCCGTGGATTCTAGCTCCTTTGGTCAGGAGCCTGACTCGGCTCAGAAACAGAGATTTCAAAATATTTCTCCGATGGAATCTAACACACATGAAAACCTGGGAAAGGAGTGGTGGCATGTACACTCACCCCGGCCCTCAAGGTTGGGCGCTTCCTGAAGAGCAACAATAAAGAAGCTGCTGCGGTGTTTGGGGAGCAGCTACTGTCTCTACCTGTCTTCTGTCAACGAGGGAGGCCTCTCAGATCAAGGACTGTCAATCCACCCTCCTGTCAACACACACACACACACACACACACACACACACACACAGCTCAAGACCCTGGGTTCAGAGGGAGGGCAGGATGAGGGAGCGGTTTTATTGCTATAAAGCCCACATTCTCTGAGCTGGGCGTTAATTAATTCCAAAGTAGGCTGAGTGATGGGGGAGGGCTGGTATTGCCAAGTGGGCAATAAAAAAGCTTTTCAAAAAGTCTTGCTTGCCGCCTGGAATGTCTCCACCTGGACCCACCCACCACATCACGATTAGAGAGAAAAGGCCAGCCAGCGAGCATCGTACCATCGCCAGCACTGCCGGGATGGTACACAGGCATGTAATACGTGTGCATGTGTACATGCAGATCTGCACATGCTGACGGACCACACAGAACAATGCCTTCTCTTACGTTTGCAAAAGGAGGAGACCACTAGGAGCGTCTCCTAGGAAAGGTTATGTGCAGAACCCGAAGGGGGCGGAGAGTTGAAAAGGGGGCGGAGAGTTGAAAAGGGGGCGGAGAGTTGAAAAGGGGGCGGAGAGTTGAAAAGGGGGCGGAGAGTTGAAAAGGGGGCTGGACAAGGCGTGAGTCGGAGCAAGGCAGGGAAAGGGGTTTCTGGAGAAGCAGAAGGGTCCAGGTTGTTCATGATCAGCCCATTGTCTGCAACAGGGACATTGCTGCTGTGGTTCCCACTCTGCTCCTCATCCTCTCTGTCCCCAGATCTCCTCCATGACCCTGACCTTTCTTCAGTCCACCTGGTCATATCTGAAGTCACACATCCCCTCCCCCTTCCCCCCAAATACATTCAGAGTGATCAGCCAGTCTTTGGAAGTGCACAGCCCCTGAGAGGGGTCTAGTGTTGGGCAGTGCTGTTATGGAGAAATGACCCCTTCATTCACATGCCAAGGAGTGCGTGACCAACTCTATTGAGTCACCTTGCATGAACTCAGCCTCACTTCCTCTCTAGTCTTCCCAGTGTTTAGAACAATCTCAGCTCTCATCAACGCAAATTTCCCAGGCATCTCCCCTCCGCACAACACAAGACTCAAGCACAGGTTGGACAGGGAGATAGTCTGAGATCTGGATTTTTGGTTCCCTTTTCTTCTGTGGCTTTCAACTTGAAAAAAAATTTATTATGACAGAAAATCAAATTCCCAAAGTCATTTCTTCTTGTGGTGGTCCTGTTATGCATGGAGCTTGGAAATTCTGGAAGGCAGTGTGAAGAAGGGGTCCTGAGTTCATTCTCAGCGAGAAAGTGCCCATTCTTAGTTTTTATACACATAATGTTGAAAGTCAGAGGCAGGTAAATCTCTGAGTTTGAGCCCGACCTGGTCTAGTGAATTCCAGGCCAGCCAGGGATGCATATAGTGAGACCATGTCTTAAAATATGTCCATGTGTGTGTATTCATGTGTGTATGTATTTGTATATGTGCATGTGTGTATGTGTATATATGTATAGTATGTATATGTGTGCATATGTGTTTGTGTGTATATGTATGTATGTGTGTATGTTTATATGTGTATATGTGTATGTGTGTATATGTGTGTATACGTGTATGTGTGTATATGTGTGTATATGTGTATGTGTGTATATGTGTATGTGTGTATATATGTATGTGTGTATGTGTGTGTTTATGTGTATGTGTGTATATGTGTGTATATGTGTATGGATGTGTGTGTATGTTTATATGTGTGTATATATATGTGTGTGTGTATGTGTGTATATATGTATGTGTGTATATGTGTGTGTGTTTATGTATGTGTGTGACCAGAGGATTAAACAGTGTGGGGGAGGAAAGTGGCACACAGAAAGAGACAGAGAGACAGAGAGGGACAGACTCAATTATTTGATGAAAGGATAAATGCAAAAGAAAACATGAAAAGCAAAGAGAAAGGAAGAAGGGAAAGGAGAGAGAAAGGGAGGGAGGGAAGAAGGGCAGACAGACAGAAGGATGGACTCTGTGAAAGGATGGGTGAATCCATGAGGTGTGGTCCACAGCTTGAGAGGACTATCAAACCAGATGGGTGTGATATGGGGAGCACTGGCTCACTGTTTTCAGCCCATTTTGAAAGTTGGGGTGTAGATCTGACCCCCACAGATAGTTTACTGTGAATTGAGTCTCTCTGTGTCTCTCTGTCTCTCTGTCTCTCTGTCTCTCTGTCTCTCTGTCTCTTTACTGTGAAGGACACTGTTGTCTTGATGAAGTGCACTCGCTACAGGAAAAGCCAGGAGAGACAGATTTGGCTTAACTGAAGGATTCTGAAAGAGACAGAGAAATTCTGTCACCCTAGACTCTGAACTGCAACATTTGACAATAAATGTGTCCTTGAGAAGATCCAAAATTGGATGAGATCTGAGACATGAAGGGCAGGTCCCATCGTTTGGGTGTTGACTTCCTAACTGTGATGGTTACTCTGTGACAGCAGAGAGAAAGTCCTTCTGGAACCTTTGAAATAGTCGCAATAGGGCTAAACGTAATCTTGCCTGTTTATCTGAGATAGAGTCTCATGTGGACAGGCTAGCCTTGAGCCCCTCAGCTTCTTGCCTTCACCTCCTGAGTGTTGAGAAGACACTCCTGTACCACCATGCCTGGCTTGCACAATAAACAAGCAAGAAAAACCAATCTTAAGCTTAAATATGAATGGGCATTGTTCCCTATTGCTCACAGGATGAAGCCTGGATTTCTTTCCATCAGGCTCAAAGTTTCCCTTGAACATGTTCTCACCTGGAGGAGGCTGAGGCAGGAGGATCATGAATTCAAGGCTAGCATGGACTATATAGCAAGGCCCTGGAGAAGGAAGAGGAAGAAACAGATAAATGATGGAGGTAGATAGATAGATAGATAGATAGATAGATAGATAGATAGATAGATAGGATTGATGGATTGATGGATTGATGATAGATAGATGAATATATGATAGATAGATAGATAGATAGATAGATAGATGAAAGGTGTGATACATAGATGATATATTGATAAATGGATAGATAGATGAAAGATAGATGATAAATAGGTAAATAGATGATAGATATGATGATGGATAGATGATAGATAAGATGGATGGATAGATAGATAAATAGATGATAGATAGATGAAGTTAGATGAATGGATGATAGATGCTAGATGATAGATAAATAGATGATAGATGATAGAAAGATGAATAGATGATAGATAGATGGATGATAGATATAGATTGATAGATGCTAGATTGATTGATATATGATAGAAACATAGATAGATGATACCTTGATAGATAGATGGATAGATAGATGAAAGATAGATGATAAATAGGTAAATAGATGATAGATATGATGGATAGATAAATGATAGAGATAAATAGATGATAGATTTATAGATAGATAATAGATGATAGATAGGTAGATGATAAGTAGATACATGATAGATAGATAGATAGACAGACAGACAGATAGATAGACATAGCTATATTAAGCTATTGACTCTACCTTGATAAGCTGCAATCTCAAAGGAGAAGATTCTTTGTGGCAAGTGTTGAACTTGGTGGCAGATGGGCAAACGCAGAGAGCATCATGAGGTCTTAGGTCCTAGGATATTATGAGCCGTTCCATCCCAAATCAGCCACAGAAATCCCATGGCTTTCCCCATATAGCAAAGCAAGAATCTCAGGCCTCTTTCTAAAACAGTAGCTCACTATGAACCATACCTGCCAAAGTTCAAGGTTCTGTGAAAGAAAATAATAGTACCCCAGTGGTAGAATTGCCTTGGGTGCCCAGTTCTAGGGGTCAGCTTGTGAGGAAGTTTTTGGGGAAGAAATAAGGGATCAGATGCCGGAAGACCTAAAACTTTCACTTGAGTTGGGGAGAGGGATTTATTAGATCCCTGGATTAAGGTTCCTGCATTTAAGACACAGTTCACAAGCACTTAATGGTTTTTTCCCACCCGTTAAGAGCCAACCAAGGGCACAGTTCTATTTTAATAGGAGCTGTAACTCCATTTCATTTATAGACTAAACTGTCAGAAAAAAAAATCCCCACCATCAGGGCAGTTCTCGCCAGAGAAAACACAATTTTATATAATTGCTCAGGCCGTGGACTTGAAAAGAAGGCTTGTCCATACCCTGGGCAATCTCCCATCTTCTTTCTATTTTTAGGAATGGGTGTCGATTGGAAGGGAAACTCCTGTGGTCAGTACCCTATGAAGTTAACACTTCTGGGCCAGGACCCCTATTACAGCCAAACACCCCGAGATGCAGTTCCAGGGCAGCCTATTGGCTTGTGGAGGCAGGGCAGGGCCGGTCAAGCAGAGGCTCATAGCCTGAATCCTAATCAGCTTCTAGCTGAGGTGCATGGCTTAGGGCAGAGGATGCAGGGCTGGGTGAAGGCAGGAGGCACCGTGGGAACTATTGCCCATCCAAGTGATGATGGGGCAGTCCATTTGAAATCTGTGGAGAGTCCTGCTGTTTTCATGAGGGGAAAACAAAACAATAAAAGCAAACAAACAAGCAAACAAACAAAATCCCTTAAGAGAGGAACTCATCACATCTCAAACAAGGCAGATCTCCACTCCAGGTGTGGGCATAAAGCAGACAGACCTAGGGAAAGCTGCCTTAAATGGTGGTGGGGTGAATCTGGGAGGAGTCAGAGGAGGAGTCTGGATGAATATGAATATGATCAAAACCAGTTATTTACATGTATGAAACTCTCAAAAAATTCATTAAAATTCTACTTAAATGCTTTTAAAACATACACCTATCCGCCTTTACTACTGCTTCCTAAGGAAGTAACTCAATAGTCCTAAAATGGCATATTTAATTGCAAAGATATTTATTGTATAACAGGGCCCCAGACTTTAATAGGTCCAGGGATCTTAGCACAACTGACTCTGTGGTAGATGTACCACTCGGGCTATAAAACTCAAACTCAGCATGTAGACGGCACCACCTGCCAAAACCAAAACAATGACCTAAGCCTTCGAAGTTCACCGTTGTGAGAAAAGTCTCCAAATGTATTAACCTTGCTTTTCTGGCTTCTGTAGTTCTGCTCCAGGATAAACCGCTCTTGTTAACTGAAGTATGTCAACCATGACCATGGGTTTGGGGACTTAAAAGCTCACCCTGAGAAAGATTCAGGGTTACACTGCGATCCAGAGCACCCAGTGTGGTCATTCATTGGCTGGCTAGTAAGGATGATGACAATCTTTCTGTTGGCTTCAACCCATGTCTGAGTGGTCGGTCTTCTCTGGTGAATACCCCACCAATGCTGCTAGACTCATGCTCCACTTTTTAAAACACTCTGCCAGCCTCTGAGCTTCGGGGTAAGACCAGCCCTTCCCTCAGAGACCAACCACTGTGTAAGTAAGTGTGCAATGCCCAGTGTTCATGGGGGAAAGAACACCACTCCAATTTATTCAGTACCTGTTATGAGAATACTTGAAAGAAATGTGGTAAAAAAAATGCTTATTAATAAGAACCCATTGTTCCTTAAGCAAAGTACAGTGTTTAATGAACCCCTTCAGCAGCCAATGGATGAAGAGAAAAGGGATTTCTTCATTCCTCACCACTGAAGACCCGAGCATCACCTGTGTAGCTTCTTCTGCCTGGCCCATTCCTCTCCCCACCCCCACCCCCAGTCACTCACCACTCCAAACACCCAGAGGCACCCTGGCGCTTTTCTATTTTTGCCTCAAAATTCTGTCTCAGAAAAGCTCACCAAAGCCTTCCCTATCTGCTTCCTTTGAGGGCTTTTGCAAGTTAGGGTCTTATCTTCAAGTCTACTGCCCATTCACACTCCTGGAGGTTTGATAAGATCACGCACTTGTGTAAACTCATGAAATCACATGCATTTGACATGGCAAGGTTTGTCCATCTGGTTTTCCACATTGGCCGGACCTCGGTGGAGCTCTTAATAAACAATGGAATCTGGAAAGATTGTCTACAAAGGAGGGGGAAAACACAAGCATTCTCTGTTCTTACCAGCGTAGTCATTTGCAGTCACAGTCATCCCTAGGCCTGAGTCTTGGTTCAATATTTGTTCACTTTTAACCAGTCCATTTTTTTTTTCAGTGATTCTGCCCTAATTACTTATCCTTAAAATATGAAAGCTGTGTCAGCTGAGGACAATCCCTGCCACTGCTGAAGTGACTTGGGGGGTGGCATAAGACAGGTGTGAATCCTCCCATGTCTCAGAGTTAAACAAGGAGAAATCTGCTGACGTGTTCTTACTTATCAGATAATCTTGAATTTTGATACAGGGGGATGCTGATCTCAGTAGGGTAGTGTGTATGTGTATATGTGTGTGTGTGTGTGTGTAGTGTGTGTAGTGTGTGTGTGGTATGTGTGTGGTGTGTATGTAGTATGTGTGTGTGCTGTGCATGTGTCTCTGTGTGTTGTATGTGTGTGTGTCTGTGTGTGTGGTATGTCTGTGGATCTGGGGTGTGTGTGTGTAGTGTGTGTGTGGTATGTGTGTGTAGTGTGTGTGTGGTATGTAGTGTGTCATGTGTGAGGTGTGTGTGGGTGTGCTCTGCATGTGTCTGTGTATTGTATGTGTGTGTTGTATGTGTGTGTGTTATATACTTATGTGTCTATAGCTGTGTGTGGTATGTGTGTGTGTCTGTGTGTGTGGTATGCCTATAAATTTGGTGTGTGTGTTATGCAGTGTGTCATGTGTATGGTGTGTGTGTGTAGTGTGTGTAGTGTGTGTGGTGTATGTATGTCTGTATGTGGTATGTATGCCTGTGTATGTGTTATGTCTATGTTTTGTATGTGTGTGTGGCATATAATGTGTTGTATGTGTATGTGGTGTGTGTGTATGTCTGTGTATGGTGTGATATGTGTGTATGTGGTATGTGTGTTGCATATATGTATATGATGTGTATATTGGTATCTGTATGTGTGTGTTATATATGTTGTGTTTGGGGGTGTATGGTGTATATGTATGTGTGTGTGCATGTGTGTGTGTGTGTGTGTGTGTGTGTGTGTGTGTGTAGCATCTACAAAGTAAGTTATGGATACTCACTCTTGTTCACAGCCCAGGCCTCCACTGCTTCTGAATATCAGTGAGAAGAGGCCCCGATTTAGGGAGCCATTCCTTGAACATGTCTAGATCACAGGAATTGGATACCAAGACGTCTCTCGAGTAGACTTCTACTGCTAAAAGCAAGCTGAAGACCACCAAGACAGACAAACTCAGTGATAAAAAAAAAGCAGTAATAATTCGTCCCCTTGTGGGGCTCAATACAACTATTTTCAAGTTTAATGAGGGAAAATGGGCTGTAAACATTTTCATTTTTTCCCTTGAATTATTTATTTCTTCCCTCTGTCACTGAACTGAACACCAATCTTGTAGAGTTTGAGTTTATTAAAGACTAAGAATCCTTTTCTCCCAACTCAGTGTCACTCTCCTCAGGCAAAACCCTAGCCTGCTTTCACCTGCTGAGGTGTCCAAGGATGATTTGATAAAAAAAAAAAAAAAAAAATCTGTCTGTTTTCAATCCCAGCGTTTCAAAGACTACAGACATTCCTGGTTCCCATATGTCTCAGGATACACCGCACCATGCATAGATTCACATAAATCAGTGGCTTTCAACCCTTGGTTACATCCAAAGCTCCTGGGAGCTTTTATAAAAATCTAGACTCCCAGGCCATGTGCCAGGTCTACAGAATTAGAAACCTCAGAGGAAGTTCCTGCTTGGTTAAGGGACACAACACAGGGTTGACTTTCTCAGCCTTTGTCCTGAAGTCCATCATAGCCAATGCCACCATCTTCACAGGTTGGACAACAGACTTGGTCACCTTCCACTGAGTGACCTGCAGGGAGAGATGTTGAGGAACCACTGCCTTCAGGCACAAGTGTTTCAATGTCAGCATATACTTCTGAGCATAATAGTGGCTTCTGCCCTCCTTGTTACCTGCTACTAAAGGTAACTGGTGCTCTGAGGGAGGAAAGGATGGGAGTCCTGGAACAGCATCTCCCAAATGCATTTGTGCTGGGGAGAATTTCATTATGGAGCTTGGAGTTCTGAAGCCAAGCTAAGGACTTCATTGTGTATGAGCATGTATGTGCATGAACATGCATGTGTGTATGTGCATGAACATACATTTACACGAACATGCATGTGCAAGAGCATGTATGCATGTATGTGCATGAGCATGCATGTGCATGAACATGTATTCATATATGGCATGAGCATGTATGTGCATGAGCATGCATATCTATATGTGCATGTGTGCATGTATAGTTAATAGCTTGTTAAATGGGTGTCCTGGTTAGGGTTATTACTGCTGGGTTGAATCACCACAACCAAAGAAACTTGGGAAGGAAAGGCTATATTTGTCTTTTGCTTCTATATAACTGTTCATCACCAAAGGAAGTCAGGACAGGAACCCAAGCAAAGTAAGGACCTGAAGGCAGGAGCTGATGCAGAGGCCATGGAGGGGTGCTGCTTACTGGCTTGCTCCTCATGGATTGCTCAGCCTTCTTTCTTATAGAACCCAGGACCACCAGCCCAGGGATGGCTCCACCCACAATGGCTGGAACCTCCTCCATCAATATCCTACAGGCTTTCCTACAGCCTGATCTTATAGATGCATTTTCTCAATTGAGGCTTCCTCCTCTCTGATGACTCTAACTCATGTCAAATCAACATAAAGCTAGCCAATACGATGGATGTATATGCACACATGTATATATCTATGTGGAGGTCAGAGGTCAGCCTCAGGGATCTTCCTCAGTCCTTCTTCATGGTGTGTCTTGAGACACGGTTTCTCTCTCACTGAACCTGAAGCTCATTGGCCAGTAAGCCCCAGAGATCCTATTGTTTCTACCTCTCCCGCCCTGGAATACAGGTTCCCTTCTACTGTATATGGCTGTTTACAGTAATGCTGGGGACCCAAATTTGAATCTTCATCTTTGTGCAGCAAGTATTTGACCAACAAAACCATGGCCCCAGCCCAAATTCAGAATTCTAAGAGCGACCAAGTACTTGGACCCTGAAAAGTCCATCTTGAAGTTGAGAAAGCAGTGTTCTCTGCACCCTTTGTCTGGATTGGGTGATGGCATCTTTCCCAGTTGACCATTCTTATCAGTATCTGAAAAATGTATTTTAGCAGACGGTCAAACAATGAGGCAGTAGAATAAACATTCCCCTCTCCCTTTTGTACAGCTTAGAAGGAAGCAGAGGAAGAGAGGATTCGAGGCAGAGAAGGAGTGTGGGGACTGCACAGGTTGGCCAAGGGATTTAACAGCCTGATGGTAATCAGAGAACTTGAGTGTAATTGCTTGTGTTGTTTCTGAAAGAGTCCCAGTCAGCCTGGTGGTCTGACGTCCTAATTAGTTAATGGGCACAGGAGGGTTTTACATGTTTAGAAATGAAGGCTTATTGGGTCAGCACTCAGAGATACTCACATGTTTTCATAAATTGACGTTTCCCTCCAAGACAAGAAGTCTCAAACTTGAACACGCGTCAGATTCCCCCCTGGGGGGCTGATTAAAACACAGCTCACTGGACCTCACTCCTCAAGTGTCTGGTACAGCAGGTCTGGAGTGGGGACCGAGCATTGACATTATAATGAATATTTGTTCTGAGTGCTCCTGCTGCTGGTGGTGGTGGTCTAGAGGCCTAAGATGGATAGCGAATACTCTCAGGGAACAGCAATGGAAGAGAGGGATCGAACAGGCATGGCAGAGAGACCAAGTGGACTAACAGAAGGGAATTATCACATGGTAAATGGGGAGAGATGACAAGGAGACAAGATTGTGTTGGGGGCCATGGGGGAAAGAGAGGCAAGAAGAGAGAAGGGAAAGCGGGGGTTGATACAAGAGCTTAAATGACTGTGTTCTTGTTTGAAAAGAGGTAGCATCCAAAGAGAAGAAAGAAGCAGGGCGAGGCTGAGCATCCAGTGAGGGTTGAACACACAGTGTTGACAACAAGACGGTGAGCCTCGTACACCTGTCACCCTCCACCCCCGCGCCCACCAAAAGCATGATGCATGTGAAGTTTCATTTCCCACACAGCTGCACACGCCAGTCTTTCAGGTTCTGGCTTCCACTGCTCACTTGCTCTGTGATTCCCTGTTCCCTTCCTCTCAACTAGCTAGCAGCCTCGGCTTGCTTATTTTGCCAAGAAACCCAAAGCACTCAGGGCACCTTGATTTTCATCTCTAATCTTTAGATTGCCTGATAAAAAGTAATGATCCACTAGGTATAAACATGCTTGTAAGAATACTATGGGATGTTTTTACCTCTCTGTGTGTGTGTGTGTGTGTGTGTGTGTGTGTGTGTGTGTGTGTGTGTGCATGGCACTGTGCACATGCAGAGATCAGAGAACAACTTGTAAGAGCCAGTTCTGATTCTCTGCTTCCAACATGTGGGTCCCAGGGATTGAATTCAGGACATCAGGCTCGGTGGCAAGCACTTTTAGCTGCTGAGCCATTTTGCCATCCCAAACACTATAGACTTTTATAGACTTATTTTTATATCAAATCCACTTTGGTTCTAATTGCTTCCAAAACTAGGCCACCTCTTGGGACTGTTGACAGTATGGTGGGGTGTGTGTGACTTTCCAGATATCTAGAGTTCTTATTTTCATACATATTCATCAAAGATTATTTGAAACAAAATTAGGCTGTGTGATTCTTGTGATTCTTATTGTATCAGGACTTGATGGTTCATTAATCGGATGTCATTTGCATATCTGCATGGACTTGGATTCTGGCCTGTGGTTGTGCCTCATTATTGAGTATTCCTCTTCTGGTAGTATCAGAATCAAATCTCCATTGGTCAATAATGGATGAGCGATCTTGTAGTTTGGTCAATAATGGATCCTGTAGTCCGAGTTCTACCCTAATTACAAGCAGCGTGGATCAAAACACCTACTCTCTTCTGGGTGCTAATTTTGAAAATGTGAGCTGTAACAGACACGAAATGAAAAAAGGCCCTACCTACTCTGCCCTTGACAATTCTGTTCTGTCCTGATTATAATTTTTCAATGCTTGAGAAGGATCTTGACTCGTTTTCCTTGTCGTTTTTTGTTTTGATTTTGTTTTGGAGTTGACTGGTGAAACCCAGGGCCTTCTGCAGAGCAAGGTCCTCACCCACCCCACTGATATTTCCTTTCTACCGTGTCCTAGGGGTGGTGTTAAAACTTGAAAACATCATAATCATAGCTCTCTCCCCCTGTGTTTTTTGGGGGAGATTGTCCTAAAAGGCAACAAGAGCATCAGGGCGGGAATTCAAAGACCAAGATCTCACTCAGCTCTCCCTCCCCGTGATGGGAGAACACCAGTTTCCCCGGCTAAAGGGAATTGCGTCTGAGCTTGGTTTCTCTGCTCTCTTTGCACTCTGGTGCTTGCTGCTGTTTTCCGTGAGCCCCCCCCCAAGCCTGTATAACTTACGGTCCACACCACGTGGTCACCCGTATCCCACCCGGCTTCCCATGACTCAGTCCCCCACACTCATCCCTGAGTCATGAGAGAATGGAATGGCTTAGTAAAGCCGGGCACTCAGCCAGAGAGCGACAGAACGTGTCCAGAAAAATCAGGGATTCTCTTTTCTGCCAGAGAGGCACGGGTGGACACAGTCGATTCTTCGTGGCTGGGCTGGAGGACTTTCTGAATGTTGGCTGCTGGGGGATGGGGGTGAGGGCGTTCCTCCCTGTGCTTGGCAGCCATTGGGATCAGGCTTGTTATTCATCAAGCAAAGGAACTAACCGCCGAACTACCATGGGACCGACCATGGTTAACTTTCCTCCTATGTCTCCTTGAGATACCTTGTCAGGGTTTGCATGAGAAGATTCCCCCTAGGGGGTCCATGGGTTTGAACACTCAGTCCCCAGTAAGCGGGGCTGTTTGGGGGAGGTGGCAGAGCCTAACTGGCACCATAGGGGCACAGGGATAGGTTTAGAGGTTTATGGCCCAGACCTGCTTCCTGGCCTAGCTCTTGGCACCCCCACCAGCTACTGACATGCAACCAGGCACTTGCCTTGCTTAGACAGTGGACTGGATGCCCTGAAGCGTGAGTCAAAATAAACGTCTGTTTTTAAGTCATGTAGATACAAACGATCAAAACGACTGCAACAGACATCTTCATTATAAGCCAGCCGTTTTCTCTCCCTGACTAATAGAAACTGAATTTGTTGAGCAGTCCGTGTGTTTCAGGCTCTATCCTTGGCACTTGGAATATCTTATTCCATTCAGTCCTCAGACAACCCCTTGATAGACATTGCTGGCATATTTATTGTAAAGTGGAGAAACTGAGTCTCAGGGAGGCAGTCAAAGTACATTGCCACATATTTAAGAGAGGATATGGCTCTTATCCTGGCTTTGTGTATAATTGTGATAAGCATGGAATAAAAGTGTCTAGTGGATATTAATAACCCTCAGTTATATGAATATGCAAATGATTCTGATACCAAGTGCCTACCAGGAGCTGTCCAAAAGTGAGTGATTTAAAACTGTGAATCTCTGTTATCTTACACCGTCTGATGGTCAGGACTGTGGGAGAAGCATCAGTCTGCGGTTCTGTCTCATTGGCTCACATGATCAGGAGGTAGCCATCTCATTGAAGGGTTCAACTGGGCATAAGTCCATTCCCAAGTTTTTCTGTGAGGTGGTGTCAGGAAGACCCAGCAACTCTCTATGTGGGTCTTTCTTCTTCTAAAGCAGCTTCAATAATTCAATAGTGAGGGAAAGAGGAAGAGGGATATGGAGATGGAGGGAGGGAGGGAAGGAGGGAGGGAGGGGAAGAAACAGGAGAAGGAGAGCTTGATGGGAACAAAGGAAGGAAGAGAGGGAGAGAAGATGGGAAAGAGAGAGACATTGCTGTAACTGTGTTGCCTAACTCAAAAGTGATACTCTTTTGAGTGTCTTCTTTTGGCTTCTGCCAAAAGTATCTTCTGCTGGATGCTATTGGTCCTACAGACCAGCCCTGGGGGAAAGTGGAGTGCATTCCATCCCTGTAGGATCACCCAGAGTCACCTTGGAGGCTGGCACCATGGGAAACATCATCGTCACCCAGCAAACCTTTGAGGACACTGAAGTCCAAGGGCCTGTTTTTCACTCCCTGTCTCCAGACACCCTCCCAACCAAAGTCCAATGGAGAAGATGGCACCTCTCCAAAACATGAGGAAATTTTAATATTGATCCTGCCTATCAATATCACCCAATACATTTTGTTCTCATTGACTTCTTGTTCTCAACAAATAAGCAGGTTTCATTGTCCCATTCTTTGCTATCCCAGACAGAAGATGTGTGCCTTCTACTCTGCCCTCTCCATCACCCAAAATGCGTCCCTCTGCTCCATCCTTGCCACAGTTCCTGTAGACTTAGGTGACTTGTGCTTTCTTGGATATCCGGTTTCACTTGGGCTTGGCCAATGGGAGTCACTAGTCAAGGTAGAGAAATTCTGGGGCACCCATGCCTCCACAGCCTCTGTCTCTGTACCTTCTTCCCAGAGGTGGTTATGCCCACCATGTCTACTCCTCTTGTAGGCAATGACCCAGGACCATGGTCAAGTTCTCACTGGACCCTGGGAATTCCACTTCCTCTCATCGTCTCTGCATCTCCATGCTCCAGGGAGGGTCATTAGAAGTCCCTGAATGTCTCATCTATTTCTAGTCCTCCAACCCACTGATACCTCCGTAAATAATAACTCCCTATAAAACATCTCTCCTTTTAACCATCCAAACAGAATTCTTTTCTTTGTTGGGATCCACAGCCGAAGTGGACTGTGATTCCCAGGCCTCTGCTCCTTTGCACTTCATGAGTCAATCCTTCAACTATATGTCAGGGTAGATGAAGGCAGAAGGCTCATTTCGGAGACTTCAGAAGCTCATTGGGAACCAAGTCCCTTTGAGTTATGCAGCCCTGGACTGACCTGTCGCCCACGAGTAGACTTTCAATTCCTGAGACAGTTTAGACATTGTTTGGTAAGAAAGCAAGAGTATGGCCTATCTGAGATGCTTGAGTACCAGGATTTGAAAAGTTATTGCAGACCGCCCCCACTATGCTCCCTCCTTCCCCAACCCATCAGGACTTGTTCTTTGGGACATGCCATGCTGTGTATATCTGCCTGTTTCATACAAGGTCTTTATAAGACTCTCCACTTCCCTTCTCGATTTCTGTGGAAATATCATAGAGCAAATCCAGGCATTTGTTTGTGATAACCTGTGGGAGAAGAGAGAAAACAAAGCTGAGGAGATTTCGGAAATCTGCAACTCACATTTACCCCAAGAGCAGCCCCTGTGTGCTGGTTGATCCTCTGGGTCCCTAAGCAAGTCCCTGCTAGCAAGGGGCTCTGGAGAGAGGCTGAACAGCAAGCACCATCTAGCCCAGGGCAGAGAGGGCAGAGGCCAGGCCTTGACTTTAGGTCTGTCTCAGTCGGTCACCACTGCATTTCTTCTGAGGCAGGAGCTCTCACTGAATCCTGAGGTCACTGGTTAAGGAACTCTAGGGATCCATCTGTCCCCACATACCACCCCTGGGGTTACAGATGCCTGCCACTCTCCCCAGCTTCTATGTGGGTGCTGAAGACCTGAACTCAGTCCTCTTTCCTGCAGGGCAAGCATAAGCAACTGAACCACCCACGTACCCCAGTCCTTGCCTTTGTTTTCAATTGTGATGACATCATTTAATCAGCCAGTTTAACTACACTCAAGCTCCATTAATAAAGTAGTGCATATTAGAAATTGACTGAACTTAATTTTTATGATTCCAGTCTCTCTCTCTCTCTCTCTCTCTCTCTCTCCCTCCCTCCCCCCCGATTCCTAAACCATAGTGAATCAGAGTGAAGGTCTACCTTCCCATGGATCATGATCCAAAGATAGCCAATCATTCAGGACGCTTGGTTTTCGCTTATTCGTAAACACAGATGTCCCTTATGAGAGTGTCTGAAAGAAAGACAAAGAATGAGGAGGGAAAAAAATCTAATAAAACTGCCTCCAAGCTACAGGAAAAAAATCTCTTTCTAGTTCTTAAGAAGGAATAGGGGGAAAATTCCTTCTCTTCCTCACATTGACAAATCCCTGCTCTCAAACAGAGTCTGGAGTTAGGACACAGGCCATTACCCCAACCACAGCTACCACTCAAGCCAGAGAGAGGCAAGGGTTGTCTGCTGCTCTTGCTTTCCTGGGCCTATCATGCTGTAGTTACAGATGCACACACTCAGAGAGCAAGTCATAGTAAAGTCTTGTCATAGTAAAATTCTGATGGATCCATCCTGAAAAAAGACGCCTGCACAGGGTAGAAATTCTGATCACTACAGATAGACATGGTTTCCTTGCTGGCTTCCCCCCTACCAAAAATAAATATGTGTGTATTTGTATATATATTTATATGTGCAGGGTGTATGTACATGTATATGTGTGTATGTATGTATATGTATATCTGTATATGAGTATAATGTGTATGTGTGTATGTATATATTTATATGTATAGAGTGATATGTGTGTACATGTACATATGTATGTATGTATATTATGCATGTGTATGTATGTATATATTTGTATATGTATATGTGTATAAGTGTATAGTGTATATGTGTGCATATATATGTGTGTATTATATAGGTATGTATATTTATATGTGTAGAGTGTATATGTGTGTACATGTATATGGGTATGTGTGTATATATGTGTATGTGTGTATGTATAGGTGTGTATGTGTGTATGTATATATATGTGTGTGTATGTACCTACGCATATGTGTGTATGTATATATATGTATATATATGTACATTTGGATATATGCACAGTTATCAGTGTTTTCTATTGCTCTGATAAAACACTAGCCAAAATGCAACTAGGAGGCAAAGAGTTAATTTGGCTTACAGGTTGCAGTTCACTATGAATGGCCATCAGAGCAGAAGCTAAAGGTAGAAACTGAAGCAGAAGCTGTAAAGAAACCCCGTTTACCACCATATTCCCCATGGCTGGCTCATTTTGTTTTTGTTTTTTATACTGATGAGGACCACCTGCCCAGGGTTGGCACCACCTACAATGGGCTGGGCTCTCCCTCATCAATCATCAATCAAGAAAACACCCCCACAAACATACTTACAGGCCAGTCTGAAGGGGCATTTTTCTCAATTCAGGTTATTCTTCCTAGATGACCCTAGCTTGTGTCAAGTTGATAAAAACCCTACCAGGACAGTGCATGAGTGTGTGTGTATATGTGTGCGTATATGTGCATGTGTGCATATGTGATTGTATATATGAGTATAAATGTATATGTACATGTACACATATCTATGCATGTATGCATGCATGTGTAAACATGTGTACACACAGAGAGGATGTCAGAAATGCCTGTCCTCAGGGGAGTAAGACAAAGAAACATGCAAGAGTGGAAATGGAAGCCACAGAGTGGGTTGGTGGGAACATCTGGATGCTATTCACATTCATGTGTGTGCCAGTGCACATGTGTTCACGTGTGTGTGTGTGCACATGTGCACACAGGCATGTCCACATGCACAAATGGACTTGCATGTACACTTGCATGTGTGTACATATGGACAACCGGAATTTCTGCTCCTCAGGCTCCGATTATTTCTTTTCTTCAAACAGAATCTCTCCCTACTCTGGAACTCACCAAGGCTGACTGACTGGTGAGCCCCAGAGAGTCATCCTCCTGCCTCGACCTCCCCAGTGATGGGATTACAAGCACGTGCCTTTATGCCTGTTTGGCTTTTTAAAGGTGGGCCCTAGGGTTTGAACTCAGGTCCTCATATGCAAGGCAAGCCTTGACCAAGTAAGCTGTCTTTTCCAGCTCCTGGATTAAGCTCTTATGAACAAGTCATATGTAAATGAAACCCTTTCAAAGACTCCTCTATACAACCCATGGATTTCTGTGCTCAAAACAAGAAACAGACATAGTGTAATGGTTTGTATATGCTTGGCCCAGAGAGAGGCACTGGTTGGAGGTGTGGCCTTGTTGGAGTGGGTGTGGCCTCGTTGGAGTGGGTGTGGCCTCGTTGGAGTGGGTGTGGCCTTATTGGAGTAGGTGTGTCACTGTGGGTGTGGGCTTTGAGACCCTCATCCTAGCTGCCTGGAAGCCTTAAGATGAAAATATAGAAGTCTCAACTCCTCCTAAGTCAGCCCCAATCAAACCTCCTTATAAGAGATGCCTTGGTCATGGTGTCTGTTCACAGCAGTAAAAACATGAACTAAGACACATAGCAATTTTGTTGTTGTTATTGCTGTTGTTGTTGTCTGAGTGTAAAAGGGCTCAAGTCCATAAACAGAGAAAGCAGACAAGAAGTGCCAGTCTGTGAAATGGCTGTCTCTACCTTCTGTGCACACATACAAGCACACACACAGCTTCCTCTCTGGGAGGCAAGAGAGAGAAGGGGTGAGCCAGGCAGCCTGGAGCCTTGGGCTGATGTCGAACGAAGCCAGGGCGCTAACGCTAATGAATTCTGATGATTCGGAGTGGTCATTAAACTAATAAGCCTATTTCAAATTAGCACAGGGGCGGCAGCCAGCCCTCATTTAATGAAGCCGTCTTCATTATTTTAGACACGGCACACTTGTGAAAGTGACTGCAGGAGACAGGCCCGGACCCTCATCTGATGATTTTATCACTTGCCTGCCGGAGCGTGAGGGAATCGGTGTGATGAAGTTGCTCTCTTGGTTTCTCCTGCCGGAAGGGAATTCTACACAATGCCTTGTCTTTTACATCAGCCTTTTATGGTTTGCTGTGACTTACTATTTTGACTTAATTCTTAAAATTGTAGTTGATAAAAAAAAAAAGTCTTTATTTTTGTTGTTGTTGTCTTCGTCCTTGTATTGTGACCTTTGTGACCTGTGTTGTGTTGACCTGTGAGGTCAATGCCTAGTGTCTTCCAGAGTCACTCTCCCCCCAATAGATGGAGACAGGGTTTGTCTCTTGAACCCAGAGCCTGACCGTTTGTATGAGAGTCTACACAAGGCAGCTTACTCTAGGGACCCCCTGTCTGAAATTCCTAACCATTGGGATTACAGGCAGATCACCACACCCACTCAATATGTATGTAGATGTAGGGGATCCAAACCCCAGTCATCACGCTTGTGTGCCATGTGATTTCCTAGAAAAGCCCTCTCTCTAGCACATAGTCAGTCAGCATCCTCGACAGACTTTCTCTGGTCTGGTTCCATCCGTAGTCTGTGCTCCCCATTGCCTCCACTCATTCCTACCCAATGTGGATCTCTTTGCTCAGCAACTCTTGAGCTGAGAACTCTGACTGCAAGGGGACAGCCAACTGCATTCTTTGATGTCACTCACCACTCTCCCCTTCTGTGCTGTTCTTTCTTTCCCGGTAGCTTGTTCTTACCCATGGCATCATTGGCCTGGATCATGTGTCCATGAACTTGCCTAGTTTTGGCATTGGAAGTGCCATGTCCTGGAGCCTCCTGGGTCTCAGGCATCTGAGTCTCAGGCTCATGTCAGAGACTCAGAGTCTTTTTTTTTTCCCCCAGCATGGAGCCTGTTTCCCAGGTGTCTCTCTGCCTTAAATTAGAGTTATTAGTAAAGGATAAAATGTGTTTTCTATAAACCTTTCTCTCTCTTACGCCATCTTCCCCCACCCCACAACTTTTTCCCTCTGATTTGGCCTGTGTCTTTCCTGTCTCCAAGGGAGGGCTGGCGAGATGGCTCAGCAGGATATAGCATTTGCTTCCAAGCCTTATGACCAAAGATCAACCATCACACCCACATAAGGGGAAGGTAGAAAGTAAGAACTGACTCCTGAAAGCTGCCCTCTGACCTTCACGAGAGTCCCGTGGCACAAGTGTGCCCTCCCATGAATACATCTCATATGTAAGGTGCTGGATCCGATCACCCAACACTGAAAAATATACCAGTTTTGAGGCCCTGGAGATGCTCATCAGGCCAAGATGCTGTGATCGAAATAGGACCCAAATGGTGAAAAAAAAAATCTAACTCCCGAGAGTTATTCTCAGATCTACAGCTATGCCCAGTGGCACGTGCACTCACAAACCCCTATGCATAATGCATAATAGGTAAAATTTAAATGTGTCTTTTAAAAAGCCACCACAGTAGACAGGGATGTATTGGGGATGAGGAAGCAGAGAGGAGACAGAAGAAAGCGAGATTCATGGGAATAAAGTACATTCCTCTGTACTTGTATGCAGTCATGCCACAGCCCGGCCATTATTTAATTAATCTGGGGAACGAGAGGGAACCATCCAGAGGTACACAGGAGCCATGGGGGAGGGCACCAGGATGAGGAATGAATTCAAATAAAGTATAAAAGGCGCATAGATATGGGAATACCACAATGAAACCCGTTTATTTCTATGCCAACTTTAAACACCAACTTTAAGTTTTCCTAAAATATGTAGAAAGAAAGAAAGAAAGAAAGAAAGAAAGAAAGAAAGAAAGAAAGAAAGAAAGAAAGAAAGAAATGAAGGAAGGAAGGAAGGAAGGAAGGAAGGAAGGAAGGAAGGAAGGAAGGAAGGAAGGAAGAGTAAACGGCAGAAAATCCAAAGGAAGAAAAAGATCTAGAAATGACTTCCCAGGAGGCATGAGTAGGTGGCCAGCCCCACTGAGCAGGGCAGAGACTTACAGAGGTTCTAGACAGCTCAGGAGGCCCCAGGGCTCTTCCTGGAGTCCCAGTCTCCTACCCTGTCTGGTTCCTGCCTTTGCTCTTCCATAGCTCTTGCAGGCCCCAGGGCAGCTGCCCAAAGTTTTCACATTTATTTCAAAGGGGTGGATAATCCCTGCATTTTCTTCTTCACATGAAGGTTTAAGATGGAATGAGCAAACAGACCGTGGAGCCTCCTCCGAGGGAAAGGATGAACAGCGGAATCGCCTCTGTTTACCCAGGGACTTTCCCTCTCTGATACTTCCTTCCTTCAGTGTGGGAGAGAAATGGAAAGTATGGGTGTGTGGATGCCCGTTGAGTGTGTATGCAGCAGGGCATGACCGTCCTTCTGCTGGACAAGTTCCCACAGTTCTCAGGGGGCAGCAGGCCTCAATAAATCCATGGGCAGAACAACGTTAAACATATATCCACAGAGAATGTGTGGTCCCTGAACCTCTGAAGAGGGTTCTGTAGGCCTGGGGGCATCTCCTGGTTGGAGGATGGGGAAGGAAACCTCAAAGCTGCACGAACAGAACAGAGAAGGAATTAAAACAATCAACATGGCATTTGGAGGATGATCGTGGGCTTGACAGAACCACATGGGTGGGATTGCAGATCAATATTTGCTGAACTCTTAGGCTGCGTGCCACCCAAGGTCTTTGAAGATGTAACTCTTGCTGTAGGGGAAACGGAAAGGAGTTTTAGGAAGCCAAGGTTCCAGCATGTGGCAATCTGTTATCTGAGATTCCAATGTGAATGGTTGTTTACTGGGCATTTACTAGCGCTGAGGCCCTGAACATATGTGACAGTCACACCTCTTAATCCATGAAGGCAGCAGCTTCATGGACCCTCAGAAAATGTCCGAAGCAGCAGATGGTACCTCAACCACGTACATTAACTTACAAATTTTTATGTATGTACGGGGAGATTATATATATTATATATTTATATATAACTATGTAATTTTCATGTATATATGTATATAAGTTACATATATAATTCCTCATTATATAAATTACATATATATTATATAAATTACATATATATTATATAAATTACATATATAATTCCACATACATAAGGATTGATTTTTAAAGTATCCATAGAAAATTAATCATAATTAATAACCATCATGATTAATAATAAAACGGAGTTCTTATTACAATATATTGTTCTAAAATTTTTCACCCACGATAGTCTCAAATTTGGGACTGTGATGATGTGTACTAAGGGTTGTGTGACTGCATTCGCTAACATTGCCCTGGTACACAATCTGCTGGTGGAGAGAGACAGAGACTGAACTACTAATGGGTGAGTAGAGAGTCTTGTATACAGAATGGGTATGCTGTACAAATGAGCGAATCCTATCCTGAGAGGAATGGAGAATACAGCATGAGCTATCTCCCTGCTCTGAATAGAATACGGTTGAAAATAGTTTGCTTGTGGAACCTTCTGTTTATTATTTTCAGATCATAACTGACCATTGGTAACACGACCTGTGTTCACTGGATATAAAGAATGTGTTACTGTGTTGCAAGAACATCAGGGCCACAGGTGGGTGGGGGTGGAAGGAACAGCTGCAAAAGCATCTCCTGCAGGAGGACCTAATTGAGGACTGCCTGAGAGACCAAAGATTGCTGGCTCAGACAATGCCAGCCAATCGGGAACTTCTGTTTAGAAGAGACGCTTTCATGGGACCAATAGGGCCTGGGTGGAGGGTATTAAAGAAGCTTGCAGCAGTGTTCAGATGAGCTTGCTGCAGCATTTCTCACCTGCTCCCAGAGTCTATGTTGTAGACTCCATGCCACCTTACCTCTAACCCTGCCCAGGGCAGGTATGGTCTGGCAGAGAGTAGTCCAAGGCACAGGCAGCATTACTGCACATCATCAAATTCTCATATCATGTCAGAGATGAAATAGACTTGAGATCGGCCCCTCCCCTTCCCTCTGTATCCTCCAGGAAACGCTGGATCAGAACCCTGTGGTTTCTGATGTTCCATGGGCACCTGGTGAACCTTGCTCAAATGTAGATTCTATTTCCATGGACAAGAGAGAAATCTAACAAACTTCCAGCTGGTGTTCAGGATGCAACAGGCAGCCTCCGAGGGTTGGAGGTTGGACACCAGCTTGCCCTCCTTTTAAGAATGAAGACAATACTGGAATCAATGGGGACACAGTTGGCCTTCCATGGCGGTTGTTTTCATATCTGCAGACTCATGTTGAATCAAAAGTATTTTGCAAGGGCTCAATAGCTAGGAGAGCTTACTGCTCTTGCAAAGCACTCTAGTTCAGTCCTGTAACTCCAGTTCCAGGTGGTCCAATGTGAACATACACATACTCAAACACACACACACACACACACACACACACACACACACACACACATACTCACACACAAAAGCAAATGAATTTTTAAGTGTTTGTCAAAAGGGCTTGGGGAAGTACTAGAATTCTTGCCACGTAAGCATCAGGACCTGAGTTGGATGCCCAGCACCCATGGGGGCGGGGGGGGGATCTGTGTGCAATGGAACGGTTGTAAAGATGTACAGATATTTGGGGCCTACTGGTCAACCAGCTTTGCCTACCCTGTAAGCCCTGTGCCACAATGAGAGGCTCTACCTCAAAAACAAAGTGGATGGCTCCCCAGAAATGACAGTTCTGGCTTCCATATGTGCCCATACATAGCTGCAGTTGCCCCTGCCCCATAGTTCATTTGTTAGGAAGTGCATATCTTTGATGTGTAGAAGGTTCGGTTCTTTTCTTATTTTCATCCCTAAAAATACAACACAGCAATAATGTGCATAGCATTAACACGGTCTAAGAAAGCCCAATTTAGAGATGACTGGGAGAAGAGAGGAGAAATAAATAGTATATGAAATATTTACATTTTAAAATCCTTTAAAGTTTTATTCATTTTTCTTTCATATGTATTCGTGTTATGTCTGCATGTATATTATGTGCCCCACGTGTGTGAAATATCCACAGAGGCCAGAAGAGGGTGTCAGATGCCCTGGAACTGGTTGTAAGCTATCATGTGGGTGCTTAGAATTGAACCTGAGTCCTCTGCAAGAGCCACAAGTGCTTCCTGACTGCAGAGTCACATCTCTGTCGGCTGCTTCATCCTTTTATAGAAGTTTTTAAGTATCCAGACTTTGGTTTCTGCAGTCCTGAAACCATCCTTCAAGAGCAGAGAGAGAGACAGTAAGCTTGTAATTCAAGGGGCAGAAGAGAGGAAAATGAAAATTCTCCTGCAGCCATAACATGTCATAATGTGTGACTCAGTGGCTAGAATCAGCCACAAGGCTCTAGCCAATCAAAAGGAGGTCAAAGATCACCTAATACATTTAGGAAGGACAAAGAGCCAGGAATATCTGTTAAGCAACAATAAAAAAACATTACACCCGCTCCACAAATCAACATATCCAGAACATAACACGTGATCTGTATGGGACAAAGCCCTCTGGGGTTGTTCCAAAGGCTTTTGCTCCTTTTCATGTCATCTTTGTCTACATAAGCATTTCAAAATGTCTTTGAAAACGACACTCCATGAGCACCCAGAAAAAGCACACCAGAAGTTATGCAACTTTAAAATATGCAGTGACGGCAAACAGGCCTTCTGACTTGGGGAGCATGTGAATTGCACAAGATCACTCTGGATAAAAACAGTTGTGTAACCAGGGAATGACTGTACATGCTCAGAAGAGGTTCTGTAGGTGTTTTGCATACTGCCATGTTGGTTTGTCATCTCCGGCTAAGGGTTTTATGTATATTTATTTCTAAGTGTATAAACAGTTGTTTTCCTATCTATACTATTCTATGAAGTGTGCAACTATTCCTTTGTATTGAACATAGAACTTGGTTACAACCTTTCCTTTCTCTTTCTGTCTCATTTACTTACTTAGTTACTTTTCTTTGCACTAGCAAGCATACACACACACACACACACATACACACACACGTTACTATTATTATTACTATTATTATTGTTGTTATTATATGCTCTTAACATATAGTAACCCAGAATAACCATTCTTATTTCAAAAGAGAAAATAGGAAGACAGGAATTAAAGTTTGAACTAAAGTTTAATTCAGTTAATAAAGTTTGACTCAGTGAGATCAAAATACAGCATGAAAAAACAAAAACAAAAAACCATGGAACTTTGTAGTTTCATGTCTATGATGAAGAGTCATGGCGGCACCATCTGAGCTCCAATGGCCTTGGGGATACCCACTTCCTCATCTTTCTGCCCTACACATGGCTTTTCTATTGGACAGAGTCATACTCAGCACTTCAAGGTCCCCTTGGCCTATGTCCCACAGTCTTGGCATCTCCAGCATCCTGAGGTCTTAAGCTTGGTCTTCACCACTTCATGCATAGTTCTCTCTCAGGACTTGTAAGCAGATAACCTCTGGAAACTTGGGGCAAGACTCTCTGACCCTATAACTGTGCATTCTGCATGCCTGCAAACACCCTACCACAGAGAGGGCACCAGCTTCTCTTGTCAGACTGAGTGCCTGCATGGCCTTGTGGAGGCACTTTTTGTACCCATACTCATCTTCTCAAATAGGTGATCTTAAAGAAGGTTTCAGCTTTACAGCTTGGAGCCCTGAACTGAGTTCTTGGCTACAGACACCACCACTTACCTTGTACTAGTGCAAAGTACATTTTTCTCCTCTAGTGTGCTAATTTCATCCATAATTACCTCTCTGTCTGCAACTTTAAATTCTCTCTTGCTCCTTTTCTTGTAGACGTCACGTATTTTGTGCCTTCTGTCCCTCCCTGTGTTTGGCTAAGTACAGTAAGCCTTCACCGTGCCATAGTCTGAGTGTTAGATCATTTTCTTGAGTCAAACAAATTGCCTTTATTTCTAAGCTCAGTCTCATTCAATTTGGTTTAGGAAGGGGGCAGAAAGTATCTGGACTCTTTGCTACAATCTAACAAGTCCCCCCCTCTGAAACCTCATAGGCCAAGTATTTATTGTCTGCATTTATGTTGACACCTGCTCTTCTGGACTTCCCTGTATTTTGTGTGTGTGTGAAGCTAACAGCTCCTTAGCTTTTCCCTAACACACAGACACAAACTCTTTCAAATTCCCCTCATGATGTCAGTTCCACAATGATCACAACAACCCCACTCCTGGTACCAACTTTCTATACTTGTTTCCTCTCCCTTTGTGGCCAACCTCAGGGAAGAAGGATTTGCTTGAGCTCACAGTTTCATGGTGGACATGGTATGGAAACTGTGCCCTACTCACTGTCTCTGGTGATGGGGGCCTGAAGCACAGCTTGCTCAGATGGTATCAAAACTCCTTTCTTTCTTAGGAATTCAGTACAAAACATGGCTGTTAATGACCCCTACCATGTTATACAATAGACCCTGTGAACTTAGTCCTCTTATCTAGATGACATTTTGCATCCTTGATCCATATTTCCCAAAGGCATCCTCTTCTCCCTTCCTCTCTAGAACCTACCTTTCTATTCCTCGATTCTATGTGTCCAACTCCTTTGTATATCACACGTGAGATCAGATCACCTTTGTATTTCTGTGACTGGTTGGTTTCATTCAACACAACCCTTTCCAGTTTCTTCTTCACTTGTACAAATGGAAGGTTTTGTTTTCTTTAGTTGCCTAGCATGTAGTGACATTTCTGGGTCATAGCTTTATTTTTAATTCTTTTTTCAGGAACTTCTGTGGTGTTTTTTTCAGAATTTCATACAATAAGTAAATTGACAGTTAAGTATTCCCACATTTTAATTTCTTTAGGGAAAAAAAAAACCAGTCCAGTGAAGAAAACTGAATTAACTCAGTGAAGAAATAGGAATGCTTCTAAGAGTTTTGATATGTAGTGTCAAAATGCTGCCATTAAGTTTACACCAGTTCAGATGTTATATGAATGTTTATTTCCCAAAAATGATAAATATGATTTAATTGTAAATTCATGAGCAAAATATCTTATTATCATTATGGCTGTGTCTCTTTGGTAACTATTATGTGTGAATATATATATTTAAAATATTCATTAATAATTTTTTCATTGTTTTATTTATTAGCTCATTTTTTTAATTTCCGTTTTTCTAATTCTGTAATGAGTTTATGGAAAGGATCAATTAACCTTTTGTTTAACCTGCCTGTGGCTGAAGTCTCTCTTGACTTTTGGTTGGTTTTTGCTGTTTTGTGTGTGTAGGAGGAGTGATGATGACGACAACGATGACGATGACGATGATGATGATTGGTTGGGGTTTTGTTTGTTTGTTTGTTTGTTTGTTTGTTTTTGTATTTGGGGTTTTTGCTTTTTGACCATGCAGCCCACAGGTCTAAGACTTGTTATATAGCTTGGATGCCTCACATCCCAGATCCTCCTTTCTCTACTCCCCAGACACTGGACTCATAGGCAGACGCTGCCATTCCAGGCTTAGCTGACTTAAAAAAAAAAAAAAAAAGTAAAATGCTCTTGGGAAGGATATGAATAGGTATGAGCTTTATGAAAGCAATTTAATACTATGTTTCAAAAATTTAAAACCAGAATATGACTTGAAAGAAGGTATCCAACTTGCAGGGACTCTCTCCCATCCCCGCCCCCAGGGAATCCATAGGAATGGACTGAAATCCTTCCATGTCCAGTAGTTGTCACAGTGTTACCCTATGACAGCAAAATCAGGCCTTCGTCCAATTTAGTGTGAACTGAGTGATCAGTTCATCCCCAGGTCTCTGTTCCAGTGTTTGAGTTGGATTTTGATTGCTACACTAAAAGGGGAAAGATGCCATTTCAAGATTTGTGGCTGTTTGCATGTGAATGAGCCCATGGGCTCATGTAGTTGAATGTTTGGGCTCCAGTTGGTGGAACTGTTTGGGATGGATTAGGAGGTGTGGCCTTGTTGGGAAAGGTGTATTGTTGGGGGGGGGGCGGGGGGGGCTTTGAGGTTTCAGAAAGCTCACACCGTGTTCAGTGTTCTCTCTGCTTCCTGCCTATGGATCAGGATTCAAGATGAGTTCTCAGCTGTTCCTGCCCCACCCCATGTGTTTGCTCCACCTTCATGGATTCTAACTCTGAAACTATAAGCCCAAGACTAAATGCTTTCTCTTCCAAGTTGCCTGCATGGTGTTTTGTCACAGCAATAGAAAGGTAATTAAGACAATAGTCCTTGAGCTTCTTTTAGCATCATTAAAAGCAGAGAATACAAATAGGTAGTAGCTATGATAGGTCAACAAATCAACAGATACCGATTATTAAATGATAGATTATTGATAGGTAGATAATAGACAGACAGACAGACAGACAGATAGAGATATATGAATATATCCACCACAGGAATCTCTAATAATCTCCCTGCCTTGAATGCACACCCAAACCACACATAGATCTTTCAGAACACACACACAAGTCTGGACTCCTCCCCAGAGAGCGTGATGCAGCAGGGCCGGGTGGGGCTCAGGCCCAGGGGAAGAGTGTGAGTGTTGTTACTTGGAACAGACAAGAATCAGAGGAAAATGCCAAGCAGCTGAATCACCAACGAAGCCCAAGAGCTGCAGCACAGACCCAGGAGGTTCTTGCCTAAACTCAGGGGAAGGCTGTGCCCTTGAGATTCTGCCCCATCTAGGCTGGGAGCACTGCTCAGCAGTCCACCTCAGGCTGCCTGGCCTCACGTGCAATTTCCGCTGGCCTTTGTTTTCATCTCTTAACATGCCAAGTTGGTCCCTGACCCCGGGGCCTTTTGCTCTTGATACATTCTCTTCCAGGGACATTCTTCCTTAAGGCATGGCTATCTTGGTGTTTAATAATCTTCAAAGATATCTTCCTCATCTTCTAACACCCAAGATCCACCCTACCCACTTGCAAGGAAGACCACATCTACGGTTTCCCTCAGCATCCATGGCTCTTTTCTCTCCTCTTCTTTTTTCTCATGCCTCCAAGGCTGTTCTGACCTCGGCATCTCTGCTGTGGTTGTCATGATTTCAGGACGTCACCCTGCGAGGACAGACATCACCTACCAAGTCCTTTTATATACCCCCCTAATGTATTGCTGGGCCTCGGAGTTTACATCTCTCTCCATCTTCAGTGGAGCTACCAAATCCCCCTCTTATCACCCAGTCCTCACTGTATGCCAGTGTGGAGTAAGAATAGCAGTGTCCCACCCCATATGTCACAGGAATCCTTCAGAGAGAGAGAGAGAGAGACAGACAGACAGACCTGATTCTTTGCCTTCTGCAAAACTGTTTAATGCAAAACTGTCATTATCCAAGCCTAGTTCGAGTAATAAGAATAAAGACCCTTTTCTTCTACCCCAAACTCTTTTTTTGCCCCAGTCCTCACCAGTCTCTATGTTATACTTAGTCCGCTTATTCATTTCTTGCTTGTATAATTCTGTGAGCATCAGTGCATCTAACGCTCATCACTGGGCTCCTTAAGGGTTGGAGCATTGTGATGAGAGGGGACTTTTTGTGACTGTAATCTACATTATATTGGTAAATGTTCATGTGCTGTTTAAGCTTGACAAAAGGGCACAAGGGAGAGAAGAGGCCCATGACTCAGATTCAAGCCTGCTTATGTCAAGTGATCATCAACCCATCCAATCCTGGGTCAGGCTGGCCTTCCAGGGAAGATGGAGAAACAGCAAGCACAGGGCTTAAAAACATCGTGTCCCTTGGAGCAGCTAAAAGGGTAAAACAAGACCAACAGAAGTTACTGTTTACCCAATGTGAAGCTCAGTGAGACTGCATCTCCCCAGGCAGTTCTGGCTGGATGCTGTCGGGGCCTGGTGTGGTGATGTTACCCTATTAATGCTCTTAGTCAGCTCACGCCAGTCATTGCTGCCGGGTGTTATAAATACCTGGTCTGATGCTATCTGGTTATCTATCCACCCGCTGCCTCCATCTACCTGCTGCTTTCTGCTTGCTCTCTTACTCTTGTCATTAAAAGCCAAACCGTGGCTATCATAGGTCAGTCTCCACACAGAGCAGTGACAAACAAGGGAACCAGACAGGCAAATCCAATGCTGCTCCAACGTGCTGTGTGTTAAAATCTACCCTGGTACATGCCCAGGGTTTCCCAGAGGATATAGTCTGAACTGTTCATGGCTCATGGCTCAAAGCAGTAGTATCAGTAAAAGTGCTTCTTCCAAAAGGAGCTAAATCCTCATGATAGTAGACTGGAGACATATTCACATGGTAACTCCTACATACAGATGGAAACCAATCACCTTCAACTTTGACACACACACACACACACAGGAGAATTATTCTGGGGTGAAAGAAAGAAAGAAAGAAAGAAAGAAAGAAAGAAAGAAAGAAAGAAGGAAGGAAGGAAGGAAGGAAGGAAAGAAAGAAAGAAAGAAAGAAAGAAAGAAAGAAAGAAAGAAAGAAAGAAAGAAAGAAAGTCAGACACAACAGAGTGTGAGCCATAAAACTACAGACCCTACTACAACGGCAGGTGTATAGTGTGGCACTTGAAATGGAAGCACTGAGTGACCTTGGGGAAGGGCACAAGGATGCAAGCTGGTATCTCCTGAGCATAGTGTAGTACATCACCTCACTGCATCACTGGAATCTGTGCACCACACTGCATCACTGGAATCTGTGCACCACACTGCATCACTGGATTTTGTGCACCACACTGCATCATTGGATTTTGGATTTTGTGCACCACACTGCATCACTGGAATCTGTGCACCAACCACACTGCATCACTGGAATCTGTATATCATACTGCATCACTGGAATCTGGTACACCATCATATTACATTGCTGAAATCTGTGTCCCTCTCTGCCTCTACATGAACTGGAGTTGCAAAAACCACCCGTTCAGGTGCCATTTGAAAATCACAGCAGTTGATGGGGTAGTGGCTATTCACTTGAAGTGGGTGGAGTTGGGAGATGCTTCATAGAAGAGAAAGCCTGTGAATCCTGGGTCTCCAGAGGTGGATGGAGACTGAGGGAGCCTGGGAGGGGGTTAGAACAGCAGAGAATCACTGCCCTGAAGCAGTCTGGGCACAGGAGGAAGGACAGCAGAAAGCTGTGTGGATATTCACCCCTGCACTGGGTCAGGGTTTGTAGTGAAGAGAAAAAGAAAGCCAAGATCTTCTGATACAAACTTGTTTGCAGAAAGGAAAAAAGGAAAGAAAGAAAGAAAGAAAGAAAGAGAGAGAGAGAGAGAGAGAGAGAGAGAGAGAGAGAGAGAGAGAGAGGAAGGAAGGAAGAAAGAAAGAAAGAGAAAGAAAGAAAGAAAGAAAGAAAGAAAGAAAGAAAGAAAGAAAGAAAGAAAGAAAGAAAGAAAGGAGGAAGAAGAGAAGCCAAGGGCCGGATGGACGCCATGGACAGCCATGTGCATGGAGATGTTCTCAAGGCATCAAGAGCAACCTCCTTTCCCCCAGTTAAAGCTACACTGGGTCTCTCTTGCTCGCATGCTCTTCTGCGCATGCGCCCTCTCCCTACCCACCAATATCTCTATCAAATCCTTTTTCAAACATGGAAAGGAGAAATCTCCCCAGTACTGGAAGCTTTATTTGCCACCTCAGTTCTTCTCGGATTTCCAAAACGCACCGTGTGGGAGAATGTGTTTCCAATATCCTCTGTCTCCCTCTGTTAGTGTCTTGCCTGTTTTTACCCCAATGAGGTTCTGACCCCTGGCGTCTCTTGGGAATCCAGCTTTGGAGCAGTGGGGAGGGGGGTGTCAGGCTTGTCAGGAAGGCAAAAGCCACAGCCGCCTGGAACGGCCCAAGTTCCCCCGCCCAGTTCTTAATGCATTTAACCTGGAAGAGGCATTACTGAAGCCCAGATTAGATTACGGGGTTGGTAGAGGTGAGCTAACCAGGGGCACATGGCCGCGTGTGGGCTGAGATCATCTCTGTTGACACCATCTAATATGAGGCCCGTGTTGAAGGCAGCGAGGCCATCTGCAGCTCAGCTGTCCCCCATGACCACAGGAGGAGGTGAGACCCAGGCAGAGACACTTTGATGCCTGTCTCTTTCAATCTTAGAGCGCCCCGAGTCTTCATGTCATGATTTAAAGGTCTCCCGGTACCAGCTAAATGTCCCAGCTTCCTGTGGGCTACGAGGTCGGTTTCATGTTTCTCTCGGAGCAAGCTTTTGATGATGGGGGCGTCTAACATACTCACCTTCCTGGAAGTCTGCGCACAACATCATCCCTGCATTGTATACACGTGGGCCGATTTTTGTCCTTGTGCAATTCTGTGTACAGGCATAGGAAAAGGGGGCATGTCAAGGTATGTCCCCTCCTTATTAAGAGCAGAGAGGACCTAGTCTTCTCTTTCCTCACTCTCCCCATTACTGGCTTTCTAGACTGATATGAGGGTCCCGGATAAATTTCTTTCTCCATTATTATTGGTAGAAAGAACCATAGAAGCTTTATGGTTCATACAAAATCTCCATGAGAGAGAACAGAGAAGACGGACTCCACATCCAAATGCTCCCCTATGCCCTCAGTGTATTGTTCAGCAACAGTTTTCATTCTTTCTCCCCAACAGTTTCCATCCTCCTGTCTCACACGGAAGATCCAAATGGGCAGATCTTATGTACCAGGCATAGAGTCTGAGCCGAAAGACAAACAGGGGAAAGATGTATCAAACAGATTATTGAATTGGTGACTAAATAGCGACTTCCTTTGGATCAACCCTCCTGGAAGACAGACGCTTTGTTTAACAGTTCCTATTACAATTTTAATCTTTTTCTTTTCATCGTGGTCATATGGTAGACTATGTCCCCAGGCTGTGTAAGCCATATTTCTTGGTCTCCAGCTTCATCCCTCATTGGGTTAGGGTACGTAACTTAGGTGGGAGTCTGTTTATTCATTTATAAGATTGTGACAAACCTACAAAATCAGGTTCTTGTGAGGCTCAGGAGCCATGCCTGGAGCACTAGTAGCTGTTGTTAAGACTCGGTGCTGCTATTTTTTAAAAAATAAACCTCACCAAGGCAATAGGAAGGTTATAAATAATACCAGAAAAGAAGGGGAAATAAATAAATAAACATTGGCTACTTGGATTGGTTACTTTGACTGGCATCTGGCTGACAACTGAACACAGGAGTGCATTTAACATAGCTTAAAGGGCGTGAACACCAACACCCACGCACAAGCCCCTGGGAAGCTCAGATGTTTGCTGTGGGAAGCTCCACTCCTGCCACACACTTTTGTCACCTTTTGTCACCTTTTGCAGCGGCATTATAAGTAGCAATAATGAAGGTACTTAGCAAAAGACTTCCCTTTTAAGCCAATCCTTAATTGACTGACGTTCTGGGCAATGTTGTGGTCTCCAGAGCTCACTTGTCTTTCAGGTCCTGTGGGCACAGCCTCTTCCTTATTGCCATTGCCTCCCCCCCCCCACCCCGCTCTGGTACCTACCATTTTACCCTCTGTTGGTTACTTCAGACTCCTATCAGTGGGTCCCGCAATATTGCATTTCCAGATTATTCCACCAGCAAAATGCTGCCCACAATCCTCTCTGCTGACCCAGATAGCAACGTGGCTCTTCATTCGAAGACCACCAGTTTCCACTGTTTTCTCCTTACGTGCTCTGTGCATCCAACTATTTGTGAGCCTTGAGCTGCTTGTGTGCATTTAAACCATCAGAAGAATGACTCTTGGGTTCTCCTTCACGGATATTCAGAGGCAGAATGGAGGGCTCCTTTGCTAGATCTTAATTTTCTGAGGTATCAACACTGTCTTCTACAGTGACCACCCCAAGTTAACACCCCCCACAAGCACCACACGGGGCTGACCTCCTTGTGCGTGCTAAGCACTTCCTGTCCTGCCTTTAAAATATCACTCCCATCCTCATAGGTGGGAGAGGCTGTCTCCTTTCACCTTTATAGCAAGGTCCACTCCGAGGGAGTTGCCCATTTTTGAACCTGGTTCATTGATTGGTTTATAACTAAAGTATAGGTGTTCTTGTGTATTTGGGATACCGACTCTGGCTACATTATTTTCAGGAGAGTTACGTTTTCCAGACTTACACTTTAATATATATGTATACCTGTGTGTCTGTATATATGTGTGTGTGTCTGTATGTATGTGTGTGTGTAAAGATATATGTGTGTGTGTATGTGTATATGTGTGTCTGTATATATGTGTGTGTGTATGTATTTGTGTGTGTGTATGTATATGTGTGTGTGTGTGTATATATATATATATATTTTTTTTTGAGCCATATTCCCTCCCAACCCCTGCCCCTCCATACACACTCATTATCCCTCTTCTGTTCCCCTGGCTACTTTTGCTTTTTCACAGAGCCTAGATTCTTTAAATAAAGAGTATACTAGGGACCAACAAGATGGCTCAGTAGGTAAAGAGGCTTTCTGCCAAGCCTGCTGTCCTGAGTTTGATCCTTGGGTCCCACTAGGTGTAAGGAGGAAACTGACTCCTTCAAGTTGTCTCCTGATCACCATATGCATGCTGTGCTGTGCACATGCAAATAAATGTAAAAAAAAAAGAAAAATATACTAGGTAAACACACTCCACACACTCACAGGTGTACACACATAGTTTAAATAATAAAGGTTATTAATTAATATTTGGGGGCAGACAAATTACTAAACTGAAAGAAAATGAAGGTTTGAATAAAGCAACCATTGCAGAGGGGGATGTTTTAAAAGCATGCTTACCAAAAATGGTCGTCATGGGGATCCTTGGAATGGTCAATTCTATATACATGAAAGATATTGGTATCTGCTACATCACATTTATTCCAGAACTAAGACAAAAGCAAAATGTGTCTTTCTTCATTGCTTCACTGAAGCCATAAACCGAGAAGCACAACATAAAGCCAAACCAGCCCAGAAAATGAAAGCAGAGATGTTACTTATCCAAAATGACAAAACTCCTTAATGTGTGTGTGTTAAATAAGTAATAATAAAGAGTATTGCACACTTATATTCCAAAATAGAAATGTATACAAAGACATATTAAAGGAGCTTGAAAAAATAATCCATCCACCAAAATTCCTTACAGAAAAATTTGAAATAAAATAGGGCTCATTTTTTTTTCCTTAAGACACCCTGAGTCATCTCAAGACCACATGCAAAATAATATTTAATGGTGATTTATAACAAGAATTCTATGGAAATTAAGATGAGGCTCTTATTGCTGTCAATGTTCTTCTTGTTTTGGTTTGGTTTGGTTTGGTTTTGGTTTTGGTTTTGGTTTTGGTTTGGTTTGGTTTGGTTTTCTTTTTTCTTTTTTGGTTTTTCGAGACAGGTTTCTCTGTGTAGCCCTGGCTGTCCTGAAACTTACTCTGTAGACCAGGCTGGCCTCGAACTCAGAAATCTGCCTGCCTCTGCTTCCCAAGTGCTGGGATTATACCGATGTCAATGTTAAATGTTTTTTTTTTTTTTTTTCTGAACTTTGTAGGCAGTGTGAGATCCCATTTTCTCTCTTTCTTTTCTTTCTTCCTTTCTTCCTTCCTTTCTTTCCTTCTTTCTTCTTTCTTTCGTTCCTTCTCTCTCTTTCTCTCTTTCTTTCTTTCTTTCTTTCTCTCTCTCTCTTTCTTTCTTTCTCTCTCTCTTTCTTTCCTTCCTTCTTTCTTTCTTTCCTTCTCTCTCTTTCTCTCTCTCTCTTTCTCTCTTTCTCTCTTTCTTTCTTTCTTTCTTTCTTTCTTTCTTTCTTTCTTTCTTTCTTTCTTTCTTTCTTTTTCTTTCTTTTCTTTTATTCTTTAGATAGACATATCTGGAGAGATTGCACAGCAATCAAGAGCCTAAACTCTTGCAGAGGGCTAGGGGTCACTTCCAGCACTTATGTCAGGTGGCTAAACACTGCCTGTAACTCCAGCTCCAGAGGTTCTGATGCCCTCTAGTGGCCTCTTTGGTTACCTGCACTCATATGGGCATACATACACACACACACACACACCCTCTTCAAATAATCTTTAAATGCACACAGACATGAGAAAGGAGAGCACGTGCCCCTTACAGATGACAACGCATGCTCCCTAGGAAATCCAGAGAAGCTTCTGGGAAAGAGCAAAGCAGAACAAAGAGGTCTGTTCTTCTGCCAGCTGCCACATAAAACACCCACAAGTCATCATCTCCCCTGCACACAACAGCAGCTCTACACCAAAAATAGACTCGGCTTCAACGGTCACAATTTTTATAAAATGCCTAAGGGGGACGAACTCAATGCAAAATATAAAATTCCCACGTGTTGAATGTGTCTCAGCATTCCTACAATGCACATAAAAGCTGGGGTTACATGAAGGTCTCTAACATTGTTAAGATGCCACCCCTACCCATTATTCAGAAATAAGGCAACATTAAAATGACGCTGATTAATTTTTGTGAGGTGTGAGAAGGAGGAGGATCAGATGGAGTGGGGAGGGAGTTTGCTGGGGCCTTTGGATCACTAAATGCATGAGATTAGCAGAGAATATCTTCACAGGGGTGAATGCATTTACCTTTCTGGATAATCACGTAAGGAAGCCATCAGAATCAAATCGCAGGCTCTGGAGGAACAATGGGGTGCAGCCAAGCACCAGAACTGAAGAGCGAGCACACAGGAGACTCCTCTGGCTTGCCCCATGTTATGCCTGACAGCAGAGGTCCCAGTCAGCTCCATACTGGTGTGGTACCATTGAACTGGTATGGATTTCCATAACTTTGGGTCCAAGCTACCTTTGACCTTCATGTAATCTTGTGACATTCAACTGTTAGTTTTCCAGAGTCTCTAAGTCCCAGGCCACTATCTTTGGAGCTTGGTAAGAGTGCAGGAAGAGAGATGGGAAAGAGGAAGGCAGAAGCAGAGCCCCCACAGCATGAAAGCCAGGCCTTGTTTCCCATGCCCTCAGTGCTCATCCATCCATGTGCACAGCAGAGGCATAGCATTCCCTCTGATGACACCAGCTTTGGACATTCAGTGACATGTCCTGCCGCCACCCCCATTCTATCTGTGTGTGTGTGTGTGTGTAAGTATGTATGTGTATGTGTGTATGTGCATGTATGTGTTTGCATGTGTGCATGTGTGTCTGTGTTTATGTGTCTTAGTATGCATGTGTATGTGTCTGTGTCTGTGTCTGTGTGTCTGTGTCTCTGTGTGTGTGTCTGTGTCTGTGTGAGTGTGACTGTGTGTCTCTGTGTCTCTGTGTTTTCATGTCTGTGTGTGTGTCTGTGTGTGTGTCTGTGTGTTTGTTTCTGTGTTTGTGTATGTGCATGTATGTGTGTGCATGTGTGTGTGTCTGTGTGTATATCTGTGTGTGTGACTGTGTGCATGTGTGTGTGTATGTGCATGTCTGTGTGTGCATGTGTGTGTGTCTGTGTGTATGTCTGTGTGTGTGACTGTGTGTCTGTGTGTGTGTATGTGCATGTATGTGTGTGCATGTGTGTGTGTCTGTGTGTATATCTGTGTGTGTGACTGTGTGCATGTGTGTGTGTATGTGCATGTATGTGTGTGCATGTGTGTGTGTCTGTGTGTATGTCTGTGTGTGTGACTGTGTGTCTGTGTGTGTGTATGTGCATGTATGTGTGTGCATGTGTGTGTGTGTCTGTGTGTGTGCATGTGTGTGTGTGTCTGTGTGAATGTCTGTGTGTGTGACTGTGTGTCTGTGTGTGTGTATGTTCATGTATGTGTGTGCATGTGTGTGTGTGTCTGTGTGTATTCTGTGTGTGACTGTGTGTCTGTGTGTCTCTCTGTGTGTATGTCTGTGTATAACAGCAGGCCCACATTAATTTTACAATCAGCCAAAAAAAGAGGAAAAAGAAAGATGTCTCTTTCTTTCCATTTGGGGGAATTTTCCTTTCAAAGGAACGCATCTGGGGACAGCAGTATTTCCCCCCTGCGAAGCCCGAGGGAGGGATGGAGCCAGGGCTCCGGCCTTTGTAGTAAATGTCTCCAGACCACACTAAATCCAATCTTCTCATTTGGGGTTATTTGCTTTCCGGACGGCAGGGCTGTGATGGATCCCAGATTCCACACTCATGGCATCTCAATCAGATGTGTTTAGATGCCGCTGTGACACAAGATTATGACGTTTTGATGGGATTAAGAGATAACTGGGCTTTAATCTATAAAGCCCTGTATGTTTTGGGATCTGATTACCCTAAAATTCCCTTCCCTAGCCCAGCAATTAAGACTAAACAGAGCGTCCCTGTTAACCATCCCCACATTGAGAGCGCAGGAAATCAGAAATGGGTGGTTTGGGTTTGAGTTCCTTCTCTCTCTCTCTCTCTCTCTCTCTCTCTCTCTCTCTCTCTCTCTCTCTCTCCCCCCTCTCCTGTTTGCACCCTCTTTCTCTCCCCGCAGAAGGCTCAGAAACAGTTCTCAACCTTTCTAATGCTGTGACCCTTTAATACCTCATGTTGTGGTGACCCCAACTATAAAGTTATTTTTTGTTAATGGTAATTTTGCTACTGTTAAGAATTGTAGCATTTTCTGATGGTTTTAGGAGACTCCTTTGAGAGGATAGTTAGACGCCCCCCACCCCCCAGAGGGTTGGGACTCACAGGTTGAGAACTGCTGCTCTGAAATCTGTCTGAGGATCTTGTCTTCCCATCCCAGTGGGTTTTCTGTTGTTCTCTGCCTCCCCTGTCAGGAGAAGCCATCTCTGAGAAGCCTTCCTTCTGCGTCTGTTTGATCCGTGAAGGTTCTACCAGGTGCTGCTTTTAGTGTACCTGGTCCCAGTGGCAAAAGGCAAATTTTTAACTTTAAAAGGTGATTTCCTATCTGTCTCAGGAAGCTTGACTGATCCACCATGACCATCCGGGTCCACCATCATGTATTGCAGAGAAATCCATTCTCAGCACCCGTACACTGTAGAGCAGGATATCGTTTGCTTTGTTTGTGGTTGTGTTTCTATGGAAACGAACAGTTATATGGCTTGAAAACAAAAACTAGTTGAAAAGGGAACCCACAAGAGCAGACCAGTCCTGCTGCATGGGGTGTGAGAGGCGGTCCTCACCTGCTACATGTTCTAGCTGCCCATAGCCCTTCTCCTGCCTCCCCAGACTGGAGAACTCGCCTGTGTGATCAGTGTTAACAGTGACTGGTTGAAGCTGGGCAGTGGTGACACATGCCTTTAATCTCACCACTTGGGAGGCAGAGGCAGGCGGATTTCTGAGTTCAAGACCAGCCTGTTCTACAGAGTGAGTTCCAGGACATCCAGGGCTACACAGAGAAACCCTGTCTTGAAACAAAACAAAACAAAACAAAACAAAACAAAACAAAACAAAACAAAAATGGTGACTGGTTGATCTGAACAACCAGAGGCCTCGGCAGGAAATAGAAAAGAAAGAGAGATGTTTGAGATTTGCTGTGACTCAGTTTCTCTACCTGAGTGCATGTCCTGTTTTCTAAAGTTGTGGCTTGATTCAGGCTCCGGAAGGTTCTTTCTTTCCATCCATATATTTTATAGAGCTCAGGAGGTTGCTCACTTGGCGTCTTCCACATCCCTGTAGACAAAAGAGAGAAAAAAAGAAAGAAAAAGAAAGAAAGAGAGAGAGAGAGGAAAGCAGAAAGGAAGGAAGGAAGGAAGGAAGGAAGGAAGGAAGGAAGGAAGGAAGGAAGGAAGAAACAGAGAAAAGAAAAAGCAAGCAGGCCATACTGATTGTTACGAGAAATGAAACCCCCCAGCTTCCCTTAGTCAACCTGTTTCCCACCAACCTAAAGGCCAAAGCAGGTTTGATTGATCCATGGACAGCTTGCCGCCAAGGAGGGTTTCTCAAACCAGATTTTGCTCCCAGTGTCTTCCCAAGGTCTACAGTCACTTGGGTATCACAGTCATAACTAGACTCTGTTCAAGAACCACAGGGTAGGCATCACAACCACCAACCCAGTCTAGGAGGTGGTTCCAAGGTGCCATCGCCAGGCTCCTCACAGACACCAGAGCTTCCAGAGGCTCTGGGCCCTTAAATAAAAATGACATGTTTGCGTACAACCTGGAATCTCGGGCTTTTAAGCCGTCTCAAAACTTGTAACACCTGTCACAACATAAAGTAGCTGTTAAACCGCTTGGATCAGATGATTGCAACATGAGAAAGTGCTCAGTACACGTGCAGTTGTTGAAGCTGTGTGTTTGTGCAGAGGCGTGTGTGTCATGGCACACACATGGAGGTCAGAGGGCAACCCAGTAGTCAATCTTTGCCTTCCACCTTGTGGTGGTGTCTTGTTGTCCCCTGCTCTTCAGGCGAGGCCAGGCAGCCTGAGCGCTTCCAAGGACACTCCAGCCTCTACCTCCTGTTTTTCTGCAGGAGCGCCGCCACTGGGTTACAGATGTGCACCATCACATTTGCCTTCACATGGCTCTGGGATCTGAACTCTGGTCCACCACAACCCCCCACCCCCACGCCCGGTGCAGCACCAAGCCATCTTGCTTGCCCCACTCGCCTGCCCCCCCCCACAACCCCTGATATTTTAGATGCACAGTTGGCAGCGCCCTTGGGTATGAAACCCACAGGTACACAGGCTAACAGTGTTCACGCAGCGGGTCAGAACACAATTGTGCAATGTCACCTAGCTTCAGGGAGATGTGGTTCAATGAGTTGAAGAGGACACCTGCCTCCAGTGCTGAGGCTTCTGGGAGCTGCCCTAGAGCCCTGAGTACCACTCTGATGGCATTAATCAAAGAAGCACACAGCTCCCACTAACAGGGTGTGGTTCAGAAAACACAAGGCTGTGTCTGTCAGGGTGGGGCTGGGAAAGGTCCCGAGGCCAGAGCTGGTCTCCCGTTAACCATCTCAGTGCCAAAGAATGGCTCTCTTTATACTGAGCCATAATTCTGCCTCAGTTACACTCTCTTCTCACTCAACCAAAAATCACTATTAGTCCACCCTCCTCCCTTCCAGCAGGTCAAGAAAAAAAAATCAAATAAGAGAAAAGAAAAGATGGAGAAAGGGTAGGAAGAAAAGAGAGGGGAAGAGATGGGAAGAAGAGCAGTGTGAGGCAGGGAATGAGTTGTTTTATTTTGTGTTTGTGCCAATGTCTCACTGTGTAGCCCAGGCTACCCTCAAAAACACGGTCCTTCTGCCATAGCTTCTCCAGAACCAGGGGATCTCAGATATACAACACCCTGACTTTTTAGATCATTTGAAAACATTTACTTGTTTGTTTGTTTGTTTGTTTATTTGTTTGTCTGGCCAGAGAACAACCCAACTCTCTCCTTCCACCGCTGTGTGGGCCCCCTGCGGTTGAACTGGGACTCAGACTAACTTCTGTTGTCAAGTTCCTTTATCTGCTGCGCCTTCTCATCAGCCTGCTGGCCTTTGGGAGTTCTAGAGCTAAATCCAGGACACCGCCAGCACAGCTCCAGCATCTGAGAACCGTGGGTTTCTGCTGAGGATAGGGGGTCCCTCTACCCTATCTCTTTCACATGGTGGATTCACACCTTCCGTAGGTCATTTCACCTCTGTGAGCCTTGGTTTTCTCATCTCTCATATGGGCCCAAGGAAGCAAGCTTGGTCTCGTCCTTGGGTTGGTATGAGGTATGAAGATTGAATGACAGGAACCAGGCGTGGGAAATTCTTGGCCACATGCCCGGTGTTTGATCTGTCTTTGGAGTTGATGACACTCCCTTTCTTGAGGTTCTTTCTGTCTGTCTGTCTGTCTGTTTTTGATTAAAAAAATTTTTTTGAGACAGGGTCTCAAATACCCCAGGATATCCTTTAACTCATTTCATAGCCTAGAATGACCTTGGACTTGTCTCCACCTCCCCAGAGCTGTGGTTACAGGTGTGCGCACTGCTCCTATTTTATAGGACGCTGGGGATCCAATACAGGCCCTTTGGTGCACGTTAGGCAGTCACTCTACCAGCTGAGCCATGTCTCCCAGCTCCTCCTTTGATGTAAATGTTTGGGATAGAGCCCCAGGCAACGGAAAATCTCATCTCTAGAGGGGCAACAAGGCTGAAAAACTCCTGCTGAGGATAGGGGTGCCCTCTGCCCTGCGAGCAGGGGCACGGGCAGGTGGCTTTCATATGCACAGAGCCAGGAAGTGCACATGGCTCTCAGCTGTTTGTCAATGGCGTGAACTGGGAATGGTGCGGCACTGCTCAGCCCACCCCCAGAAGTCTCTGATCCACCCCAAGGGAGGAAAGGCAGGAGGTGAGGGGGACATGATAAGAAGAAGGTTGGCGGGGAGCGTTGATTCCGATGTTTTCAAAGCTCTTCTCTCCTACAGGAACCAAACTTTAATAACCAGATCCAAGGAGTGAAAGAGAAAGAAACCAGACCATCAAACCCTCCCTGATGAGCAGGCCATGTCTCGGAGAGCTCCGGGGCTGGCTTTGAAACTGTGTGTGTTTAACCCGCAGCAGACACATTTGGCTCCCCCCACTCCACCCCATCCCCGACCCCATTCCCACCTCAGGGGAAGTCAGAAAAAAAAAGGCAGAAACTAAAGAGAGATTCTTCTGAGAACAAAGAAACCCATCAGAAGGGGCACCATCTTCACAAAGGTCCAAGGTCCTCCTCAGGTTGCTGGTGGGGAAGGTCACAGATATATTTCTGAGCAGTGTTAGGAGCTGTCATTCCTATATCCCATTCTAGCTAACCCCCCCCCCCCAGCAAAACACAACAACAAAAATCCACAATCATTCTACAACTCAGAGAGGTTGCTTAACTGATCCCAGAACACACAGCTGGTAAATGCCGCAGCCCCAGCCCTGAACCCAGCCTGATCGCAAATAAATCTTCCATCTCATTCTCCCCCCCCCCCCCCGAGCTATACAACGGCAAGAGGAGAGAGGACGGTGATTGGGAACCACAGAGAAGAAAGCTTCCTCAGCCTCTATCAGCATCTGGGCTGGGCTGGGCTGAGCGCCTCCTTGCCATGGGAAGGTTCCCTGTGCCTTCTAGGACGGTAGGCAAGCATTTCTGGCTTGTCTCCGTCTGATGCCAACACCACCTTCCTGTCTCCAGTGTGACATCCAGAAATGTCTGCGGACGTTGCCAAACGTCTCCCGGGAGAAAGCCGTCCGGCCTGTCAAAGGCCCCTTGATGCGGACGAAGGCATAAGGAACAGTTATAACCGAGAATTGAAAATCAGTTAAGTACCACGCAGAAGGCCTCTGGTCTCCTTTAATCTCATTTAATCCTCCATGAGAACACTGCGAGGTGGACGTTTTATAGATGGGACATGCAAGGAATCAGAGAGCTGAAGTCACTTAAAGTTCACACAGCCAGCTTGCAGCAGAGCCAGGGGTTTGAACCTGAACCTGCGTCTATAAACTCTTTTCCCTAGGGGCCACTGAGAGAAGGGAAACAAAAGACAGAAAAGTGGGCGGACCAAGAAAAAAAAGAAAACCTAGCAACGCAGTGCAAGATGGGAGCTAAGGAGTCCGGAAATGGAGGCTGGTCCATCATGGGTCCTCGCAATGCTATGCCGACTAGAGGCATGCCTGAAGGATGCTGTGTCCTCTGGTGTCCCAGTTCTTGCCTCTGCCCCCTAACTCATCCCTCTGCCTTTGCAAATGGCCCGCACCTGTGTCTACCCTGACTTCCTGTCTCCCTTTCGCATTTCATAAGGAAAGAGGTCTATTTCAAATGCTGCGTGATTTATGGAGGAAAGCCTCTTGCCCCGGCCATCCATCTCTCTTCACAGGGACACACATGCTGAGGAGTACCTATCCCAGGAGTGACCCACATTTATTTTCTGCCAGGAGCCAAGACCCCGGGGAGATTCAAGAATCGTCCCTAAATTACAAGAGTCTGGGGGATACCTCCCCCCACCAGGACCCCGCCCCCAGCCTGAGCCTCCCTCTAAATCACCTTTTAGCGTCTGGGCTGCTGTGAACTGCACGTGTGCAGAGAGAGGTGAGCCCCAACCCTGCGGGCAGGAGAGAGGCACCAATGGCCAAGAACTTGAAGTAAGGCTGTGCTTCGAACTGACCATGACCCCCATGCTTCCTGCAGCCTTCCCTTGACATTTCCTGGCGGATACCTTGATAGCAGGAAGCATATTTCTCTCTGAATCTCTTTCTTCGGTCCCTCCACCCACCCCCCCCACCCCCCACCCCCCAGTCTTCGCATTTGTTCTTAATCGCTCTGGGGGTGAAGGCTCCCTTTGAAAATCTGATGAAAGCTACGGGCTCCTCCCTTCATTAAATAAATGATTGTTTACTCCTGTTAAAGCCTTCCCAAATGGAACAACCGGTTTATGGTGGATTTTCTAGGAAGATAAAGGGCTTTCTCCTCCTGTCATATAAAAAAAATGTTAATGCCTCGACTCTTTTTCTTTTTAACATTTACTGGTGTGCAATACGCATATGGAAAAGTACACAAATCATAGGTGCTCGACTTAATGAATTTTCCTAAACTGGACAGACCAGTACAGCCTGCACACAGATCGAGAGAGCACTACTGTGTCTAGAAGCTTCTATTGGCATCCCCTGAGACTGCTTCACCACCCAATGTAGCCAGGAGCTTGCTCTACACCACCTAGCTGCCTTCTGCTTGGTTTTGCTTGTGACTTAAGTTATGCATAGCTCTTTGCATCCAACATTTCACTGGGTTCTTGCCCCACAACCACAGAGTGCGCAGCCTAGAAGCAGCCTGCCATTTTCCATGAACACTCCATTACTTTCATTTTTAAAGAGTTGGATTTGTATTGATCGGCATTGTGGTTGGAACGTTCCATGTGTGGATAAGGGTTTGAGATAGAGTCTTATGTAGCCCAGGCTGACTTCCAGCTCTCTTGGTAGCCAAGGATGACCTTAAACTGCGGATCATCCTTCCTCTACCTCCTAAGTGCTGGGATGACAGACAGGCACTACCACTCTTCAGTTAATGTGGTTCTGGGGAATCAAACCCAGGGCTCTTGCATACTCAGCAAGCACTCTACCAACTGAGCTATACCCCCAGTTCAGCGCGCACACGCTCGAGTGTGTGTGTGCGCGCACACAGTGTATGTGCATGTCTGTGTGTCTGTGTGCACGTGTGTGTGCACATACATGGATTTGTGCATGTATGTATGTATGTGTGCATGCATGCCTTCATGCATGAGTGTGTGTGTGTGTGTGTGTGTGTGTGTGTGGCTTCATGTACTTGTGTGTACATGCATGTCTGTGTGTGTGCATTTCCGAGTGTGTGCATGTATGTGTATATGTGTGCATGCCTATGCATGTGTGTGTGTATGCATGTCTTCATGCATGAGTGTGTCTGTGCACATGTATATCTGTGTGTGTGTGTGTGTGTGTGTGTGTGTGTGTATGGCTTCATGCACTCGTGTGTGCATGCATGTCTCTGTGTGTGCATGTCCAAGTGTGTGCATGTATGTGTATATGTGTGCATGCCTGTGCATGTGTGTGAGTGTGTATTCATGTCTTCATGCATGAGTGTGTCTGTGCATATGTATATCTCTGTGTGTATGGCTTCAGTAACTTGTGTGTGCATGCATGTCTGTGTGTGTGCATACAAGCATTCATGCATGTAAACGCATGAAAGTGAACATGCACTTTGGTAAGTTCTTGTTAGAAAACGTTCATATTTTCAAGGAGGAAATCTCCGGCTTGCTTTCTTTGCCCTGCAATCTAACTCACTCAGCTTCACTGCTGAGCTGCTTTCCAGAGCTTTCTCCATGCCCAGCTACATGCCACATTCAATAACTCAGCTTTCCATTTTGTTTTTACGAAGATGCGATGATCCCGCCATTTCCCTCAATTTATCAAATCTAGTCCTGAGGATCTATCCATAGATCCCTCCCACAGCTTTAAGCTGCTGAGTGTCCTTTCATTCCAGAGATGGGCTGTGATTTATTTACTCAGTCTCCTCGGGCTGCACAAGGCAAGTGGGCTCTATTTTGCTGCCGCCGCAAATAGAGAGGTGGCAAACAACCCTTTTACGGGCCTCCGAGTGAGCGCTTGCAAGGGGAATGGAAAGGTGGAATTGCTGGCTGCACGCATTTATCTTTAATTGATTTTTATGGGCCAGGTGGATGATGGTCTAAGCTGTTGCGAGTTCTGGGTAGAGCTGGAGACTCGCAGGAGTCAAGGCATATGACAGTGATGGACGTTCACTCGGGCTTGCAGAGATGAGACAGATGTCTGTAACTGGGCAGACACGGATGCCTAAGGAAGCATCTTTGGTGACAGTTGGCCCTGGATCGCTGAGCTTTCCCAGATATTCCAGAAAGAGAAGAAACCGCTGTCACCTTCCAGTGAGGCTATCTGAGAGTGGCAGCTCTGAGACAGGACGGTTAGCTTCCCTAAACAACAGGGAAACTCATAAAAGCCCAATGGAGGCTTGCTAAGGCAAGGTGTGTGTCAGGCACTGTATGTGGTCGGCCTAGTTCAATCCTTATCCTCCTCCTTTGGGGAAAGTACTATGTTCATGTGTGTACAGGTGTCAAGTGCTTGCATGTATGCATGTGTGCACATGTCTATTCATGTGTGTAGAGATCAAAGGACTATCCACAGATATCACCTTTTTTTTCCTTTTCTTTTTCTTTTCTTTTCTTTCTTTTTTTTTTCTTTTTTGAGATGGGATCTGGCCTGGCATTCACTATGTAAGTGAGGCTGGCTGGTCAGAGAGCCTCAAGTATCTCTCTACTCTGCCTCCACAGCTCTATGCCTGTTCCCCCACCTCAGAGATTGCCCTTGGGTCCTGAAGCTTTGCAAAGCAAGTGATTTAACAACTAAGCCATTTCCCTAATTATTAAGGTTCTGAGTCCCATTTCCCAGTGAGGCAAACTGAAGCTTAGTGAGTCACCTGCCCCAAACCACATGTACCCACGATGTTACTCACTTTCAAGGGGATGATATTATCAGCTAGCTTAACGAGGGTTTTGCCTCCAGGAAGCCCACTGTCAGTGAGTAGAGACAAGCTACCAAAAGATATCTAGAAGAGCAAGAGGCCCCGGCCCAGAAGGAGCTGGGACCCTTCAGTCTTTTCTGTTTCTCCATGCTATGGATACTCTCTCCAGGGACACGTGAACCTGACCTGGGTTCTATGAGCACACAGTAGGGGTCAACTCCATACTAGCCACTTCACAGCCCTGTGCCACCCCCTATCAATCCTTGCAGCAGATCTTCAGTGAAATTGAAGCTCAGAGAGAGACATCTTATCCAAGAAGCAGCTATAATTCAGCCAGGTTCCGAGCTCTGTCTTCTATTTTGGAGTCCGGAACCTCTGAGCCACTGGGATCCCTCCCTCCCCTGAACGTAAACTTCTCCAGTGGCCCAAGACTTTACCACTTATTTTGGAAGAGAAGCAGGCTGAAGGCAGAGAAATCTGTGGATTGGAGTCCTAGCATGTAATTCCCACCCTGGCCCACTCAGGAATATCAGCTCAAACCTGTAATTCCCGTACTCAGAAAACTGCAGCAGGAGGATTACTGTGAGTTCAAGGCCAGCTTGGGCTATGGTGGGAGATGCTGTCTCAAAAGATAAAAAAAGATGAAAGAAAAACCATTTCAAGTCTCAATCCTGTCACATCTGTCATGGGAATTCAGGACCAGATCATTCTCTCAGACAAATGTCTGATCCTTTCTAAAATAGCCCAGTTATCTTTATCTGTAATTATTTTTCGACATTCATTATGTTCAGGTTCTCCAATCCAGCTGAGGCCATCCCTGCTGTGTGGACTAAACTCTGCAACACTCAGACAGACCCTACCTGGGGCAGAGGTTGAACAAATTTCCCAGATGCAGTTGAGTGCCCTCTGGGTACCCAGCCAGCACTGACAGTGGGGTAGGAGCCCTTTCATGCCTGCCCTTTAGAGACATTGAATGGTTTAGGCCACATCTTGAAGAAAATTGCTCTCCTCTTTCACCTGTGAGGCGCAATCTGTTGATTCCGGGAGCGTGCGGAGGTCAGCGCGTGCATGCTGCGGGTCAGAGCCCAGCAGGACCGGTGAGGATAAAATCCAGGGAGATGTAAAAGCCGGAGGGGAAGCAGGTTGGTAACCTTTAACATCTGCTGCCAAGTAGGAATTGCCCGGGATCATGCTGAAGCTAGGTGTGGGGGTGGGGCTCAGACAGAGAAGCCAGGCGCCTTTCCCTCTTCGATGTCAGGAAGGAAGTGTTAGGGGAGAGGTCAGGGCTCCAGTCCCCATAGATGGAGACCTGCAAATGCTTGCAGATGGGACCCCAAGGACTTTGGAGAGCTCACAGCATATACAAGTCCAGCACTAAAAACCCGGGGCTTTATTTTTTAGTATTCTAGAGACAGAATCTATCTTCATGGGATTCATCCCCCTGCCTCCACCTCTCAAGTACAGGAATTACAAGTGTGCACAACCGTGCCTGGCTTGTGTGGTGCTAGGAATCAGTCCAAGATAGACAACCAGTCTCCCCGCTGAGCCCCATGACTGTCTGAATTTGTCAATGTGTGCTCCCAAGATGGCAGCCTTCACCCCAGGCGCCAAAGGCCGAGTATAGAAACAGGAATGAGACATTGCTGAATAGCTTTGCCCTCAGATCGCCACACACAAGCAGCATTTCCAGAGTTAGCCATCCAGATCTCAGTGATCACAACAAGGTCTCATGGCCACCTCCAGGTCAAAACACAAACAGAATCTCTTTGCAGGCAGTGTGAGAAATCAGTATGGGGGTTGCAGGGGTGGTGAGATGGCTCAGTAGGTAACGGCGGTTGCAGTTAAATCGGATGACCTGAGTTCCTGAGAAGCCACACGGTGGAAGGAAATCTCTGACTCCTGCAGATTGTTCTGTGAGTTCCATAGCGACACCTGGACACACAACCACACGTAATCATGCTTCCATAGTAACACCTTGACACACACACAATCACATGTGGACACAGTAACACTTGAGCAAGTGAGCGAGCGGGCGAGTGATGCAGCTCAGCTACTTTCCCTGGATATGTGAGCTTGTTTCCTAGTGCCCACATAAGAAAGCTCACGACCACCTGTGACTTCAGCTCAATCTTGCTTTCTCTCTCCATCTCCCTCCCCCCCGCTCTCTCTCTCTCTCTCACACACATAAACACACACACACAGAGAGACAGAGACAAACAGAGAAACAGAAAGGCAGAGAGACAGAAGCAGAGACAGATAAGTCTTTAAAAGAGATTAGTGGTTCGGCAACCCCCATATCAGAATCATGGGGTGATATTAACTATGGCAGCCACAGGCTTCCTGCCAAAACACCCTAAACCTCAATGTTCTCACATCTGAGAGGAAAATAACACACTCCATCATTACTGGGGCTGTTGTGAAAGAGAGAGAGAGAGAGAGAGAGAGAGAGGCGATGAGCAGACATTGTCTGTGACCAGTCTCATCTCCCATGGGGTCAAGTCCACCTTCACAGACCTCTCCTCCATACTTCCCACCACACCAGAGTCACCGCACCCCATTCCATGTCCTGATATCAGTGGATATCTGTGCTCCACAGCCCGATGTTCTGCACACAGGGTACATCTGGTTTCCCGTGCCAAGCCCAGGTCAGCCGCTGCTCCTCGTCAGGGGCTTGGGGACTGGTGTCGATTTTTCTTAGTTTAAACGGAAATCAGTCAAGAGAGCTCTCTGTGACTTCCTTTATATTTCTTTCCGGTCAGATCAAAGGTCCTGTCAGCAACCTCTGATGATGTCTTGATTTCTGGGTTTAGGTTTTTTTTTTCTTTTTTTCTTTTTCCCTTGGTTGGTAGTGTTCACTTTGAATAAGAGACTGAGAGTCCCTCTGGGAGAAAAAGACAGAAGAGAGGGAAGAAGATGGGGAAGGGAGAAGAAAGAGGGAGAGAGAAAAAGAGAGACAGAGAAAAAGAGAGACAGAGAGATTCAAAGAGGCAGGATTTAGTTATATCTCTCTATAAGTAAACTCCAGCGCTATGTAGACCTCAGAGCCTGGGATTTGATATTGCTTCCCACAGTGGAAAAAAAATACATGCCTGGAGTTATTTTGGGGGTTCCCACTAGGGTTCAAACAGCTCACAGGAAGTCCCAAAGGGACTGGATTCATAAAACACTGTCAGGGTCATTTCATAAATTAGACAGATACTTAAAGCCATGAGGTCTTCCTTCCAATCTTGGCTTCCCCCACTTATTTAGAGATCATCCCAGGAAAGTAGCCTCACCCCTGTGCCCGTTTCCCCAGCCATAAGCAGGGGACAATGACGATATCTGCAGAGCTGGTGAAAAGGTTTAATGTGTGGATGGATGTCAAGCTCTCAGAATAAAGCCTACCCTAGGGTCAGCAGATATTAGTGCGTTAATATCTATGGACAGGCATTGGATAGGAAGTATTGTGCTCAATCTTTATGGCCATGTTTGGCACTGATGCTACCTATACATAACCCACTTAGTAAGAGAGGGAATTGCAGAAACTTGTCATCTTGAGCAACTTGGCTTCAGCCAGCCAATAGTATGACCGGGGTTCATGACCCTGTCTCCTTGATTGGGAGACCGAGCCCTTTGACCTCTGCCTCATCTGTAGGCTTAAGGAGGACCAGGCTTGTTGGTAAGGTGACCAGTAAAGAGCCACATATGTGCCAAGGGCAGGTAGAGCAAGGCTTACACACCTGAGTAGCTTCCTAAGGGGACACAGGGTGACCCCAGCCACACAAATGGGCTGCCTTTCTGAAACGCACACTGGCAAAGAGAAGTGAGTCACTCCTGGTCTTCAACCGAGGGGTTGCGTGGCTGAGCTTTGAACCTGTGTGAACATGAAGTAGGTCAGGCAGCGGGCCAAGGTGGTGAGGAGGCACAGGGAGTGACCAGCAGCATCACTGTTTGGCACGGCCGGCCTGCCGTCTCAGAGCAGCTGCTCTAACCTAGTTAGGGCAAGTACCTACTTCCCCCGGCACTTGCCGAAGCTCAGCCTAGAGCAGCCTCAAGCCTCCAAGGGGCTGGCTGGCAGACGGGGTGCCCTGGTATGCTGTATGCCTCAATGTTGTTTTATGAAAGTGTACCCGTTATGGACCCTCAAGACTTGTCCCAGGATGGGCTAGAGAGATGGCTCAGTGGTTAAGAGCACTGACTGTTCTTCCAGAGGTCCTGAATTCAGTTCCCAGCAACCACATGGTGGTTCACAACCATCTGGAATGAGATCCAATGCCCTCTTCTGGTGTGTGTCTGAAGACAGCTACAATGTACTCATCATATATATAAAATAAAGAAATAAAATCTTTAAAAAAAAAAAAGACTTGTCCCAGGGATCGGGCAGATACATCAGCTGCAGAAGACTGAAGAAGCAGACCACCAGAACCCATGTAAGCATCAAGTGACCAAGGGCTGCCCACTCGTAAGTCCATCCTGGGAAGGCTGACACGGGTTCCCAGAGCAAGCTGCTATGCACCACACCTGCATCGGTGAGCTCTAAGTTTGAAAAGGAAACGATATCTCAATAAATAAGGTAGAACATTCTGGGAAAAGACATTTGACAGCAACCTGCACATTCCTGCACACACACACACACACACACACACACACACACACACACACATTAATTAATCGTTCCAAGCAATCTCTTATTTTACGTTCTAACTGAATATGTCGAAAGGTTCCGAATAGCCTATTGGACAGGGCTGATGGCTGCTGCGTATGCCAAGGTAGATGGAAGAGCCAAAAGCTAAAGATATAGGAGGCTCATATCCGCCCTCATATCTGCCCTCATTCCGGATGAACCCTAGCTCTTGATGAGATCATGGATGCTGCCAAGGATTCGCCAACACCCCAAAGGTGCTTCTAAGCCTTCCAAGCTGTGATACCCAGAGATCAGACCACAGGCAAGGGGAACGCAGACGACGCATCCAGGCAGAACCTCCACAGAAGTCGTGGCAACTGCTGAAGGAGACATCCTGACTGCTCAGGAGCACAGAGGACCTTGGGAGTCAGCCTCCAGGCTCTGACTCATCCCCAGTCTGCTTCACACCCCTCACCTCTCTGCATTCCCCTAAAGCCCAAACCTGTTCCTTCTGAGTCACGGTTGGGCCAAGGTCTGCTTGGATCCCATCTCCCCACTCTTCCCTTCCCGAGTCTGGCTTAACTATCTTAGGTTTCTAATCTGGATTTCAACCTCCATGACAACCAAGAAAGTAAACAGCCTCAAATATAACAAGCCCTTCTCTCTCTCTCTCTCTCTCTCTCTCTCTCTCTCTCTCTCTCTCTCTCTTTCTCTCCCTCCCTCCCTCTTTCTCTTCCTCTTTCTCATTTTATCTCTATTACACATACTATATGTGATGCATATGTGTGTGCATATATGTATATATGAGGCAAATCACAAAAAAGAATAGGAAAAATGGAGTTCAAAGGAAAATAGACAGAAATCTTGTTGAGGGAGAGGGAGAGAGAAAGAGAGAGAGAAAGAGAGAGAGAAAGAGGATCCTAGGGATAGGCAAAAGGACTTGTAGCTGTCTGTAATTAGCAACCACCACATCCTAAAACAAAATCAGACTTCCGGAATATGCAGCTTTGGTGCCATGGCAACAGACCTGAGACCCATCAGGCTGTCTTTCAGAAGCGAGTCCTTCCTAGACCATACCCACATCAAAGGAGCCTCTAGGACTCCTCTGTGGAAGAGGCAGCACCCAGCACCCCTCAGGCCTCCACAGGGTTGGGTGAGGGGGGAAAAGCACGCAGATCAGAGACAAGTCAGAGGCCTCAAGAAGGAGACACAGGCTTGGTGAGGAGCATCCTAGTGAGACAAAGAGGAGGGAGATGTAGTCAGGTCCTGTCTTAGGGACGTCCTGACCTGTGGATGAGCTCATGTCCTTGGATGGACACTGCTCATCTAAGGCTGCCACTGGTAACATGCTCCTTCCCCCTCCTCCATCTCCTCTTCCTCCTCCTCCGGCTCCTCTTCCTCCTCCTCCTCCATCTCCTCATTATCCTTCAGCCTCTCTCCTCCTCCTCCTCCTCCTCCTTCTCTTCCTCCTCCTCCTGTCTCCCCTCTTCCTATTTAAACTGTATCCCAAGTTGTACTTGAACTAGCCGTGCAGCCGAGGATAGTCTCTGACTCCTGCCTCTACCTCTGCAGAGCCCTGGCTACCATTCCAGACTACAGCTACTTTTTGCCTAGCATATGTCTTTATTTCTGTCTTCTCTATTATATATGTAATTTTTTTGCATCATTTTTCTCTATCAGCCAGGATCTGGGCTGGAGAAAGAAAACATCAGAATAAATATATGCATTTAAATTAAATTAATTGATCAATTGTGGGGCTTGTAGTTGTTTTGTTTGTTTGTTTGGTTGGTTGGTTTTCGTTTCATTTGGTTTTGTTTAGTTTTGAGACAAGGTCTCTCGATTTAACCCCAGATGTCCTAGAACTCACTATGTAGACCAGGCTAACCTTGAACTCACACTGTTAGGATTAAAAGTGAGTACCACCATGCCTGGTCCACCAGAGATAACATACTAGAGAGACTGTAGGAATGAACTTATATATGAGAGAAGACTGGCCTAACTCACTGGTGACCTCACCCACAGTATTATCTCATCAACCACCATCCTCAAATTTCTTAACTCTGTGTGTGTGTGTGTGTGTGTGTGTGTGTGAGAGAGAGAGAGAGGGGGGGGGGAGGGAGAGTGGGAGGGGGAGAGGAGAGGGGAAGGAGGGGAGAGAGAGAGAATACATACACATGCAGCCATGAGTGAGTGTGAGCATGCATGATAAAGTCTGGTTCCTCAGGTCTCCACTGTTTTGCGGAGACAAGGTCTCTTACTGAACCCTGACCTCATGAGCAGATGGAACCCAGCTAGCCCACAGCCCCAAGGACCCTCCTGTCTCTGCCTCTCCAGTGCTGGGGTTTGGAGCACACATCTTCAGTCCGGGATTACTTTACTTTGGTGCTGGAGACAGAACACGGGTCCTAATGAATCCTGGTCACGGCTCAGACTCCTTTAACCCTTTCCTCACCTTGGTGGCTTTGTACCAAGTTTCTAAGGAGACACTTGGAGAAAGCTGGAGAGCATTGTGAGCACGTCAAAAAAAAAAAAAAAATCAAGCCACAGCACCCAAAGAAACACAAACAGAAAACGTCCCAAGTCTGAGGTGGGAAATAGACATCCAGATTCCTCAACTCCAAAGGCTTCCAAAGAGATGGAGCCGAAAGAGACCTATCCTCATCATACTGTGTAATCAAACCATCAAAAGTCAAAGAGAAAAACGAGAATTTTGAAAGTAGCAGGAAAGCAGGGTGTTACCCACAACGGAGCCCATAGAATACGATCAGGTCTCTCAGAAGAAATGCTTCGGGCCGGGGGACTGGGATTAGAGAGTTATATAACTAAGCTAAAATGCACCAGACCTGTCAATCAAGGATCCAAATATAACATTAAGAATCAAGGAGATTTGGATACTGGGGGTGAGACGGTCATTACCTACTAAAAGCTGTTGTTCAAGTTAACACAAAAGGTGCAGAGGGAAAATATCCAAGTGCAACATCATTCCAAATGCACAGGCAGGAGGCTGTCTGGGTCAACGCCATGTAAGACTGAAGGAATAACTAAAGAGCATGTGAAAGGCCATGCGCGTGCGCATACCCACCTCATCCCCACCCCTGACCCGCACAGACACACAAACTCTCTTAATGGGCACATGATAGAAAACACAGTAAAATTGGACGTCCATTCCGTGAAATAAGGGCACAGAGAGTAAAGTGTGGAATTTTTAAGTGCATTTAAAGTTGAGTAACAATCAGGTTAAAATAATGTTAGGATCTATGAAGTTTTACGTAAAGTTCACGGCAGTCACTGCCAGAGATACGAAAAGGGAGCGAGGGGAAAGGACCTCTGAAACAAAGAACAACAATTAGGAAAATGCCGGTAATAAGTCCGCACCTATCAATAACGTCTCTAATGTAAGTGGATTAAATTCATCAGTCAAATGATGTGGAGCAGCTGAGGGCCGTCTTAATAGAGAAGATCCTATTGAGTACTGCTTGCAAGAGGCCCGCTGTCGCTTTAAGGACACACCTAGGTTGAGAATTAAGCAATGGGGGAAGATATCCTATGTAAAGTTTAGCCTCAAGAGTATGGGAGTGGCCATGCTTATATTAAGTAAAAATAGACTTCCATAAAGAACCTATCAGAAGAGGGAAGCGAGGTCATTGCGTAATGGTACAGAGAAGCAAACTCAACAGGAAGGTGAACCGATTACATGTTGTGTGTGCTCAACGTAAATCTAAAAAAAAAAAAAAAATCCCAAATATTGATAGGTCTGAACGGAGAAATAGACAAGCAGTACAATAATAGGAGAATTCAATACCCCATTTTCAATAACAGATAGATCACTCGGACAGGAAATCAATAGGAAAACAGCAGACTCAAACAGCACGAGAGACCAAATGAGCTTAACAGACTACACCGGGCTTCCTACGCAAGAGCGAGGGCGGCTGGAAGACGCATCCTTCCGAGCAGACCGGAAGCACCTGCTGCAAGCAAAGCCAGCCCTAACGAATTTAAGAGGAACGAACGGGACACTCAGAAGAGTCTCCTTCGCCAGGGCAGAACGAAACCAGAAATGGATAACTAGGAGAACGCAAGAAAGCTCAAAAACACATAATATTAAATAGCGAGTTGCTGAACAACGAGGGAAGAAGTGATAAATACAGAGAAATAACAGGTAAAACGTTTCAGGAATAAAGGTAGTAAGAGCTGATGTTTGCCGGTGCTTTCCATCAATATTTAAAGTACGAAGTCAATTAAACAATCGAACCTTACACCCCCAGGGACTAAAAACAACCCAACTGAATCCAAAGTTAGCAGAAGACAGAAGACAGTAAAGATCACAACAGAATGGAGTGAATTGAAAACAGAAGAAGGAAAGAGAGGGCAGAGATGGTCTGTCTTGGGAAAAAGAAGAATTAAAAATGGCAAAGCCATGGTTTGATCAAGTAAAATAAAAATGATTGGAAAGAACCCCAGAGGAGACATGATAAAAAATATCACAGAAATTTAAAAATGTAGGACTGATATGAAAAACTATACTTGTTTTGGGCAAAGTAGAAGGAATGGCTGAATTCCCTGAAATATGAGGCCTCTTGAGACTAATAAACTATAAGGTTTAGGAGGTCAATAACAAATATAAATAGTAAATAGATAACCAAACAACCCAATAGTCATGAAAACGCACACACCTAAGAAAACGCCAGAACCAACAATTCCCCTAGTAAGTTGTACTTCACATTTTTTTTTTTTGCTTGTTTGTGTTTGGTTTGTTTTCTCAAGGCAGGGTTTCCTTATGTGTCCCTGGCTGTCCTGGAGCTCACAGAGATCCACCTGCCTTCCTTCCTAGTGCTGGAATTAGAGGTGTGCACCACCAGGCCTGGCTTTGCTACTCAGAATGCTACTAAAGGATGATACAGATCCTTCTTAAAAATCTCCCCCAAATCAGGGAAATAGCAAAACTCACTTTAGAACAAAACGAAAGAAGAAGGAAAGAATGAAAATGTGGGCAAAGCCAAAGATGTCCCAAGAAATCAACACTTCAGTCATGAAGGACAAGAATGAAAAAAAAAATCCACAACAAAAAAAAATTAATAAGCCAAATCCAATCGTTCAATAAAGGAATCAGAAGTCACAATAAAGTGGGTTGTAATTTTGTAATGCAAGGATGGCCCAAGGTATGTAGAGAAATCAGTGTGATGGGTCATCATAGAGGGACAAACTTCATATGATCATCTCAATTCGGGCAGAAAACATCTTTGAAAAAAAACCTTTATATTGTAATAATAAAGATTCTTAGCTGGCTCATGATACAAGGAACATGCAGTGAGGCCAAGATAGATGGACATTCCTGTCATCTCCTGGGGCCATTTATTTATATATCAAATAGTCATGAAAGTAGACAGTCCCCCAATACCACCCCCCCCCAGCACACTGAAGTACATAAAATGAATATCTGTTAGCTTTCTAGAAGCTTCTATTTTAGGAAGAAATAATGGCACCGCCCAACCAAGATCTGAACCCAGAATATTGGATTTCAAATGCAGAGTACCAACACTCACACCTCAGAAAAACAACACACAGAAAGATTAACTAGCTTTCCCAAGTGATCATCAAAGACTTTACAGATGAGTTCTACAAAAGAAAAAAAAAGACAATGTAATATGTAGAGGAGGGTATCCTGGTTGTCTTCTTTCGGCATTTTGAAGCAGCCTAGAGTCATCTGAGAGGAGAACTCTAGCTGACACCATTGCATTCACTAGCAAGATTTTGCTGAAAGGACCCAGATATAGCTGTCTCTTGTAAGACTATGCCGGGGCCTGGCAAACACAGAAGTGGATGCTCACAGTCAGCTAGTGAATGGATCACAGGGCTCCCAATGGAGGAGCTGGAGAAAGTACCCAAGGAGCTAAAGGGATCTGCAACCCTATAGGTGGAGCAACATGATGAACTAACCAGTACCCCGGAGCTCTTGACTCTAGCTGCATATGTATCAAAAGATGGCCTAGTCGGCCATCACTGGAAAGAGAGGCCCATTGGACATGCAAACTTTATATGCCCCAGTACAGGGGAATGCCAGGGCCAAAAAAATGGGAATGGGTGGGTAGGGAAGTGGGGGGGGGGGGAGGGTATGGGGGACTTTTGGGATAGCATTGGAAATGTAATTGAGGAAAAGATGTAATAAAAAAAATATATATATATATATATAAAAAGAAAGAAAAATGGCCTAGAACAGATTGGCCTGTGATTGTATCTGGGGCGGGGGAGTATTGCTATAGGATGGTCCAGCCCACTATGGGTGGTGCCATTCCCTAGGCAGGTGGTCCTGGGCTGTGTAAGAAAGCTAGCTAGCATGAGCCCTTTAACAAGCCAGCAGGAAGCATCTTCTATGGTTCCTGCTGTACTTTCATGGCTGTGAGTATCTTCCCTGGTTAGAGATAATGTTACACGGAATAGCAATCAGGCTTTCCAGGGTTCCCACCTTGAGTTCTTGCCCTGACATTCGTCAGTGATGGACTTTGACCTGCAAGTAGAAGCTAAATAAACCCTTTCCTCCATCAAATTGCGTTTAGTCAGTTTCATCACAGCCAAAGAAAGAAACTTAGGGCAGACTAGGAAGCAGATCAAGGCACCCCAGCTCCCAAGCTCCTTCCAGCAGTGGCCCAGCCCTCATTGTTGCCCCTCCATACCCACCCTCTTCCTTCAAATGACACATCCCTGTCAAATCTACGATTCAAGAAACTCCATCCATCCCAAATAAATGTGTATCATGTGGGACTGAGCTTGACTCCTCAGGGACACAAACAACTTTCCTTTGATCAAAGAACAGTCACAGGGCTGAACATTTTTAGATGAAATCATTAGTATTACCACAATGAGGGCAGATTTATCCCAGCCTCTCCGCATGCTAATGAAATCTTTACACACTGCATTAATTGTGCTCAGCAAGTAGGCAAACCTTAACAGTGCTGCCCCGGGGGACTTGAAAACAACACCAAACAGAAGCTGAGATCAAAGGCAGATATGCACTTTAGCCATTAAGCACCCCAGAGTGATCCAGAACCTTCTAACGCCCTCAAAGTACTCAAACCAAAGACTTCTTTCTTCATTTCAACAGATGGCCCCATCCCTGTCCCTGTCTACCCTGCCCTCAGAGCCTTTTCATCCTGATGCAAAAATATTTATGGGGCCCAGAGAGATGGCTCAGTGACTAAAGGGATTCACTATTAAATCTCACAACCTGAGTTTGGTCCCTGGCGCCCACATGGTAGAAGGAGAGAACTGACTCCTAAAGTTGTCCTCTGCCCTCCATGTGTGTGCTATGACATGTCACCCCGTCCATAAATAAGTAATTTAAAAATATATATTCAGCCAGGCGGTGGTGACACAGGCCTTTAATCCCAGCACTTGGGAGGCAGAGGCAGGTGGATTTCTGAGTTCGAGGCCAGCCTGGACTACATAGTGAGTTCCAGGACAGCCAGGACTATACAGAGAAACCCTGTCTCGGAAAAAAAAACAAAAACAAAAACAAACAAACAAAAAATTATATATATGTGTGTGTGTGTGTGTGTGTGTATTATCCAGTTCTCAAATATCAGGCGGCTAGGGGTAGTTCGGTACGTAAAAGGCATGTCATACATGCATAAGGACCAGAAATCCATTCTTTGCAATAGTCAGCCATGACACATAAGAAACTATCAAAAACCTTACTTATAGGGCTGGAGAGATAGCTCAGTGGTTAAGAGGATTGGCTGCTCTACCAGGTTCACAACACACAACAGCTCACAACTATCTATAACTGCAGTCCTAGGGGATCTGACACCCTCACAGACATCCAGGCAGGCAAGACACCAATCGATGCCCATAAAATAGAAATAAATAAATAAAATTCTAGAAAGCTTAGCTTCCACAAATGTATTTTATGACTTCCCAGTTTGGGTGGGTCAAGAGTCTAGATCTGACTTGGCCACTGAGTTCTCTCCTTTGGGTCTCTCCCAAGGCTGCATGAAGGCTGTCACGGTTTGAAGTTTCCTCTCAAGATAAGTAGTAAAGGGCTCCCCCTTTCAAGACCACTGGGCTATTGGCAAGGCTCGGTTCTTCACGAGCTATTGAACTGAGGATTTCAGGTCCGTGGTAGCTCTTGACTTGAATCTACTCCAAGACCCTGCTCTGCGGGCCTCCGCAGCATGGCCACTTCGTGTAAGCACGAAACAGAAGATGTCAACAGAATCTACTTTCAAGATGCCTTTTCCTGCTGAGCTATCCGAGCCCCCACATTTTTGCAATGGGACGCAGAGACTGTGAGGGCAAAGTAGATATGGACCACTTGCTGAAATGAACAAATCTCTTCAGGGGGGAGGGTTTCATGGAAATCCCAATAAAATCTCCACCCACCTATGTCCCCATGCAACAGCCATACTTCCTGAACTCACACCCACACATCCGTGACCTGTTTGCTGTTTATCGTTATTGACCCATTGAGTCCTATGAGAGCACAGCAGACCTGCCTCGGAGCCTAGTTGGCTCACAATGATTAAAACCACGCTAACGCGATCTCGAATGAAGAAGCATCTCCATCTCTTTCATCCTCAAAGCCTCAAAGCTCCTGGAATGAGGCGCGATGAGAGAGGCTGGGGCTGTATGGTGAGGAGCGCTCTTCCTTGCAGATTCAGTTAGTAACTGAATACTGAGGGTGGTGCACTGTGGGAAGACCACAGTGTCAAGTTAGGTGAGGGCAGTGCATGTTTTGATAGAATCTAGTGTCCAGTGAAGTCTAGAGGGGATGAAGTACACCATAGCATTGTAACCCATCCCGTGCTGATTTCTGTTAGTTAAGGAGGGGTATAAAGGAGGCAGCTAAGCCTGTCTGTCTGCATCACCAGGGAAGGCTTGCTGGAGGAGGTGATGTTCATGGTGAAGTCAGTGAGACAGGGACCAAAGAAGAGAATGAACTTGTCTCTGCTATTATCCCACTTATCCCTATGCAGCTAGCTGCTGCTCACCTGCCTCGCCTTTATCAGATAGTAATTCCTACTGTGATATTTATGGCAGACTATTCTAAATTCAGAGGCTGTCCTCATTATGTATATGTTACCCTGGTATAAAGCAACTTTGGGCTGAAAGGGCTTGATTCAACTGATAGGTCACAGTCTATCACTGAGGGGAAGTCAAGGCAGGGACTTGGACAGCTGTTCGCATCACATCAAACTCAGGAAGAGAAAGGATGGAATGCATCTTGATTGTTCTCAGTTCACTTTCCCCACTGCCTAGGAATGGTGCCACCCACAGTGGGCTGGGCCTTCCTACACCAATTAATAATCAAGGCAATCCCCCAACATAGCACACAAGTCCATCTGCCTTAAGACTCTCTTTCCAGGTGATACTAAGTTATGTCAGGTTGCAGCTGCCCAGCGAATCCACCATTGTGGATATAGGGAGCCTCAAGTCATCTGAGCTCTGTTCATCGGTAAAAATGAGATGGAAACTAAGAATGTGGTGAGCATTCGGGGAGATGACACATTCAGAACCCACAACACAGCCAGCAGAGCATGCCCGAGCTCTCGGCCGCCCTTCTACATCTGGGTACCGCACTGGAGCCCAAGCATCTTGAAGAACTTGCATGTTCCCACACCAGGCTCCCCAGCAGTCTTTGTGGAATGTGTCATGTGATTGGTCACACACTATCCTGGATTGATTGTTAGCAGGGTATTGTTGACAATGGTGCATGCTTGGGCTGGGATGCAGCTCAGCCACAGAACACTTGCTTAACTCCCATCAGGCCCTGGGCTCTACCCCCAGATCAGTAAGAAAAAGAATAATAATGCATATCTTCTCTCTGTATATCTCTGTCTCTCTGTCTCTGTATAACTCTGTCTCTCTGTCTCTATATATCTCTGTCTCACTGTCTCTCTGCCTCTCTCTGTATATCTGTCTCTATCTGTATATCTCTGTCTGTCTCTGTCTGTCTCTGTCTCTGTACGTGTGTGTGTGTGTGTGTGTGTGTGTGTGTGTGTGTGTGTGTGTATACCATATGGCTGGAGGCCAGAAGTTCATTCACATCCTTAGTCCAAGTCTCTTATTTTTTGGGGGCGGGGGCAAAATCTCCCTGTACAGCCCTGGCTGTCCTGGAACTTGCTATGTTGACCAGCCTGGACTTCAGCTCACAGAGATCCACCTGCTTCTCCCTCTCAAGTGCTGGGACTAAAGGCCTAAGTCACCATGCCTGGCTCCATCTTACCTTTTGAGCCCGTCTCTGATTGAAGAGAGGCCAGCGAGCCCCAGGGATCCTCCTGTCCCTATTTTATCTTCATTGGCATGCTAGGTACATGCCACTGTGTTGGGTGTCTTTCATATTAACACATTTGTTTCGGTGGTTCTGGGAGTGGGTCATGGTAGACCACTACCACACTGCAGCCCTCTGCGCTTGGCATCCTTGTGTGAGTTCCAGGGATCAGGCCCCGGTCCGTATGCTTTACTAGTTGAGTCATGTCCTCAGGTCCCTATACTTTAACCAACTGTAAGTCATACTGAGTAATTCTCGCAGACCCTGGGGATCTCATCCTAACTGGGAAAGCCCAGCATTAGAAAGCTTGTCAACCTGTCACCATGAACACTTCATTAGAGATGTATTTTATTTTTAAATTATGTATGTGCTTTTAAATATTTTTCTAAAGAATATCCATGCCTATGTGTGTATATGTGCACAGGAACATAGATGCATGCAGAAGCCAGAAAAGAACACCAGGTACCCTAAATCTAGAGTTACAGACGATAATAATGAGCCACTCAATACTCTTAGCTACTGAGCTGTATCTCCAACCACACACAGACACATTTATTTACTTGCTTACTTTTTATTTGAAATGGGCCCCCTCTACGTAGCTATGACTATCTGAGAACTCACTCTGTAGACCAGCCTGGCCTCAAGATCTGCCTGCCTCTGCCTCTCAAGTACTGGGATTAAATAAAGGCAATCCCACAATGCCCCCAGTTCCAACCCTTTGCACATTTTTACGGAGAATTCTATTCTATGTTTTTGTGTGCTTCAAGGTAACACTGAGGTCAACAAAACACAGCTCGCACCACAGCAGTTCCCTCAGATCATATGGAACTACTGAGCATTGTGGCATTACAATTATCACAGAATACAGGAGGCTAAGACAGGAGGATTGAAATTTTGAGAAGAGCCTGGGCTATAGCAAGACACTGTCTTAAATGTTTGGACAAATACTAATTAGAATGAATGAATGAGTGAATGAGTGAATGAATGAATGAATGGATGAATGGTTGAATGAAGGCTATGTAGACCAGAGAAGTCTTTTTCAGGCCAGTGGCACCACAGCTGTCTTAACACTGGGACGTGATATATATTTGTGTCAGTTTTAACTGTTGAACCGTGTTTAGTCAATTTTTTAACAGCTAGTTGAGAATGGATCACTGAAGGACTTAGTTCAGTAGATAAAGTTCTTCCTGCTCAAGAAGAAGAAGAAATCCCATAAAACCCAGGCACAACTCACACTCTGAAACCCTAGCACTGGGGGGTGAGACAGGTGGCTCCCAGGAGCTCACCAGCTGGTCACACGACATGGACCCCTCATGTCACATGCCCACACCCCCTCCACAGACATGCTCACGAAAAAGACAAGATGTGTCATGTCTTATTTTGCAGGAGGTGAGAGGCTTTCCTGGTACACGGCAAGCCAGTGCTGCAAACCTAAACCATATCTTCAGTCCAGGGAAAGGTAATTTTAACAGCATCCTATAAGCACTGCCCATTTATATGAAAGTATAGTGCTTAACCATGAGTGCTCATACTTGATCATGAAGATACAAGACTATTGCCAGCCAAGTTAGCCATGCTGTTTGTTTGGTTGTGAGTTGATGTTAGCTGCCCTCGTTAAAACAATGTCTTCTCTAGGAAGCCACATGAAGTGGCTGACCTACAGGCCTGCAGGCCTGTACATATGTGCACAATAAGCTACCACATGGACGTGATGACCAAACGGCCTAGGGAAGCATTTCTCAGAACATACTCCCACCATTAAGGGGGGGACACTATATTTAGCCCTGGGTTCTGGGTGTCAAAGGCTTCAGGTTCCCTACACAGTCGTCACAGGAAATATGATCAGTTTTCATCCCAAATTGAAGGAAGAACGCCTTGGCCTCTTATAGCTAGAATATTCTCAAACTGGTGAGCCTCCTTTGCAGGGGCTGGAAAAGATGACCATCAGTAAAGAAGGAGCCTGCTGTGAACGCCTGAAGGCCTGAGGGTGGTTCCCCATAGTTATACAAATACTATGCACAGGGAAAAGTGAGTTGGGCTTCCTGAGCCAAGGAGACAGAAGACAGGCTGGTCCTTGGGACTCTGGTGACCAGCCCAGCCAATTGATGAGCTCCAAATGAGTGGTTCTGTCGCAGGTAGAACTGAGGAAGATACATGAAGTCTACCCCTGGCCTCCACATGCGGAAAGACCACGGGAGATGAGTTCTGGGCCTGGAATCTGCGAAGCTTTAAAGACACTGGACCGGACCGGAAGTCTGGATACTGCTTCCTGTTTCTCATCTACAACCCGCCCCTTCCACCCCACACACCTCTTTCTCTGACCCGAGTGCATCTTGGGTAACCACGTGTGTGCTTTCCTGGGAGTGTGCACCATAGATATGTGACCTCAGAGTGGTTTTACTTGGAGACAATTTAAATGGAGACAACCCCATAGCACATGACTTCAGAGCAAAACCACCCCCCAAATGGAAGCTTCTGAAAGTCTTCCGCATTGGAGAGAAATTAAATGATGACCATTTTGCAGGAAACGTGAGGCCCTCTAGTTCGTGCCCTCTTTGAGAGAGCCCATCTCCCCCCATGGATGAGACCTCTGGCCTCTTTCCTAGGACAGTGTGAACTTCACTTCGCAGATCTGTGGGAGAAACACACACACACAGGTGTCTGTTTCCTTCTAAGTCTGGAAGAGGTACCCAGTGATGACAATCGGTCCCATGCACGTCACAAATTGGACACCCCGTGCCAAGAGCCAAGGACATTCCTTCTTCTCGTGTTCAAGCCTTCTAGAAGGATGGATGGGCGAAGTGAAAAACTAAGGCAGAAGTTATAGAACATTCCAACTGAATGAGCGTCTCCTGGGAATCCTGTCAAAAGAGAAACGCCAGCGCTGGCATTGGTCTGGGTAGACCCTGTGAACCACCCCATTGATAATAGCTGATGGTTGCTGATACTATGATGAGATCTAGGGTCACCAAGGAGATGGGCCTCTAAGTATGCCTATGAGGAATGGTCTAAATTAGATTAACTGAAGTGGGGAGACCCATCCTGAATGGGGAGAAAGTGACCTGAGCACCAGTGTTGTTCATCTCCCTCTGCTTCCTTTCCACAGAAGCCACAAGACCACCTGTTTCGAGGGGCTGCCACCATGATGCGCTGTACCCATTTTCTGAACTAAACCAAGCCTTCCTTCCCAAGTTTCGTTGTGTTACAGCAATGAGAAGATTCACTAATGGAGACTCCAGGGCTCAGAATTGTTCCTGGTTGTAAGAGGTGCCTCTAGCTGTCAGCCTGCAGACATCCCATCACCATGGGCTTCCCAGCCCTGAGGATACACAGCAAGGCCCTGAATGCTCCAGGGATGAAGCACTGAGAAGCAGTGGGTCACACAAGAATGTATTCTTTAGAAATACAAATTCTAGGCCAAGCATGGTGGCACACATGCCTAGAGGCCCATCACTCGGAAGGTGGAAGCAGGAGGAACAATCTTGGCTATGGAATGAGTTGGAGGTTAGACTGGGCTACATGAGATGTAATCATATATTTCACTCAAAGTAGAAGCCAATGACCTTGGTTTGCCCTTGTGAGGGGTGATAAATTATAGATCCCTTATAGATTTTGTTGTTGTTGTTTTGTTTTGTTTTCCATTTTGGGGGTTTTGGATTTTAAAACAGGGTTTCACTATGTAGCCCTGGCTGCCCTGGAACTTACTCTAGCCTTGAACTCACAGAGATCCATCTGCCTCTGCCTCCTAAGTACTGAGATTAAAGGCATGTGCCACTACCACCCAGCCCCAGATAATACAAACACCAATACACGCGTGCGCATGCACACACACACACACACACATACACACAAGGTCTCTAAAGGACAAACAAGCATGTAAAATGTGAACAGCTTTGATAGTGACCTCAGAAATCTTCATAAAAACATGCAAGTGAAACTTTATGTGCCCCAGTACAGGGGAACACCAGGGCCAAGAAGTGGGAGTGGGTGGGTAGGGAAGCAGGGAGGGGGGGAAGGTATAGGAGACTTTTGGGATAGCATTGGAAATGTAAATGAAGAAAATATCTAATAAAAAATGGGGGGAAACATGCAAGTGTATCACCTAGATACACTAGAAAAGCCACAGGTTAAAGAACAGAGGGCTGCAAGGTTGAGGTGAGATGAGAAACAAAATGAGCACACAAACTCTTACACATTGATGTGGGGTCATAACCAATGGACACACTCACATCCTTTACCCCCAGCTACTTCATATCTGGGAAGGTGCTGGGAAGGTGTGAACACGCCAAGGCACACAGAGAAAAACATTCATAGTGACTCCACTCAGGAATCCCAAACCAATGACCACCCAAGTGTCCACCAACAGGCGAACTGGTCTGTAAGTCAAGGTGGATTTACAGGGTGCAGTGACCATCCAGCAAGAACCAAACACCTCCACACTCAACAGAAACAAAGTTCTCTGACTCCCTGACAGAGAATTCACAAATGGTGTTGAGCTGGTGAAGGAAAGCTCGCATAGAAACCAACCACATGATCATACACTGAACCTTCTGTAACCATGATTAACTGATTAGAACTTCAGGGAGTTTGGAAAGTTGGAACGTTGCTGGTCTAGACCCTGAATCCAATTTAGCCAGGGCTAACATTAGCCTCATTAGTGGCCATCCCTTGACTACCACTATGCCTGACCTAACATCCGGAGACTAGCAGGTGAAACCTTTTGGAATGTATTGATCTAACAGCACATTAGCCTTCACCAACCAAAATGGCACCCTGAAGCTGTTACCACGATGCGTGGAACTGATCGTGACCTGAGCCTGCGACCACACCACTTGTGTTTGGCTCCACAATAAATAAACTTCACCTGTCCTCTCTGAGGTGAGAGGTGTGTTTTTGTGTTGACAAATAAAAGCCAATTATAAAGGAATAAAATTGGTTTATGCGAGATGCATAATGAGATGTGGATTCAAGTTTTGAGGGGGGGGATGGGCTGGTTATATAGGGTAGACAATGTTTTAGCTCTCTGAGCCGGATGGACAGACACTCAACTCAGTGTGTTCATTGAGACATTGGCTTTGTTTACCCGTGTGTGTTTCTCTAGGTCCGCATTCATTCATAAGGCAGATTAAAGCAATCAGGAGGACTCACGGTCGCTGCCACCCCTAACTCTATTCTTGAAAAACCTCCAGGGCTGTTTGCCATGGGATTACAGAGGATGTGAGATCGGGAGGCTCCACCACCAGACCTCCCTGCTTGGCCCAGCAGCCTGGATGCCTCCATTTGGCTTCAAGCCAGCTTCCTCCACTCCTGAGGTCTTTTGTGCAGCTCAGGTAGGAGCGTTTTTTTCCCAGCATGCTCCGGGCCCCTTCCGTGGGAGGGGCCTGGGTTTTGTGGAAGAGAGAGAAAGGCGAAAGCATTACACTATGACAGACAGGTGCTGAGCCTCGCAGCTGGGTAAATAGAGCGGGGGGGGGGTGGTTACCCATGGCTTACACTCACTGAAGATGCAGGCTGAAAGCACAGGGCGAGTCATTCTGCCCATCTCCGGACCTGCACTGATCTTAGCCCTCAGCGCCCATTGTTTTGTGGGTAATTCTCATTGTTTTACTGGGTTGTATACTCAGCTTTGTATCTTCTGGTTTTCTTTCTCTGGGATTTCTCTAGAAACCTGTTCTTGCACACCGTGACCAGTCAGCATTACAGCGTCTATTGGGGAAAAAAAAAAAAAAACAACTTGGTTTTCAAGCAGGGAATAGAAAATGGGGAGGGGCGGGGTAATAATTAGTCTTGAAGTATGGAGGATGGAAAGATCTATGGACATCGACCTCATAGTTAATGATTTTGAAGTCACTGGAAACCAATAGTGCATGGGTCCAAGAGATCGGAGTTCAAGTTCAGGCTGACCAACTTGTAAGGTGCAAGTTGTAGAAAATCGTTCTGGAAAAGAAACCAAAAACCAAAAAAACCTAGACTAGGTCTGGGGAATATAGTTCCTTTAGTAGAGTGCCTTCATGCCTGAAGTCCTGGGTTCAGTTCCCAGCACTGCAAAAACTAGGTATAGTGGATTGCATCTGTCACTCCAGCACTTGGGAGGTAGAGACAGGAGGACCAGAAACCCCTATACCTGGAAGCTGGCACAGCAGGTCCTGATGGCAGCCAAGCTGAGCAGAGGGCCGAGCCAAGATGGAGGCCTACGGGGAGCTTGGCTTGCCCCTGGAAGCTTAGTTTGGCAAATGCTTTATTTGACGTTAATGACCTAGCCCTAAAATGGCATATCTTTTTTTTTATGCACTACTCAGCCATAGAGCCTAATATCCACACAGATTCACATGGAAGACTCATAAGCCCCTTTTCCCTGAGAGAAAAGCTGGTGTGTGTGTGTGTGTGTGTGTGTGTGTGTGTGTGTGTGTTCAGGAGTACACACATGTGGGTGGCCTGCTATGCCTAGGCACACGGGCCTGCAAATGGCCATAGTGTTGCTCTGTGTTGGGTTCCAAGCTGAAATGTCCTCTGATGTTGTCCCGGGTTTGATTTCAGTCAGGGCTGCAGATACCACTCTGTGCAAAGTGCCTGCCTTGCTGGCACACACGAAGAGTTCAGTTTTATTCCCAGAATTATTCAGTGGGAAGGAAGGGAGGGAGGGAGAATGGGGGTAGGAAAGGAGAAATGGAAGGAAGGAAGGAAGGAAGGAAGGAAGGAAGGAAGGAAGGAAGGAAGGAAGGAAAGAAGGAAAGAAGGAAGGGAGGGAGGGAAGGAGAGGAGGGAGGAGAGGGAGGGAGGGAAGGAGAGGAGGGAGGAGAGGGAGGGAGGGAAGGGAGGGAGGATGGGCAGGCTAGCTTGGGGTGGCAGCTTCGAATCCCAGTGCTGGAAGTGGAGACAGCTCATGGGGCTCATGGACCACTGTCTTGGCTTAAGCTGCAAGTTATAGGCTGGTGAGAGACTTTGTCTAAAATAAATAAATAAATAAATAAATAAATGTGACTGACAAGCAGAGGCTATCCTCAGGCCTACACACATGCTTGCAGACACGGAGACATACATGCACACACACACACACACACACACACCACACACACACACACACACACACACACACACACACTGATGCAGAGGCCGTGACACAGGTGCCTGTGTAACTTCTCAGTGCTGACCCAACTACCAGCTCCATGGTGTTAACAGGTTCCTGGTGGAGAAGCCTGAACTGCTTTGGGGTTTGTTGTCACTGTTCACTTTTTGCTTTCTTTTGGTTTTGTCTGCGGAACTAAGGATTGAATCAGAGTCTTCATGCACCCAAAGTAAGCACTCTACGGCTTAGACGCACTCCCTAGGCCTGACTCTGTATCCCCCCTCCCCCCAATAGGCTTGAGCTTCAGATCTTTCCACCTCAGCCATTCAAGTAGCTGGGATTATGGGCCTGTGCCACCAAACTCAGCTTGTAAACTGGACACAATGACGTCTAGGGACGATCATTTGAATGCTGTATTGCAGTTATAAGGCAAGGAGAGTGTTGTCCAAGACCAGCAGCTAGACATGATCCATGTATGTCAGAAGCTCCAGTGTCCCCTTAACCACAGAGCACACGGCACCCTTAAATGAACAGATATATACAGGGACGAAGAGGTGGCATGTAATGAGAGAAGGAGGGTGCAAAAGACATGGAGAAAGGAAGAAGGAAAATCAGAAAAGAACTGTCGACAATGAGAGGGATTTTTGATAGAAGTTAGACAGGTGACAGACAACTGGGGAAAGAGTAGATGCTAACCCTGGGTTGGGTGGTATTGAGAGCAGGGTCCCCAGGAGGATGCCTCTGTCCCATCTCTCTAAGAAGAAGAGACTCTTTAAGAGACACAAGAACACAGATGCCCCAAGATGTCCCTGTGGAACACCGGCTTAGTGCAGACAAGCCGCTGAGCATCTGACTATTTCCCAAATATTTGCACAGCAGACTACCGTACTTTGGCTAGCTTCCCTTCCTTTTGTTTGATAAACACAGCTGGCCTGCAAAGGAGGGATGAGGTCGTCCTATGGAGAGGGTCCTCAAAGGTATCTTTTCTCAGCCAAAGCCCACTTTACAAAATACAGATAAATACGTCCACATGGGGGACCACGTAGAATTCCCTCTGAGTGGCTTTGACAGCTTCATTTCAATTTTACTTGAGTTAACTCTCAAGGAGAAGGCTCGTAGGTCTGGGGGGGGGGGGCGGAAGGAGGCGGGGTGGGGGGAGCACATGGGAAAGATTTGCACCAGTCTTAGTATGCTGGAGGGGAGCTGGGAAGAGAGGGTAGCCATCCCTAGGGGGTGACACAGCAAGGGGGAGAGTGAGTGCTATGCCATAAGAGTTCAGAGTAGGGATGGGGAAGGTTACATGTCTGTACACACATGCATCATGCATGAGGACAAAGGGTCAGAGCATAGATGAGTGTGTGTGAGTACATCCCAGCAGCTATAGGGAGAGGTTCTTAACCCTTGGCTGAAATGTGAGCAGAATGGAATTTACAGATCAAATACTGTCATCTACATTAACTACACACACAAACACATGCACACACACACACACATACACACATGAACTCACACACATGCATGAATTCACACACATGCACACATACATGCATGAACTCATACACATGCACACACACGCGCGCAAGCACACACACACACACACACACACACACACACGCTGTTTTAGAGAAGGGAAGGGCTTAGGAGTATATTTCAGGGGAAAGAGTTCAGAGTAGGGATGGGGAAGGTTACATGTCTGTACACACATGCATCATGCATGATACATACAATGCAGGGCATGCAATATAATGTACCCAATACACACAATAGGATACACTCAACACCCTCGTCACAATAACCAATATAATATATACAATATGATAATAGAGTGGAATCCATGCTAATACCACACAAACACACAGCATTCATACAATGCTCACACTTCAGTGTGCACAATACACACAGTATTTACACTGTGTGCAGCACACACAGTACATACTCTAGAATCCATACTGTGCATAATGTGCAGCCCAGCATGCACAACACACACAGGACCCTATGTCTCCATGGAGTGATGTGACCTGGGACAGGTGGTCATTTGTCATCCACTAATAAGCATGATCACCTCTGGCCTGTGTCTGAGCTGAAAGGAAACCTACCCATGTGTCAACGTGGTGACCTCTGTGGGAAAGGCCAGCAGCTAGCTGTAGCAGTTTCTGGTCCCAGGTTGGTTGAGCCACATCCAGGGTTTCCTTCCCTGAAGGAAACCGGTTTTTATCATTCCTAATTGGGCTGAGCCACATGTGACAAGCCTGTGGTTTCGCCTTTCAGGCCTGGGGAGCCTTGGTTTCCTCCCTCCAGTCTTAGGGATTCACTTCTCAGCAGGTGCCCATCCTGTGGTCAGCAAGGGGGATCACTTTTCATATGCATCTTGGAAATGATGGATGGATTTCCCTCTTCCCAGAGGAGAGTCTTTTCCCAGCCACCGGCCACAGGGTCCTGATGTCACCATCCACCATCATTATTGTGCAAAAATAAAAGTCCTCGCCACCTCTAGTGCTGACAGTGCCTGCAGCACCCTCAGAAGTTGTGGATGGTTAGGGAATTATTACCCATGAAATAAATAATAAGAATATTCCACAAAATGCCCACAGTCAGACACACGTGCACACACATGTATACACACATACACACACTCACACAAACATACATACACATGTGTACACACACACACACACATTCACACACTCCACATGCACATGCCTTCTGAATCCTGTCATAAATATTTCCCAGATATCCTCTCATGCAATATTTGCAATTCTACCATTACACAATAATAACAATTCCATCAAGTTGGGGTCTAGTGCTCACAAAGCCCTGGGTTCAATCTCCAGTAGTGTGATGACGATTAATGGTAAAAATAACGTTGTGGGTTGATTCATTGTCAAGTACTTCATATGAAGCTGATAATGAATGTCGATGCCCAGTAATGTCCTGTTTGTTTCACAGAGAGTGACATGGAGGAGTGGAGGCTGAGTCACTCATTGGCTACAGCACAAGTAACATGTGATGATGGTGGTGTAACAGCCTTGCTCTCAGAGACAGTCGTACCCTGTGCTGGTTGGACAGGTCCATAAAACAAAGCAAATATGTCATGTATTATATAAAGAGATAGACACACAGACAGATGATAGATAGATAGATAGATAGATAGATAGATAGATAGATAGATAGGCAGACAGGCAGATAGATGATAGACAAATAATAGATTGATTGATAGATGATAGATAGATAGATAGATAGATAGATAGATAGATAGATAGATAGATAGATAGATATAGATAGATAGATAGGCAGACAGGCAGATAGATGATAGACAAATAATAGATTGATTGATAGATGATAGATAGATAGATAGATAGATAGATAGATAGATAGATAGATAGATAGATAGATACAGTTAGGAAGATATGATGAACAAATAGACAATAGATATATGAAACATGATCTGGTAGATGATAAATGATAGAAATATAAAAGATAGATACATAGTTTATAGATAGTTATGTAGGATCATGTTCAGATGATAGCTACCTAACTAGATGATCAACAGACAGATAGACACATGGGTTACAAATAGATGACTGATTCCAGTGACAAGTCCCTTGCCAGCTCCAACCCCACCGTGATGAAGTTATCATTTATTTTGTAATGGTAGAATTGGACTATTCATATCTGTTCACTGACACAACCATTAACTGTTCACTGAGCCTCCTTTATGTGCCAGGTGTCATAGGCACCTTGGCGAGGAACTGAAAGACGGAATGACAAAGAATAAACGTTCTTTGGAACTCTAGATTTAGCATCACTTAAGCAACCCAAGAGTGAGACTTTAGCTTAGATGTTACTCCTTTGTGTGTGTGTGTGTTGGGGGGAGTCAAGACAAGAGATTGAGGCAGCCCAGAAATGTGTTGCCACTGATTGGGCCCCCGGAGAGTGTGGAGCTGTTTGAAACCAGGGAGGAAGGTACCTGAGGCTAGGCAAGCAGTGCCTGAGGCTAACTCACCTTGTCCAAGAGGCCCCCAGAAACGATGTTCCCACTTTCAACCAGCATGCTGCAGAATGACAGTCTGTTGTCTGATGTGCCTCATTCTGTGGCACCCGAAGTAAAGATGTGCAGGCAGAAGGAAGGTGTTCACTGAGTGGCTCTGGGCGAAGAGAACCTAAGCATCTCATCTAGGTGAGGGGCAGTCAGAGTCCACTTAGAGTCAGATGCTATAGAGCAGCTTGAATGAAAGAGAGTCGAAGCAAGGAGATAAGAAGCATTGCCCCTGACCCAATTAGTAGTAACCTGTTGAGTTCAGTATTCAGATATCCCTAGGAATGACTGTAAACTCGTCACAGATGCACAGGTACGGGAACACACAGTAGAAAATGATTTCCCACATGCAGACAAACTCACTGGTCTTCACCATGACCCTAGGAACCAAGCAGTGCTGGGGACGACCAGTCTTCATGTACAGAAGAGAATCGGGGTGTTGAGTCTGAGTGCGGTTGCTAGGGTTACCCAGACAGAGTATGATAGATGAGCTGAGACTCCAAGCTAAGAACTCCAACTCCAGGGCCCTCTCCTTGGTATCTGAGTGTTCTGAATTCTTGCCCTATCCTATTTCAGGAAGGGACAGCTGGGTGGGGGGAAAGAACAGCTGCCCTCAGCCTCATAAAAGATGAGGTTCTTGCCCCCTGCTGCTATGAAAGGAAGGGGACAAATCCTTTGGTTCTAACTGGAAATAAAGAAAATTAAACTAAGATATTGTAGCATGAGGGAGAAACATTTTCCCAATTCTGTTCTGGAAGGGGTTTAACCCATTCAGCCATTCACCTCCAATGACTGTATCTGGGGCACTAGGGGACATGTTTCTCCATCCTTCCCTTTCTTAATTTGTAAAGTGGAAACAATCTTGTCACCTGACTCAAAGGTCAACTGTGTTTATTTTGTACTTACAGTTGAACGCTATGAGTGATTAACATTGAATGCTATAATTGTTACCATTCTAAACTACTTTTACCATCTGTCAATGGTTGGGTAGGGTCTCTCTAGGCTGGGTATCTATCTCATTGCTGGTTGGTTGAGGGTCTCTCTAGGCAGGCTATCTGTCTCATCACTGGTTGGTTGGGTTCTCTCTAGCCCAACTATCTATCTCATCACTGATTGGTTGGGATCATGTTAGGTAGGTTAACTCATTGGTCCACATTCTACTTCCTTTTCAAATGCCCTCAGTGGTTGCATACAAAATAGGGCCCCTCACATTCTTCATCCTTTTCCTTCATCAATGATGCTTACTCCATCTCTCCTCTTCCCCACAGATGCACTGTCTTGTCATACTCTGTTGAGAGAATAGATACCATAGATCTAAGATGCCATCTTCAAACTCTTGAACCTACACTGACCTTTCAATAGCTTTCACACATACCCAGATTTTCAACATTTATCACATCACTAAGGAAGCACGTGGGGATGCGATGTGCCCAGATGCGTCATTATGCTAGAGAGTAAGTTTTGCAAGACTGTAATGTGATAGAGTGATTTCTTGTGCTTCCACGGGAAGCATGTGCTGGGTAGTGTTGCACGAGAACACCTGCAATGAAGCCCGTAGCCTCAGTTTCCCCATTGCTCCTCATAGACTTGCCGGGCATTGGTGCCTACTTTCCATGTTTTACAAACTGTGGCTCAGACAGAGACATGGCTCCAGACATAATGGAAGGCTGGCATGTCTGGTTCTGTGCTCCCACTGCCTTCCTTGGCATGTGAGGCCTCCCATTTCATACCCGGAAGGTCAGGTCTCTGTGTAAACATTCTCTGCCTCCTTCCCACCATAGCAGGGGCTGAGCCTCCTTCCATCATGCCCTCAGCCCGTACCCCTGGAGTTCCTGACCAGCCAGCTACTTGTTCTATGGCTTTGCTATCCCATCTGCAGGATGAAGCCCTTTAGGGAGCACACCTAATTTTCATCCTGTTCCATCTTAGTTTCTCCTAGCTTTCCCCTCTTCTCTCACCACTCCACCATTTCCTCTGAACACCGATGTGGGACAGGAACCATATACTTCTGTAATATATTTCCTTTCATTTTATCCTGAAGAGAACCATGGAAGACTGGGCTCATCATTTGTCAAATTGGGAAATGAGATGTCTGGAGGTCCTGGGAGGGGGGAGAGGAATTACTCTGGTGCCCCAGTGCTACATGTCCCCTTTGTCTGGTAAAGGCCAGCAGAGTTGGGACCCTACTGGCATTAGCTTGACATACAGCTCTGTGCCTATATCCACAACCCCCTTTACTACTGCCTTGCTAAGTGGAGGTGATGTAGCTACAGACCGGTGTCTGCTATGTGCTCTTCTGTTCTTTCTCACTATCCATAACAGGATGAGGACAGAATCTCCAGGAGCAGCCTGACAGAGGAATAGCCAACAATAGCATCTAGGAATTGGGACTGAGTGGTTATGTACCTTGAGTGAAGACAGGAAATCTAGGTGCACACCCACGCTAAGGATCTTAGTCTGGGTCCTGAGAGTAGAGAGACACCATCGGAAGTGTCTAATGGATGCAGCAAGGGTGATGTCATCTCCTTGACATTCTACTGTGTGAACGTGGACTGATGGCTGATTAGAAATGGACATGTCACCTCTCCTACTCTCTCCTCGAGACAGGTAGAGGAGATTGTGTCTCCTGGCCTTAGTAACATTTAAAGACATCTATGCCACATGCCTCGCCTGGACTTGTTGAACACAGAGAAGACCCCTGTGAGAGAGATGTGGATCCAGGAAGCCACAAGTTGTCAGTGACTTCCTTGCCACTCCAGAATGAACACTGAGGGTGTTCCTAAAGAAGAAGCCATGAGCCTCCTGTGTCCTCCTCTGTTGAAGACATACAGCATGGAGGGTTTCAAAAGATGCAATCAATGCTTGGTAACATAGGGAGATATTCTGAGATGTCCATTTAAGGATATGTGCTGTAGTAATGTGTGAGCTATGAGAATACCCCAACTAGGAGAGAGTCATATTGGTGGTGGAGAGGTCTAGAAAATAAGAATGTCAGAAGCACTAACAATTCTGCAAGATGTTTAAAGATGAACAAGTGATGACACATGCTTATGCTCGTGGTACGTAGAGGTTGAGGCAGAAGAATCAGGAGTTCAAGGCTACAAAAACTGTTTCAAAACAAAGAAAAAAGAAAAAGAAGTTGAAAATATCACAAAAAAAGAGAGCAATATGAACTTTGAAAATCCTATGATATTCCATGTGCTACATAGATGAATGGATGGGAAGGGAGGGTGGATGCATGTGTGGGTGGCTGGAGGTATGGATGAGTGGGTGGGTGGGTGGATGGATGGACAGATGTTTGGATAGGTGGGTGGGTGGGTAGATGGATAAATGGATGAATGGATGGATGGATGGGGTGGCCATAGATGAATGGATACATGGATGAGTGGGTAAGTGGATGGATAGATGGATGGATGGATGGATGGATGGATGGATGTGTAGTGGATGGGTGGATATGAACCTTCCAACTCTCAGAGTGGCCAGGCCACACTCCCGTGCTCCTACAACCCTCTAGAGCTAGCTCCTGCACCAGGTGATTTCACTCACTAAGTATCTTGACCCACCAACTCACCAGCCCTTTGAGGTCACATGGCTCCCACCAGGCTATCTCTCTGACAGCCCCCCACCCCCCAGTTCCTCTTGCTTTCATGCAACACACCATACACCCCTGGTTAGCCATTTCAACACCTAATTACCTAGTAGAATCAAGACTCTTAATGCCAATCAGATTTATGTATTAATAATAACACAATTTACAAGATGCCAATACAGTAATTTCAGAGCCAAATAATTGGGATAAAGCTTTAACCCAATTATTCTAACCTTTTGATAACCCACATCAGCCTCCATTCTGGTTCTCTCTCTCCTCCTTAGACCTCTCTCTCTGTCTCCTCAACTCCTTGCTCTGCCACCCTTCTCCTGTCCAATCACAAGTCTCCCACTGCTCTAATATGATTGGACAGGGAAAATCCTACAACATGGATGAGTAGATGTGGTGATGTGGATGAACACATCAATGGATGTATAGCTGGATGGCTGGATGAGTGGTTGGGTGGGTAGATAAATAGATGTGGTGAATGGACTGATGAATTGATGGGTAGATGGATGGGTATGTGATGGATGGATGGATGGATGGATGGATGGATGGATGGATGGATGGATGGATGGTAGGCTGGAGATGGACGGGTAGTTGTATGGACTATTTTACACTAGACAGTGACAGGCTATGCTCAACATTTTAAGAAAAGCATCATCCCTGCAAGGAAACTCTCAGACCTCAACTCTTCCAAAGCAAGCATTCCTTGAAGTGCTAGGGGTGTTGTCAGAGAACCCAGTAGGCAGGAGAAGCAGCTGTGTGCTACATTTCGGCACCTTCAGACATGAAGCATTCCAGACTCATAATCAGAGTTCACAGGGGATCGACCAAGGCTTCCAGCCTCTCTGGACTTGTGGCCACTGAGTACCATGTTCCCGTGGCAATGGGAGAGATAGAGAAACCAAACCAAGCATATCCATCTAACACATTGTTAGAATTGATGGCATCACCACTGAGCTTGGCCACCTAAGTGCTGTATGTCTTTGAGGGAATCTCAATGGAGATTCAATACAGAAAATGGAAGTGTTTACCTGGTCAGGCCATGAACAGGATCAAACCAGCTAATCTGTGGAAAGAAGCTGCTTTGGGGCAACTAATACAAATTAGTAATAAGCATAGGAGGTCCCACGTTGGGTGATTTTTCCCATGATTCAGTTAACCTACCTACCCAATGGTACATCCATAACACAGCCATGAGGAGGCCAAGAACAGCACTCCGTATAAAGTGACAGCTGCTGCTCTAACAGTGCTGAGCCAGGTGAGGTGACCTGAGAAACGAGAGGGCTCCTCCTGCAGGGCACTCAATGACAAATGCATAGAGATCTAAACAGAGCCGGGGTTAGCTTGCAAAGCTACTGTAACAGTGTTCCAGGGACCCAGAACCCTCTATAGGTCAGAATGGAAGGGGAGAGAGGGTGGAGAGCGGGAAAGGGAGGGGGAGGGGGGAAAGGGACAGCCACACAGGCAAGCAGGAAGGACCTGGAGTTCATGGGTGCCACTCAAAAAAATTACAGGAAGATGTTTAGGGCCCCAAGGCCCCGGGCATGAACAAACACAATCTTTCTGACAACTTGTGTTGAGTAACCAGGGCAAGCTCTGTGCGTGTGTGTATATCTCCCTCTCTTTTGTTCCACCCATGAAAGGGAATGCAGAGGAAGATTTGTCTCTACAGCCATGAGTCTCAGGGGGAAACCATGAAACTCCAGAGGGCATCTTGTGTATTCGTCTGTACCAGGCAAATTCCTCGGGGCCAAATCTTTCCAGCAGCTCAACAGCCAGGTGCTGGCAGTGACCTGAACTGGAATGTCACCCTGGAGATGAATAAGGTCAGGCTGGTTTGTGAGTCCTGGAGGAATCGAAGCTGAAGAGACACAAGGTGCGGTGAGAGTCAGTTGAGGACAGGGAGAGCTGGGATCAGTGAGGATAGATTGTAGAAGCCCTGATCTAAGAGCCTGAGTTCTTAGTTCCCATTTGATAGCCATGGCGCTCTGTGGACTTGGGTAAGTCTCTTCCTTCTCTGGGCTTTGGCATATGTGTTTGGAAACCACACAACACAACACAAAACAAAACATACAAACAGGAAAAAAATCAAAAGGGAAGTACCTGACTGTAAAGATGCCCTCTTGGTGCTGAGAAAGTTTGGGGTAATTTCCAAAACAGCCATGACAATGAGCTGGCGTTTGAAGAGTTCATGTGATCCTTCCTCAGAGACAGCCATTTGTATTCATTTACAACACCTCCATGTCTCAACAGACGCTGTCTCTCTAGGGACACAGAGTGGATTGTTTCATGCTACTCTTGCCTCATGCCTGGGTGTAAAGAGGAGACCAGAACCTCTGTGGTAATGATGGGGTCCAGTCATCCTTGAGGCAAAGGGGTGTGGCTGAGGAGGAGGGACTGTGAGGTGAATATCTTCTGGACAGGACACGTGGCACTGTGCTCAGGAACTCAAAGCAGCTGTGGTGACCTGTAGAAGATCAAGTCAGTTAAAATTCCAGCAAGGATGATGGAGGAGCTCACGAGGCCCCACCCCTGGCTGAGGAGCAGTTGATGGATGCTGGGGGGAGGAGAAGTGCTTTCTTCTGAGGGGAGTGGTCACTGCTAGATTACCTGTGTTCTAGTGGGTGATCCCACACCCCTATGCAGATGAGCAACATTGATTGGAATAAGTTGTGAGGAGGAGGAGGGGGAGGAAGAGGAGGAGGAGAGGAAGGAGGGGAAGGAAGGAGGGAGAGGAGTGAGGAGGGAGGGGGAGTGGGGGAAGGAAGGAGGAAGAAGGGAGGATGGAGGATGGAGAGGGAGGGGAGGAGAAAGAAGTGGGTGTTGGAGGAGAGTTCAGGGGAAGCTGGAGTAAAGTAATAAGAGGTGGATATGACTAAATACATTGTATACATGCATGAAATTCTCAAAGTACAAATAAAATACTGTATTTTAAAACCTACACACAGCCAGGCAGTGGTGGCGCACGCCTTTAATTCCAGCACTTGGGAGGCAGAGACAAGTGGATTTCTGAGTTCGAGGCCAGCCTGGTCTACAGAGTGAGTTTCAGGACAGCCAAGGCTATACATAGAAACCCTGTCTCAAAAAACCAAATAAATAAATAAATAAATAAATAAATAAATAAATAAATAACCTACACACACTAGCCTGCTTCTCTGTTGCTATGATAAAACACTGGCCAAAGGCACCTTAAGGTGGAAAGGGTTAGCTTAGCTTAGAGGCCTATATCATGATCCATCTTTAAGACAAGTAAAGGCAGAGACTCAAGCAGGAACCTAGAGGCAGGCACTGAAGTAGAGGCCATGGAGGAGGACTGCTCACAGGCTTGCTGCCCTTGGATTGGTCACCCGGTTTTCAGACACCATTCAGGACCACCAACCTCAGGGTGACACCACCCACAGTGGACTGGGTTCTCACACATTCACCATCAATTAAGAAAATCCCCTATAGATTTACTGGTAAATCAATCTGTCAGAATCAACTTCTCAATCTGGGTGCCCTCTTTCCAAGGGACTCTAGTTCATGTTGAGTTGATAAAACCCAGCCAGCACCCCACAAGGAAATTCAATCAATTGATTTTTAAAACAGAGAAAATTCACAATGGAACAGAAGCTCTGTGCTGAGCACCAGAACATAGTTGGTTAAGTGACTGCCCACCCATCCATTTGTCCCCAAACTCTTCAGCCACCTGTCACCTCCACGTGTAAGTACATGCCTTTCATCCACTCAGGAATGCAGCCACCAATCCTCTCCTGCCTCTGATGCTTCATACAAAAGCCTGCTCAGAAACAAATGCTTCTACATAGGTTAGGTGTAGTGGTAGCTAACATTTATGACTCCAACACATAGGAGGTTGGGATAGGAGGTTTGCAAGTTCTAAGCCAGCCTGGGAAACAGAGTAAGACCCTGCATCCAATCAACAATAAGAAGCATATTATACACATGTATGTGCATGCCTTGACTTCACTTAAAACTACATACAAGTGTCAACTCAATCTATCAATTCATTCACTCCTTACCTGTTGAAACACATACGCACACACATACACACTCATATGCACACATATACATACACACACGTTATGCATGCATGTGCAAACTAATATATACAAAGTAAATAAGCAAATAAATACATGTAACAAATTTTAAAAGGGGGATTATCAGAAGCCCCAAGAGACATCTAGAGACCCCATGTCTGGGTAGATACAGGGTATTCTAAGTCACGGGTCATTTCTCTTATAAAGAGAAACTGGGGGACACTAACACCCTATTGGAGATAAAATCCTGATTCACAGGAAGACATACATATGCATCCTAGGCACCTGTGACTAGGTTGCCTTGCCTTACACGAATCAGAAATTGCATGATGTGGTTAAGCTAAGGACGGTCAGGCGGGGAGATCATTGTAGACCAGTCAAATGGATTCAAAGCATCACAGAACCTTAAAGGAGGGAAGGAGAGCACCCAGTGTGTTGACACACACCTTGAATCCCAGCGCTTAAGAGGCAAAGACAGACAGATGTTTGAGAGTTCAAGGATAGCCATGGCTACACAGAGAAACATTGTTTCAAAAGGTAGGGGAGGGGTCAGAGCCAGAGAAGCAGAGTGGTGCAAGCCCAGGTATCAAGAAGTATAGGCAGCTTCCGGAAATGGATATTTTCCCACAGGATCCAGAAGGGAACATTACAGTGTCACCCCCAGTCACAGTTCTCTGTGTGTGAATCCCAACTCTGCCACTTCCTAGCCTCGCCCCCTAGAAATATGGCACCTGTGTGTTTGTTACTTGCTAGCTGTAGAGAGATGTGGAGATGAACCTGTCTCCCAAGGTCCCAAGGATGGAATGGGCCCCAGTGTTATACCGAGTACTGGAAGCTGAGCCTGCCTGGAAACACCATCCCTATGTTAACGTGAGGCGCTTGAGAAGGCAGAGAACACTGCAAGAATGGTTCCAAGGACAGCCAGGCACCACGCATTAGACTTGTCTTTGTTAAGGCCACCTGCATAGGCCCTTGTGCTGCTGTCAGTAGCTGCAGGTGTCACGGCCTTGGAGCCTCGGGCTTTGTACCTCTCCATCTCTGATCATGTGAGCAGTCAGAAGACAGAGAGAGCCCATCTTGCTCTGCAGCTGAAAGACTCTTGCAATCACTCCCAGTCCCACCAAAATGCACTCATGTGTATACACACACATGCACACACACACACATACTCACATGTGTGGTGCACACACACACATATACACATGCACCATATACATAGGCATCTGCACACACACACATATGCCGGTGTGCACTCACCCACATGTATACATGAACATACATGCACAGGCATGCACATAGACACACCCCACACACATCTGAGTACCTGTGCACACACACATGTACACATGCACACACACAGACATGTGCACACACACACATACATATGTGTGTGGTAGCCAGGTGATGGTGATGCATACCTTTAGTCTCAGCACTTGGGAGGCAGAGGCAGGCAGATTTCTGAGTTTGGGACCGGCCTAGTCTACAGAGTGAGTTTCAGGAAAGTGACTACACAGAGAAACCCTGTCTCAAAAAACCAAAATAAATAAATGGATAGATAGATAGATAGATAGATAGATAGATAGATAGATAGATAGATAAAATACAGTGTGTTCACCAGCACACACTCGTACTGGTGAACATACACCCACATATGCACATGCACACATACATAGGCATATGCACACACACACACTTGTGCACGCACACCCACATATACACATGCACATAGACACAGGCACACACATACAAACACACACACACACACACACACACACAGCCTGATCTCTCCACTGTTCATACTGGAGTACAGCCCAGCAACCCTGAGCTGTTGCTTCCCAAACCCCTATTTACAGAGGTTTTGTTCGCAGAGTCGGATATTGTTGTTTTTCAGAGCATCTATTTAAAAAACAGAATGCCAATGCTGTGCCGGGTCAGACCGGGAACCATGAAGATAAACACATGTTCTTGACAAAGACAACACTTTTCCCCAAATCATAAATGACAATGAACACTATTGTATGAAATTTGCTTTTTCCATCCCTTTATTCATTAAGAAACACAAAGGTGTTGGTTGTAAGAGATCCTAAATATTTGAATCCGGTCCCCTGTGACTTCTTCCTGAATTCCAGAAGCTGGCTATCTTCAGCAGAGCTTTGAAAACTCAGGCCTGACTCTGAGTTCCATTGTCCATCCTGTCTTCTTTAGGCGGGGGGGGGGGGGGGGGGGGGGCGGCTTGCCTCTTAGGTCAAGGCAGGCATAAAGAATTCTGTTTCACCTGCTTGTGACAGGTTGTTTGGTCGGTTCTGTGCCTCAGAAACATTAGAAAGCACTAATAGTTATTTTCATTTATTTTCTTATTCACACATCCAAAAATGTTCTAGGGCTAATTCCAAGGCAGGCTATAAAGACAGTGGTAGCTGGGTGGTGGTGATGCATGCCTTTAGTCTCAGCATTTGGGAGGCAGAGGCAGGCAGATTTCTGAATTCAGGACCAGCCTGGTCTACAGAGTGAGTTCCAGGAAAGTGACTACACAGAGAAACCCTGTCTCAAAAAAACAAAATAAATAAATGGATAGATAGATAGATAGATAGATAGATAGATAGATAGATAGATAGATAAAATACAGTGGTCACATCCCAGCAGTAACTTCAGCAACTGGCAGGCTGAGGCAGGAGGATGGACAGCTTCCAGCCAGCCTGGGCTGAATATGGAGACTGTTTCAAAATAAAGAAGGAAGAGGAGAAGGAAAGGAGGAGGGGAAATTTCGGTGGATTCTGATAGGTTATTGCTCTGCCGCAGGTGAAATAAACCAGATTAGATTATACTAAAGGCATGTTTATCCGGAAGCTGTTCTTGGGTGGGTAAGTTCACTGGCCCAAATGACCAAAACCAGGGAAGCAGCAATGGGGAAAGAGGAGCAGGGGAAGGAGAAAGAGAGAAAGGAGTGAACGCACAGAGTGAAGAGAAGAAGAGAAGAAAAGAGGGAGAGACCAAAATGTCTGGATTGTATAGGGAACAGCCTCTGGGGGAAAGGCAGCCCAGATGTGGGCTGGAAAGTTCAAGGTTGGGGGCAGGATATGCGAGGTAGGGACTGAGGGATGCTGGGAGAACCTGGAGGCCAGGTCGGCTTTGATATGTAAAATATGCGCCTCAGTTCCTTGTCCCAGGTTCAAAACCAAATATTTTATTGCAGCCCTACTGCAAGACTTCCCAGTAGGCTCTGTGAAATGACTGAATCCCGCTCCGCATCCCCGCCCGCCTCATAGCTGCCTCAAGCCTGGAGAGCCGCTCGCGCCAAAGCGGAGAGATCTCAGCAGAGGGAAAGAGCCCCAAATCCCTCGCGTCCGTCCCTCACGCTGCCCTTGTTCCCGGCTGGGCAGGCTGATCCCGGGAGTGTGCTCTGAGCACAGAGTAGAAGATTGAATTGGAGGTGGGACCTGCTTGCCCCTCCACCCTCTCCACACCCTCAGAGTCGGGATGATGGTCCTTGCCCTTCCCCGGGATCTTGGGTGAAGTTTTTCATGCAGACTGGAGGAAGGGCGGGGCGCGAGCATGGCTTTCCAGAATAAAGTCAAAGATAAGAGATTAGGACTCACAGGCTCCTCTTTCCCCAGAGTGCAGTTGTCTTAATCCAGGGCTCCGGTGGGTAGGGAGGGGCTGGTAGGCTAAGGGAAGGGGTGGGGGGGGGATGTCCTGATTCAAAAAGCAAATCTAATCTCCAGCAGAGAGCAACTAAAGGGCACACTTCCATACAAAGTAATCACAGCCCTTCGTTCTGATCAGGCTAGAAGAACACAAGAGCATGCGGCTAACCGACTGGAAAGTTGGAGTGGGGAGTAGGTTCAATGACATACCCAACCAGTGGGAGACAGAGGGGGGACAAAGAGTACTTCTCATTGAGGCTCGGGGTATTATTATATTCACCCATTATTCACTCAACAAACACTTTGTAAAATGCACATGTGTATGTGCATTGGGAGGAGAGTGTAGTCAGCTTCTATGCACACAATGTGCCTGTAGATGTCAGAGGTCTAACCTTCCACCTGCTGAGGTCGGATCTTTCTTCTTTCTGTTGGTACTCCAGGCTAGGGGACCTTGTGGATTCCGTGTGTGGTGACAGGCTAGGGGACCTTCTGGAGACCATGAATAACGGCCAAAGATGCAGAGTGCAGAGCCAAGAGCATGCAGGAACAGGAGGATACAGCTACTGAGCCCAGAGTGTTCGGGGAGGCCTTCCTGGAGGAAGAGGAAGCCATGCTGATTACTCAGCCAAAGTGGAAGAAGCCAGGCATTGTATGGTTTACTAAGCAGCCTCCCTGGGCTCTGTCCATCCATGTCAGCAAGATTGCCCACTGCCATGAGATCCCCAAAATCAGGGGACCCCTTCTCTTCTGGCTTATTATCCCCATCTCCACTTTTGCCCAAGGTCAGAGATCACAGCCTATCTACAGTCACATGCTTAGACCGTGACACATGAAGTCGGAGGTGGAACCTGCTTACCCCTACACACCCCAAACCAAGTTGGTCCTGGTACTGCTCAAAGCTCTTTTCTCTTCCTGGGATCCTGGGCAAAGGATTGCATACCAGAGGATAGCCATGGCAACATCATTCTGCAGTGCCCGTGCCCTGTCTTTTAAATCAGAGCATCTCGCTATCCTAAATTGCACCAAGTAGCAAGCTCTGCTCACCGGTGAGCCTTAGGCTTCCAAGCAACACATACGCTGCTTTTGTCTGTGGATTCTGGAGTTCAGGCTCAAATCCTCATGTTTGTGGGGCAAAGTACCTCACTGACTGCGCCCCCTCCACAGCCACAGTTATACTGTGAGAAAGTAGAGGTTGACACAAGGTCCGGCAGGTTTCCAGGGGTGTCATATGCATGACTTCCTTTCTGTCCATGATGGATTCAGCTCTTTTCCCTAACCCATACCCACAGGCAGAGACCTTCAAGTCACTCGTGGGAAATCAGCTTGGAGCTGTTTGGGCTTTGTATGGTTAGTGAATTCAATGGAGAGCAAAAGACCAAGAGCATCAAGGAGCATAAATCTGCCCGATGAGTGTGGATTAAAGAGCTCTCAGCATCCTAACGCTACACCTGTAATTACAGCCGCAATGAAGCTGAGTGAGCTCTGGCTGATGGAGGATGAAGGTGAATCTCACCTGTCACTGTGTGGTGCATGGCTTTGCACTGTGGTTTACGGCCATGCCTTGGGGCTCACAAGCAAAACACCCTACCTCACCTCATCACCGTCAACCCCAGTTTGGAAAGGTTTCCTTCCTATCCAAAGACATCTGCTTGCCTGGACTGAGAAGCCAAACAAGGCCCAGATACCCCTGCAAGGGTTTATTGCAGGATTAAGAAGAGATACCCTTCCTACTTCAGACCCAGATGAGGGCACAGAGGAAGGAGCAAAGTCTGCGTTGGCATCAGAACCTCCGAATCCTGTGACATCTCATAGGCGGGACCCGCAGTCCCGTTGCCAAGACAACAGCCACCATATTCTCAGAATCCACTTGGCTCACCTCTCACCTTTACCTGCATTTTGTCATTATCCATAGATACATATAGAACACACACTCTCTCTCTCTCTCTCTCTCTCTCTCTCTCTCTCTCTCTCTCTCTCTCTCTCTCTCCTCTCTCTCTTCCCCCCTTCTTTTTCTGCCACCACCTTCCTTGCCCCTCTCTCTCCCAATAAACCTCTTACACGTGGAACTGTTTTGGCTAGTGTGCTGTGTTCAGACTCGAGCCGCTATTCTAACACATCAGTCCATAGAGCAGCAAAGGTTTGTTCCTCTTCTTTTGTGACACCTGTTCTCTGCAGGCCCAGAGAACCTGACCCAGTAAGATGAGAGGAAATTCTTTGTATGCTCTAAAGCCTAGGGTGAGGCAGCTCTCACCTTCCATCCTATAGTCTCCTTAGAAACACTAAGCTATCTGTGGCACTGGGTACCTGATAGCAGGTGTACACATTTCTTTTTTCCTGGAACGGACCAGACAACAGATATGTCTTGACTCTTTGGAGCAGACAGTCATTGTTTCAATATTCTCACCCCGCCCTTTGTGGCCCCTCAAGCACCCAGAGGTGGCTTGTGAATGAATGAGCCGTGTGCCAGGAAGACAGGCTGGAGTCTAGAATCAGCCACTGGTCTTGGTCTGCCAAGCACTGCTCTGTGGAGCATGGAGAGGCTCAGACTCCACATCTGCATTTCCTGGAATTTCACTTCTGCTCAAACTAGAGAGAAGGTCCTTGCAGAAGACTGGATGAGGTTGCAAATTCTCCCTGGGACCTAACAATTCTGGAATGGCTGAAGACACTGGCGGACTTTCTAGAAGAGCCCAGAATTGGTTGGGACTGAGGGACTGAGCTTACTGCTGCTGCATCTTGAGCATCTAGGAAATGCCCGGGGCACAGTTGTACTTCACAAATAATCTACCGGGTATCTGTTTGTTTGTTTATTTATTTCGAGCCAGGGTCTCAGATAGTCCTGTCTGGTCTCTAATTCACTACACAGCTAAGGACAATCTTGACTTCTGACCATCAGGGCTGAGATTAAAGTATAAGTGTGTCCCTCTGGCCCGGCCAGGTTTTAAGCAATGCCGGGGTGGAACCCATAGCTCCCTGCGTGCTAGGGAACAGCTCCACCCTCCCAGTCATTCCCCAGCCCACGAGCTTCTGGTTCCAACCCCAAATGTTCTGGGTGTCCATGAAGCTGTCTGTGGCTTTGCTTGTCTGTCCTGGAAAGTCCCAGGGACTCTGAACAGAATCCATCTGGGAATTCTCATGTGTGGTCACTGTGACAAGTATGATTATCCCACCCTCTTGTCCCCTTAGTCACCCAAGGGGGGCATCGCTAGTCAGAGATGCATACTGGGAAGGAGGGATGCTTCCATGAATATTTGCATATGACTCACTCTGGAAGGTTCTGTCTGTATTTCCTGATTCAAAGCAGGTTAGAGACGCCTAGTTATGGGGATCCCGTGCCTCTTTCCACCATTGCTTCTTTTTTCCAGAACATTTTTTTGACATGAGTACTATGATCTTATGTTTCTAAGGTCCCCCCCCAAAAAAACTTGTTTCTACTAGATACCAAGTTTCTCCAAATTCAGAATAAGTGGCTGGTGAGAGGGCTCAGTGGCTAAGCCTGAGTTCAATTCCTCATACTCCTGTGAAGTGTCCTCTGACTGCCACACATGTACTATGCACGCACACACACACACACACACACACACACACACACACCCACACACCTCCACAGCAGTTCTGGGACATGGACACGCCCCTCAGGTTAGTCCCCTTGCAGGTGGAACTAGACAAGGCCTCGATGACAGTCTGTGTCCCCCCAGTCACTTGACAGCTCTTCCCAGTGAGGGCTGTAGGTTTTGTAAGAAAAGCCAGGTGCCATAGGGCACACCCTCAATCCCATAATCCCTGTCTAGGGAGAAGGGTTGTGTGTTTGAGGCTAGCCTAGGCTCCATGGTGAGCTCCTGCCTGGGAAACCCTTTCTCTAAAGAGAAAGAAGGGGAAAGCAAAGCGGGGAGGGAGGGAAGGAGGGGGAGAATAAAAAGAAAAGAATGAATGAGAGAATAAAGAAGTGAAGCAAGGGAGGGGAGAGGGAAGAAAAGGAAGGGGAGGGGGAAAGAGGGAGGGGAGGGGAGGAGCAGGAAAGGAGAGGGGGAGGGGAGAAGAAGAAATGGGGAGGGGAAGGGAGAGGGGAGGGCAGCAAAAGTCAACACAAGTTTAAGCCTTGACCTCCCACAAAATTTATCTATCTATCTATCTATCTATCTATCTATCTATCTATTTATATCTCAATCTCTGTATCTCTCTGTAACACTGTCATGTATCCCAGGCTAGCCTCAAACTTTCTATGTAACCAAGGATTGCCTTAAACTTTTGTTGCCATGTCTCTGCAGTGCTAGGACTACCTGGTATTCCTGGCTCTGGACATGGTGGCCAGGGCTTCAGACATGCTGGCAAGCCCCCCTGGCCCCCACCAACAGAGATCCAGTCACAACTACATTTTTCAGAAGGGGTCCTGGACATCCCCCGGCCTGAGGTGGCCCCCCCTCAGTAACACTTGCTCTTTCTGAAGGCCTCTTTCACGCCCCCACAACTTCCTGCACTTCCTCTGCCTGGTTGCCTGCTCCAAGCTGCCTCCAACTCCAGCAAACCTATGCTGCTTAATTACACTAATTGCCACCCGAGGCTGTGAGTTTTGAGTTAATGCTCTCCGAGGTGATTCATGTAGTAAGTGACACACCTGGGATTTCACCGCGATTCACCTTCTAATCCTAAACTCACTTAAGATACCAACTGTGTCCACACACCCCCAGAGCTGGCGGCTGACTGAGAGGATGGAGGCCCTGGGGACCTCCCACAGCGGCGTCCCGCATCCCTGTCTCCACCTCTGACTTTCTCCCTGTCAGCTCTCCTTGAGCAATTTTGACACACCCTTCCTTAAAGCAGGCAGGGCTGTACTTGCTGACGAATGTCATCAAGTTCCACGATGGGATTATGGTTACGAGGCACTTTGGAGGAAGAAGGGGGATGTAGCACACCCCCACCACCCTTGTGACAGGTGCTTTCATTTGCATCTCTGGCAGAAGTTTCTGATCGAGTGTCACCTGCATGGCTCTGCTCTCAGCACAGACACCTTCCACAGGTTCCCGCTGGCTATGGCTGACAAGACTCTACACCCATTAAGTCTGTTTGATTCGCCGCATCCTGTATGATGTTGCAGCAAAACAAGCCCCAAGTTTAACAGGGCAACCACTGTGTTTCTTCTCAAGCCCCATGACCTTACAATCTAGCCTTGGAAACCATAAGGCTACACATCTCACCCCCATTTCGCCCCATTACCTCCATGAGAAATGCCTTCCGGCATCACTTGTGTGACCTCCTGGCTCTGCCAGTCCAGCTCATCCAGGACACACATTTTACAAGCTCAGTCTCTTCCTTACACAGATTGCCGTTTGAGCCATACAGTAAAGCCAGGATCTTCCTCTAAGTCTTGGAGTCTAAGGTGTGGTGTCTCCTGTCTCACTGGTTGGCTGACAGCATTTAGAATTTGATTTCTTTCATGGCCATAGGTCATCTCTCTAGGACCTGGGTCAAGCATTCTCAACAACAATGTCTGCAGGGCTTTCAATGTGTCAATCTCAGTATTGGGTCCTTGAGCAACAATAACTCACCTTCTATGGAAAAGAAGCTGGAAGGATGGAGGTCACCAGCTCACTCTGCCAGTAGGAAACTCAGACAAGGCAGGGTGTGCTAGCATAGGTTTGTGCTAGCTCTCGGGAGGCAGAGGCAGGAAGATCTTAAGTTTAAGACCAGTCCAGGCTACATGGTTAGACTAGATCGATTAGCTCCGTCAACTTGGCATAACCTAGAATCACCTGGGAGGAGAGTCTCTGTCTCTATGAGGGACCACTAGTTTGAGTTGGCCTTTGGGAATATCTTTGTAGGGCTTGTCTTCATTGATGTGCCTAGCCCATTAAGGGCAGCACTATTCCCTAGACAAGGAGTGCTGGCTGTGTAGCCATGGAGAAATAAAACTGAGCAAGTTAGCCACTGAGCATGTATTCCTTTCTCTCTGTTCTTGACTGTGGATGGGATGCAACTGGAGGTTTGAAGCTCTTACATTGCCTTGCTCTCAATAATAGATTGTAGCCTGGAACTGTGAGCTGACATAAACCCCTTTCTCTCCTAAGTGTCATTTTGCTGGGGCAGTTTTAAGATCATACAGAAAAGATCATACAATGCCTAGCACTCTCTGTCTAGGGAATAGCGCTGCCCACAGTGGTCCCATTAGTGCCTTAGGGATCCTGTCTCACAATAAAACAAAAAACATCAAAGCATGAATGGGTCACTGTGCACAGTCAAGTTCACAGTGACTTAGAGCCCCTGCCAACTTCTTCCTACCCCTCTATCCTAAGGCCAGTCCATCCTCAATGCTATCCCAGCTGTTCCCTTTAGGAGCATATAACACTCAGAGTGCTCAAAGAATACTGTTAATATTACTTGAATCTGTCAAACCTGACTGGCTTTTAACACCTTTACATGGGGTGTTAGTTAAAGACATCAGAGTCTCGTGAAGAAAAAAAAATTTAGGAAGATCTTAACATGTTTCTAGTTAACACTTCAATTTGACAATGACAGTTGAGTCTAGTTACAGTAGAGTTTGAAGAGCTTGGGAAGAAAGCAGTGGCCTCCTGGTTCTGTTGGTTGTTTTGTTTGTTGTTGTTGTTGTTGTTGGTGGTGGTGGTGGTTTTTATGATATGGTGGTGGTAGTTATGGGGTTGGTGATCATGGTGGTATTGAGGATAATGGTGGTGGTGATTAAAATGGTGATGACGATGGTGATGATGGTAATGATGTAATGATGAGGGTGATAGCAGTGGTGGTGAAGATTGTTATGGTGGTAGCAGCAGTGTTTTTGGTTTTCTAAGACGTAGTCTCATGTCCAAAGCTGCCTTCAAATTGATTATATATTAAGAGTCAAGAATGGCCTTGAACTCTTGATCCTAATACTACTCCCTCCCAAATACTAGAATTATGAGTGTGGGCTAGTATATGTGACCTTCCTGAGTCTTTCCTTTTCTTCATGCTCTGGTCCAAAGATCACAGCCATAATGGTTCAGGGTACTCCATCAACAAACATAGCATATGCTCTTTAAGCACCTACTTGCCAAGAAGCCTTGGGCTCTGTCCATCTCCCTCCACCCTCTACTCCAAGACCATACGGGCTTGACCCCTCATTGTGCCCCAATCTAGAAAGACTAGATTGCTCACCCTACTATCCGTGAATGTGACTTTACTTGGAAATCATCTTTGCTGATGGAATCGAGGTAAGATGAGGTCATCGAGATGTCCCTCAACTAACAACTGGGCACCCTTATCAGAAGATAACGGGAAAGCTATAGAGAGGAAGGCCTGGACAGTAGAGGCAGACCTTGAAGCTGTGCAGCCACGGTATGTATCAGGGACTGGCAGAAGAAAAGGATTTGCCCCTTGGGCCTCTGTAGGGATTGTGACCGTGCTTACACCTTGGTTTTGGCCTTCTGGACTCCAGAGCCCTGAGGGAACTAAACACTAACTATGCTTCCACTCACCCAGGTTGTGGAACGTCGCTAAGACAACATACATCACCAAGGGAACACACATCTGTTTACATCGACTGCCATGCTGACATTCATGTTCCTTGGGCATTTAATGGCCACTTTCTATGAAGAGCGGCAATCACATAGGGCAGTGGTTCTCAACCTGTGGGTCACAACCCTTTTCAGGGTCAAACTACCCTTTCAGGGGGATCACTTAAGAAGACACAGATCTTTATAGTCTTACTCATAACCATGGCAAAATCACAGTTATGAAGTAGCAACAAAAATAACATTGTTGGAGGGGGGGTGTCACCACACCATGAGGAACTGTATTCAAGGGTCACAGCTCTGGGAAGGTGAGAACCACTACTAGAAAGCCATGTGTCCCGTTTTTGCCTACTGTTACAAGCATGGGTGAACACATAGTAACCCCCCCCCAATCAGCTTTTGCTTACCTGCATGTATGGGAATTTCCCCCCTCCACTTAGCATCATCAAGTTCCAACACCCCCCTGTGCAGGCCCCAAGACCACACAGTCATGGCTTGTGTCCGGGTTTTGCTGGATTCTCAATCACTGGGACACCTGGCAAGGACCCTGTGAATTTAGAAGGCCCTTAATCCCCTCTGCTAGTGGGGGTACCCTGAGGATCATCAGAGACCAGTCCATGGGCAATTAACTAATGGATGGTTGAGAGCAATCAGAGACTTCCATCAGAGGACCCAAGCCAAGCTTCCTCTGGCTATCTGAAAACAAAGCTTATCTTCAATGCGTAGGCCTCGAAACCAGGGGAATAAGCCCAAAGGCTCCAAGGACTGAATCAAAGTCCTAGCCTCAAATTGCAGCCTGCACAGACTCTCCCTACAGTCTCCTGGCATCCTCGGGGTAAGACCACACTTAGCTACTAACCTTTCTCCTAAATTGCCCATCCAAGGGAGACCATTATTCTAATGAAATACCTCAGCCTGCATGTTCTTGGTTTCAGCTAAAAGGCTTTCTTCCTGAAGGTTCTGCTCCCAGAGCTGCCTTAATTTGGGGGGTTTGGATAAGGGGGACTTCCTTCTGGCTGTCTGGAGAGAATGTTGACGGGTTTCTTCCTATTTGACTTCATTTGCTTTATTTCCTAGTGTGGCTCAACATGCCCTGGCTTAATGATGATGCAAACCAGAAAAGATGGAACTAGCCCCAAGAAAGGTTCCAGGGAAGAGTTGGGAGGAGATGGGGGAAGGCTCTGCTTCCTTCTGCCCCAGGAAGGACTCTTGGAGCAGGAAAGAAGAGATCAGACCTAGAGGGCGGCAGCCTCCATCTGAACTGGGAGTGTAAGGGTCAAGGCGGATGCTCTCTCAGAAGAAGATGGCTTTAAAAGAAGGGATTCAGAACAGTACAGACTTCTGAACCTGTGAGCACCTGTTCCAGGGAGGGTGCAAGGGGAGAAGTCGGGGGAATATCAGAGGGATCAAGGACTACCGCATCACTTATCCCTAAGTTCCTACTTTACAGAAGGTCTCTCTGCCTGCTCAGCCAACATCCGGGCTCCATCCCGGGGTCTCCAGATGGCCTTTCCAGGGCTCAGTCTGTCCCGAGAAAGTGCTTACTTCAGTCCTCCCGGTGCCTGACGTTTTTGTTTTTGTTTTTTTCTGCTGAATAGTGGGGCCAAATAAAATGGGATGTGTTAGCTGAAACTGGCCAGCACGTCTCAGAACATCAGTCTGTCCCAGCATGTCCGGTGTATTAGTGACTTGTGTCTCAGCTGCGACAAAACACTTGACCAAAATGACTTAAGGAAGGAGAGGTTTATTGTGGCTCTGGTTTGAAGGGGAGAACCTTCGTAGCAGGGATCTGGAGACAGGTAGTCACATTGTTCTAGAAGCAGAGAGCTCGGCTGGAGTAACCTGGGATACCACCAAGCCCATTTCCAGGGGCTATCCACATTTAGGATGAGGTGTCCCATTTCAGTTAACCTTCAGTGTTTCTAGTGTGATTCCTGGTCCTGTTGAGCTGACCCTGTCAGCTGTGAGGGCCCCCTTTCCATAGGGCAGGCATTGCTGGCAGATGAGGAACCACTTTGTCTCCCATCACTGACCGTTCTGTGCCCCTGCATCTGGGCAGCAGTGTGACTTGAGGATACACATAAGTGCATGTGCACACACACTTACACATACATGCACACACACTTACACACACACACACACACACATATATATATGTATATATATACACACACACACACACACACTCACACACACACACACACACACACTTTGTAACAAGCCATACAACCCTCCTACTTATCTTATACGAACAGACCAAAGGTCACCACCTCCACAAAGACATCTAGGTTCCTCTTAGAATAACATCCCCACCCCCTGCCCTTCCTGCAGGTGTGTGTCCCATTTGCTTAACTCATTTGGGTACAACAACTCTATTCTAGGTTACCTGACTAACTTCATTCATCCCTCATGACTCAACACAGACGTCTCCTCCTCCAGGAAGCCTTCCCAATTGCTCCCTCCTGCCTTTTGCCACTTGGTTTCCCCACCCCCAGGACTAAAAAGGGTTTCATGGCCTCTCCTGTTAGACTGTCAGCCCTTGATAGGGTAGAAGGGTGATGCTTCTGAGCCACGGGGAGGAGGGAATACTTCTCTTGGGAAGTGTTCCCAGAATCGAAAAAGGAGATATCAGATGCTGGTAACAAGAGCCAGCAGGAGGGAGGGAAGACAGGCCAGGAGGTTGTGTGGAGCACGGAGAGCTGGAACCTGTAGGTCTGGGTGACGTCAAGTTCTGAGAAAGCTTGCTGCTGGAAGGAGAAGACTCAATTCCTAGGAAGGCAGGAGCAAGCATGTTGGCCAGTTTCTGGCTTTGATGGGGACAGTGGGGCGTGTCCCTTGTCTGGTGGTTGCCATGGAAGTTGGATTGGTTCAGCTGGAGGAGGTTCAGTAGCTGCTTGCCTCCAGCTGAGGTGACCCAGCAGTCCGTGTGTCCTAAACAGCTCCCAGGAGTTACAGTGGTGGTGGAGGAATCCCAGAGATGAACCAGGGTCTCAACAAAAAAGAGGAAGCCAGATCTCCATCCCCTGTGAAGTTGGCTCCCAGGGTGCTGGACCTGTTTATAACTCTGGTTTCAAAGAGAGAGTCATGGCTGAGGTCTGTGTTAAACGGGTGGAAGACGGAACCGCGACCCGGGAGATGATTTAGCTGCCAAGGAGTGCGGCTCTTAGACCTGCCCAAGCCTCCTGGCTGCTCTAGTACCAGGATGAAAGAGACCCCAAACTGCCTCCAGCTAGGTTCAACATCAGCCCCTCCTTCCACATTCCCTCTCTGTCTCCAGTAGGGACTGTATTACCGGGCAATCCCTAAGCTGTGGGCGAATCACTTCTCCCTTCCTCCCACCTACCAGCGCTAAAAGACTGCGGGCCTCCATGCTTCAGTTCCACAGAGCCCTTGTGGGTGCCTGGACATGAAGCCTTCTCCCAAGGCCACAGAATGGGAGAAGCCTAGTAGAAAGTTCCCACGGGTTATCTTGGGGGAAATGTGACCTATGTAAAGATGATAACGTTGCCCATGTAGGCTCCAAACAAGTCCTGGGAGGAGGTGTCTGGTCAGGTGCCATAGCCCTGAGGCCACCCTCTCTGCATGCAGGTGGCTTGGACAAGCTCCTCTTCCTCCTCCACATCCCCCCTCCTCCTTCTCTCTTCTTCCTCCTCTTCCTCCACCTCCACCCCATGCTGCTGCTGCTGCTGCTGCGTGAGAAGCCTTGACCACACCCGCCGCCTGCTGTCGTGCCTGCCGCCGCCACCCTCCCGGCCTCCTGTCCAGGCCACCGCGCGGCCCCGCAGACTCAGCGGCGCCAGCGCACCTGCAATAAGGCGGCCGGCCACGGCTGCGCTGATAAGAGGTGTGTGTGTTGGGGGGCGGGGGAGGCAGGATGCTCTAGCCTCCTCCTCTAGCACTGCTAATGGACTTGCCGATGTCGCCTCCTGCCTGCCTGGGCTTCTTTCTGATCCCTCCTGGATGTCTTTCTTCCACTGTCTGATTCTATACCACCACCACCACCACCACCACCACCACCACCACCACCACCACCACCGCCACTCCCCCCACCTCCCCCCCCCACACACAAACGGCTTGTCTGAATCCTCACCCCCAACACATAATCCATTTCCCCGCCCCCACCCCCATCCCATCCCATGTCCCTGCCTGTCCCCCTGAGCCTGGTCGCTGGACCCTGATACACTTCCTCCATCACCGCTGGAGCCGGCTGGGGCTCAACAGCTGGATCCCTGCGACTGGCTCAGCAGGTGTCCTGACAACGGTGGGCAGGACCTGCCCACCTGGGGCCTTTCATCTGAGGCTCCCGCTGCTGCCCTTCACAAACAGTGATTAAGGCTCGCCTGGAGGCAGGTCATGAGATAGGGCAGCCTGGCTGTTCAGTTATTTTTTTCCTTATTAATATGCAACCCCTCCTTCAAATGAGTTTAGTGCAGGGAACAGGTCCCGAACGACGCCCCAGAGATTAAGGTCTCTGCGGTTGCACAGGCAGGAGATGGCTCTCTGATAGAGCAGGAACCGGTTTCTGGGGCTTCTTTTCTTCAGGGTAGCCTCAGCTCTGGGCTTAGAAACTACCCTTTATTCTGCTCTCCAAGCAGGGGCCCAGACACGACTGGGTTTCTAGGCATGGCCCCTGGCAGAGAACCAGAGGTGCCCGTGGGAACACAATCCCTCACCTAGACATTCAGTTCTGGTGTGTGTCATCTCTTGTGGGGCTTTGGCTGAACCACGTGGCAGGACAACCTCAGGAGTTGGACCCAGGGCAAAACCATTGCTGATGAGACTGTGCTGCAAGTGCCTGTTCAAGTTGCAGCCCACTCGTCTTCTGTTGGAAGTTCACACCCAAAGGCTAAGGGACTTCCCATCTTCCCCAAGGTGCTCAAACAGGGATCTTTCTCATACTTGCTCTTGTGGAAGCAGTGACAGATTCCCCCTAAAAGGAGGAGGGGAGGGGTGCTTTCTAGCATTGGTACCTCTGGGAAAGGAAGAAAGGAAGAAAGGAAGAAAGGAAGAAAGAAAGAAAGAAAGAAAGAAAGAAAGGAAGGAAGGAAGGAAGGAAGGAAGGAAGGAAGGAAGGAAGAAAGAAAGAAAGAAAGAAAGAAAGAAAGAAAGAAAGAAAGAAAGAAAGAAAGAAAGAAAGAAAGAGTGAGTTCTGGGCCAGCTAAATGGCTCAGAAGGTAAAGTGGCTTGCCACCAAGGCTGGTGTGTTGAGTTCAACCGCTGAGAGATAGATACACAAGGTGGAAAGAGAGAATCAGCTCCTGCCAAGGTGTTCCCTGACTCTGGCAGGAGTGTGCACACACACACACACACACACACACACACACACACACATGGGCGCGCACACACATGCACATGCACACATACACATGCACACACACATACATACACATACTCACACATGTACACACACACATACACATGCACACATACACATGCACACACACATACATACACATGCTCACACATGCACACACACACATACACACACACACAAGTTATATACACAGAGAGACCTCATGCCCGGAGTACTTTTCCAGCTCTGCTTCCAGTATAAAGAGTCACAGAGCCAACAGCACCCCTGGAAGGTTCTCACTGTGCAGCTTCAGCCAAGTCATTAGCTTTTTCCGGGCTTCAGCTGGAACATAAGAATCTAAGGGTTTTGAGAATTCTTTTTAAAAGGTGGGGTTTTGCTTTGTAGCTCAGGCTAGCAAAAGTTCATGGTTCCCTCACCTTTGTTGCCAGTGTTCTGGGATTACAGGCACGAGCCATTGCCTGCCTCAGGGGCCTCAAGATTCCCTGTGCTTTTCAGGACTCTGACCATGCAGTATCTGGCTCATGACCACACAGTTCATCGCAGGGGGGACCTGAGGGTGTCTTCACTCCAGATTTCAGGCCATTCTTCCTCAACCACATCAATGGTTTTCCTGTTGTCTTTCTTTACCTTGTTAGAGAGGAAGCAAGCTTTAAAATACACATATACATACATACATACATGAATATACATACATAGTCACATGTATAAACATCCACAAATACCTATATAGTATGTATACATACATACACATGTATATATATATATATTCATACATACACAGGCACACACATGCATATATACATACATATATATTTACATATACACACATATGTGTGCATAACTATATATATATCTAAAACACACACTTTCACAGACACAAACCTAATTGTATTAAAACAAAGTAACCTGTTATTCTCTGGAAGCTAAAAATTTGAGAGGTTTTGTTTTGTTTTGTTTTGTTTTGTTTTGTTTTTTAACTCAAAGAAACAAACAAAAACAAAACCCACAAAACTTAAAAACAAAACCACTACATTTTCTCATGACTTGCAGATATCTGAAGAGATTTTTGACAGTGCAGCTTTCTCTGTCAGTGCAAACATTCCCCTGCCTGTTTAACCAATAAACTGAGATAAAATAAACAGGTTGTTCTTGAATCCAGATCCCAGGTAGATAAAAATTCACCATGGAGTCAGGTTTTCTATTTGTGTGAGGCGTTGTCATTATTTTATTATTTTATATTTTTTTATTTTATTTTATGTGTGTTCACGTAGGTCAAAGGACAACTGGCTATAGCAGCTCTCTGTTTCTATCATGTGGGGCCCAAGATCTCGCTCATGCCACTAGGTTTATCCGCCGCCGCCGCCGCTGTCATCTTTACCAGCTGAGCCATTTTGCCAAGCCCTGTGCGAACTTTTGTCTAATCAACGCCAGGAAGCAAAGCAAAGAAAGTCCAGGAGATCTGAAGAGAATATTGAGTCTATAAATCAAACGTCTTGTCATCAAAGATCAAGATCTTGCTAATAACTGAACTGCGGGAGGAGTCTGTACTGTCTCCTAGGATGAGGGACCAGCGCCGAGTTGGCGGTTCTGGCTGAGAGCGATGGGGGTGGGGTGGGGTGGGGGAGCCTGCGGCAGAGAAATCTAGAATGTGATTACACATAGACCACGGCTCACACTCTCTGATCTTGGATAAGTAGGTTAACCACGTGGTGTCCTGTTCTCCCATCTGTGAGATGGAGAGATAAGGCTGGACTGTTGGGTCCCGCGTGCAGATAACTTCCGGAAAGCCCTTTGAGCTTCTTGGAAAAAGCAGCTGAGATAGGAAGAGGCGCCAGAGTGGTGGCGAGCGGCACGATCTGGGTTCAGCCTGGGTAGCTGCAGTCCCTGGGCTGGAACAGAGCTTCATAGCACCCCTCCTAACCTCGGCCTCCTCTCCTTTTTCCCGGGCCCTGCTCCTACTTTCTCAGGATCATGTCTCCCGTCATTCATCTTATCTCTGGCCCTTCTGGCCTCCCCGATTTTGCTCATATCAACTCCCACCCAAGCCCTGATACACCTTCTCACCCCGCTGTCCTCCTGCAGCCCATAAGAGCCAGCCTGTCATTTAGAGTGCTCCCTGGGAACAAGGGTTTCAAAAACTTAAAATAAAATAAAATAAAATAAAAATAGAGCCCTGTCTCATCTTCAAGAGAACTCTGTTGGGTAAAGCCCTTCTATCCTCATCTGACATATTTTTAAGACTTTCTCTAACACATTCCATTAAGATACAACTCTCCCAAGACTCAGGGGGTGAGGAGGGCAGAGACAACAAAGGTCACAAATTCAAGGCCAGCCTGAGCTGTGTATTAAGAAGCTTGTCTCAAAACACAAAACCCCTTTGCTTTATCTGTAGATATTACACCTTAGCACTTTCACCAAAGATGGGACAGATAGGATCCCCTTGCCCTAGATTCTCAGAGCATCCCCTGAAACTGAGTGCGTGCCTCCATTTCCCAAGTATCTTCAGGGTGTGGATTGAACGCCCTGGCTGCTGGAACACTCAGAACTTCAGTCTGTCACCAAAGTTTGCCTTGGTCCAATACAAATCGCAACTCCAGCCTACAGAAGCCTCTATCCAGCTTGTCTAGATCCCACTCTCCTCAGGAGAAGCCATCCTTCTCACTGTCTTTGGAGGGTTCTCCATTTAAGTGGGTGGGAAAAGAGAGTGGTGGGTGGTGTGAAAGACTTCAAAGAACCCAGCTTGGAAGTAGGGGCTATTACTGTGTCTTACATCACAATGGTCACAAGTCTCCTCCATCTCTCAGAGATGCTGAGAGAAATGATACTAGCTAGCCTACCCCCAGGTGGAAAAAAGAAACTAGTTTGGGGATGAGGGGGTGATAAGACCTGAGGCAGTAAAATGAACAGGAAGCCCCCCCCCCCAAGCCCTCCAACAGTGTTGGATGCCTCCCAGGCACCTGTCCATTCTGCATGCCAAAGAGAATCCTCTTCCACCTGTCCACACTTCCCCTTTTCTCTCAGTCTCTGACCATTACCCTGCTGTGTCTTCCAGTCATACATTTAATTCCAATCAATTATACAGAGTCATAAAAAAAAATGAGCGGAGCTCAGTGAGTTTGGGGACAGCCTGGTCTACTAAGTGAGTTCCAGGCCAGCCAGGGCTGCACAGGGAGACCTCATGTCTCTTACACTCATGAAGAAAAAGTAAGGATGAGGGAATCCATCTATAGCTCAAATGTTTTCTATCCTTGTCGCTAAGACAAGAACTACCAATAAACGGCTTGAGTTATGGGGAAATCATGTTTTGGTTTTCCGGAACCTTAGCTCAGTCCATGTGGTTCACAGACTCCTTAAGGCTATAAATGAGCCAATGAATAAATAGAAGAAAGAATGAAGCCAGGCAGTGGTGATGCACGCCTTTAGGTCCCAGCACTTGGGAGGCAGAGGCAGGCAGATTTCTGAGTTCAAGGCCAGCCTGGTCTAAAGAGTGAGTTCCAGGATAGCCATCAGGGCTACACAGAGAAACCTTGTCTGGAAAAACTAAGAAGAAGGAAAGAAAGGAAGGAAGGAAGGAAGGAAGGAAGGAAGGAAGGAAGGAAGGAAGGAAGAAAGAAAGAAAGAAAGAAAGAAAGAAAGAAAGAAAGAAAGAAAGAAAGAAAGAAAGAAAGAAAGAAAGAAAGAAAGGAAGGAAGGAAGAAGACCTCCTTCCTACCAAACGTCTATCATGAACCAATGACTAGATGAATGAATGAATGAATGAATGCACGAATCTATTATCGACCAATCGAAAGTCTATAATGCATGATGCGCATTGGGCTGATTAACCAATCAAGAGCCTGTTATCACAGAGACAGATATGAGAAAAAAACCCGAGCTTTGAGAAATGTGCTTATGACACATGCCGCACCTCATTCTCTGTGCCCTTATCCTGGGCACCCCACACCCTCTCCCTCATATTCCCTTTATCTGCTCACCTTGGGGATAAAATGGATTGCGCTCACAAGGTAAAACTGACATCATAAAAACATGACCCTCTCCAGCTTCTGCCCTGCCTTCCACTCCAAGCAGGGTTTGCTGAGTACCTTCAAGAGCTCAGACCCTCTTGGCCCCTTCTGGGTGTGTCTGTGTTCAAGAAGGGAAGCTATGGACTTATGGCTCAGACATGGAATATCCCCTAAAGGATGGTGTATTCAGTGCTGTGCCCTCGTGGGCCAGGACCGTTTTTTGAAAGCCCCAACTTTAGTAGATGGGGCTTCCCTGAAACACACACCAACAGCAGCCCTTGAAGCTTAGGCCTGGTGCCCAATACCAACCTCGCTCTGATTTCTCTCCTTCTACGGACACTGGTCTAAAGTCAATAGACTGTGGATTGGACTCTCAGAAACCATGAGCCAAAACCCGTCTAACCCGTCTTTCCCCTTTCAAGTTGTGTTAGGTACTTTGGCACAGCCAATGTCGAAGTTACCAGAACAATTCCCAGTCCAAAGCAATCTATCTCAATTCACCCAGCAGGCCCTGCTATGGGGAAGCGAGCGCGGCTTGGACCCTTTTAGAGCCCTTATCATCCCACTGAACTCACTTCTGTTCTCTGACCCACAGATCTGACTGGTCTTGGATGCCAAGTCCAGGGGCAGCAGCCTCGAGTGAAGAATTCTGCAGCTCCAAACCTGCTCAGGTGCTCACGCAACGTCATAGCTTTAGATCCCTGGTGCAGGTAATATGAAAACTCGGGTGACTTGATTATTCTTCCTTTTCTCTTTACTACATTTCCCCATCGTGTGTCCTTTTAAATCTTGTCTCTCAAAGAATAACTCACGATAAGCGCGCCTGCCAGGTTTTGCTGCCTTTTGTTTTCTGGTATTATACTAACCCAGTCTGTATGGAACTTCCATGAGGAAACTCTTTTTGTTGTTGTTGTTCTTTAGGTTTTTCAAGACAGGGTTCCTCTGTGTAGTCCTGGCTGTCCTGGAACTCACTCTGTAGACCAGGCTGGCCTCGAACTCAGAAATCCACCTGCCTCTGCCTCCCAAGTGCTGGGAACTAAAGGTGTGCACCACCACTGCCCGGCCTTGAAACTCTTATTTCAGCTCTACAAACTGGGTGGCCAGATGTCACCACCTATCAAAGTTCAGAAAGGAATAATGTCTGCAGAGACCTGGCCACTGTCATGTGCAGTGGGTAGGGGGTGGCAGAGGGGAGGACGGGGGTCGTGACAGTCTCGGCCTCATGTCTACCCTCCATGAACATTAAGCCATTGCCAGAGAGAAGAAAACTTAGGATTGTGAGCATGAAAAAGGAGCCTAGGTTCGTGTTTAAATATCGATGTGTAGTACTATGTGAATTAGTCATTCCTACTCTGTGAGTCTCTCCATACATTTCCCCAAATTGGATAGAGTTGGCAGCAGTCTCCAGCTCTATTTGAGATGAAGAATATTTTTGACAGGGCTGGAGAGACGGCTCAGCAGTTAAGATCAATGGCTGCTCCTCCCGAGGATCCAGGTTCCATTCCAAGCACCCACATCACAGCTTATGACTGTCTGTAACTCTAGTTCCAGGGGATCCAGCACCCCGACATAGACACACATACAGGTAAACACCAACCAAAGTTCATAAAAAAATAAATTAAGTTTTTTTTTTTTAAAGAATGTCTAAGAAACCTTTTAGAGACATGGTTCTCAACCTGTAGGTTACAACCCCTGGGTGGTGGTCGAATATCAGATATCCTGAATATCAGATATTTACATTATGATTTATAACAGCAGCAAAATTACAGCTATGAAGAAGCAACAAAAATAATTCATGGCTTGGGGGAGTGGTCACAGAACAAGAGGAACTGTATTAGTGGGTCACAGCATTAGGAAGGTTGAGGACCACTGCTTTAGAGAGCTCTGTGATACACACACACACACACACACACACATACACACACACATACACACACACACACATACACACACATACACACACATACACACATACACATATACACATACACATACACACATACACATACACACACATACACATACACACACATACACACACACACACACACACACACACACACACACGTTAGAGGCATTTTGGATAGAAGAGAGTAGAATTATATACAACTAGAGAATATGCCCTGTGGTCTGGGAGATGGAGCATGGAGCTTGGGACATGGTTCAGGCTACCATGCATGGCTTTTCTGTGGGTTCTGTACCTTTAACTCAGGTCCTCATGCATGAGTAGTCCCAGAGATGGGAAGGCAGAGACAGGGGGGGATCCCTGGGACTCCATACTTAGGCTGAAGGTCAGGGAGAGGTCCTATTCCAAAAAATCAAGGTGGATGGCACCTGAGGAATGATGCCCAAGCTTGACTTCTGATCTCCATTAATCATTTGAGCTACCTTGAAGATGGAGAAAAACTGGCTAAGCGGGTGGTACTGAGAGGTGAGGGATTGGGGAGCCACACCCCAAGTTGTGACTGAAGATTATATGCTCAGAAAATAGTGGGTAAGGGGAGGAAGTTGCAGAATTTCAGGGTACAAGCTGACCCTGCTTTCCCTCAAGAATACCACTTGTCAAGACACATCTTGACCACCACAAGGCAGAAGATGTATTGTTTGGGGGACTGTCCTTATATTCACTGAGCCCCATTTTTCTGCTGTTTCCAAGAGGGTAGGGTGAGGCTTGTGTCTATTCACAGATGTCCGAAATTTCCAGCTGACCTTGAATGGGCCATGGTTTCTGGATCTGCCTTAGTTTCATCAGGTCTACAAGATGAAGACTCCGGATTCCTGGGCTGGGAGGGAGGTAGCTCCAAGCAGAAAGCTTGCAAGCATGTGTTTAGGCCCTAGGAGAAATCAACTAGGTTTGCTTTCCAGGCCCAGGGGCTCAGATCTGCCAACCTTAGGAGGTGGAGGAAGGAGAAGCAGATGTTGAAGTCCAACCTCGACTCCATAGTGAGTTCAAGGCCGGCCTGGGCTATCTAAGACCCTGTCTCAAAAAGCTAATGAATTAATGCACAAATAAGCAAACAAATCAGGGATCAACTGCCAAACACCCCCCATTGTATCAAGAAACAACGTTTACAAGTATCTCAGGCAGAGAGAATGCACTTCAGTGGAAGCAACCAATATGTCATCGAGAAAGGAATTATTTATCTTGGGGACTGTCAGCCTTTCTTTTTTTTTTTTTTCTGAGACAGGGTTTCTCTGTGTAGTCCTGGCTGTCCTGGAACTCACTCTTAGACCAGGCTGGCCTCGAACTCAGAAATCTTCCTGCCTCTGCTTCCCAAGTGCTAGGATTAAAGGTGTGTGCCAACACTGCCCGGTTCTCAGCCTCTTGCCAATAAATCCAACTAGAAACATTTTTCTTCTTATGATTTGGGAACAGGGTGTTTCTGAAAGCGCAGGTTGGCCCCAAATTCACAATCCTCCTGTCTCACCCTTCAAGCGCTGGGATGGCAGGCACTCCCTCCCACCTTGCCCAGCCCAATCAGCAACATGGTGGCATGGAGCATTCCTAGACCTTTCTCCATAGGCTGTGGGAAAGGCCCTGCAGGGGTCAGGCATGGACTCCAGCCAAACAGTGGTTTCCAAGATCCAGGACCTTGGGCGAGTTACATAACCTCTTGTGCCTTCATTTTCTTATCTCTAAGTGGGGGATTAAATTGTACTAGGCTCTTTAGTAGCCTTGCGGTAAGGTGTAATTGGCTTAATGACACCTAGCATGTCAGCAGAGTGGCAAGCCATCCTAGAGGACTGTGTTAGCTGCTGTCACTTCGTCACTTCGTGGTTTCTTCACCTACAGATGTGCCATGATCCAAATGCTCCTGCCTATGTGCTGCATCTTGCCAGTCGCTGATGGCTTCGGGAGAAGGTGGTGTCTGTGAAGCAGGCACCTATAAGCCAGCATCCTCCCTCCTGAGATAAGTACCTCTCTCCTCTCCTGAGCCACCTGACTCAGATAAGAGCCACATCTTTCTAAATCTATTGGCAAGATCTCCCCAGCAGCCGCACTTCACGATTTCTCATTAGACATTATCAATATGCGTTCATAATTTCCACTGAATATTTCCCAACATCCACGTGCTATGCTAGTATATGGGCTTATCCTTATCATGGTGTACATGTTACATGTGCATATGTGCATGCTGTGCTCTGTATGTCTTACATGTGCTCACACACATGTGCTCAATAGTTATCTGCTTATTTATAGCTTCGCTCCTCATTGGTTTGCTAACGTGTGGTTCACTGTGATCCAGAAGCACTGGATGGGTATAACATTGTGTCATGATGCAACTGTGTGTATCCTGGGCAAAGGCCCCCGTCTCGAATCTCTCAAATTTGTACAGAATGTCCTTGATGCATACACTATCATCCTCTGTGTGTGTGTGTGTGTGTATCTTCTTGGTTTTTGGGACAACTTTCTCGGCCCTGCACTCTCCTCCTGCCCACAGCTTCAGGTGTCCACTGCAGCTCTCAAAAGAAGGAGGCTGCTGGATGAATAATAAGCTCAAACCCAGTGGGAGACTGACACAATAAAATCATCCCTTCTTCTGGTGGCAGAGAGATGGGCTCAACCAGTTGGCTAGACCAGCCTCTGTAAACATGGTCCTGTGATGTGCCAAGAGAGCCTAGGTTTGCATTTTGATACAACTTAACAAAACTTAAAGTTTTATCTTAATACACTTAGGTGTGTGTGCATGCATGATTTCTGGTGACAGCATACATATCAGAGGGTAACTAGGGGACAGGGGAGAGAATCAGTTCTCTCCTTCTACCATTTTTTTCTGGAGAATCACACTCAGAGGGCCACCCTTGGCAGCAAGCACCTTTATGTGCTTGAGCCATGTCTCTGCCTCTCGACTCACACACACATATTTACCGAGCCTCTACTGTATTTCCAGCCTCAAGCCAAGTCCTCTGTGTTGCTGCAACTTGCCCTCAGGAAGCTATACAGGCAAACAGGATTTGTGAGATGAAGAGGCTTCTGCCTCCAAAGTGTTCTCATCTCATCAGCAGAGGGGACGGCCCAGTGTGGCATGTGCTGTGCTCCGTGTCAGGGGTCTACTCCCAGGTCACCTGCCTGCCAGCTACCCACAAGTAAGCCAAGTTTCCCCAGCCTCAGTTTGCACACTCCCTACCTTGTGGGGATCATCATGCAATCTGCACACCACACTGCAGTTTGAAGAGCTGAGGAAGAAGCCTCCTATGCAGGACATTTGCCAAGGGGGATGGAGCACTGTTGGTATTATTCTAGTGTACTGGCTGGTTCTGGGTGTCAAACTGACTCAAGCTGGAGCTATCACAGAGAGAGGAGCCTCCCTTCAGGAAATGCCTCCGTGAGATCCAGCTGTAAGGCATTTTCTCAATTAGTGATCAGGGGTGGGAGGGCCCAGCCTATTGTGGATGGTGCCATCCCTGGGCTGGTAGTCCTGGGTTCTATAAGAAAGCAAGCTGAGCAAGCCAGGGGAAGCAAGCAAGCCAGTAAGTAATATCCCTCTATGGCCTCTGCACCAGCTTCTACCTCCAAGTTCCTGCCCTGTGTGAGTTCCTGTCCTGACTTCCTTTGGTGATGATCAGCAATGTGGAAGTGTAAGCTGAATAAACCCGTTCCTCCCCAACTTGCTTCTTGGTCATGATGCTTTGTGCAGGAATAGAAACCCTGACGGAGACATCTAGTGAATGGCAAGAGATTGGAAGAGAATTCATTTAAAGCACTATTGTGGTTGGAGAGATGATTCCACCGTTGAGGGTACTGGCTGCTCTTCCAGAGGACCTGGGTTAAGTTCCCAGCATCCTTGAAAGCTCATGACTATCTGTAACACCACTTCCAGGGGATTCAGTGCCCTCTTCTGGCCTCTGTAGGCTCTATGTCCACAAGGGAAGCACTTGCACATGAAATAGAAATACATATATACCTTAAAAGTCCTATGTTGACATAGCAACAGTTTGATGAAAAGACTTTGTGAAGTTTTTTGTTTGTTTGTTTGTTTGTTTGTTTTCCAGTGACAGTTTGAGCTTTTCTTACAGAACTGACTCGCTCTCACATATTTTTATGTTGAAAGTAAATGGTTATTTTTGAAAGCTTTCAAGTCTGACTATGTGTTTTCTCTAAAAGATAGATTGAGGGAGACCAGCTGTTCCAGGCCACCAGGTCCTGATGTTCCCCAGGACTGAGACTTGGCACTGAAGCTGGGACAGTTCTTGACAAAAAGGAATGCTCCCTCAACCTCTGGGTTTTCATATGTTCACATTTGATCTGCCCGTATGTGCTCATGTGGGAGCCTCCTCAAACAGCCAGCACATACCCAGGGACACCAGCATCCCAGTGGTGGATTCTCAGAACCTCTGAGAAAGGAGACTGCTGTGGCCACACCCCCTCATTTACATGCTCCAGGAGGGCTTTGTTCCCAAGTGCAGTAGCCAAGCCCCTCATTTACAGGGTCCTGATGGGCTTTGTTCCCAGAACCTGGACCACCCCACTGGCATTGGGTGGGTTGAATTCAGACAACCCCAGCATGGATGCAACTGTCAAAGTCCTAGGTCCACATCATCTAAGTCCTCACCTGATGACCTGGCTTTCCTGGGACTGTCACGTGTCCTGGTGTCTGAGTCCCTTCACTTCTAAACAACTTCTCTGACTCATTTCTAAAGTTGATCTTTACTCCTGGGTGAGTCTAGATTTCCCCCTAACCTCCCCGGAAGCAGAAGACAAGGCTTCAGACACCGGGGAGACACCCAGGAAGGCGATGATGGAGATGCCAATGATGGTGGTGACGCTGGTGGAGATGGAAATGTTGCTGCTGATGATAAAATAATAGACAGCGTGTCCTGATGGAGCATGCACCACATGTCAGACATTGCTCCACTCCTGCAGAGTAGGCACAAATGAAAATAAGAAAACTGAGTTGAGCGGAGAAGCTGTGATTTGCCCCCCCCCCCAAGATTACTCAGAATAATGGTCTCTAAATGAAAGATCCAAGTTGAGCATCCTTCAAGTTCGACAAACAAACACAAGTAATGGAGGGCTGGCTCTTGGGGCTGGGGTGATGGCTGTCAATCAAGTGCCTGCCCAGCAAGCATCAGGACCCCAGTTCAATCTCCGGAACACAGGAGAAGCCAGGTGGTATGTACATGCCTGTAATTTCAGCACCAGGAAGTGCAGACAGGAGGATACTTGGGGGACAAGCCAGCCAACTTAGCAAATGAGTACTGTCCAGGCCAGTGAGATTTTCTGTCTCCAAATACATTGTGGGGCTGGTGAGGTGGCTCAGGAGGTAAAGGACTGTGCTGCCAAGCCTGAGGACCTGGGTTCAATTCCCAGGACCTGCAATGCAGAGAGTCAGATGTCTACCTGTTGTACATGTACATGTACACACACACACACAGATAGCCAGAGAGACAGACAGAGACAGAGAGACAGAGACAGACAGAGAAAGAACAACAAAGAGAGAGGTAATATAAAGATTATCATTGGCTTGGGCCGTAAAAATCATAGCTCAGACTGTCTTCAAATACTGTCTTCAAATACTAGATATAGACAAGTTCCCTCAAACATGGCTGCCAGTGGCCTGAGGCTTAGATAGCCAACCCCCACTTCCCAATTTGCCCTAGCAGGGGTGACACATCCGTATGAAGCACACATGTGTGGACCTTCTACCATCTTTGCCATCGGGATTATTTTATCCCATCAGCCCAGCTGTTTCTTTTCATCTCTATAAGGAGGGCGCTAGCACACCCTGCTTCCTGGAGCATGCTTCTCTGTGGTTGAACCCTCTGACTTATTAATAAACCTAGCGTGGCCTCCGCCCCCGCCAGGGGAGATAACAAGCTGCCCCACTTCCCGCATCAAATTGTCTCTGTGTCACATCAGTGGCGCCACGGAGGTGACTGGCGCCACTGTTCCCGTGCTCCTCCCAGGTGGGGCAATGAGGGTGAAGTGACGCGTGTGCCCACACAGGGACCGATTGTACCCAATACTTGGAGGCTTGTAAAAGGTGCTATATAAATCAATAATTAATACTAATCAGGGCGTGATAGTATTATTGAGAGGAGGAAGGGGCCCATGCATGCAGACACCACACCCGCCTTGACACAGCCCTCAAGAGCCAGGGAGCTCACAGAGAGGTGAGAAGACATGATCTGGGAGTGATAACAGCATCCCACCTGGCACCATGCAAACTCCACCCAACAGCACCACCTTAATAATAAAGAAAGGTCTAGAACCTCAGAAAGGTTAGCCAGCAAGGGCTGTGTCTCAGCTCCTTACTTGGTTGTGGGCCCTTTCTTGAAACCAGGACTCTCACTCACCCTCACTGGATTCCGGGAGGGAATGATCTCTACCTGAACAGGCTGTGGTGAGCGAGCTTGGTCCCTTCCCAGCAGGGGAAGCTCTGAGGTTGGCTGCAACTTCTTGAGCTTGGGTTGGTTGAAAGGAACCATTCCCTCCTGTGATAGATAGAATGGCTTGATTTCTCCTTTCTTCTTGAACATTCCATGACCTTGGACTGGTTTGGTGATCCAGTTGAGTGTATACAAATGTCTCTGTGGATAGGTATGAGAGTCATACAAACCAAACACACAGAAGAAAACGGATATAACACATCTACAGCACAGGCTGTCATATTCAAAACGGAGTGATTTGTACTAATAACCTAAGAGTTGGGTATCTCTGTCCTAATGGAAAAAAATGATAATTTTAAAAATAGAATGTTTTACCAGCCTAAGGTGCCTAGGAATTTAAAGCACCGAGAATGGTGGCCTAGGAGAGAAAAAGAAATCTCTGGGAAGTGTGGAGAGGCATAGAGAAGGCTGAGCAGGAGAGCTGAATAGTTGTGATATAGACGGAAGATCCCAATTCCAAGAACGTCCAATCTCCATATCTAGGAAGGTATAAACAATAAAGACATTTGATAGGCGGAATAACGGCCTTCTTAAATGGCTACCTCTTCACCCCGGAGCCCCCAGACCTACAGATGTGTTAACCTACACAGAGAGGGACTCTGTAGGGGACGTGATTTTGTCTCCTGGATAGACGGAGTTCTTCCGCCATCCTTATTAGGGGAAGCCAGGCAGATCCTGGTCAGCGACAGGATGAGAAAGGAGAGATTGTACATGTGAAATAGCATTGGAAAACATGGCAGTTTCTAGCAGCTTAAGGCAGACGGATGGCTTTTATCAGCTGACAAAGTAAGGAAATGGTCTACACCTTGCCCTTGTCAGGTGGAGCTGTTTCTGTAGCTGTGGGTGGGGCCCAAGACAGTCCAGCTGATGTCAGCTGAGTGGGTCAATGGACCACACACTTTGGATTATAGAAGGAGGAGCCCACAGGATCAGTTCAATTCAACAACAGCCTTCAGATGGTGGTGGTGGTGGGGTGTCTGAACACACGGGAGGTGGGCTCCACCATACCTTTTCTGACATCTGAAGTGTCACACTGTTTTGAATTGTTTTGAGCTATAGGTCATCAGCCCGTGGCACTCTTTGAGGACCTGGCAGGAGGAAGTGGGCCAGACAGGGAAAGTCTCTGGTAGCTGTCACCCATTCTGCTTCCTGGCTGGCCATAAAGTGAACACGAAGTCTTTGCCCAGGAACCTATCACCCTGGTATCCTGCTCAAGCCTTTGGAGTGAGGCAACTACCAGCAGAAGTCTCCGAAACCATGCGCCGAAACAAATCCTGGAAACGCAAAAGAGTCCTGCGTGTAGCAAGTGCTCAGTGTGGGGTGCACCCCACCACAATCAGTCTCTCTCTCCTCTTCAGACCCTGGCCAGCAAGGGCAGCTTCAGCCTCTCACATGGGCTTCTCTTCCAGTCCTCTGTGCTGAGTCCAAAGCCCAGCATGTACAAGCCTGTTTCTTAGAACCCATGTGTTGTATGGGTCAGCACCCCACACCGCTTTGCTTCCAAAGCTGCTTTCAGAAAACAAAGAGGGAGGGTTGTAGAGATGGCTCAGTCAGTAAAGGCAACTGCCACCAAGCCTGATACACTGAGTTCGAGCCCAGGTACTACATGATGGAAGGAGAGAAATGATTCCCTAAAGTTATCCTCTGACCTCCACACATAGGCCAGGATACTGGTACACACACACACACACACACACACACACACAAGGACTCTGCACATGCACATGCATACACACTGAATGAATGAATGAATAAATGAATAAATAAATAGATAAATATTTTTGCCTTGTTTTACTTTTCTAATAAAATGAATTGGGGTGTGTGTGTGAACATTTGCACTTCTTAAGTGCCTGCTCTGCACCAGGCATGAACCAATTGCTTTTCTTTATCAAATATCCTCTTAGGATCCCCTGGACAAAGGAGATGGAAGTCTAGGCCTCAGCAGGTTGAGGTTTATGGGGAGGAAAACATTTGCTTAAGGCCCCATTACTACAGATAAATGGGGACTCAGGGACTTCTCTCCCCACTAGACAGGAACTCTTCTGACCCCTGCTCTATCCTGCTGAGAGAGTCAGTCAGTTTTCTTTGATCCACTGGGCTGGGCCAGCAGTTCAGTGCTGGCTCATAGCCTCCTCTGAACTCTTTATATTTATTAACTGTGAATTTATCTCCCTGGGGAGATAGGGCTATGGGTGAAGGGCCCCGTCCACACCTGGGTAGGTCTTACCTGCTCCAAACAGGTGAGCAGGCAAGTAGGAGCCTTTTAATTATCTTCTTCCGCCCCTGCCCCCTCCCTCAAGTTCAAACCTGTACTGTAAACATCAGCATCAGGACCAAAGGTAAGAAGGGTGAAGCATGCGGGCATTATTAACCCATCACATCCCTCGATAAGGCCGGCATTTCACAGCGCCATAAATGAATTCCTTTCCAGAGATAAAGGGCGGCAGGCAGTCAGCAGAGGCAACTGCTGCACAGCGAGAGCCAACTGATGTTATCTGCACACAGGGCAAGAACTCCACCCAGGTGCCTACTAACCCAGGTGAAGGGTTTCAGCTGCATCGCCATCACTCTCACCTCAGACACTATTCGTCTGTTTCTTCCTCTTTCTCTTCCTCTTCTTCTTCCTCCTCCTCTTCCTCTCTCCTACCTTCTTTTCTTTCTGTTCCTCCTCCTCTTTCTCCTCCTCTTCCTTCTCTTCTTTTTCCTCTTCTTCCTCCTCTTCTTTCTTTTCCTCCTCCTTTTCTTCTTCCTCTCCCTCCTCTTCTTTCTGATCCCCCTCTTTCTTCTCTTCTTTTTCGTCTTCTTTTTCCTCTTCCTCTTCCTCCTCCTCCTCCTTCTTTTTCTTCTTCCTCCTCTTCTTCTTTGTCTGGGTACTCTTACTGGATTAGCAGTTCACTGGTTCCCCTAGACTGACTGGCTAGTGAACTCTATGACTCCTCCTGCGTCCATCCACCCAGAGCTGAGGTTACAGATGTGAACAGCCATATCCAGCTTCTAGTGAGAACTGGAGATGCAAACCCTGGTCCCCACTCCTGTATACCAAGCACTTTCCTTCCCCACAGCCCCTTCTTGGCTCCTTTCTAACACAACCACCTGCTTGCCTGCTGTGTGTAGCTAGCAGGTCATGAGCCCTGGGGAGAGGACAGACTTGAGTGGAACATTCCCGGCCTTTTCTAATCCCTATTGTGGTGGAAGGTCTACAGGGAATTCTACCACAGGACACTGTGACAAACTGTGTAGGGAAGGCTTCGGGTTGGCACTGTTTGGTTTGCTTTAGATTTGACATTTTGTGTTTTGAGACAAGGTCTCAACTTGAGGCAATCCTCCTGTCTCATCCCACAGAGCCCTGAAATTACAAGTGCCTTGCTCAAGTGGGTTGTTCTTAAAGAATTTATTTTTACTTCTAAATTAACATAGAGGGAATAAAATTATGGTTTTAAATACACCCCACAGCAACTTTCTTTTTCCATACAGTCAGTGGCTCTCTAATCCTTCAATATGGAGTCAGAAGACAGGCAGAAAATGCTAACATTTTTTCTGACTAGTGGGATGTGCTGTGTATGGTGAACTCACTATGCTGATGCATACTGGTCATTCCAGGGCTACCCCTCACATATGTCAACATTGGATGCTCCTTAGACTCCCCATGCTTCATGTCTCTATACTGACAGATGCCATGAGATAGCCTACACCAAAGGGCTTTGCAAAGAGCTGTTTGCAAGGCTAGTGTGATGGAAAAAAAAAAAAAAACAAGGAATGTAGAAAAGGTGAGAGGACTAAGCAGGAAAGTGAGCCACAAATGCCTGAGACAGGATCCCAGCACTCACCCAAAAAGGCCCAAGTTGGTGCAATCCCAGCACTGGGGAGAAGCAGACAGGAGGATCCCTGGGAGTCGATGACCAGCCACTTTAGCTGGATATTCTACTTCTAGGCCAGTGAGAGACACTGTCTCAAAAGCAGGGGAAGGGTTCTGAGGGGGGGGACAGCTGAGGTTGAACGTGTACATGTAGATGTGTGTGAATATGCACTGCACATACATGAACACCCACATATGAATAATACAGCTTTCCATGGAGCATAATGGCCCACGCCTGTAATCTCAAGAAGATGATGAGTTTTAGGCTAGTCTGAGCTACACTGGGATACCCTGTCTTAAGAAAACAAAGGCCTGGGGAGGAAAGGAAGAGACAGGCAGGGACAGAGAGAGGGAGGGAGGGAGGAAGGGAGGGAGAGAGGGAGGGAGGAGGAGAGAGGGAAGGAGGGGGAAGAAGAGTCTGATATTTGAGATATTGAAACTAATTTTAGAAACAATGTAAACTTAGATGCATTCTTCACCTGAAAATGGTTTGATTCTTAAGATCAAAAATCAAAAAAAAAAAAAAACTAAATAAAATAAATAAAGTACTCAAAAACCATAGCTGGATTTTCAACTGAGGTCCTGTGTTCCATCCCCAGATTGGCAGGTAGGGTGGGAAACTTATTTTCATCAGATTTTTGTGGAAGCATGCAACCCCCCCACCCCAAAGTTTCCAGAAACCCATCTTGGACTTTCAGTTCTGAATGAGGGATGACATTGAGTTGACAGGTGACACCAATAACAATGTACTTGCTGGCCTTACACCTGCTGTCTGTGCAAATGTAGTGGTCACAGAGTGAATGAGTGAATTAATTAATTAATGAGTGAGTGAATGAATGAAGAATGAGTGAAAGAATGAATGAGTGAATGAATGAATGGATATGTTAATGAATAAATGAAATAGTGAATGAATGAGTAAACGAATAAATGAATGCATGAATGAATTGGTGAGTGAATTAATGAGTGAGTGAATTAATGAATGAGTGACTGAATGAGTGGATGAATGAATGGGTGAGTGAATGAATGAATGAGTCAATGAGTTAGTCAATGAGTGAATGAATGAATGAATTGGTGAGTGAATGAGTGAATGAATGAATGAGCAAATGGATGAGTGAAAAGCAAGGTAATGAGTGAATGAATGAAATGAGACACACAACCTCCCCTAATAAATGTCAGTTACACATGAAGGTCACTTCCTCAAACTTCCTCGTTTCCCGGGCTTACCATGTCTTATGGTGATCTTTGAGTTTTCCCTTCTGGGAAGCTGTGGAGATGGGAGTTCTAAGGACAGCAAATTTGTCCAACGTCAGAGACAAGGAAGAGCTGAGCGTTTGGATCATACAGAGTAAATATTTAAGCACTGGCCGCTCACTATCTGTTACATATGTTCGGTCATGGGCTCATCTTTAAAAACTCAATATCCTCCCTCCATGATAGCAGCAGCACAGAAGCTTCAGCGGGAGGGGACAGACTAAGAAACTGGTGATTCGGATAGCAGCTGAATCTGGTGTCTTGGACAGGTGCTGGTTTGAAAACATTTTTAAAGAAACAGAAGCAAGCATAATCACGCAGTCTCTTCGAAATGTCTCTCCAAGGAACAGAGGCTTCCTGGATTGCTGAGCTGACAGAGAACAGACCTTTGGCCTGGACTGCATGCTGGGTAATGATGAGCCAAGAGAGGGAAGGCAGAGGACAAAAAGGCCACAGAATTTCTCCCCAGTCGTGCCAAGGAGCAAAGACTCAGTGCTGGAAGCTGATGTAGGTAGCAGGCACAGAGCAATAAAACGCATCACCCAGAGTGCAGCAGAAACCAGAGTGAGCCTCACGCCCACCTCTCTATGGTCACTGCATCTGTGTGTCAGTGGTCATGTGTGTAGCTCTCCGCACATCAGCTCTAAGCTAGGGCACATGAACTCAGCTGGTGGGAGGGGGTCTCGTTGCTAGAGCATGCCCTGCACTGCCCACAGTGCCCTCGATGGGACTGAACCCCCAACAAGGATGTGGTCACTCTTGCCTGGAGCTAAAAGATCACCCCCCACTCCCACCCCTAGATAAATACCTTTCATTTAACATCCTGCCTACATTTGAGGTGCCTTTCCCAGGCCCCTCTCCCAAGCCTCAAAATACTTGTTTGACACGTTATCTGTAATTCTCTCCATGAGGTGACACAAGTTATCTGTAGACAGGTCACATTGGATGATCAACTGGGAATGTTTAGTTTAACCAAAATATTTTTATCTTATTTTATTTTTTATTTTACTTCTGTGAGGAAAGCGCCCAGATCCCTTTTGCTAGATAGCTCACATGATATACCATATGACCCCCTGAGTTCCTGAGTATATACCTCTGTAGCTGTTGGCCAATGTTTCCCCATCCCCCACTTCCAGCCTCACAGCTAGTGTTCTGTCCTCAGTTTTTCTTTCTAGTATCTGCAAAATGGGGGTAAAACAGCACTTGCCCCAGAGGCGTCATGGGTGAATTACATGCCTGCTATGGGCTAGGATGAAGCCAACACAGAGCTCTCTGCCTTAGTTTCCCCACAGGTGCAATGGAGGAAGGAGATGCTTTATCTGGGAAGTCCCGATGGCCTAAGACATTGAAGTGTTCATCGCAGGGCTTTGTACACAGAAAAAGAGGGTAATGAAGCATTCTTATGATGAAAGGAGAATTCATAAATTAACTTAATTAACAGATGGTCAAGAGATGGTAGCCAAATAGATAAGTGAGAGATAAATATATATTATAGATAGATGGTAGGTGGATAGGTGAATGATTGATAGCAGATAGATACACGATACATCAATAAATATTACAGATAGGTGATAGATGAGAGAAGCATTTAGATAAATTATAGGTTAGATAGATAGATAGATAGATAGATAGATAGATAGATAGATAGATAGATAGATTTTCTAGATCAGAATGAAAACTTTTAAAATAATCTTCTTACTAAGAATTGGGGAAGTTGGGAAGATAGATCTGGCTGTGCAAGTGTGATGGCCAGAGTCAGGGTCCGCAGAGCCCACATATCCTTCATACACACAGGAACACACATACTTATATGTGCACCACACACAGGTACGCATACATGCATACATACATGCACACACATCCATGTGCACACACATGTACACATATGTGCACCACATATGCACAGTACATGCACACAGGTATACATATGTGCACCACACACATGCACACATACACAGGCACATACATACACCTCAGAAGGTGGATGCAGGGCTTGCATCCTCCTCCCCACCCCAGCTCTTGCTAAGCTAGCCACACTGGTTCCTGGAGAACTCTGGTTTCAATTAGAAGATCCTGCCTCAGTGAGTGAGGCTGAAGAGAGTGGGCCTAACGTCATTCTGAAGTCTTCCCACTCGCGAGCATGCATGTGTCCACACTCATATCACATGCACACACGCACACAAAAACATGCTTAGGCAATTGAATTTTCAGGGAGTGGGTTTTACAAGTCACTCGCTGTCTGGTCCTAGAAAAGACAAGTGAGTTTGAAGCAGCGTGTACACAGCTCACATTGGTGAAGGGTCAAGGGGCAGGCTAGAAATGAGTGTGCTCAGGGGACCTAGTTATGCAAGTCCACACAGCAAACGCTAAACGTAAACGCTGGCTTTGGACCAGAGAGATGGTTCCATGCGTGAAGGTGCCAGCCACTGTCCCTGATGACCTGGTGCAATTCAATCCGGACTCCACACAGAAGGAGAGAAATGACTCCTATTAGTTGTCTTCTGCCTTCCACACCACATGAGCTTTGAGGCACATTCGTGCATGAGCACACACACATATACACATTCACACACACACTCTTACACACATACACCCTACATACACATAGGCACATACATACATATATGTGCACCACGCATAGGCACACATACACATGCATATGTGTACCACAATACACCACACATATCTGCACCACACTCACAGAGGCACACATACATAGGCACATACATACATACATGCATATGTACACATACACACACATATCTGTACCACATACACACACACATCTACACCATACACATTTATACACACATATCCTACATACACACAGGCACACACATATACACATACATATATGTGCACCACATACAGGCACACATCCACACATATGCATACATACATGCACAATATGTGTGCACATATGTACACATACATGCTCACATATGTTTGCACATATGCACACCATACACAAGCACACATAGACAGGCACATATATACATATATGCACCATGCACACATACACCCATTCACACATGCACATGTACATGCACACATATACATGTGCACCCACTCACATACACACACACACACACAAAATTAAAAATAAATACAACAGAAGATACACTGGTTTAATCACAGTGGTGGGAAGCATCAAGAGGAAGTGGGAGAGAGTTTGATCAAGCAAACTTTTTTACCTGATGCAAAAACCCGAGACAGGAGAATTGATCTCAACTTGCACATGGCATCTGGGAGAAGGATAACTTCCGACAACAGGCAGTGAACATAATGGCCACACCTACTGACCACTGCCTTTACTCTGAAGTGTCCCATTTACTCGAGCGTCTAAGGGTTGCTGGGGTTCACAGTATCTGTACCCCAAGCAGAATAATGACCAAGTAGTCAAAACAGCAGAGAACTCATCATCTATCCCCACACAGCTTTAACCCTTGACCTATTATTGACTTGCTACATTCTCAAAACAAGAACCATGGAGCAGAGGAAATGGAGACACAGAGAGTTAGTTCAGTGGTGTGTCCACGACCCCACAGCAAAGTCATGGAAGAGGTGTGGCCTCTGAGTCCAACCCCTTAGGCCCTGCATTCTAGGTCTCTAAGATCCTTTTAGTCATGCACAGCCCTAACCACATCATAAAGTTATTCAGACGAGGTGCGGATGTTGCTGGTTGAATACTAGTCTTCTTTCCACCATTCTTAATCTGAGTCCTCGCACAGTGTTCCGAGTAGCGGTCATCAGTCTAGTGGAATTGGTGTGCGTGGTAAAGACATGAAAGCAGGCAGAGCTGTGGTACAAGCTACCGAAACCAAAGAAGACTCCGCTGATGGTATATTAGAGAGCCAGGGGGATTGAGGAAGCACTCCAGTGTCAGAGACTGAGATAAGTATCTACTTGGTTGAAAGGCTTGCTGGTCACTCTCCCTGAAAGCAATTCCTTGTAAACGTGATTTCTCCTTATTTCTAGATCTTTCTGCTCAAGACATTCATTTCCAAGGGTACATTCATCAGCCTGATACAGAGCCTTTGCCCAGCATTTCAAGACAAAGTCAAGTGTCATGAGTACCAGAAAGGGAGCTGGAGAGGGGTCTGTATGCTAGGGAAGCAATTCTGGACAGCCCCAAACACTTCACCACCACTGCCAGCCCTGTGCATGACCAATGGGCTTAACCAGACCCCTGAACTCCAATGGAAACAAGGACTGACTGGTGGGTTGATTGGCTGGGCTGCAAGCCACCACTGAACCAGTCCTGCTGATGGTTATGAACGCAGCCTGGGTGCCTTCACCTGGGAGCTAAGTCATTAACCCAAGAAGGTGCTTTTGAAAGCCTCTGATGAAATCAGCCCGTTGATTAACGCAATTAGCACCATTAAGACGGGAAGTTGTTAACCTGAATCAATTACCCACAGACATCTGTCACGCTAAGTGTTCCTCTCCGTCTTGGACGATATTGCTCTGTTTGGTGTTTCACAGTGATGACCATTAAAAATAAATGATTACTGTTGATTTTCTATTGATATAGCTATTAGTGCACCAGTGCCTGTGTGTGTAGGCCGCTTATGTGTAGTGTACAGAAAAATACATGGGCTAACAACAGGAAGTAGGTATTGACTCCCATCACTCACTCCAGGAGGTAAATATTGACCAATGGAAAGAGTTTATCTGCTGAGGACGAGCTAAGAGCAAAGTGTTCAATTTCTCCTTAATTACTTGTATCATTTTTTATCACCAACAGAGGGGTCAAGATGCAAGAACACATTTCCCTCTGCTCTGGTGTCAGATTCAGCCATAACGCCAAAGGACTTTCTGCCAGTCGGCTCTCCGGCTCTCCTCCATCTGTCTCAAACATTAGCTTCTTGCCTCCTCTCAGAACTTCCAGCACATCAACCTGCAAACGTAGCCCATTGTTATCCATCTTATCCACAATTGACTGGGACGCACTTTTCTAAATCCAACTCTTGACTCACAGAACAGTTATCAAGAATAAAAATGCTGAGCATGTACCATATTCTTTCCTCCCGTTCCCCCCCCCCCCCACAAACCTCAGAAGCTGTACTCTAGAAGCTTCATAAAGCCCATGATGATAGCTATTACATATGGGCCAGAAATTCTTGCAAGTATGGTCCATGTCTGAGCTAATTCAACCCCACCCCTAACCCCCCCGCCCAACAACAACAAGTTCTGAAGGTCCTGAGATTGTGGCCTTGGTACTGTGGAGGGAACCAAGTTAGACGATGCGCATCCCTACTGCCGAGCTGCTTGATAGAAACACAATCCCTGAACACTGTTTCTTTCCCTGCCCTGTTCCACGCATCTTCAGTCCAAACGTTTTTTACTTAAAGTTTGCTAGCAAGGGGTCAAACTTCATAGATATATTCTCTTGGCAGAGTTTTTCTTTTTCACATATGTGAGAGCATTTGCACATAAAGGTGTGTGCATACGTGTGTGCATGTGTATGTAAGTATGCGTGCATGCACATGTGCACAGGAGAGTATCTGCGCCTGTGTGTGTCTATTCACCCCTTCCACAGAGGAAGACACTGGGATTCAGTAAATCCAAGTCATTTTCTCCATCTGAGAGTACAGGAAGAGACATCCACACGAGGCTCCTCACCCAGACTTCCTCCTTCAGGACAAGATGCAGTTCTGGAAGGAACACACTGGGTGTCTTCACCACAACAGGGCTTGGAATGAATGCTGTAGGCATCCAGATGGCTCATAATGGTCTCTGTCTCTTTGAGAACCTGGGATCTGACTGCCACATCCAGAAATACCTGCCGGATCAATTGGAGTGACTGAATTTAACAGAGCAAGTCGGCCTCAGCCGGGCAAAGAAGGAGGGAAGCCCGGGGCAACTCAGAGCGATTAAAGAGATCACCACAGGAAAGAAAGGATCAATTGTTCCCAGCCTGGAGACTCAGACTCTAAGGATCCTTAAAAGGAGCTTTACACAGGTAGACCAGAAGGGCAAGCCAGGCATCCCCTGGGACCTGGAGCTGAGATGGGAGTCTGTAGCTGGTTTGTGAAAACTGGGTAGTGACTGTGTTTCAAACCCTTGCAGGGCGGAGGGGTCAGCTCCGGGGCTCTGAGGAAGTTGTGCAGGATTCAAGTTTCTGTAGTAGGGGGATTGCTTCAGAATCTAAGCACTCGAAGGTAGAAGAAGCCTGAAAGGAGAGTGGACAGGGAGGGAAGGACCAATGGGAGATCACACAGGAGGCTGGGAACATGGGGATACAGGGTAGATTCACTCCTTTGGTTCATTTAATTTTATATACCAATTTCTATAGACGAAATGAACTCCTAAAAATTTTCTCTCTCCCTTAAAAATCGCCCCCTCTGTGTGAGTGTGTGTGTGTATGTGTGTGTGTGTTGTGATGTGTAGATGTGTAGGTATTCATACAGAAGGTGGAGGATTCGGAATTCCAGTCCTCAAGTAGAATGCATACAGTAAGCACTTACTGTATACCACTGTTGCTTTGGTACTGGGGACCCAACAGTGACAGTACTGGGGACCAGACACTGACAAGACACAAAGGACTGAAGTCCCATGCCGCTGATGTGGGTACCACAGTGTACAGATGACCCAAGAGGCCTCAGGAAGCTCACAGACTGATCCTGGGGGTGCGGGTCAGAAGGTCTACTTGGGGGTACAATTTAGAAGGTCTACCCAGGGTAAAAGAGACTACTTGGGGATACAGATCAAAGGGTCTACTTGGTGTCCCCGGGTCAGTGGGTCTGCCAGATGCCCCCAAGTCATGTTGCTTAGTACACAGGGAAAACAGGCTCCACCTGGCCAGGTTTCAGTTTCTGAAAAACCAGCCCAGGTCTGTCTCTAGATCTAATCTCACCGCTTCAGGAGTAAGGAGTTCTAAGAACAGGGTACAGCTGGAGGGGTGAGCCTGTGAAATAAAATCCACACATCTCAGCTCTTCCCTCCTCACCTACTCAGCCTCCCTGGGCCACACCTCTAGGATGACACTACCAGGGGACTGTCACCTCTGAGGCTAACAGTCCCACATTCATCCTCAAACCCCTCCCTAGCTTGTCCCTACAATAAGCTCATAATTGTGACTGTCCCTGTATGGTACACATGGAGCCAAGAGACAGAAGAAGTTGGCTAGGGCCTTCCAGGGTGCATCGACACTGGATCTCTTAGGTCAAATCTTGTGACCATCGTGGACCTAAAATCACCAATGGCTCTAATTACCCTGAGGATAAAAATCTCTTTAGTATGATCTCCAAAGTCCCTGTGATAAGGATTGTGAGTCCCTTCCACCCCAAACCCCAGGCTGCTTTTTAAACAACTGCTATATATTATTTCATATAGAAAGGACTTAGCTCAGTGCTAGGCAGGACACTCAGTCAGCATTGGCCATTACCTTTGCTGTGTCATACTGAGCCTCACTTGTTAAATAGCTAGTGAATGCAGTCATGGAAACTCTTGTGTGTGTGTGTGTGTGTGTGTGTATCTCTAAATCGTTCCTTGATATTATCTAAGTTTAAATGCCACCACCAATCATGGAGTCTGGAGCTAGTTTAGGGTTCTATACCCTGGAAACAAAATACCTCAGGCCAGAAGTGTCCCAATTTCAGATTTGGAAATATTTGCGTCTGTGCCACGAGTTATCCTGGGGACAGGACTCAAGACTAAACATGAATTGTATGAAGACAGGAGGTAATTTTATGTAATATTTTGAATCAACCTGCTTGGGTCTGTCTCCTTGTGGTCAGGAATATTATTCTGTCTGTGGTGTCAGGTCAGCCCTCAGAAAGGTCTGGATCTGGGGGCAGTTCGGATTTCAAAGTTGCCAGCTTGTCTTCAAACGCATCCACATCAGATCAAGCACGGGACCAAATGTCACCTGCATTACCCCTGTGCACTCCCAGCCATGAGAGACAGGAGGTACCATCATCATTTCACAGACGGGAAACTGTGGCCCCTAGAAGCTGAAATCTCACGGCCTGCTCAAAACCACATAGCTAGAAAGTGACCGAGCTTGGATTTGAACTCAGGCATGCAGCTCTCGCCTCCCACACTCTACCATGGCTGCAGATCCGGGCACAGGTACATGGAGAGGGAGGATTTTTTTTCTTTTTCTTATTAAATTTAAGACAAAAAACCCTCCCTGGATCTCTCCCTCCCTACCAGAATCTAGTGCTTTCTACTCAGTCTCACTGCCCCGAGCGAGGCCTTCAGAAAGTTCCTTGGCTCTCTGAAAGTCCCCAGCTGGAGCCTTCCTTCCTGTTTTAGGTAGTGAAAGCTTAGTGACACAGGACCAGGCCCAATATAGTTTCAGATCTAAATTTAACAACAATGACCGGGCTCCAGCCTGACCCTGCGGAGAAGAAAGCAGAGAAGGGAAAGGAAAAAAAAAATAAAAAAAATAACCTAGCGACAACTAATTCTTCACAAATTAAGACAATCCTAAGAGTTCCTTTCAACTGTCAGGGCATATTCTTAGCAAGAGCGTAACACTTAAATCAATTCCAGGCTGTAAAAAATGGTATAATAACAGGAAGCAAGGCTACAGGCCTGACTTCCTCCTGGGAGGCAGGGGATTTGCAGGGTGTCAGTAGAGTGGCCCCGAAGGGACAGAGATGGAGCCAGGCAGCTCCTGACTCACCAGCAGGCTCTTATCTCTGTGTGACCTCCCATGAGTTCCATCTGGGGTTGCCCACGCAGCCCCTGGGTGGGGCTCTGCAACTAGACCCTTCCATAACCTCCTGGCCACTTTCCTGGCCTGTCTCCTCAAAACAGTGTGGATGAAAAATGCAAACCAGAAAGGGTGCACCTTGCATTCACACCTGCAGGTAGGAAGGACCCCAGGGAGCCCAGGGGGACAAGAGGAGAGGTACCGGGCTCCCCATATCATTGTTGTACCTGTGGCCAGGTCTGTACTCATGTAGAGTGTGGGTTATGACAACTATGTACACAGGTTCGAATCCCAGCTCTGACATTTCCTGGCTGCGTAGCCTTGGGCAGGGAACAAGGCACGGCATCCTCTGGGCCTCAGCTTTGAATCTGTGAGACGAAGATGCTATTGCCTGTCTGTCAGGGCCAGGGCTGCCTGAGATCCTGGAGGTGGTATTTGGTGCAGTGGCTGAAGAGGGCCATGCTAGAATATGTCCTGCCAAGTGTTACCGGTTGTACCTTTACAGAAGCCTAAGTCCAGGCAGCAGGGTACCCAGGCAGGGAAGTTTCTGGAAAACACCTGAGTCATCCCTTGGACAGATGGCTCAACTGAGGGTTCCTTGCCTTTCATAACACCCTCTCTTTTCCGAAGAAGGCAGCCAGCACCACAGCTCTATGGCCCTCTCCAGACTCCTCTCTAATTCTCCAGTGCTTGGACACCTGTCCCCAACAAAACCCTTCCATATTTAATACTTAATTCCTTCTTGCATCATGCTTTTTCAGAAACTAGCATTAAAAAAAATCCTGGCTGTATCTCTTCTCACAACCATGTCTTTCTTGGGGTTTGTTGTTGTTGTTTTGTGTGTGTGAGAGGAATTCTAGTTTCCCACACAGGCCTCTATGGTCTGGGCCACTCAGCCCTCCCCTAACCTCAGCCTCTACCTGTGTTCCTCCAGCCTGGTATTTCCCTTGTCCCCTGAGCCTCTCAAGCTGTTTCTGCCTCAGCATCCAAGCCATCCTCTATCCTGGCTGCTTCATTCCGGGGGGGGGGGGGGGGGCTTAAAGTTTCCCTAATCCCCCTCCAGGTGGTAGCACCATCATCAGAGTGAGAGAGGAGGCCTTCTCAATCCACTTGATAGGAACAGGCCTCCTGGCTCTGCTCCCCAATCAATAGCTGCTCCTGAGAGAGCAGCACATCTCACATTCTCAGCTCAGCTCATCCATCTGAGAGCCCATCTTGAAGGCAATCCTTTCAAAGGCTCCCTGGATTTAACTCAGGAAACCCTTATAGGAGTGTGGGTCACCTCAGAAAAGGAAACTGGACGTGGAAAGGTTAAGGGCTCCCTGGGGGTCAGAAGACAGTTACCATGTGCCAGGGTCCTCTTCTGTCCCTGGCATGGAGTAGGTCTTCAACACAGAAATGGCTTTGCATGTACCTCCTGTGGACCAGAGTGGCTGACTGACCACACACTTTCATAAGGACCCTGGAAGGCTGGGTCCCGGTCACTCTGTCTGCACTCTCCTCTGCTCTGTCTATGATGCTCAGAGGTTTTGCCCCTGCAAACAGTGTGTCTCCAGGATGCCTGGCTCTAATAAAGGCTTTTCCACAGTGAGCGAGTGAGTGAGCAAGAGAGAGAGAGAGAGAGAGAGAGAGAGAGAGAGAGAGAGAGAGAGAGAGAGAGACTCCTTCAGGCAGGAGACTCCCTCAGGAGATCCCAGAAAGTGACAGGGCATTTCTCCATATCCCTGAAAGTCTAAGCCTCTCCTTGCCCTGGGGTTCAGAAATCTCATCCTTTAAGTCTCACACCCCTGCATGTATGTAAACTACTGACCCCTGATAGATTCTGGGCACTGGAGGGGCCCTGTTTGGTTTTTTATTCTTAATCACCCTCCCGTCCACTGTATGATTTAAATTCTCAACGTTTGAACCGCTGGGGGGAGGAGTGCTTTCTGTTACCCACAGGGAGCCAATGACACCCAAGTGCTAACAAACCTCATCCCATTTCACAGATGAGCAAAATGAGGCTGACCAAAGAGCCTCCCAAGGTCACATGGTCTGGCTAAGCATCAGAGCTCAGGTACAATTGCCTCAAATTCTCCCACTCTGTCTACTCTTCGTGCTGTGCCTTGCTCCCAGGACTTTCCTGAGCACATGGAAGTGCACGGGCTACATAGTCTTACAACCTGGCTTCAAAACCAAAACCAACCAAACACACACCAAAAAAAACAACAAAACAAAACCAAACAAAACCAAACCAAAATCCCCGCCCAAAACAAAACTAGCTGGGCAGTGGTGGCGCACGCCTTTAATCCCAGCACTTGGGAGGCAGAGGCAGGCGGATTTCTGAGTTCGAGGCCAGCCTGGTCTACAGAGTGAGTTCCAGGACAGCCAGAGCTACACAGAGAAACCCTGTCTCGGAAAAACAAAACAAAACAAAAAATAACCCACAAAACAAACAAACAAACAAACCTCACTTTGTGGCCATCGACTGACAGGGTTTTTCTTGATCCTTGATCTCTTCATTGAAAAACCAGGGATCAAAACAGCAGTGTGAAGCCATCAGAGAGCTAATAGAAATTTATTATTATTATTATTATTATTATTATTATTATTATTACTACTACTACTACTATTATTATTGCTATTATTGTCATTGGCATTGCTTTAGATACCTCTTGGCTCATACATGTCGTTCCAAGACTTTGAATTCCCTGAAAGTACTGAGAGAAAACATGGAGAGGAGTTACTGGACCCTTTACTCACAGGGCCCCTTCCTAACAAGCAGGTCTGTAACCCCAGCTAACCTAACTGGGTCAAAGTTGCACCTGGCCTCTCCTTTCCTGGCTCCCCCTCCCCGCTCTGGGACAGGAATTATCCCGGCGCCCAGCGCCTCTGAGGGCCATCCCCGCTGTGAGGCTTTGATAGGGAAAGTATGAAGAACAAAGGCCATTGTTTCAAAGGCGGCTGGTGCCTCTCAGGCCACGGGCCAGCTTCCCGGGGGTGAGGCCTGGCTCCGGAGACACAAAGCCTAAAGTCCTTAGGACCAGCGACAAACAATGACGGCATCCTTTCTATTTACCTGCGCTGGAGCTGGCTGCCAAGCGGGGAACAATGGGGTGGGTATGCAGGCTGGCTCACCCTAACCCTGATGCTTTACAAACCCCATCTCCTCCTCCCAGACCCGAACTTGAGTAAGAGGGCTTCTTTCCGTGGTAAACTCCCATTCCTTGCCAGTAAAATGTCCACAGGCAGGGTACCGGTCCCTCATCTCAAGTTCAAATCCACCGCCCAGTGAAGACGACCTCCTGCAGGCTTTCCCAAGGATAGATTCTAAAGAGACACTTGGGTCCCCTCCAGCTATCAGATAATTAAAAGAAAAAAAATACGCCCCCAAGAAATTACAAGATTCCTCCCGGAATTTCCTGATAGGAGAAGAAATGATCTGATTCGGGGGGCTGCCAGAGGAGGGGCGTGTCTCCTAAAAAGGATTGGCAGCTTGTCGATCCTTGCATTAGGGACTAGAAGCTGGGAGCGGTGGATGGGGTACCACACCTTGAGGCTCCGTGCTTTCTATTTAAACCATACCCCTCGGGTCAGGATCCAGAAGATAGACTTGGTGCGGTGTGTGTGTGGGGGGGGGGGGGGACGGGGGGAAGGGACGGGACATCGCTGGATCCCACATCCTTCTTCTCAAAATGGCCCCAATCGGATCAATCACCATTTGTTGCTTTTTACTATTAATTTGATTGCTTCCTCTGCCTTATTGAGGATGGGTGGCCACACCTGGCTTTTGGGACAAAGGCTGTGACCTCTAAGTCCTGTAAGTGTGTCAATCTGCATGACTGACATCAGGGCACCTCAGTGAAGTGAAGGCTCTGGGGCGGGTTCTCTGCGCCTCCGGCAACCTCGGGTTTCTACACCTGCCCAATGAAAACAAGCCTTCCTCCCAGGAGTCAAGAGCCCGAACAAAGTAAACATCTTTGGAGATGTGACTCTGCCAACTTGGAAAGCTGGACCTATGAAAAAGTTAAGCTTGGATCACCTTCAGGGGGGCAGCTCACTTGGATGAGGTGTGCTGCCAGCCTGGGCCAGTGTCCCCATAGGCAACACAGAGGACGCTACAGGATTCAAGTGATGCTCTCAGCACAGGGCTTAGTGTGGAATCAATACTCGATATCAATAACAAGGATTCCGTACAAGATTGAAGCCAGGTGCCGATGATGCCCACCTACGAGCCTAGCACTAGAGAGTCTGACATAAAAGAATGGCTGTGGATTTGAAGCTAGCCAGAACTAAGTGGTGAATTCTAGGCCAGCCTGAACTACAGAGTAAGACTCCAACTCAAAACCAACAACACTAAAAGGCCAAAGTTCCATTGAGTCCAGAAATGGACACAGACGTCCTTGAGGGGTATTGACAGCGAGACTTATCCTGCAGAGGGATATGCCCACTCTATGGAAGAAGAGATGTAGATCTAGGAGGGAAAAATGACAGGCAAGGGGGTAAGGGTGGGAGAGGCACTGTCGAACGTGGGTCCTGTGGCATCAAGTGAGGCTCGCTCAGATTTCCTCCAGCCAGGAGAAATAATAATGGCTCTTGTTTCTCCTCAGTGCACCTCCCTGCCTCACGTCATTCCCTTCCTTACCTATAGGGGGCGGAGTGGGAATTAAAACCCACTGGGTTGTACCAGTACCCAGAATCTGTTCTCAGTGGTACTGCTTACCAAAAAATGGAAGGTTTCTGGAGCCCAGTTAGAATAGGGGTCACGGTCACGGCAGCTCACACCTACCAGGAGTGTGGTCCTGCTGACTTGGATGATGGAGCAGGCAGACGCGGGATATCAGCTCGGGTTGGCTAAGATTGGCCCCTCTCTGTGTCCCAGCCCTGCTGGTTTTGATATACCTCCTCTCCAGGTGTCCACACAGCTCCCAGTGGCTCACCCGGCTCCTATTCATTCTCTATTTAAGTTCTCCCTTGTAAGTTCCAGGAGTCTTGATTCCATTGTGTGTGACTCTCGGAATGGGGGTGGGGGTGAGGTAGCAGTCAGTGCTTGGACTGCCTTTGAGTCACATGACCATTCCTGAAAATATCGCTGAGGGTCCAGCAGTGGTATGTGCTGAGGCACTAAACCCAAAACCTTCCCTTACCAGTTAAAGACTAGAAGTGAAGAGACACGAAATCTCTAGGAAAATCAGAATTATGTTCCCTCTCTGTCCGGAGAGAAGGGTCCCCTCACTAACTGTTCAGCAGCTGTTGAGTTTTCAAGTTTTAAGCTTTAACTGAATAGATCCATCCAGCTTCACGCTTCACCCTCTCTGTGGGACAAATCTTGGCCACTGTGCATTATAGCAGTTCCCTTTTCAGGGCTGTGTAGAATTCCATTCTGGGAATACAGTTCCTGTGGTGCATCTGGCTGCTGTCGGGTGACATATAAATTCCTTCATTCAGATCATTGCCAAATGCTGGGACTTTTATACCCATCTCCATACTGACAGACGGGTATATACCCAGACTCATGTATGCCTGTCCCAAACATCTCAGAACTGAATAGCCCAGACATGCCACTTGGGTTCAAAGTCACCCTCTGTGACTAGTGGTAGCTTCCCTCCCCAGGTCCCACCATCAGTTTCCCATCACAAGACTCCTCCAGTGACTGTGCTTTGCATGGAAAAGCCAATGTCACTTCATTACACAGTGTCCCTTTGGAGATCGGTGCTGGTCATATCTCCACATCAAAGTCAGAACCTCGGCCAGGCCAGGCTCGCCCAACCTTGCTGCCAGGAAATGGGGAATTTCCTTCATTTCTTCGCCCATCTCAGAGGCTGTGCAACATGGCTTGTCTTAGTGGTTAAGAGCAGAGTTGTGCCTAGCCCCCCTTGCCGCGGTGGCTGAGAAGGGCTTTGGCCCCTGCTCTGATCTTTATCACGCATTTGTCCAGCACATTAGAATGACAGTATTTTTTATTTATACAACACCTTTTTTTTTTCTGGCAGGGGGTGGGCTAGACTCAAAGGAGGGGGAGGAGCCAGATGAAACCTTTTATAGCCTTTGGTTTGTTTACCCTGTGGAGACTGAAGGTCTCTAATGGACAAAGATGGGACATTTAAAGAAGGAAAAGAAGGAATGTGCCCCAACTGGAAGTCAGCCGGCAGGCTTTGCTCTTCTGTCTTTGGTCCTTGTAGATTATATTTATCTGATCCTCAAGGTCCCAGTGGGAGCTGACACTTACCTAAGGCCTGGGTTGCTGTTATCTGCTTTTGTGATGAGCCCTCCATTGTTTCTGCACCAGTATCCTGCCCCCATCAGCCTCTGGCCTGCGACCTCTGGCCCTCTGGCCTCCCTAGTTCTAACATCAGCCCGTGGAGCCTGTTTCCACCTCTGCTCATAAAATTCACCTTTTCCTAGTATTTGGGCCTTAGGCCTCTTTCCCAGCCATGCCAGGCTTTCTTCCTGACTTGGTTGACCAAGTTCGGTCCACACCCAGATGAGCCCCAGCTGGGAAGGGCGTATTAGGGTAGGCAAAGTTGCAGTGACAGGTCCCGGAATTCTCTGGAGGGAGTCCTGAGTCACAGGTACACAAACAAGCTGGTCAAGTAACTGGTTCTCAGAGACTAGGGAAAGTGAATTATATTGTTCACCTGGAAAGTTTAAGGGGTGATTATAGACATCTCTATTATACTGGTATATATATATAAATGTATCTGATAGGTATTCATATATATGTATTGTGTCTGAATACATACATATGTATACATTTACACATACTATATATATTGTTTATATATACATTTTACACACACACACACATACACACACTATCATTTTGAATTTTTTTTGTTTTTAAGACAGGGTTTCATTCTTTAGCCCCAGATCAGCTTAGAATTCACTATGTAGCCCAGGCTTGAACTCCTGAAAATCCTCCTGCCTCAGCCTTCTCAGTTCTGACATTACTTGTATGGCCCTGTCTTGTTCTGCAGGGAGTTGACTCAATTTTTGTCTTGGCCCTCACCCAATCCCTGATTACTCTTCAAGGCACACATAATAACTTGGAACAGAAGAGAAATCAAGAAGGAGAAAGGGGGAGATGGAGAAATAAGAGCAGCATTTGTGGGATGGGGGTTCTTTATCAGGTTTTTTGAAGCAAGCTGAGCTGGTATGGTAGAGCCCAAGGCATCCTGCCAGTGAGCTGGGCTCTGAACTGCTCAAAGCCTGTGTCAGGAAACCCTGTAGTGTAGACCATAGCCAGGGCTGGGAAGAGGTAGAGGGGCAGGAGGGGTGATCTGGGTGAACTTCGAGGTTTCAGAGCTGGCAAGATATGTCAGCAAAAAGCCCTGGCCTGTCTAGACAAACGTTTGATTTTGAATCAAAAAGGGGGGTGCTTGCAAGTGGGAAAGCAGTTTAAGCAATTTTTCCTCCTTTGAAGAGAACCATGAATTTTTAACCATCGACCCTGAAGAGAGACAAGGAGACTGCAGGGTGACACCAGGGATTTCAATATTGCCCGCTGACTGGGATGGATCTCGAGATGAGGCCATTTCTGAGATTGGACATTGACTCCGAGGGCTGAAGAGAAAGGTTTAACAAGGCCCCGGGGCATTGGGTAGAAGAGACAGAGTTCCACGGCAGCCATCCAAGACTGGGAATCCGTTACTCAGGCGGCCTGAGAAAATGATCAATTGGGCTGTTGACAGGGAAATCTCTGAGCCAGGTTTAGCTGACCTTGAAGGGAGAAGTCCAGGCTAGGCCTCTGGACTCATGGTAGAGGTTCCTGTGGCTGCTGGGAGACCCTAGATAGAGCATGCCTTTTTTCCTCCATTCATGCGACCTCATTCTGGGCAGATTTGGGGTTCTGAGGCCAAGCCAAGTACACAAGTCAGAGCGTATGAATGAAAGAAACTAAATGGGAGATCCCAGATGAAATCTACTAGAAAGGGGTATCCCATATGCTCTTAAGACTGGGAGGCACCTGAGCTTAGGGAAAGATGAACAAATATACATCCCTTTGGGCTCAGGGGTCCACATTCATCAGTCCAGCCTCTGCCTCCAACTCCAGTCAGCCACTCGGCAGAGAAGATTACCCAAATACGCAGAGTTTTATTAGCTTATGAGGGCTCTAACTTAAGGACCAGTTTCACAGATGGGCGGGTTCAAATTTTGCATCTGTGAGCTTAGTGAGGCTAGAGGGAAAGAGGCAGAGCTGAAGAAGGTGGGTCCTTGGAGGCGCATGCGTGAAGGATGTGTTGATCCAGCCTTTCCCTGTCTGTTTTTTGTTTGTTTGTTTGTTTTTGTTGTTGTTTTGTTTTTGTTTTTGTTTTTTCTGCTTCCTGGCAGCCATGATGTGAGCAAGGATACTGAACCTGTCTCACCACACTCTCACGGGGCAGGGGTGGGTGATGGAGACAAATGGCCAAAAGGCTCTGAAACCCGGAGCCCAATAAACCTTTTCTCAAGCTGTACCTTGGGTGTTTTGTCCCAGTGACAGAAAGTCTCACACACTTGACCTTCATCGGGCTGCCCAGGTCCGCAACTGGGAGTGAAGTTCTCATCAAGGCGTGGGATTCTACCTCAGAAGAATTCTGTAACTATTGGATGGGTTGTTTCACACAGGCTGTGAAGATCCTGGGATGCTCTCATTCTAGGAACCTGTCAATCTGAATATGCCTGCCTCTCCTGGTACCTCACCTCAACCTTTCAACACGCAGCACCAACTATAGGATTCCTGTATTACAAAGAATCTATTCTATACTATACTTACTATTCTATACTATACCTTTTCCATTCTAAACTTAGCCTGGTCTTGAGCAGCAATGTCAGTGTTAACGCTGGCTGAATGAGACAGGAGCTTTGGAGTCACGCCAACTGGGTTGGAATCCCACCTCTGCAGCTGTGTGACCTTGGACAAGATGGCTAATCTCTCTCTGTGCATGTTTCCTTAACTCTAAGATGGGCATAATGGTAATTGCTACATCAGGAGGAAATTTGAGAAAAAAAATGTAGACATTCTTAGCAGAGTACCTATCACAAGATGACTCCTCACTAGCACGAGTGTGTGGTAACGTTGTTGTTGCCAATGCCGCTGTGCCTTTATGTTTTACCATCTCACTAAAATGAATCAGACTCCTACAGTATATAAATGACCAACTATTTGATTGATACAGTCTGAGCCTGAACTGTATCCCACAGGCTCACCTTCTGAGCAATTTTTTTTTCCTAGCTGGTGGTCCTGTTTAGGGATTCAATGGCTCATGATTGGCAGAATAGTCATTATTGACAGACTCTTAAACTTACACTCACATACTCTCTTCCTGTCAACCAAAGTATGAGCTGCAGTTGCCTCATACGCCTGCAGCTGCAGATGGAGCTGCTTGCCCACTCCGCCTTCCCTGCCATCAATGGACTGTAGTGACTCTGAAACTGTGAGCCCTGATATACCTTACCACCCTTAGGATTTTCGGGTCAGCTATGTGGTCACTGCCTTGCAGAAGGAACCTACTGATACTTCATATGCAGAGGCAGTGATTCCTGGTGTAACCCCTGCCCTATAGTGCTCTCTGATGCATCACAGTGAACACTTTCTACAAAGCAGAGGGTCAAGAACTACAGATAAGACAGGATGTCAGAACAGAAGTGCATTGTGGGTAGAATGAGGAGGTTGTGTGGGGCTATGATTAAGGTGCCAGTTTGGGAGCAGAGCCAACCTGAATATATATGGCCATAATATAATTTTGGAGGATATATTAGTTTTCTCAATGCTGTAACAAAATAGTTGCTAATACAACCTCAGGAAGGAAATATTCACTTTGATGGAAAGATTGTATGACACCTGTCACTATGGAGAAGGCATGACCACAGAAATACAAGCCAGCTGGTTACATTGTGTCATGTCTATCCTGCTGGAAAAGGCATGGCCACAGAAACACCAGGCAGCTGGTTACATTGTATCCAGATCAGAGAGCTGAATGCCGGTGGCAGATCACTTTCTTCTTTTTATTTCTTCTATTCAGCCCAAGACCCCAGCCGGTGGGATGAGATCATCCACATTTGAGGTGGGTCTTCCCACCTCAGTTAAACTTTTCTGAAAACACCCTCACAGACACATCCAAAGATGTGTCTCCCAGGAGATTCCCAATGCACCCTATTGACCATCACACTGAGGTAACCGGAGCCACACCCCAGGTTCCAATATCTATGAATCCAGCTTTAAAGCAGAACTCTGAGTCCCTGTTCCAAAGCCTTCTCCATGTGGGCAGGGAGGTCTGGCACAGTTGGCACACTGAACCCCATTTGTTGCCCTAGGGCTTAGCTTCAGAGAGTCCCCCAAGAGTCAGTGACATCCCTAAGAGTCCTAGCAGGAAACAGAGGCCTTGAAAAGGTGATGTTGAAGAAATAACCAGGGCCAGCTTGGCCTGGAAGGCAGCAGCTGGATTGCTCTAGGGCTTCTAACTTCCAGAGAGCAAGATAATTGCCAGCTTCACAGGATGCAGTGATGAGGTTCTATCACAATCGTTGTCTGGCATCTCAATTAAGATTATGTTATTGGCTCCCCTTCCTTACAGGCTAACACGAGATGCTAGGGTTCTTGGGACAGACGTCGCACACAATAGGTTTCTCACACAAAGAGCTGACTGGTGGTTTCAAGGTGACAAGATATTTAATACCAAGAAAATGTCATCAGCAGCAGCCCATCCCCTCCTTTCCCATACATAGCCTGCCTTCTCTTGCCTAGGAGTAGGATGTCTGCACAGCAGCTGGAGATCAGCCAGGCTAATTAGTCCAGCATCACAGGCATGACGAGGACCCACTAAGTGATGATGGTTTGCAAATTCGGAGTGAACTACTTAATTAATCAGGGCTGCTCCTTCAGTTGCCACATCCTGTCCGTGAGAGCCTGGCTGAGCAGGAACCAAGGATCTGAGAGAGAAAGCTAGTTCAGACTCCGGCTGGCTCTGACTTCTTCCTCACCCCAGACACATCTCAGAGGGCATCAGTCATGCCAGCAGGTCTTGTGACCCGACTTTTCACAGCTCCAAAGTGTCTGGGGTGGCTGGAAGAAGGTGGATGGGTCGCCAGAGACACATCATGCTAGGGGTCAGGGCGTGTGGAAGCGAACACTTTTGTTCAAGGACTGTATTAGTGGAGAAGTTTGGCAGAGCTGTGTTGTGTGTGCACTTGTAACTGTTGGGAGGTATGCATGTTTGTGTGTGTGTGTGTGTGTGTGTGTGTGTGTGTGTGTGTATTTGTGCAGGCACAAGTGTGTGTGTATATATGGGTGCAGAAACCAGAGCATGACCCTGGCTTTCATCCTGGGTATCATTCATGTTTTTATTTTGAGATAGGATCTCTCACTAGCCTGGAGCTCACTGAACAGGCTAGGTGGCCAGCGAGCCCTCCCTAGTGCTAGGATGAGGCCAGCACTGCCACATCTAGCTTTTAAATTTAACTTGTCTGTTTTTATTTTTATATGTATGGTGTTTCGCTTGCATCTATGTATGTGCATCATATATGTGCCTGGTGCCTGGAGTGTTCAATCTTCTGGAAATGGAGTTACAGACGGTTGTGAATCATTTTGTGGTACTTGAATATGGGCCCTCTACAAGTGAAGCCTGTACTCTTATCTGTTCAGCCCTGAGGGGTGTGTGTGTGTGTGTGTGTGTGTGTGTGTGTGTGTGTGTGTGTGTGTGTTTAACATAGATTGAACTCTGGTCCTTCTTCAGGAAAAGTGTGACAGACATACAGACATTTTCTGAGGAGAAGCATCACACACACACAGAGACACAGAGAGAGAGAGAGACAGAGACAGAGACACAGAGAGAGACAGAGACACAGAGAGAGACAGAGACACAGAGAGAGACAGAGAGAGAGACAGAGACAGAGAGAGAAAGAGACAGTCAGACACACATAGAGACAGACAGCCATACACATAGAGGCAGACAGACAGACACACAGAGACAGACAGTCAAACACACACACACACACACACACACACACACACACACACACACTTACTTACCCCAGTTAGGGAGCTGAAACTGATTGAAGCATAAATACCATCAGTATCCAACTTGGTGAACCAACAAGTTTACTGGGGTCAGGTTGCTGGGCAATGCCCATGAAACCCTCACCTGGGTAGGCAGAAGGAAGACCTTTGCCTGCTATAACCATATCACCTCCCCATCTTGCTCTGCAATGGCTTTACAAAGGTTTCTGGCACAGCATAACTCTAGATACAGAGTCCCCAGACCCAGGGCTCTATGGCAACAGAGTGAGGGGCACTTAGAGCTCAGAACAGAGCCTGGTGTGGTGGCTGAGTCTGTGTGAGAGGGAATGATAATAAACACACACACACACACACATATGAATCCACATGTAAGTACAAAGACAGATCATAGGTTAGCTTGCTAGGTAGATGGTAGATAGATAATAGATAGGTGATAGATAAATACATAGATAGATGATAGATAGATACATAGATAGATGACAGATAAGCACATAGATATATACAAAGATGATAGGTAGATAGATAGATAGATGATTGATAGACACATAGATGATAGATAGATAGATAGAAAACAGATAGGTATGATAGCTAGGTTGAGGATGGATGATAAATAATTGATATATAAATGATAGATGATAGGCAGATGGTAGCTAGTAGATAACTGATACACAATAGATTGACACCTGACAGACAGATGATAGAAGATAGATTGGCAGGTGACAGATGATGGATGGATGACTGGGAGATGATAAATAGGTAGATGAGGTGGGTGGGTGGGGCATAACAGTGTATTCACTCCCTGTCACCACTGCAGTCTGTTTGTCACTGAAAGCAGGAAGCCAAGTTCTTAAGGTCAAGGCTACAGCTACCAACACTGGCTAAACATTTGAGAATGAGTCTTAATTTCCTTACCAGGCTGGGGGAGGGTCTGCAATTAGGTCTGTCTGGCACACTTGGCTACAGGCCTCTAATAAGCCTTGGAAATTTTGGGCAGCTATGCAACCTCCCTGGGCCTCAGTTTCCCAGTCTGCTGGTACTGACCATCTCAAATGCTATTTCAGCCGAAAACAACTTTCCAGTAGTCGGAATCCTCACCTTCAACTTCTCTGGCTTGTTGGGGAGATCACGAGGCATCTGCAGAACTCTCTCACGCCTAGTGGTGGAGACAAGACTATTCCAGGGGCCTGCGAATGAGCTGTTGGCTCCATATGTGTGCTAATAATAATAATAATAATAATCATAATCATAATAAGTGTCTGCGCGTGTGTGTGCGTGCGCGCACACACACACACACACACACACACAGGAAATGAGATTCCCAAGAACACCCCGCTTATGAAAGTGCAGCAGGAGAGGCGAGGGACTTTTCATGCCTCTGAGGTTTAAACACTAAGGAACATTCCGCAGGCATCAGATATCTTGGGAAACAAGGGGGTCGAGGTCCCGCTAGGCTGACACATATGGAAAATGTTAAGTGGGAAGGCAAGGGAAGTAAGAGTATACACCGGTTCAGGAGACACCTCCATTTGTTTCTGCGGAAGGAGGAAATTGATGTTCATGCGAACAAGACACATGGGTGAACGGAGCTAAATCCCAGCAGAGGGGCCGGCTCAGAGCAACAGCTCAGGGCACAGAGTCTCTCTCTCTCTCTCTCTCTCTCTCTCTCTCTCTCTCTCTCTCTCTCTCTCTCTCTCTCTCTCTCTCTCTCTCTCTCCCTCCCTCCCTCCCTCCCTCCTCTTCATGTGCCTATGAATGTGTGTGTGAGTGTTTGAATGGGTGTGTGTGTGTCTGCATGTGTTTATGTGTGTGTGTGTGAGTGTGTGTGTGTATGCATGCTCTTGCCCACATGCACCTTTGTACCCGCCATCATTGCTCTGTCTCACGTCTCGGCAGGCATATTTGTGCTGGCCTGTGTATGGGTATGGAGGCCAAAGGTCAACCTCAGATGTCATTCTCTAAGAGCTATCCACCACTGTCCACCTAGTTTTTGAAGCAAGGTCTCTCACTTGAGCTGTGTTCTAGTTTCCTTCCCATTGCTATGTTGTAATCGATAGCTAAAACAAGCCCATCACTGAGGGAAATCAGGGCAGGAACTCAAGACAGGCAATTGGAGGCAGGAATCAAGGCCATGGAGGGGTGCTGCTTATTGGTGTGTTCCTCTTGGATTGCTCATCCTGATTTCTTAGACACCCAGGACCAGCTTGTCATGGGTGACACCACACATGGTGGACTGCCCCTCCCCCCTCCCCCCATTTATGCCAGCCTGATGGAGGCGTTTTCTCAATTGATTTTCATCTCCACACACAACCCCAGCTTGTGTCCCTAGCTGTCGTCATTTTCTCTTATCTCTTAGGATAGTCCTTGTAAACTTCTCAGAATACTTCCCAACATCTGTAGTGAACAAGGTGTCCCAATTTCAAAATCTACCGCTCTGACTACTTTGTGGAAGAAGGCACATGGGCAAATTTGTTGACGTTGATGAGCCTCAGTTTCCCTTGACAGCAACTGCTGGCAACTTGGCTTATACACACCGGATAGGGTGGAAGATAAGTGGGCGCAGGGTTGTGGGGACAGACCTGATAGTCAGGCACTTCATAACCATACTTAGGAATACATTATTAAATCCATGCAACCCCTCATTTCCTAGTTGACTGTTGGTGTCTCCAAAAATCATGCTTTAAGATGACTTATTCTCTAATAATTCAGGGTCTGCCTGAATCATACGAATTTTCATCTACACACTCTAATGTTACCCACAAATCACTGGCTGGAATTTTTTTCTTCCATTTCTCTGGGTTGATTAAAAAGAAAAAGTGTTTTGTAATTTTATTTTATCTCTATGAGTGCCCTCACATGTGTCTATGAAACATGTATGTAGAAGCCAGAAGAGTAGGTTGAATTCTCTGGAACCAAATGAAGTTATAGACGGCTAGACTGCAGATGAAAGAGAGAACTGGATATATATTCTGGAACACTGGAGGAGTGGGAAAAGTGAGTGCTTCCTGGGTTTGTTGGCATGGAAAACTTCCTCCGTACAGAAGTGTCACAGGCAGGGATCACAGCCATGTGTTCTATGCAGCTCCCGGTCTCATACTTAAGAGATCGTAACTAAGAATGATTTTCCATATTTTTTAATGATTATGGGGTAAATATAACAGTGTTCAAGGAAGGTGCATGACAGTAAATTTTCAGTGTTTGAAAAAAAAATCAAGTGTTTTTGGATCCCAGCCAGACTCACTCCTTGGGGCAACTTTGAGCTATCACAGCAGCAGCGCCCTACTGTGATCAAGAGCAGACACAGGGAAGATGCCAATGGCCTTTGCAGAACAAAAAGATACCAGTGTGTACGTCAAAGACAGCTCAGGAGAGAACACATTTTATTTAAGTGTGTGCCTGCGTGTGGATATGGCACTTGGGTGCATTGCCTGCAGAGGCCAGAGAGGGCGCTGGATCCTCTGGAACAGGACTTACAGGTGGTTGTGAGCTGTTATGTGGGTGCTAGGAATCAAACCCATGTCTCCTGGAAGAGAACCATTGTTCTTAACTGCTGAGCCATTTCTCCAGCCATACAACTTCTGTCTTCCTTACTGCTGACTAGTAGCAGACTTTTTTCAATTTTGGGTAGTTGTAGCTTCAGAGTGGATTAAACATCAGGCCTTTGAAGATCTAGGCAAGCAGTCTAGCACTAAACTATATCCCAGTCCTGCTATTAACATTTATTTACTTATTCTTTACTACACTCACTTATCTATTGTATGTGTTTGCGTGTTGTGTGTGTGTGTGTAGTGTATGTGCATGTGTGTATATGTGCATGTGTGTGCACATGTGGAGATCAGAGGACCACTAGCAGGTGTCTGTTCTCTCCCTTTACATTCTGGGTCCTGGAGATTAAACTCAGGTTGTCAGTCTTGACTATAATCGCATTTATCCGTCGGGCCATCTTGATGGTGTGGACTCTTAAGCTTTTGAGGTAGAGTCTCACTAAGCTGTCTAGGCTGGCCTTGAACTGTCTCTGGAGATCAGGTAGTACCTTTACTGGTTATCCTCCTGCCTCAGTCTCTAAAGACCAGAACTACAGGCCCATGGAACCACACCTAGCCTCTTTTAACTTTAATTTTGGAAGCTGATATTTTTTTTTCCTGGTTCCTAGTCCCAATTTGTAACTGAGTTCCTGCCTCAACATAGGTGCAAACAGACTGGGGAAGTGGGGACTGCAGGCTTCACTCATTGCCTCTGCTACCCAATGGGAGGAAGACAGAACAGGAAGACGTTGGGAAGGAACCATGTCTGGAATCTAGTGCGTGGATCTGCATACTTGGAATCTTGTGCGTGGATCTGCATACTTGGTGCCTTCATCTGTTACAACCATGCCTGCTGCTCCACCTTCACCGTTCAAACCTCCCCTATGCCTCCATTCTATGGATTTCTCATGGAGGAAGAAAGAAGGAAATAATTCCCCACAGCAAATTGCAAGCAAGGAGCTGAGCCAGATGTAACAGTCTCCAGGCACTTGACCTGGGGGAGAGAGAGGGGGAGGGGGAGGGGGGAGGGAGGCCAAGGTGAACTCAAGACTACGTGGAATCCATGCTTAGGACTCGAGAAAGCCTGTGTAGACTGGAGCCTCATCTGGAGAATTTGGAAGAGAAAAGACAACAGATCATTTGGAAGACTCAGCAGCACTTGAGAAATGGAGACAGAGGGGGAAGCAATCATCTGAATTCAGGCAATACCCCACTAGAGTCCTCATGTGCTGGGTCCAGCCTTGAACACCTGGCTCACAAGTTCTGGCACCTTGGGCAAAGTCCCTAGATCTCTCCAAACCACTCCCTTGGTCTGTAGTGAGTCCGGAACCAGAGAATTCAAGGGAGGCTATTAGTGCGATGTTGGGTATAGGCTAAGCATGTGTCCATCACAGCCCTGGTGCTTTCTGTCAGGATCTTTTGTGCCTGTTGCTGTGACGTTAAGCACCTGTAGAAAGAATTGACTTGGGTGCTCCTTCAGATTCAACCAGTCAGATGAAGAGGAAACTCTAGAAGTCCTGTGGAGGCCCACGATAAAGGGTAGAGAAAATGGGCATTTGTACCATGAACCCTAGTCAGGTGAGCCCCAGATATGCACCACACCAGTAGCATAACGACTCTCTAGTTGCTGGTGTCATCTGCAAAGCAGTGGTGAGAATCCTTGCCTTGTGAGCTAGCTTGCTACCGAGATGACCGTTACATAACCACATCCAAGCACCACCCACTGCTCTCCTGGAACGTTATCATTCGCTGAAAGTGTTCTCTCTAGCTCTAGACCTTGTTGCATCTCTTGTCTGAACTCCATCCAGACCATCGACCCATGCCCAGGAATCTGAAGCCATCTTTTCTATCCTCCCCTGCCTACCCACTGAAAGCTGCCTCTGTGCTCTGATGGGTTCCTTCTGGGTAGCTCCCCTCTTGGTGCTTACGTGGTGGATCCTAAGCTGCCTGGCTACTGCAATGGAAACCAGATTATTCTCTTTTTGGAGCTCCTGGGTTTCAGGCTGCTACTGTTGGGCCAAGTGTGGTCAACCAAAGGGTCCTCTTCTTCTTCATGGCTGGATCAAGAATGTGCAGAGGCGGAAGCCATGCAGGAGGGGCTCGGTCGGGTTGGATTTAGTCATTGGGGCTCACAGGAAATGGGTTCTTCTGCAAGACAGAAAATTTTTAGCTTTCAAGGAAGAAACATCCCAGTGGGTTGATGGGAGATTACTTTTCTCATGTGATAAGAATCCCACCAGAGGCAGACTCGGGGTCTTTGGAGAGGCCTTTATGGTAAACTCCAGGACAATGTGGATATCTATCTTCTTACACTTGTCCTCATGGTCACAAAGTGTCTGCTGCCACAGTTACCATCAAGTCCTAACAAGATGAACTGCAAAGTGGGAGGGAAGAAGGCTCGTGGGAAACAGCTCTCTTCCTGACAACTCTAGAATTAGGGAAGAAATTCTCTGCGGAAAGCCTTTAACTGAATCTTGCCTTTATTTTCCTGGTTGGATTGTAGTGGCTTGGCCAGTTTCATCACCAGCCAAGAAAAGGGGTGTGGGATGTGCTGACATTAGAAATTATTGGTAGCATTATTCCCACTGTTCCCTTGAAAGAAATTTTAGTTTTGTTAGCAAACCAAAACCAAACCAAAACAAAACAACCCCCCAAAAACAAACCACACATTGGTCAAGAGTCTACAGTGACAGCTGTCCCTTCACGGATGTCCTAACGTGGACTGCAAGGCATGGCTCTGTTGGAAGCGCTTGCCTATCATGTCTGAAGTCCTAGGTTCCAATCTTCTCCCCCTCATAAACCAGGCACAGTGGTATATGCCTGGAATCCCAGCTCTTGGGAGATGGAAGCAAGAGCAGCATTAGTTTAAAGCCACCCTGAAGTATAGAGTTCAAAGCCAGGCTGGGCTGCATAGAGAGTTCAAGGCCAGCCTGGGCTACATGGGGTTCAAGGTCAACTGATCATGTGATCATGTCTCAAAGAAATTTTAAAAATGAGACATAAATAAAAGATGCTCATCTAACACCAGAAGAAATTCCTCTGTGGTCTCCCCTGCTCCAACAGAGCGTAAAGTAGGGTCCTGGGATGTCCTGGTGCCGAGGGTTTGTGTCTTCATTCTACAAGACCCCAGAGGACAGGGCATCTGCTGAGTTTACAGGAACAGCACGAACCTCTGAAGCAGCATGTCTCAATGGAGGAACCTCTGTCTACCCGGGGAGCCACATGCAGGAGAAGGGGGTCCAGCCGCTTTACCCCATGCTCAGCTTTCAGGAAGCAGTCTCTCCAATGAAATGAAAGGATTTGAGAATTCTGAGAAATCCCCAGGCCTGATTTACCACAACACGCTGCTTCCAGCAGCTCATGAATCTCACACAATGGAAAAAGAAATTTAGTGTGGGTGGGAGAGTGGGTAGGTGGGATTTCACTGGTCTATCCCGAGTCTGGGAATCATTTTGTTAGCTCTTATGTCAGCCATACTCTTGAGAACTCTCCAGGAAAAAAAAAACTGTGTGTGTGTGTGTGTGTGTGTGTACATATATATTAATTTTTAAAAGTTAAAACTTTTCATACAATATATTCCAATCATGTTTTTCCTTTTCCCCAACTCCTCCCTACCTACTGAACTTTATCTTCTCTGTCACTTAAAAAAACACCACCACCACCAACAAACCCTTAAAATGAAAAATCAAAACAAACAAGCAAAATACCAATAAATTTTAAAAAATCAAAACAAAAACAAAAAGTACACACACACACACACACACCTAAACCACTAAGTTTGTTTTGTGTTGGCGAACTACTCCTGGACATGGGGCTGACCCACCCCATGACATTCAATTGGATTTTTTTGTTGTTGTTCGTTTGTTTGTTTCTTTGTTTGCTAGCAGGTATACATTGTAGATAGCTTCTTGTTTAGGGGTGGGAGCCTGTGTTCACTTCCCCCTCTGAGTGTTGGGACCCTATCTGGCTTGAACCTCTGCAGGGCCTGTGCGCTGCCACAGCGTCTGTGAGTTCCTCTGTGTGTAGGTCCTGCTGCTGTGTCTGGAAGACAGTTGTCTGGGAGGCTTTAGTTCCCTCGGGCTCTTGCAATCTCTTCTCCTCCTTTTCAGCATAAATCCCCGAGCCCTACATGAAGCAGGTGTTTGATGAAGATACGCCATTTATTGCTGAATGCGTTTCTGCTCTTAAGGTCAGATCTGCATCACAGTTCAGAAGGTAGATTGGCAAGCCAAGTCTATTCGCCTCCATCTGCTTATCTGAAGAAAAAAAGATGAAAAGCACAATTTTCTTCATGGTTAAGGTTAACGCAAGATAAAGGAGCCTACTAGGATCTATAAAACAGGCTCGTAGCCAGTGCTTAGAAAGTCATGTGCCAGCATTTCCCCAATCTCTCGCTTGGCCATTGAGCATGCGGTCTTCATCCTCCAGACTTCTTTGAAATGGGCTCGCTCACCAGGCTGAGCGGAACCACGCTGAGTACAGTGTGAACTCAAGTCGAGCTGAGACCGTTTCCAGGAGGGATCACAGGTCAGAAAACCAGTAGAGTTCGCGCCAGAGACGTGGTTGCAGGTGGCAGCTGGGCAACTCTCTCGGGACCCACACGTGGGAAACTCTGCCGAGGGACACAGAGAGGCCAGGGCCCAGACTACCTGCGGTGACGCTCCCCAGAATCCTTTCAAAGTGTCAGAGTATATTGGAACCATGCGAAGGAGGAAGGTGGCGTTTGAAACATCAGGAGAGAGAACCGATTGGAAACAATTGCCTTCCACTCTGCGTATTAAATCACTTCCCCGTTTTATGAGGTAGATAGAAAAATAATAAGAAATTATTTCCCCCTGAGGTACGGGGAGAAATTGTCCTGCGGTATTGGGCTAGGGCCTCTTGTACCAGTTAATAGCTATTTCAAGGCTGTTTTATTTTAACACACAAATATAGACTTAGGAAAAGGTGTGATAGGACCACTAGTTCCTGGATCGTTGAGGGTTTAACATCTGGGCTCTTCCCACCTAATTCCTTAAGGGAAATTCTATTTCAGTTAGAAGCAACTCGCAGGAACCTGGGTACTTACTCAGGGGATGTGAGCTAGGTGTTTGGGGAAGTTCCGATCACCATGTCCGGGGGTTGATTGGGTGAATTACAGCCCCGGGGACTTGTGGGTGGGGATTAATTACTACTTAAGGTCAAACTCATACTTTTACTCTGTTAATCAGAGCGGGAGCAATAGAGAGGAGTCTACAGAGCCTGGGTGACCCTGAAGTTGTTCCTAGTCACTCGGGAAAACGTATCTCATGAGTGTTTCTACCATTTGTGGTATGGAGTGCAACAGAAAGTGTGGAATAGAAGCAACCACATAAAGCACCTACTGAGTGTCCCATAGAGACACCCTCACAAGAAAGTGTCCTAGTGGGGTCTGCAGGCAAAACAAGGGTGATGTTTAAGTCATTGCTACACTTCTAAGATAATCTCAGTCGTTCTCCACATCCTCCTATTTGTGGTTTCTTAATATTTGCTGCCCTTAAGCCAAGGGCTCTTAATGAATAGAACAGGGTACCATTGAAGAACCATGAGCTGTGAATTTGGCCAGCCAGTAGACTCTCCTCTCTCCATGTACTCACTTCAGTGTGTGTCTATGTGTCTATGTGAGGTGAGAGAAAGCTTCCAGGGCTGAAAGGATGATGCGAAGAAATGCCCAGCACAAGTCACAGGAGGTGAGAGATGAAGACAACGAAAAGGTCCCTACGTGCAGGATACTGAGGTCATGTCCAGCCAGGCTCCCAGGGAGGAAGTGAGACCCTCAGCCCCACAGCTCCAAAGAAAGCCTTTAATCACAGGAGCTCCTGGCCACAGTGTCTTATCACAGCAACAATGGCCCTAACCAAGACAGAAAATGGTACCAGGATAGTGGCGTATTGCTGTAACAGACCTGACCATGTTGTTTTGGGGGGAGGACTGTGGAAGGACTTTGGAACTCCGGGCCAGAAAAGCCATTGAGTGTTCAAAGTTTGGTGAGCTGTTCGGTGGGAGCTTAGAAGATAAGAACATTCAGAGAAATACAGAGGCTAAGGCCTGGCTTGTGACATTCCAGAGGGAAGTTTGAGAGTCACTTAAGGACTCTATCAGGGCCATTGCATCTTTTGAGTTAAGAATCTGCAGTGTCTGGTCATCTGGGAGTGAAGAATCAGCCACCTTTAACAAGAGATCAGATCTACTAAAGTAGAGCCTTTGTTTTCTGGGACAAGGGAATGCTGGCTAGCAGAATGCTGGTTAGTAGGTGCTGAAGAATCAGCTGTGATTAAGAAAAGACCAGCATCATCGAGGTGAAATATCCTGGGAAGCGTTTTCCCAGCCAGCACACAGAAATTGTGTTTCAGAGGTGGCCAAGGTTATACCTATGTCAGCAGCCGAACCTCCTGTGTAAGGATCACACAGGTCTGACCCGTTTTGAAGGCATGGAAGGGTCATGGAGAGCAGCTGAAGGCTTGGCACTGTGTGGCAGGGCTGGAGTCCCTGAAGAGACCCCGGGAGAGGATAGTGCTGAAGGTGCAACCCAGTTGCAGCAAGGGACCCCACGAGTTTGGAGATGCCAGTACCATGAGAAGACCACCACCAGCAGCAGCAGCAGCAGTGGGGAGGAGCCAGCCTGAACCTAGAAGACAAGCTGTGTGTGCTGCAGAGGGCAGAGCCAGAGAAGTGATCGAAGTTTTTTAAAGCAGTTTGGAAGACCATGAGTGGACCCCAAACCTTACACACTGAGTGGATTCTACTGAACTTCTAGTTTGCTTTGATCTACATGTGGTTGTGCCTCTTGAAGAAAATATATGTATATGTATATGTGTGTGTGTGTGTGTGTATGTATATATAGTTATAGATATATAATTATATAACTAAAATTTTTAAAGATTTATTTATCTAATAATGTAAGTACACTGTAGCTGTCTTCAGACACTCCAGAAGAGGGCGTCAGATCTCATTACGGATGGCTGTGAGCCACCATGTGGTTGCTGGGATTTGAACTCAGGACCTTCGGAAGAGCAGTCAGTGCTCTTAACCACTGAGCCATCTCTCCACCCCCTAATTTTTTATTTTATATATAGGTCCACATTGAGAGATTTTTTTTTTTACTTTTAAAAGAGTGTTGTTGTTTTTTTAAGAGACTCTGAAATTTTTTTCTTTTAAGCATTTGGATTTGTAACGGCTGTGGGACATTTTGAAAAATGTTTTATATTGTGATATCTACACAAATGTGTGACCTTGGGGATGAGCAAGAAAGTGAAAGTCATGGCTTACCAGTGGTGTGTTTGTGCATCAAGCTGACAAGGGGTCACTTGTTCTGGTTAGTCATTGTTACACAGGGTGTAGTCATGTGATAGGAGGTACCCACATTGAACAAATATCTTCATTAGACCAGGCTGTAGGCAAGCCTGTAGGGCAACTTCTTAATTGTTATTTATTGACGGGGGAGGGCCAAGCCCATTGTGGGCAGATCCATCCCTGGGCTGGTGGTCCTTAGTTCTATAAGAAAGCAGGCTGAGCAAGCCATGGGGAGCAAGCCAGTAAGCAGCATCCCTCCATGGCTTCTGCATCAGCTCCTGCCTCCAGGTTCCTGCCCTGTTTGAGTTCCTGCCCTGACTTCCTTTAATGATGAACAGTGATGTGGAAGTTTAAGCCAACTAAAGAAATTTCCTCCCCAACTTGCTTTTGGTCCTAGTGTTTATCACAGCGATTGTGACCCCTAACTAAGATACTATTTACCTCTGTTGGGTCTTGACTTCATAATATCTGCTCACTCCCCTGAGCTAATCCCATGGCCCCTCCATGAGTCCAGACTCAGCCATTTTTATCCAAATGAAGAACCGTGTTCTGCCCTCTCACCTCACATCCTCTCCAGACAGGAAGCTGCAAAAGTCAGACTCCAATAAGCTCACCGGACACACCAGTGAGTGACGTCTGGTCATCAAGACAACAGCACTGGACTCAGCAGGTTCAAGCAGGTTTTGTCCAACATTGTCTGTTGGACAGGAAATGGAGAGAAATGTGAAGAACAGAGAAGGAGGGATCTGGAAATGTAAATCCAAGCCAAGAGAGAAAAGCCAAGGTAGGCAGACAGATGTTTTCTTCTGTGGTCTAAGAAGATCTAACATCCTCGGATGTTGGCTCTCAGGGATGGGTAAGAGGACAATTAATTAGCACTTGTTTAGAGATTTCCAAAGAGCAGGGAGAGGCGGAGCTGGTAGAACTGGGTAGCTTTGACCACAAGGTCTGAGATGGAGAACAGAAAGCAGGAATTGTGATTGCTTTACACCAGAAAGGAGTCTGGGTCCCACTTTCTTGTAGAATATCAGCTAGGCAGAAACTGGTGTTTTGTCAGGTCCATGACCGAGGGACTCCTAGAAACAGTGTTCAGCTCTCCAGTCCTAAGGCAGGATGGACAAAGGGTTCAAGGCATAGAGAGACCTGGGGGCATCTTACATCTCCACTCTCCATCTCTTTCTGCTTCCTTGGATTTCTCTTCCCCTGGGGTCACTAGGAACTTGGGCACTGGGTACCGTGATAAGTTTTCTGTGTTTAATCTTCACATTGGTCTTTGGAGCCAAATGTCACTTATCTTCTTCATTTGAGGAGACTATGGTTCAGAAGAGGGAGGGGACTTTCCTAAGGGAAAGGTACAATAGTACCCTTAACAGCAGACAGACTCTGGGGCTGTGTGTGCATGGTTGTGGGCACTACCCACCTCTATCACTGCACAGTTTTAAGGTGCCTAAGCTATGGTCTCCAGTTTGTCTGTCAGATGCACCAGCCACTGGCTGAAGAGACAGCTGGAGAGAAGAGAGCGACTGCTGGTTTTCCAGAGGACCTGGGGTTCAGTTCCCAGCATCCTCATTGGGCAGTTCACAACCACCCATATCTACAGCTCCAGGGGACTAGATGCTCTCTCTGGCCTCCTAGGGTGCCCCTCCACAGATACACATACATGCACATGCACACGCACACACACACACACACACACACACACACACATGCATGCACATGCCTGCATGCATGTGCAAGCACATACACACTTGTAGAAAAATAAAAAATAGCTCTAAAACAAGCTCTGTCGGGGGTGGGGGTGGGGGAACTGGAGAGATGGCTCAGGAGTTAAGAGCACTGACTGCTCTTCCAGAGGTCCTGAGTTCAATTCCCAGCAACCACATGGTGGTTCACAACCATCTGTCATGGGATTTGATGCTCTCTTCCGGTGTGTCTGAAGACCATTACAGTATGCTCATATACATAAAATAAATCTTTAAAAAAAAAGTTCTGTCTTAGTTCCCAAATCACTTTAATTTTAGGGTTTTTTCACATTTATTTGTGTGTGTGTTTGTGTGTGTGTGTGTGTTTGGGGTTGAGGTAAACTCCATACCCTGGCATGTGTGTGGAGGTCAAAGGTCAACTGTGAGAGTCAGTTCTCTTCTTCAGCTGTGTGGGTTCGAGGGATCCACGTAAGTGGTTGAGCTTAGCCACAGCACCTTTACCTGCTGAGCCATCTAGCTTGCTCCAGAGCCCATATTCTTAGCCTTTCCACCAACATGTCTCCATGGCACCTACTGATGACTTTTGCAGAGCTTTCAAGAGGGAAACCTTCACAGACAGGACCGATACCACCTCCTTCCAACCTGCTTCCAAGAAAGAGGTTCTTAAATTCTCTTCTGAGAGAACATTATACAACCCAGCTCTATGGGGGTAGGAGACACCCCAGGGGCATCCCTGGGATCTTGAGAGTGTCACAGAGTAGGCAGAAACATCTCTCTGACAGAACAGGGGTAGCCTTTGAACTTTGAGATGCTCAAAGGCACACACTGTGGTTACCGAGTCTCCAACGCCCTGATTCGGCAAGCCCCTGCCAAACCCGCATTCATAAGCTCCTTTCTGTCCAATCCATAGCAAACCTGTTTCCCAATTCATGACAAGAAGATATTGTGTCAAAACCAAGTGACGTTGTGGTATGAGATCCAACACCCAGGGTACCCCCCCCCCAAATATTCCCATTGTTCTACCCTCCTCTGGTGGTAGGGGGGTGGGATCCATCAACCGCCAGAACAATGAGTCAGTTTGTGGTCTGAGTAATCCGATTTTCAGACACTGGGGAGTTAGGGGTTTGAGCATGGACCCTGGCCAAGGGCGGGGCTCAAGGGGAGGTGATTTTCAGCCTAGCTTAGGAGTCATCCTGAATTCATCTGGCTTCTCCCTGAGGCTGCCAGGCTGGAGCTGCCCACACAGCGAAGGGCCCCATATCCCAACTCTGCCCTTTAGCAGCCCTCCAGGCAGAGAAGGTAAGTACCAAATCCTAGCCATGGCCGTGCAAGTGATACAAGGCTACCGTGAGGACTGCAGGAAGAAGATGGTTGAAAGAAGACTTTGGCTCACAGTAGACCTTCAGATCAGCCCTACTCTCCTCTTTGTGCTAAATGCTCACATGAAAGTTTTGGCACAACTGGGTTGCTCACTTCTAGAGCATTCCAGACAGAGAACCAGAAATACCGTGTCCCAGTAGTTCCTTCAAAGGAAGGGACGTCAACAAAGGAAAAGGGCTAGACAGAAAAAAAGCAAAATAGCGTTGTGAAACTGTGGCTTTGGTGCCAGAGAGCAAGGCAGGGCTACAGAGCCACCTGGGCTGGGTTCTGGGGCATGAGAAGCTACTCTTCTAAGTTTGTTGTCTAAATAGCCCGGAGGCCAAAGTCAACATTGACTCCCTGTTCTCCACTTCCAGGCCTTCACTGCCAACAGACACAGGACATACAAGGCATAGGAGATGCTTCTAAAACATAAATAGGTTGCCCTTGTGTCAGAAAGTCATAAGAAAAAGGGAGACAGACAGACACACAGACACAGAGGACGCTCACTCCCTGATCTTCAGCTACACATCTAGAAGATAAACCCAAGCAGGTCCTCTCCAAGTCTAATGATGGGGGGGCCCAAGCTACTCCTGGGTATAGCAAGTGTGCATTCTTGCCTTTGCTTCTAAGGACATGACAGCAGGGAGCGTCCTCCTATTACAAGATTCACTGGTCAATGCAGAGAGGCTTACGGGTTCATCCTGTGATTCTGAGCCAATTTTCCTAACACCTCGGGGATGTGGGTGATTGAAGAATGAGTCCAAGCTTCAGGCAGGAGACAGTGGTCAGCAAATCTGGGGGATTCCTGGGACCCTGAACCTTCCAGTAGCCGGGACAGCCTGGAGCAGAGGCTCCCGTGGTTTCAGCCAATCTCTGATGGTCTATACAGGTTTCTGGTGGCTGCTGTTCCATCAGTGAGCTCTTTGTTGCTCTGCCCGGGAGAATCTTAAGGCAGGAAGGGGTTAGTTTGGGCTCTCATTTTCAGAGGGATTTCTCTGCGGCTGCTTGGCCTCCCATGAGCTTGGGTAGAGCATCATAGAGGTGACAGGAGTGTCTTCACTTGAAGAGGAGCAGAGATAATATATTGACCAAGGATCTGCCTCTAAGAGATCTCAAACCACCACCTCTGTGGCCTTGTTTTCACAACCTTGCTGAAGAGTGCTGTGGCTGGGACCAGTCATTCAACACACAAGAATGTTTCTTATCTCAATCATAACATCCACCTGTATGTTTCCCTCCAGGGTAGTGGGATGGATACATTTCCTTAGACCTTCTGTTTCTCACTTCAGACAGAGCCCCACCCATCTACCCCTTCGTTGAGTCTTTTTCTCTATCTGCTTGATCACTGTGTTGGTAAGAGTGAGTTTAACTGGGTAACATTATTATCCCGATGACTTGGAGTTCTTGGTGGCTATCCTTGAGGAAGACTTGCGATGTAGGCATCTCGTGGCCATCTGGCCTGTTGGAAAAGTCTGGCGAGAATCGGTCTGAAAAAACATGTGCGTCCTACAAGCTCAAACAGAAGCTTTGGGGATCAAAGGATCTCAGACCAAATGCGTGAACTTGCACACGTGTTCGCGCAGGAGGAAGGCCGTCAAAACATGGCATATCCCATGAACGCACATGAGACCCATATGAACCATGGAAAAGCCAGCACACAAATTGACCTACATTTTCCTAGGCAAGTCGTGCACACAGTGCACATCGTCAGGGACAGGAGAGGGCTGGTGACAGCATAGGAGGCCACCCTCGTCATTCACCCCAACCCCATTAATTAGCTTACTTAATTAGCTGCCTGCCTGTCTGACTTCCTACTTGCCTAATAACTTTCTTTTTTGTGTTCTTTCTTTCTTCCTTCCTTCCTTCCTTCTTTCTTTCCTTCTTTCCTTCCTTCCTTCCTTCCTTCCTTCCTTTCTTTCTTTCTTTCTTTCTTTCTTTCTTTCTTTCTTTCTTTCTTTCTTTCTTTCTTTCTTTCTTTCTTTCTTTCTTTCTTTCTCTCTTCCTTCCTTCCTTCCTTCCTTCTTTTCTTTCTTCCTTTCTTCCTTTCTTCCTTCCTTCCTTCCTTCCTTCCTTCCTTCCTTCCTTCTCTGTCTCTTGAAATAGTCTCTCACTTTGTAGCCCACCCCAGGTTACTTTCAAAGTTTCTATCCTCCTGCCTCAGTCTCCCAAGTGCTGGGATCACAGATAAGTGCCACCTGGACCAACTGTTCACACCTTACCTTGGTCCTTTAGCTCTTCTCTGGCCTCTCACTACAGATGTTATCTTCAATCCCTTATTTTGACCAAAACCCCTAGGAATCCCAATGTCCTAGCATCTATAATCCTCTTCCATTTAAAAAAAAAGTGTGTGTTTTCTTGTATGATACATCCTTACACAGGACATATGCAAGGATAGCAACAAAGGCAAAGCATTCTGGGCCAATCTTAGCATCTCCCTCTAACATGTTCAGCCATATCAGAGCTAGGGAAGGTGGTACTCAGAGGTCACAGAGGAAGAACAGAGGGACACGAGGGCATGCTTTAAATTAGAACATCGTCTCTGTAGCAGGCAGGGGCAAACCATGCCCACATGTGCACAGCACATGTGCCAGCCCCTTGCTGGCACACAGCTTCATGACAGAAAGGCTGGGAGACTGGAGGGCACTGTGTGTGGTCAGCTTCCATGGACATATGGCTATTGCTTGCCAAAGGGACACCAAGAGGTTGCTTCTCTAGGCAACCTGCACCAAGGTGAGTTTCTGTCCCGGGGCACAGGGATGATAGCATATGGCTGTAGAAGTGTCCCCTTTGCTTTCCAGAACCATGAAATACTAAAAGTGAAAAGTGGAAGAGACTCCCAAATGTGTTACAGGGCACACTGGTCTTGTTACATGCAAACTGGTATAAGACTTGGGAGCAGGTCGGTGGGAAAACTTGAACTTAATCACACGGGGCATGGGCTAGGGAGATGACTCAGTCATTAAAGTGATTGTCACACAAGCCTGAAGACTCAGGTTTATACAAAGCCAGGAGCAGTGCTAAGGAAGTAGACACGGGCAGATCACTCGCTGTGGACACTGGCCAGCCAGTATCACTGATAGGTGAGCTAGAGGTTCTGAGAAGGTGGAGAGCGATAGAGAAAAATTCCTCATGTCAACCTCTGGTCTCTGCCTGTGTGTACTACCACACACGTGCACTCATTTACACACAATGCACTCACTCACATACACATGCACCCACATACATGCACTCAAACACACATGCACACACACATGCACTCAAACACAGATGCACCCACACACATGCACTCAAGCACACATGCACACACAATGCACTCAAACACACATGTACTCACACACACATGCACCCACACACATGCACTCAAGCACACATGCACTCAAGCACACATGCACACACAATGCACTCAAACACACATGTACTCACACACACATGCACCCACACACATGCACTCAAGCACACATGCACTCAAGCACACATGCACACACACATGCACTCAAACACACATGCACTCACACACACATGCACCCACACACATGCACTCATACACACCTGCACTCATTCACACACACATGCACTTACACACATTCATACACATGCACGTGTAATCACACATATATTCACACATACCCATACACTCACATACACATGTACTCACAAACACAGTCACACACATGCATTCGCAGACATACACACACACACACCCATACACATGTACCCACACATATGCGCCCACACACATGCACTCATACACACATTCATGCACAACACACATGCACACACATGCACTGCCTGAGACACATTGCCTCTTTCCAAAGGCAGCCAAGGCAGCGGCACTTTCCAAAATGACCTGGGTGTAGAACCTGTCAGCACTACTGGCCTGAGAAACATTTGGAGAGAAAAGTGGACCCATCCTGCAAGTGGGAAAATGAAGGCACACAAGTGTTTGGTAGCACACCAGTTAACAGATACCCGGGGTTCCTGACCATCTGTGAATGCAGCCCACATCTGTCTTCAGGTGTCTCTCACGACCTGAGATAATCCACGAGTAGAGTATGTTACTCAGTCACTCAACGAATACTTCTGTGGTACCTTCTGGGTTAGACGCCGGAAATCCAAAACCCAAGCAAGGCAGGTCTGTGCCTTCAAGGAAATGGTAATGTACCGGAACAAACTAAGCCTCAATTAGAGCCCAGAAAGTGGCTGGTTAGTTCCAGCATGCACAGTTCCATATGGAGGACTCCAGAGAACACAGATTTCATTCACTGGGTATTTGAAACAGCAACAGTCCCCAATGACATGGTTTTGGTCTCAGTGGCCACAGCCTATTAATTGCATGTAATTGTACAAAAGACAGCTCCGCTGCTCTGACCACTGCAGAGATCGCCCGTGTGACTCCGGAGCTGTGGCCCATCTCCTTTCAAAGTCTGAAGGTGGCCTGCCACTGTGGCTCTGCAGTTCGGTTCCCATGTCTGCAAAGGGAGAGTCTGTGTCACCTTCTGTCCTCAGGGCACTCACACACACATGCACTCACACACACATTCACACACATGCACGTGGAATCAAGCATTCACTCACACACACATTCACACACATGCTTGTGTAATCACACATGCACTCACACACATTCACACACGTGCACTCATACCCACACACATTCACACACGCGCACATGGCACAAAGCCATGTGACATTTTACAAAACTAGACAATCAAAAAGCAGGGATTGACCAACAAAGGCCAGGGTGTTATATAGGAAGTCAATAACACTCTTGGTGAAATTTGCACAAGATGTGATCAGGGCCATAGGAGAGACATAGGTGCACAGGAAGCATGACAGACTCAAGACAGACAACAAGAGGTGAGGAGCTGACCGCATGGAGGAAGCTGAGGACATTCATGCCCTAGACAAAAGTGACTCCAGCAAAAAACAGAGGAGGGGAGGGGTTGCAAATACCAAGCTACTGAGTTTATTGGATGGTAGACAGGACACACCCTCCAGGCACTGCAAAGCCCTGGAGAGTGTATGAAAGCAAGACCCTCATTAAAGCACCCTGCATCCGACTAGAACATGAAAAGAAGACATGGCCGTTCTCCACATTTCTTACACTTCAAAGTATGAAGTGCCAAAGGATGTTCTGATGAGTGGTATTGTTCCTGTGGCTCTGTCCGCGTGAATATCCTAAGCAAACAGGCCCATCATGTTCTAACAGATAGCTTTAAAGGGGGTTGGGTCTTAAAGTTCATACAGCAATGCTCAGGGCTGGAGACCCTAGGAACTGAGCCCCCATGACCCCAGTATGGTGGGGGTGGGGGTGGACCCCCTGCAACTGTGAGCCAAAATAAAACATTCCTGCTGCAAAGTCGATTTACTCCTGGGTTTTGTTATTGTGACAGAAAGCTAGCTGACAAGGAGGATTGTAATGTCCCCAACTGCCCCCCCCGCCCCCCCCCCCCGCTGTTTTAACTGGCTTTGCCATGTTTCTGCTTGCCGGGGTGGTTTTAGGACTCTTCACTGCTCTATAGAGATGTTAACTTGGAGTCACACTCTGGATCTTGGCTTCTCAAGGAGTCCATCAGAGACACAATAGAAAAAGCAGAGGTGCATAGACATTAGGCTCTATGAGGAGGTCTGCCTTCAAAAACACAGTTGTGCCCCTGTGTCTGGGGGGTCTTGTTTCCAGAAGGTTCTATAGATAGAGAAGCCCAAAGATGCACAAGAGCCCCATGTAAAATGGCAGGGGAGGGGAGCTGATCTGCATCAGACCCCTACACACCCATGTAGACTATAAGTGACTTTTGCTTCGCCACAACACCTATACAGGTCAAAGCCATGGAAACCGCAGGGTACCTACCATGTTGCTCAGAGATTAACAGTCAGAAGAAAATCCATACATGCTCAATAAGGGACAAAATGAAGTCTTTTTCTGGATATTTTCCATCTGGAATTAGGACACTTTGCTGATTCAGAACTCATGAGTGTCACAAATTGACCACACAAAGAGCACAGAGGTAGGGGTGTTAGGATAGCCCAAAGCATCATAGAGACACAAAGCAGATGGCTCCAGACCTGCTGCCATCCTGGGTTCCAGGGGATAACAGAAGGAAATTTCCCAGAAACCAGGCACAGGAAGGCATGAGAAGCAGGTGGGAGGGTGGCCAGCCTGACCACCTTCAGTGAGGGGACAAGGGACTGCCTGTCCCACATCACATGCGCTTTCTTCTCAGTTCCCATTAGTGACCTTGTTCTAAAGCCAGGAGTCTTCAGCTTCTGGGGACAGGGGGAGGGTAACACTCAACAACACCCGGGACACAGGAGAAATATCAATGGGTCCCTCTCTACGTCCTACATGTCGGTTGGGGTTACATGTGTGATCTTGCACCCTGGTTGATACTTGGTAATTTCTGGTCACAGAGAAAAGTATTTTATATTATTGGTAGCTCACACCTCTCAAACTGGGATAAACTCTTAAGGGACTCAAGAGAAACAGACCAGAGCCTGACAGGAACCACAGAGAGGAGAGGCCACCTGGTCCAGGCGACTTTCCTCCTAGCTTCTCTCTAGACAATATCTAGAGCTCTGCTCTGTCTCCCCCTAAGACCACTCCTTCCCTTTACCTTTCTCTCTCTCTCTCTCTCTCTCTCTCTCTGTAAAATCTGAGGCCACTGATCCAGTGCTGCTGGGGGTGGGGCAAAGGCAGGGAGATCTCTCCAGAAACACTGACCAACCAGCCAAGCCAATGCAGCAAGTCCTAGGTTCAGGGGGAAAGCTCATGCCCCAGATAAGGTGGAGACTGACTACGGAAGATAACCAGTATCCGCATGTGTCAACACCCGTAATCATACACATGTACACACATCACGCACACCGGATCCCACATGTAAACTTGTGTATCCACACACAGTAAACGTCTTGAAGAAGAATCCTAGTGGCTTTTATTTCTTCCTTGACTGAATGAACACCTGTGAGTTCACAGACCGTCTTGCCCCTTACCCCACTGACAAGCGTTCGGCTGCAGAGAAGATTCTAGAGTCTGGAAAGATCACCAATAATGAGCCCCAATGGACAGCCACAGGGGCCCTCACTCAACTCTGAGGTTAGCTATTAACATTTAAATAGTAAAGGTGGTTCGTATAAGATCCGGGACTGTAGCACCCAGGCCTGTGTCCTCAGATGACAAATGTTGATCATAATTTAGGAAAGACTTTCCCTTCCTGGCAAGGGGATGGTCTCCATTTCTCTGGCTTATATCACCTCCAATTTTTTTTCACTATCCCCACTATGAATACCACCAGGTATTCATAGTGTCTTTCTGGCCCCTGTACACGCGAAGTGCAGACTCTTCAGGCTGTGGCTGCCATTTTCTTAAAACGGTTTGGTGGAGCAAAGAGTCAGTCAAAAACAAAACAAAACAACAACAACAACAACAACAACAAGAAAACACTGGTAAGTTCGGGTGTTTTGTTTTCTTCAAGCACATCGCCCCAGGCACCCATAACCACTTTGCACCCATCCCCTCTCTCCACGGCATCACCGTCTTCATCTTCCTGAGCCTGTAGCATCTTCTCTTAGGCCAGATCTCTATAGAACGTGAGTTCTAAGTGGCCTAAAATGGTCGCTACAATCCAATACCCATTTTCTGGTCTTTCCCTTCGTTCCTCACAACTGCCTTGGGCCAGTGTTTCAAGTTGCCAAATTTAATTTCCCAGGCAAGACACGAATTTCTCTTTCCATCTCTTCGAGTCAGGCAGAGCCATGCTGGGCATAGCTGCCTGCTGGCCATCCCGTGCAGCGAGGCTGTTGAAGCCCCTCCCTGACTACAAGGGAAGGAAGGGGTCACGTGGTCCCAAATCGTTCACCAGGGCACTTGGAACTCTAGAGGCCGAGATGAGTTCAAGAGTAGGCAGAGCATGGCTGGCGCCCATAACCCGCTCCCCCCTACCCCCAACCTGGAAACAGAGGACACTGTAGACTCAAAATCAGTTGTCAGTCTTTAGCAATTTGTTTGGATTCTCTCTGGAGGTGTGGCCTGGCCGGGACTTGTCTACCAGAGGACAGAATCCTGTACGGAGGAACTGAGCTCAGGGCCACAGAGCCCTGGGTCACAGAAGCGGATGGGATGGAAGCAGTTAGGTCGGGTAATGAATTTGTAATGCTGAGCCCCTGGCTTCCGCCCACTGGCTGCCTGCTGGCCTTTCAAAACACCATTGGTTAACAGAACCCATGCTGCCTCTCAGCCATTCTGGGGGTCACGCTGCTGCAGCCCGCCCACCCACCCACCCACCCACCCAGATGCACCTCCTCTGGAGTGACTGTGACAAATTGGCCTTTATTGGCCTGAATTTGGGAACTTTGTGTTATTTGCCTCCGTGTCAGAACAACGCTACTCTGTTTTCTCTGGCCCCTCCTACCTCTTCAATGGTCAAGGGTAGAGCGAGATTTCCAGGCTTGGAAGAAGGAAATTCGGACAGGGTGGGAGGCAGAGGGCAGATTGGGCTGTGTAGCCTTAGGCAAGTTGCTTAACTTCTCCGAGTCTCACGGCTTCTACTTGTTCAGTAGAGAGGACAACATCTTGTTGGTTTGTTGGGCGAATAACGTGAGAAATACAAGGAACCCACAGAGCTCCAGCTAATGTATGATAAATAACTACCTCGAACTCTCTCTCCACTGAAATGCCTTCTAGTCAGGACAGCAAGGTCCTCAGTGGACAGCTGTAGAGCCCTTAGTGTGTTGGGTGAATGGGTCACTGAGTGAATAAATGTGTGAGAATAAGAATGACCAGGGGCCGGTGAATGAATGGATGAGTGGATGATGCTTATGAATGAACGGATGGACAGATGGATGGATGAATGAATGAATGGATCGGTGAATGAATAAACCTTCTAACAGTCCTCAACAGGCACACATCGCCTCCTGTGAGACTCAAACACTGGCCATAAAGGTGATCTTCCTCCGCTGGCCTTAAGCTGGGATTAACTTGATCTTCCACTGCAGGTCTCACCCTTCCCAGAATTTAGCAGCCTAATCCCTTCCACAAACAGTCAGGAGAAAGGCAGCCAGGGCCAGCGGGGGCCCTTGGACCTTAGTCATTACTGAGCAGTACAAACCAAGCCAGGCTTTGCCCTTCCTTGGAGTGGGGACAGGCGGGTGGGTGGGAAGGGACCCTTCCGATCTTTATTTCTCTTTGGAAAGGCAGGTGAAGGCCCTGACTCAGACATAAGCCTTCCTGAGTTTTCAGGTCAGGGGACAGAGGAGGTCTTCCACGGGAAGACAGCTGGTGACAGTCCAAGCCTCCACTATTGACAGAAGCCTCACTCCTGCCAGGCCTGTGCCCATTGGCTCTGCCTGTTTCCTCTTACCAGACTGTCAGTCCACCTGGGAGCAGAGCCAAGCCATAAGACCTGAGTTCAAGGTCACAGAGGGCAGGCATGCATGGGCCTGCTGTTCCCGCCTAACGTCACCTTCATGATGCTGAGATGAGGCACCATCCTGTAACGTTGGACTCACACACTGTTATCTCCGTGCTTCTTCCCATGCCACAGATGAGGAAACAGAGGCGCAGACAGAGAGGTCATTAGCTATTAGCTAAGCCAAGTCAGTTATACAGGGCAAAACGAGGAGACAGGTGATCTACTCAGGTGCAGGTTGCCACCTTATCCAAGAGTAACCTTTGGCCAGGATGGGTCCTGGACTGAATAAAACTGAGGCACAAACACCAGCATCTGTCTCTTTGCTTCCTTCACAGATGCAGTGTGAACAGACAAGCTCCTACCATTCCCTTTCTTCAAGGATAGGCTGTGCACCCTCACACCATGCGCCAAATTAAACCTTCCTTTCCCAACTTGCTTCTCTCAGGTATTTTGAACAGGGGATAAGAGGATGGACTTCAAGATGGCTCTGCAGTTCCTGCCCTGTAACCCCGACACTTTGGATTTGATCCCTGGGACCCATGGTAGAAGGAAGAAACTGACTCCCAAAGCTGTCACCGGACCTCCACATGTGTGCACTGTGGCACATGCGCACATGCACGGTGTACGGATGTGTACAACAGAGGGAGGAGGAGGGGAGAAGAAGGGAGGAGGGGGGGAAGGAAAAAGGAAGAAAAAGAGGAGGAAGGGAGAAAGGGAAGAAGGAAGAAGGGGAAAAGGGGGAGATGATAAGCAGAAGTAGGGGAAGAAAAGGGGGAGGGAGAGAAAGAAGAAGGGAAGAGGAGGGAGGAGGGAGAGGGGAAGAAGGGAGGAGGAGAAAAAAGAGGAGGGAGAGAGGGGGAGAAGGGGAGGTAAAGCAAAAGGAGGGGGAGGAGGAAGAGGAGGAGGAGAGGAAAGAGGAGGAGAAGGATGGGGAGAGATGGGGAAGAGAAGCAGAAGAAGGGAGAGGGAGAGGGAAGAGAGGAAAGGAAGAGGGAAAGTTCCCAGTTCTGTGACTACTCAGTACCAAAGACTTAAATGGGGATGTTCCTCTTGGGACTGTGCAAGGGCCACAGCCATTCATTCATTCATTCATTCATTCATTCGTTTATTCATTCATTTTTAGTGGCTTTTATGGCTGCTGTTCCTCTCTAGTGGCTTCCTCCAGGGTGGCATTTGTTGTCTCAGGGCTTTCTGGTCACAGCCAGTCTGGGGATTCTCTCCAGTCACATCCTGGCTCATCCTCACAGGGGCACCATCGAGGCCCAGGGCCACGAGCCTCTCTAGCCTTGTCCTGTGTTGTGTTTGCACAGTCACTGCAAAGGTTATAGCAGGAACACACCTGTATGTGTGAGTTCAGGCTGGACTCTTGTTCACACAACAAATGACCTTTTCAGCCATAGCAAGGAGGGAAAGCTATGCTCAGTTTCAGGGGCAGAAACATCTCAGCCAAAAGAATGAATTCTCATGGCCTTACACCTGTGTGACAAGAACAGCAGGAACCCCAATGTCTCCAACACCTTAGTATTAACCAGCTTTCCTTGACTACCAAAATACTCAAGAAAGTTTCCTAATGGAGGAGAGACTCTTACAGTGGGGTGTGTGTGGCAGAGGCCAGGAAAGGAAGGGGTGGGGATAAGGGATGGAGGGATGGAAGGGGAAGAGGGAGAGAAGAGGGAGAGGAAAAAGGAGATGGGGGAAGGTGGAGGGGGAGAGGGAGAGGGAGAGGATGCTAACTTTCTCCTTTCCTACCATTCCAGCCTACGACATGGTACTGCCTACATTCAGGGCAGTCCTCTCCCCCTTAGTTAACCCTTTCTGGAAACCACCCTCACAGACACGCCTACAGGTGTGTCCGATCAGTCTCCAGGATGTCTGTGACTGCTGTTAGGTTGACAAGAAGGATTAGCCGTTCCAAGCTACAACCATATAACCAATGTCCACGTAAATATATGTAATCATATGCACACATCTCAGAGAAGCCAGCCAGGTGGAATCTCACTGCTGGTGGAGTGTGAGTTGGTTCAGATGAAAGGGAGAGGGCTATAGATTGGCAAAATAATCATCACCATTTGATTGGATTGATAGCTGGGATGAGTCATGTGGTCGAGCAGTGAATAGACTCCTCAGCCATGTCCAGACTCTGGGATCAAGCCACCCTGCCTGAAGCAAGCTCACCTAAGCAGATAATGAAAGAAGAGGATTTACAGAGGACCTACCTGTAATTCCAGGGGATCTAACCCCCTCTTCTGGCCATCTTGGACACATGCACTCACACGCACACACACCCCTGCACAGACACACACATGTACACACAATTTAAAAATAAAATAATTTAAAAAATGAATCATGTAGGTGTGGGTGCACACCTAAAATCCCAACACCGAGGAGGTAAAGGATTGGGCGTTAGAATGTCTTGCTCATCTTTGGCTACACAGAGATTTCAAGGCTAGCCTGGGATAAATGAGATTCTGTTGGGGGGAAGGAGGGGACGGGTTATGAGTTACCTACCATGCCGGTGAGCAATTATGATCCAAGCACTTGAGAGTCTGAGGCAGAAGGATCAATAATTGAAGCCAGCCTCTCAGCCTTGTAATATGCTTGAGACCAGCCTGGGCTACATGAGAATAACCGAAAAAACAGTTTGTTCCAGTGCAATGTGACCCTTTCCAATCTTGATCAGTTGGATTTACAGATCAATATACACAGGGATAAAGCCTGGGGTGATGGGTCCCGCCTGGACACGGCCATAGGTAATTGTCTGTGGTCTTGTTGTTGGTAACATTATGCTTGATAACCGCGTCGACAGAGAAACAATGTGCATGCTAGATTGCATAAGCAGAGTTGCTGGATGCTCGCTCACATCAGTAGGTAGTAGCCTGCTCTGCCTTGCAGGGGGCCTGGTTTTAGACATCACTACTCTGTGGTGGCTCACATCTGTAACTCCCGCCACAGGGGGAATCTAATGCCCTCTTCTGGCCTCTGCCAGTACTGCATGCACATAGTGCACATAGACATCCAGGCACACATAAACACAGTAAATGAATAAATCTTTAAAAAAAAAAAAAAAAACCTAAAACAAATAATGTTATAGACAATATTATCCAAATACCAAAACTCTCTTTCCTGTTGCTATGGCGATGAGTTATTGTCCTCTGTGTATTTTTCTGTTTTGTCTTGTTTTTTTTTTCTAATATTTCCCCCCACAAGTCATTTTCTAGGGTATGGATCCCAGCCATGATTAAGTTTAATAAAATTCCCACTGAAGTTGCCATGTTCAGTAGCTCTGAAGGTTTCTGGGTACCTCAGGTACCATTTGGCTGGAAGAAAATGGAAACCAGGCTTCCTTTGAGAAGTTCTGGCTCTTCTCTTTGCTACTGACACCAGCTGACCACCCCCACCCCGCCCCCACCATTTATGCTCAGCCTGCCCCCTGTAGATATTGGAGTTTGTAGCCCCCAGCCCTTTTAAGTCTGCCAAGCAACTCAGACAGAAAGGTTTTCCATAAGGAAAAACCAAGGCAGAGCAGCGCAGGTTGGTGGGGGTGAAGGACATCTAAAATGTACAACATCTTGGAATCTGTGCCCATCTCAACCTTGCTCCCCAAGATATGCCATGAGTAAGCCTTGACGAACCATGGGGCCAGCAGGGATCACCCAGTCACGCAGACAAGCCTAGATACAGGGGTAGAAGAAGTGAGCAGATGAAGGAACGCGCCCAGAGTGGAAATAAATGAGGCAGAGGCAGACACATCAGGAGACATCTTGGTTTGAGAATGGGTAGAGACATCAGAGATGAGAAAGCATGGGGAATGGCCATTTCGCGCCTCGTAGGCCCCGATGTGGAGGGCAGGGAACCCTGTCCATGCCCACCGCTGCTCAATCACTGAAAATGCCCTACCAGCATCCAGAAGGAAGCCACCGCCTCTGTGTGTTCAGTAAGAGGAGTAAGTTGCCTGTGACCTTAGAGAACATCCCTACTCTGATGTCCCCAAGCGTGAGGACTCCCTGGCCTCCTGTGACAGGTCTACCGTCAAAAGGCAGGCACTCGAAAGATATCACATGGCATGATCTTCAGACTGTGTGTAAGGCAGGTATGCATCAAATCATCCCCAGGCTATCTCATTACACAGAGGAAAAAGGTCCCAAGATGTAAACAGAAGCCCTTGTGGCCACAAGCCTGGCCTCTCCAGTCATGTGAGTGCCAATTTCATGGGTGTGGTTTTGCATAAATCGCGTTGGTTGCTAGTTGTTATTATTTTTTTTTTGTAAATACAAAATAAGTGGGGTACTATAAAATATGTATTATTATTATTATTATTATTATTATTACTATTACTATTGTGTGTGTGTGTGCATAAGTGTTTGCCATAGTTCATGTCAGAGGACAAGTTACCAAAGTTGGTTTTTTTCCTTTTGCCATGTGACTCAAGTCTTCAAGTGGCTGGCAAGTGCCTGTACCTGCTGAACCATCTTGCAAGCCCTTAAGCTGAGCACATTTTGTTTTCCAAAACCAAGCTTGTCATTATTGTTGCTTTGTTTCTTTTTTAAATTTCTTATTAGATATTTTCTTCATTTACATTTCAAATGCTATCCCCAAAATCCCCTATACCCTCCTCCTGCCCTGCTCTCAACCCACTCACTGCTGCTTCCTGTCCCTGGCATTCCCCTGTACTGGGGCATATGATTTTCGCAATACCAAGGGCCTCTCCTCCCATTAATGACCCAGACTAGGCCATCTTCTGCTACATATGCAACTAGAGACACAGCTCTGGGGTGTTGGGGGGTTACTGGTTAGTTCATATTATTGCTCCTCCTATAGGGTTGCAGACCCCTTTAGCTCCTTGGGTACTTTCTGTACCTCCTTCATTAGGGGCCCTATGTTCCATCCAATAGATGACTGTGAGCATCCACGTCTGTATTTGCCAGACATTGGCATAGACTCACAAGAGAGAGCTATGTCAGGGTCCTGTAAGCAAAATCTTGCTGGCATATGCAATAGTGTCTGGGTTTGGTGGTTGTATAAGGGATGGATCCGCGGGTGGGGCAGTCTCTGGATGGTCTTTCCTTCCGTTTCATTTTTGTTTTGTTTTATTTTTTGTTGTTGTTTATTTGTTTGTTTTTCTATGTAGTGCCCTCTGAGACATTACGCAGTCTGAGAGTAATTTGCCAGGCCTGCAAAGGTATGCACACTCAGACATGCAAATTCACATCTATATATGTCCTACAGAGCTGTGTTAGGCCTGGCTCAATTGTAGGAAACTTTGCTAGTTCACTGTTGAACATAACCCTTGTTAAAAAAAAAAAGTAAATTATAAGTTGGATCCACATAGTGAATTCCAGGACAACCAGAGAGAGAGAGAGAGAGAGAGAGAGAGAGAGAGAGAGAGAGAGAGAGAGAGAGATAATTACAAAAAATAATAATAACATGGAGGGCAGGGAACCCTGTCCATGCCCACCGCTGCTCAATCACTAAAAATGCCCTACCAGCATCCAGAAGGAAGCCACCGCCTCTGTGTGTTCAGTAAGAGGAGTAAGTTGCCTGTGACCTTAGAGAACATCCCTACTCTGATGTCCCCAAGCGTGAGGACTCCCTGGCCTCGTGTGACAGGTCTACCGTCAAAAGGCAGGCACTCGAAAGATATCACATGGCATGATCTTCAGACTGTGTGTCTGAGGAGAGGAGAATATGTATATATATACATATATACATATATATACATATACACATATACATATATTGCACTATTATATACAATATATACATATATATATGTATATTTGTATATATAATATATATATATTATATATATTCCCAGCATAGATATTTACACTAGAATCCCAGTAATCAAAGGAGGCTGAGATAGAAGACCTGAGAGTTTAAGACCAGCCTGAGCTACCCAGCAAGACTCCATTTCAAAACAAATTAAAGCTAACTTGCATAAATTTACAATGAATTCATTTTAAAGAAAAAGCAAGAGCCATGAATGCAGCCCAGTGGGCAGAGAGTGCTTGTCCAGGAAGCATGAAGCATGCTTTGATCCCCAGCACTGCATAAAACCAGGCATGGTGACAAGTGACTGCCAGCCCAGTACTAGGGAAGTGCAAACAAAAGGTTCAGGAGTGCAGGGCCATCCTTGGCTACAGTGTGTTTGAGGTGAGGTTAGCCTGAGCTACCTGAGACCCTTGTCTAACAAAAACAAAAAACAAACAAAAAAAAACCACCTAAAGCTCAAAGTACTCAAAACTCCTACTCTTGTGATGTGACAACACTTGCTAGCCTCCCCTCTGGGTTTGAAGGTCTCCCCACGCATCATCTGTCTAATGGACTATTCTAGAATGTCACACTGCTGCTGCTGCAGCCCTCGCCATGACGTTTGCTGATGTCCTGCTGGCATCTCAGTCAACAGTGGTGGAATGATTTATAGCTCAGTGAACGGCTGATCCTAGGGCTTTTCAGTCCCTAAGGAGCTAGCTAGCTACTAACCATTCACATCTTTGTGACTTTATTCAGAAACACACAATTTGTGTGTGTGTGTGTGGGGGGGGGGTGTAACAAGTCATGTCTCCCTGACACACATTTAGAACAAACCTAGGTACAAAGTGGATTGGGAGGGGGTATGTGTGTACACACACACACACACACCCCTAAAATCCTTTAAATGGCCTTAGGTGTCTCAGAAGGTGGTGCACATTCCTCTAACCTCATTACCCCAACAGTGGATTTGCTAAGAACACTGCGGGTGGGGGGAGTCCAAGCTTATCCTCAGCTTTTCTGACTTTTTCTGAGCACAGTGACCATAAACAGCCAGAACCAGAGAAGCAACTTGAGGGAGGGAGGGAGGGAGGGAGGGAGGGAGGGAGGGAGGGAGGGAGGGAAAGCTGAGACAGGAACATTAGAAACTCACCCAATTAATTAGCCAATACTGAGGACCCAGCCATCTGGATAACCCATTGATGAGGATGGCAGGGGGCCTAGTCCCCAAGCCCCTTGTGGGTTACCGCAGCCGAAGGCCGCTCCTCCTCCTCCTCCTCCACCCCCACCCAAAGCCACTTAAATATTTGATGCAAAATCAAAGCCCTGTTCCAACTTTTATGAGCTGGTGCCAGGCGCCCACCCCTGCCACCATCTCCCCAGGAGCCCCCACCCCCCGTGCTGCGCGGCCCTGGTCCTCCATCAAGCCCGGTGCATTAGGACAATTAGCGCTAGCCCACTGGCGCCAATTAGCAGCCAATAGTGTCTATATTATGAAGAGGGGGCAGCAGGGCGCCTCTGTCTCCAGCCGGCCTTCACACTCAATTACATTAAGTGGAGGCTCAGAGCCGAGGGCCGGTGGACAGTTGCTGGGGTAATTGTGTCTTCTCCTTGGCTGCAGGCGATCCACAGGCTCCCTGGTCCCCAGACCGACTCCCATCCTTGTCTAGTTTCATCACTACAAACTCCTCCCAAAGAGAGGAGGGAGCTCCTAGGAAGGAGGCTGGAGAAGCAGGGAGAGAGCCCTAGGATAAAATCCCAATATGCACCCTCCCTCCCTCCCTCCCTCCCTTCCTCGATCCTTCTACTTCACTTCCTCAGCAACAGATGCTCGGACAGGACCGATCCAGTGCAACCTGAAAGCACAATCCTCCTCACTCAAAAAATGTCACGCAGTCCATGGTGCTGGCGATACTGCCATGTAGGTATAGTACTGTTCTGACCTGAGTTCGAATCCCCAGCCCCCATGGAAGAGCTGGGTTCCCGGTGTTACCCAGAGGCCAAGTCAGCCACACACAGCCTTTGGGCCAACTTCAGTCAATGCCATCCTTCTAAGGTGGTCTGCAAACCAGAGGGAGCTCACTATTTCTGGTAAGCTGTCTGGGCAGCTCATTCTAGAGATCTCCCTTGCGTGCACGGTGCTGACACAGGGAGTTGGCAGTCAATGGAGTTGTGTCTTTCCTTGGGAGACCCAATGGCAGACAGTAAATAAATCAGGTCCCTTCCCTGGGAAATGACAGAACCCGCAAACTGGGGTCAGCCTAGCCAGAAGTGTCCCCTGTTTCTCTGTACCATCTGTGGGTACCACATATCTTTTGTGGGTGGAGGACAGAACAGCTGGTAGACCAGGGTAGGGAAGTAGGTGTCTTCAAGAATGGATGTCCAATACTGTTCAGCACAGACCTGAGAATCATTCCCTTCTCCCTGGCACCCAGAAATAAATGTCTAAGTCCACAAGGCTTGGTGTCTCATCTACACGACAAGATGGGCGCAACCTGAGCCGTGGAGCAGGCTTGGAATCCCAGCATTGTCCACAGTAACCAAGACCTGGAACCAGCATCAAGGCCCGTCAACAGATGACGACATAAACAAATGTGCATGCATACATGATAGAGTAGTATACAGCCATGAAGAGGAATGAAAAGGGGCCGTTTGCACAGAACGTTTGCACGGAGCTTGCCATGTTAAACAAAATAAGCTGGACTCAGAAAGGCACTAATATTACACGTATATAGATTCTATCTCTGATGTATGGGGTCTAAGAGGGAAGAGATCATGAGAGAGAAGGGAAAAGGAGGAGGAGCCAGCAGGGAGGAGTGGGTGGCATGCCATTACGAATGTGTGCGAATTTCCTATTGAACCTGTTGTTTTGAATGACTGATTATGTCCATTAAAAAAAAATAATGGTTACCTTTAGGGATGGAGAAAGATGGCCCATCCGTGAAGACTGTGTATTGTTCTTGCAGAGGACCCAAGTTCAGTTCCCAGCACCCATATGAGTGGCTCACAACCACCTGCAATCCCAACTCCAGGGTGTCAGACATTCTCTTCTGGCCTCCGCAGGTACTACACTCAGATGTATACACACACACACACACACACACACACACTCACACACACACATAAATACACACATACACACAAACATACACACACATATACATATACACACAAGCATACACACACATAAATACACACAAGCACACATACATAAACACATACACACACAAATACACAATATACACACATACACACATAAATACACACATACACACACTTGTACATTCACACACATACATACACACATAAACACATACACACACTCACACACTTAATGAACACTGATTACAAGTGAGGCTACCAACAGTCAAATTGGACAGATCCTGTGTCTATTAATAAAGCTTCATAGGTGACTAGGCAAATCCAGCCGATTTATTTGAGTAAGGCCTCCTGCTGCTGCTGCTACTGCTACTGCTGCTGCTACTGCTGCTGCTGCTGCTGCTGCTGCTGCTGATGATGATGATGATGATGATGATATAAAGGTGGAATTGAGCATGGATAGAGCAGTCAAGCTCAAAACTGGAACCGCTTTCTCCTTTGACCTTGGTAGAGATGTCGGCTGACTCTCTGTCTGACCCCACAGTTCTCTCAGCAACTGTGTGCTAGGCCATAGTCGGCTACCTGGCAGGCACTGAGAGAGTGCCCATTGTGAATAACTTTTAAAAGAGGAGGAAGGGACAAAGGGCTGTTCTAAACCAGTTCTCCTTCCTCTACAGTTGAGGAACTCAGAAAGCTCAAGGTCAAAGAGCAGTCAGCTCTGTTGGGTAGAGATGAACACACAGCCTAGCTTACTTTTTGGGTCTTAGCCACAGAGTTCGAACTCACCTAGAGTTCCTACATGGTTCGGCTAACAGCTCACACACAGCATGTGTGCATGCTCACCCACACTTTTGTCTGGACCCAGAAGGCCCCTATGATCACACCCCCCGCCCCCAATGTAACAGGAATCCAAGCAAGCTCTGTCACACACCTGCAGACTCATCTCTTGGACATGTGGTCTGCAGGCTACTCCATTGTGGACAGCTGCTCTGTCCCCAAACACCTGCAGGAATGTACCTAAGATGTTTTCTGCCACCTTCTAATGCAGAGCACATCAGGCGAGTCAGCCAGAACTTTGATGTGTGTGGGTTCTGCCGGAGACTGCCACTGGCAGGGAAGGGGCAGAGGCTACCCAGGGCATCTTATTGCCTTGGTCTTCCCTTAGCCTTCCCATCCACAAAACATCTGGATCACCAATCCCCCTTTTCACATAAAAGAAATTGGATAAATGTGAAAATCACATCGTGGACCTTACTAGAAAACCAACAACTCTGGCTGAGGATGTAAAAAGTTACTAAAACAAAGAGAAAAAGCCAACACATGCAAAAGGCAGTCCCTAGCGTAAGGCAGAATGTCTTCGTTTGGTAAGGCACTCAAATCTCGAACATAGGAAGCACTCTCAGGACTCATGCCATTGGCACAGGAGAGAATGATGTGTAAAGAGGAAGGAAGGAATCCCATTTACGAATCTAGAAGTTTCTGCCTCATATTGTCATGAGAGTGAGGGGAAAGAACAGGGTGGAGGAGAGGAGAAGGGAGGAGAGAGAGGAGGTGGGAGGAAAGGGAAGCAGAGGGGTGGAGGAGGAAGAGAAGGAAGAGGAGGGGTGGGAGAGGAAGAGGAGGAAGAAGTCTCATATGATCTTTCCCTGTCTTTCTTTCTTGCTCCATCTCACTGGAATTTCAGAGAAAGGCAGTGCAGAAGGGGAAACCAAGGCTCAGAGAAATTCATAAACATGGCCAAGGTCATGCCTCGCCGTTTCCACTTCCAGACAAGCAGCCAGGCGCTTCTTCTCCAGGGCACCTCAGTAAAGGCTGCTGGATCAAGATGCCCCACTGGGACAAGGTCTTGGCTGAGTATCCTTCCCCCAGGGGTCTGGGCTATGCAGCTGGTGGGCAGAGATGGCCCAATTCAATCCAACTGAACTTCCATCCTCTTTGCAGGGACTCGGGGCTCAAGGGCAAAACATTGGTGAACTCGGGGAGCCATACAAGGACAAAGAGATAATTAAGACTGAAAGCAAGACCCGGCCCCCAGCTCTGCAGCCCTGTGCTACAGACACCCAGGGGCCTGCGGTCCTTGCACACAGCCCAAGTGACTTCTAAGCAGGGCTAACCAATCCAAAGATGGAACTGCCCCAAGAGGGAGCCTGCTGTGAAAACCAGATGCCACAGGGGCTGAGTTCTGATCTACTTTTTAGGGGACACTCCATGGTCCTCAGTGTTCTCAGGTCTATATTTTTGGAGGGGGTGGATGTGGAAGGGGCATTATGCAGTTGCCAAGAGACTTCTTCATTCACCCTCAAAATAATGTAAACGTCTGTCCTTCATTTGTTTTTTAAAGCCATCATTGTGCAGCCCAGGCTGGCTCAAACTCAAGTTCCTTCTTCTGGCCTCAGGCTTCCAAATTCCAATATTATAGATGTGTACCTGGACCCCGGGGTTTTCTTCATCTTCAAGACTTATCATCAGCCTGCTTTGTTGAGTGGACTGTGTGTGCATGCATGTGCATAAGTGTTCATGTTGCATGTTTGTGTGTGTGACTATGTGTAGCTTCCATTCTCCAGCCCTCCCTTGTGTGTTGTGTGTTGTGTGTGTGTGTGTGTGTGAGTCTTTCACTTCCCAGCCTTCCCTGAAGCAACGTCAGCTTTGTGGCCTCAATCTCAGAGATGACAGACCTTTTAGAGAAGGTTCAAGAAAATGTGTCATCTCTTGATAAAAACAGGGACAGATGCAGCCAGTTGAGGTCATTTGTGTCTTTCCTCTCCATCTAACCTGGAGAAGCACATGCAATGCCCGGAGCACCATGTGAGGTGCTCAGCCTGGCATCTCCAGTGGTCACAAGGGCTAAACACACATGGCAATCAAAGAATTTCTGGACCCCACCGACGATTCTCTTGGCTAACACATCCAACACTAGAAGTATTTCCCATGTTCATTTTTTTCCGGCCTAACTAAATGTTGGATCAGTCTGTCCTGTCTCCAGGCTAAATCTTTGGTCAGCATTTCAGCTTGAAGATAAAGTGTCCTTCCCTGTTAAGGTTTGTGTTTCTAATGTGTCCCCAAAGACTTGTGTTTTGAACACTTGGTCTGCAGCTAATGAAGATTTGGGAGGTTGGGGAACTGTTGGGAGGTGGCCTGGCTGGTGAGAATGGATCACAGGGGGGTGGATTTTGATAGTTATGTCTTCGTGTAGCCTGCTGGCTAGTCCTCGGAGGTATGACGAGCCCTCATCTCTCACCTTCTCAACCATTTCTTCTCCATGGCTCTCCAGGCACGATGGGTCGATGGCTCTGAAACCACGAGTCCAGCCATGCAGCATCTCCTCCTAGAGCTGGCACGTATGGTCTCACTCTGCAGTCCTAACTAGTCTAGAACTGTCTAACCCAGGCTCACCTTGAATTCAGGAGGTCCACCTATCTCTGCCTCCTCCGTGGTGAAATTTAAAGTGTGTGCCACTGTGCTTGGCTGTATCTATTGTTTTAAGCCACACGCTTTGGGGCCGTTTGTTACAAACAGCCATGGAAAGCACACAGATAATTTAAAAGTAATTAAACACTCTGCAGACAAATGTTGGATCCATTCTGGGGACCAAAAGGCACTGGTGTGGCCCACACTGGAGCTGCTGGGTAATGAGGTTCACTACCCGAGCACCTGGCATCCATGGGTCCCTCCTCTGGAAAGTCCAGAGGCAGGAAACGTTTGATTTCCTGGCTCTGCTCTCCTTCACTCCTCGTAAGAAGTCCCAAGGCCACGGTGGAGCCTCGAGAAGGCTTCCGCTTCTGCCTGCATCCTGTTTGAGCCAGGGGTTTCCCTCCCAATAACAAGCTTCCCTTTCAGCCGTTCCAGCTTCCCCACACCTGGCTCGGAAGCACATAGTGGCCGTTAGCCTCCATCCTCGCTGCTGTCTCCTGTCACCTCATTGTGCCTGAGTGGGCAGTGGTACTTCAACAGCAACCCCGTTGAAAACATTGTGGGGAGACTGAGCCAAAGGGCCATGCAGGAAAAACAAACAAACAAACAAAACGGTGGGTCGTCATAACTGCCTTCTCGCCAGCACCTAGTCCGGGCATGCGCCCCTGCCTGGCAATGGTCAGCCCCAGCAGCAGTAGCAAATACCGGGAGCTAGGCAAGATGGCGCCTGCTTCTGCCACCCAGGCTCGTCCATCAGAACCCTGATCTACTGTGTTTCCCATCACTGCTGGTGCCGGTGCTGGTGCTTGCTAACTTTTCAATGTCATAAAGTCTCCGAAGACCCTCTAACTAGATCGTCAGCGGTTTCTAGATGCCTATGGAGCCAAGGCCATTTGGTTTCTGCTCACTGTGGGTGGCCTCCACTATCCCAGAGTCTGAATCCCATGCTTCCAAAAATGGTCTCTAGATGGGGGCGGACCCATCGCTAGTATTTGGGTCTTGCGGGTGTGGAAGGGCCTGGGAATTCTCCTTGAAAGCCTTTGATTCCCTGAAGTGAGATGAACGAACTGCACTGATCATAGTGATGAGACCACATCTACCCCTGTTCATCCAGGATGGAGGGAGGTCACATTCCCCCCGGGATGACCCTCCCTCCCCCTACCAGCAACTAAAAAAGCGGCCAGACACTAAGGCATTCACCGGCCCAAAGACAGGTGAGAGACTTCACTGATGGGTCCACTCAAGGCCTCCCTCCTCCTCCCCGTGGCCTTGCCGAACTTCCTGGGTCTGGGTGGTAGTGTAGGAAGGACACTTCCACCCAACCTCCCTCCCTACTTCCTTGCCTTTGGATGGGACTCTGGAGCAAACTGTAGACTCTCTGCCTCTGACCACCTCCAGCGTCTTTGTATTTGTCTTGATATCCTTGCATTGGCATCCGCTTCTCACAGGACTAAACAGAAGGCAGAACAAGCCAGACCCACAGTCAGAGGGCTCTCCCCATCCTTAGAATCCAACGGTGTAGAATGTACATGCAATGTAATATTGCACAGCAATTAAAAGAGCAGAAATAGTGCTCTTGAGTGATCTTGAAAGGTTTTGCAAACTGAGGGGAGCAGAGAGCCTTGGGCTGTGGTGCATAGTGGGGCCTGTGACAGGAGGGTCTAGATGAGATCTTAGGGAAAGTGGTCAGGTTTCCTGGGCTAGAAGAGTAGAGGCAAGAAGGTCATTTCAAAGGGGTCAACATGTTGTTTGTAGTGAATCTGAAAGCGGCTATAAGACCATATTCTTTGAAATTCAGTGTTCTGGGTCTAGAAAGATGGCTCAGGGGTTAAGAGCACTTGTTGTTCTTGCAGGGGACCTGGGGTAAGTTTCCAGCACACACACACACACTGTGTGATTCACTAGTGCCTGTGACTCCAGTGCCAGGAGATCTAATGTCCTCTTCTGACCTCTGTGGGTACCCAACTATACATGCACATGGACACACAAGCTGACAGACAGACACACAGACACACACACACAATCTTAAAAACCTCATTGTTGGACTTATAATTTCCAGTATTTAGAAGGCTGAGGCAGATGGATGGCAGATTTGAGGCCAGACTTCTTATTTAATGAGACCTCCTCTCAAACAAATAAGCAAATTACAATAACAATAGCAACAACAAAAGTCCTCAGTGTTCCATCCATTGGAAAAAATGTACACCTCACCAGGTATAAATTATATTTATAACATAAATAAATGTGTCTATATGTATATACATTATAAATCTCATGTTCTTTGTGTCCTTTATTTTAGTAAAGATACTTATCTTACTTGGTTTTGTGTGTGTGTGTGTGTGTGTGTGTGTGTGTGTGTGTGTGTGTGTGTGTGTGTGTACGGGCAAACACACACTCGGATATATGCCATGTGTTTTCAGATGCTGGCAGAAACCAGATGAGGGCGTTGGATCCTTGGAAATGCAGTCATAGACAGTTGGGAACTGCCCAACATGAGTGCTAGGAACTGAACTCAGGTCCCCTCCACATGCTCTCTCCCCCTCACCTCTCCCCTTCACTTCTGAGCCGTTTCTCCATCCTCTTTGTGGTGTTGTTTAAATCCTGTGTTAACTTTCCGAACTCCCATGAAACCCTAGGAAGTACTACACACATTTTACAGAGGAGGAAACAGAATCTGAGTCATGTCACCTGCAGCAAGTCACCCAGCTCACAAATGGTCACACTGAGACCCGATTCCAAAACATGTGACTGCGGAGCCCACATTAGGAGCCCTTGAGCCTTACTTTGAGAAGTAGGGAGGGGCACAGCCTCTCCCAGCTCCCAGTCAGCACTGACATGGGGGAGGGGAGCCTAGAAGAGAATGGGATTAAAGAAAAGGATTTCTCCAGCTCAGGGATGCTGTGTTGTCTCTCACCATTGCTGCTCCAGGGATTCTTTAATGTCACTCCCCTAAGGATAGCAGCAGGGAGATTCTGCCAGGGACGGTGACCATTTTCTCAAAAGCCCTCCGTGGACTCCTCAACATGTCTTGTCAGCACTCAGGATGTTCCCCCCCACCCCCACCCCATGACTTCTGAAATATTTTCTAGGTGAGTTCCCTGGTTGCACAGGACCTTGCCTCTCATTACCCTATCCCTACCCAACTGGAACTGCCTGTTGACAGGGCCTGACAATTGTCTTCTCCCCACTTTGCTAGATTAAGTGTATAGGAAGGTGCTCAGGAGGAGATTCAACAGGAGGGTGTTAAACAAAACGCCCATTTCTCCCCCTCTTAGCAATACAAAGCAGAAAGTGGTAACCAGAGAGGACACACTAACTGACAATGTTCTTGCCTGGGTGGGTATTTCTGCTTGGGACCCCTGTTGCTCCAACAACACACATACATTCCATTTTGGTGCCTGGCTTGACATAGACAGAACTGGATAGATATTCTGCCTAGTGTAACTTCAAACTCTAGGGAGGGCGTGTGTTTGCAAAGGATTGGAAATGTCTGTCTTAAAAAGAGTCCTCCCATTTCAGCTGGAGAGCCTCCATATTAAAAACTCCCCCAGGAAGCATCTGGAATTCAGCTCCAGGGCCCCTCAAAACTGGCAGGAGCAGGAACAGTTGCTGAACCAGAGAAAAGCATTCACTAACTCGGCAAGGGTTGGCCCAAGGTCTCTGTTCACTGAGTTTAGAAAAACTAGGCTGAAGACACAGAAATGGTTCAGTTGGTAAAGAGCTTACCCAGCAAGCATGCAGACCTGAGTTCAAATCCCATCAACTCAGATGCCATAGCTCACACCTGTAATCATAGCCCACACCTGCAATCCCAGTGCTTCCGCAGGGAGACCAGAGGTAGAAACAAGAAATCCCCACAGACCCTGTCTTAGACAAGGTCTCACAGAAGGCGAAGGCTAAGCCTGACTTGGAGGTTGTCTTCTGACCTCCACGTGCATTCCTTGGCATGTGTGTATCCCAACCCAACCACCTCTTCGATGCCTAACAGACATAATAACTCCAGTCTCTGCCCTCAACTTCAATCACCCTCTCGTGTGTCCCTCATAAGGGACACATGTCCTTTAAGACCTGTGCCAACATTGTACAATATTCTTACCCTCAAGTCCTGCAGGTTCCAGAGGTCAGGATATAGCCACATGCGGAGGGGTGGAGGCCACAGCTCTGCCTTTAGAGCATTGGTTCTCAACCTTCCTAATGCTGCTACCCTTTAATACAGCTCCTGGTGTTATGGTGACTGTAACTTTGCTACTGTTATAAATCATAACGTAAATATCCATGTATTATTTTAACTGCTACTTTGTAACTGTAACTTTTCTACTGTAAAGTAAATATCTGTTTTCTAGTGGTCTTGGGTGACCTGGTTTGCCCTACCTCAACCCCACCCGTGTTCCTCTTCTCTTGGGGTTTGGTTCCCTAGAGACTTCATTCATATCAGCCCTGGATTCCACCCTTGAATGCTTCACCCCTGATGTAGGTGAGAAATTCCTGACAATACTAAATAGTCAAGGAGGACCACTGTAATCCTTGTTTAAAAAATCAGGGAGCTAGAAACCCCTCATTGGGGATTATTTGCTATGTTTTCCATACCTCTGCTGTTGAGTGTTCCCAAGACAGTTGCTACATCACTCTGAACTCTCTGCAAACACACACATAAGATGCAATCAGGGAAAAGTCAAGAGAGCCAGGAAGGGGAAGGAACAGGAAGGACAATATAGGGTCTGCCATATAGTCACTGTCTTGGTTGCTGGCTTTGGGATGCAAAGACCAGCACAACACTGTCTGTTGTTTTGATTTTTGCAGAACTATTGTCTGGCACGACTCAAACAAGAACTACAAACAGACATTTAAGATTCCATCTCTATTGTGGTGCATTTGAGGGCTAGCAAATTCCAGGCATCATCCCCGGGGTTATGCACCCAGAGAAGTGAGAAGTCAGAGTCATTTATCCAGACCCTCTATTGAACGTAAAGACTGCACCGGTTATATGTTTGCTATGTGCAAAAAGCAAAACAGGGAGCTAATTAATCCACTTGGTTAGAGGCTAGCCAACTACTGCAAGACACAGACTTTCTCTGTCCTAGCTACGTATTTAAGGGTGCTGCTGTAGCATGCAAGCAATACTCTGTCGAAGGGTGTCACCATGTGCCAGTAAAACTTTATTAGCACCAAAAGACGGCTGTGGATCTTGGTCATCATTCCTACAACTGAGAAGTACTAAGGCACAGTACTTATGAGAAGTACTAAGGCACAGTACCTAGGTACTGATTGGTACCAGATCCTGGTGACATGGAAGGAAGGAAGATCTGCCTATTGAGTTTTCAATGTAGTATGGAGATGGTGCCTTGTGAGAGATGCATGCAAGGGGGTTGGGTTGGCATTGTGGGAAGATAGAGAAGGAAATAAAAGGGATGTTGGGGCTTCGCGGGGCTTCAGGGGTCTAGACAGAGTCAAGGGAGGTCCTGCAGAGCAGAGGTTTCCTGCCCTCCAAGAAGACCTGGGTTCAGTTCCAAGCACACAGATTGGGCTCAGAACAACCTGGAATTCTAGCTCCAAGAGTAACATATTCTCTCTCTCTCTCTCTCTCTCTCTCTCTCTCTCTCTCTCTCTCTCTCTCTCTCTCTCTCTCTCTCTCCAACTTTCTAACTTTTTGGAAACTTCACCCTCAAACACTGCAGCATTAGAGGTGACCCCTAAACTGGGCTCAGGGAACAGCGACCTCAATCTAGCTGGCCAATCCCACTGAGCTTGGGTGGGGTGCATCTGGATGTCTCTCTGCTCACTGAAGATGAGAGGCAAGGCCACCAGAGCTGGAGACAGGCGGCTGCCCTCCCTTGTCAGTCACTTGCCCACCCACAAAAGTCTCTTTTCATCCGAGGCACTGCAGCAAAGAGGACTGGCTTCTTCCTGTCCCGGTTTATGGAAGGCGACAGCAGAGGCGAGAAAACAGGCGGCGGAGAAGCCCATTACAATCAATTTGCGCAGCCTGTGCGCTCATAGACAGACTCCGTGTGGACTGGATTCTGTTACTTGGGCTGGGGGGCCAGCCCGGCGGGGGGCAGGGGGGCCTTCAGGGAGGCTGGAGCCTTCTGCCTTCCGCGGATGGGCCCCATTAGGGCTGCAGGCTGGCGCCACTGCTGCGGGGGCTCCCACCCCGCGCAAGTCCCATCCCAGAGCAAGATGGGGGGGCGCCCGTGTTAGCTTAACTCCTGCGGCTCCCAGACTAATTGCTCACGGTGCAAACACGCCTCAAAGTGCTGCGGCCTCGTCAATAACAGGGTATTAGACGCTTCCATTCCGCAAGCATTGATCTGTTTCCCCTCCCTGCCTCCTCCTGGCTCCGCTCCCTGCTTCCCTCTCCCTGCCAGGGCCGCCTGGCTCCAGCTTTGATGCCCCCCCCCCCCCAACACACACTTTAAAGTGTTTTCTAAGCGTGTGTTTAGCGTGAGTGGTGTCTAAGTGCTAATTGTTACACCACAGGTTGATTGGCGACGAGATGGCTTGCCAAGTCCCTCCAGTCTCCTGGGGGGCGAAGGGGGGGTCGGAGAAGAGGTGGGAGAGGGAAATCCTTGATGCTTCTGAGTTTCCGGTCCTCTTTGCACATTTTCTGGCCCCGTTGTTGTAGAGGGTAACCCCTACTATGATTTTATTGTTGTATTTTATTTATTATTTCTGGAAATAATAAAAGAAAGAAAGGATTTTTTTTTTTTTTACAGATGCCGGGTAAACTAAAGCCGGGGTGGATTTGGGGATGGTGGAGTTGGATCCCTAGGTCTGGATAGAACTAAATGTGGCCGTCCACGAAGGAACACCTGCAGTCCAAGGTCATTCTGAGCTGCACGGCAAGTTTGGGACTAGCCTGGGCTACCTAAAACTCTGTCTCAAACAAAGCAAAGACATGTCAGAGGAGACTGTGGCAACCCTTAGGGAGCTAAGTTGGGCCTGTAAGGTTGCCAAGAATCCCTCTGTCCATCCAGAGATGGATCTCTGTGTGGAGAGAACAACGTGAGCCTGTAAGGGACCAGAGAGGAATGAAGATGTTTTAAAAGATGTGCTCCTGTCCCTCAGACTACTGGAACAATGGACCTCAAGAAACCGGAATATTCACACCTAAGAAGGAAAATTCTGAAGCCTGGTGTCAACTGGGGTGATGGGGCTGTGGGTGGGGTGAGGGGTGAAGTATGGCAGGGTGAGGATTTCACACAGTAGGGACAGGTTCTCAGACCCTCTTGCTGGGAACGCTAGAGCTGAGACAGTAATGGGTCAGAGTAGATAGACCAGACTCTGAACAGGGTGGCACAGACATGCCTATCACTACCTCTCCCTCTATGTAAATGCTAATCTCACCTCAGGTCCTATACTTAGAGGGAGTCGCTTCCTCTCTCTGCCTTTCTTCCCACTGTGGCTCAAGGAATAAATCTTCCTTTTATGGTTTTTACTCTTTAGCTGTTTTAACCGGGGGGGGGGGGGGGGGTTAAGGAAGGGTGACCACATTTGGCTTCTCGGGATAGAGGCTGTGACTCCAAGGTTGGAAGCAATCTAAACATGATAAATGACAGGTAAGTCCCCTCAGGCCTCCTATGTAGCCCAGGCTATCCTCAAACATAAAATCTTCCTGCCTCAGACTCTCAGATTGATGGTCTTACGAGCACCCCCACACCTAGCCTATGGGTGCTTTTTCATAGAGCTCTCGTCATGCCCATTAGAGGCCCCAAACGTTCCCACTTGACTGGTGAGCCAACATTTCTGGGGGTGTGCCTGATGCTTAAAGTATGGACATGCAGAGATGTCCAGACACCATCTTCCAGAAGAAGGGGTAGAGATTCAGGTGGCCGAATGCACTTTGGAGTTAGACAGCCAATGCCCGATTTGAATCATTTTGCTGACACTTGACCACTGGGTACCTGGGCTTTCTCAGCTCTACAACAGAGTAATGCCAAAGTGAACTCATAGCGGGGTTGTGAGGGTGATATGAAGAGAAAGCTGGTAAGCAGTGTCTAGACCACACCGATGCTGTGATCACTCTGTTCAGCTCCCTTGCTTTGTTCTAGGATATTTTTATGATGTGTATTCTCGATACTAGAAGTAGGTTTCATGAAACCCGTGAAGCCTGTGTCCCCAACACAAGTAGATTTTCTCAGGACATGGCCATCTCAGACCTTACCAGGGAGTTTCCTGGGACTTGGTCACATGAGCCATGGCATCCCTGTCTCTCCAAGATTCAGGTGCGCGTGGAAACTCCAGATGATCCAGCCCCTCCCAGTACAATGGCTTCATAGTTTAGATCTGGAGCTCCTAGGACATGCATGGCACTTCCCAGATGCCCCAGATCAGGATAGCCTGTTCTACTTAATTATAATGGATATGACCATGAACCAGCTGACCAAGGTCATCTCCGCTGACCAAGAGCCATGGTCATCCAAGGCCTGGCTTTGGGACAAGCATCTTTCAGACTATGCTTGCTGGGAAATGACTGCTCATAGGCCCCTCCTCTGTGAATGCCCAGCAAGGTCCTGATGAAATGACCTTCAGTAGATGACGGAGAGCCACAGAAGAAGGAGAACTTGTGAGCCTGCCCCTGTCCACTCTGCCCTCCCTTTGAGGCCTTTGCATGTGCAGTTCCTTTTGGTTAGAATGCTGTGGTCTGCAGTGATCTCCTTCCAAGCTGGTACGAAAGGATCTCATTCACTCACAGGTTCCTGACCTACCTTCACCTGTCCATCAAATACAGCTTAACTCATCAATGACAGTGACTATGTCCTTGTCACTACAACACTACAGGGTCTGGAGCATCAGACTGGCAAGTTGTGGGGATTCCAAAGATAATGGTCGGAGGAACGCAGAGTTCTTCTTACGTTGTTTGGGTGAGAGTCTTCGCTCAGGCACTTACTTTGTTGCTCCTCCTCCCCAAACCCCTGGCTATGTCAAACAACAGCGGTGGTATGATCTGATATAGAAAATAAACCCAGCTCAATCCTTAGCTTGGAGTCCCCCAATACTGCAAGCAGCTCGGTAGATCATAAACACGTACCAATGCAACCACAGAGAGAAGTCACATCCATCTCAATGAAACATTTATTTGGTTTGCTTCTGAGCTTGTTTGGGGACCCAAGATGGAACATAAGGGAAGTGCTAAGCAAGTAGATGGTGTCGTGAGGGTTATTTCCTACCCTCTGTCTTTGAGCAGGCTACTACTATACCTAGATGGGCCTCAGCTCTCTCCCCATGAAGTCCCTGAGTTAGTCACATCTTTTTAGCAGAACTGTGGGGGAAGACTGAGGTGACGTGCGTGCTGACAGTTGGTGCAGCACAGAGATGTGCTTTAGGAAATGGGACATTACTAATTTAATACTCTCGAGGATGGAACATCCTTGGGATGTTTGCCTCTATTTGTAGGGGAGAAAGCAGGACTCAGAGTGGCTCTAGAAGGCACCCAGACTCTGCTCTCAAAAATGCACGCGCTGGCCTCCATCAGGGAAGGAGGGAGAAACACCCCACATAGTTTTTCCTCTTTAAAAAAATAGGACACATTTACTTCTTGCAAAGGAGAAAATGTCCATAATGTCCATCTTACGATCAGAGGAAACTTACAAGAAGACACAATAAGACCCACAGTTCAGATCCAGTCTTCAGCCCTGAAATGTCCCCAGTCTGGTGTCAGGAACCTTGGAGGTAGTGTTGAAAGTCATTCAATACCTACTAACACATAGTGGAGAAACAGTCCTTATCTGGGGAAGACTAAATGTCACATTCTGCCTTCATGCTATGCTCAAGGATTTGACACAGATTAGCCGAGGTCTTTGATTTCCCGACTGCTTCTTCAGCGCAGTGTTATTTGGACACAGAGAGCCTTACACAGAGCCATAGATGGTGATGGTGGTGGTGATGAAGGTGATGATGAAGAAGACCATAATAAAAGTGACAAAGATGATGATAGTGCTGGTGGTGAAAATGATGGTGGTGCTGACACTGATGGTGATGGTGGCAGTAATACTTTTAGGTGACATCTCTCGCTGACATTGTAGATGCATACCGTATTATTTTAATTTACTATTAAATATGAGAAAGCTGGGATTCCGGGGGAGGGGGGAAGTCATTTTCACAAGGTCACCCAGTTAGTATCTTGTCAACCCTGGACGTGAAACCAGATGTCCTTATCATCTACACTGAATTGGTGCCCCTCTAGTCATGCCCCTCTGGAGACCCATGAAGAATTCCGAGGACCCTTTTGGGCTTTGGGGAAACCAGTTTGAAAAGCACAAGTTGCAATCCTTCCATGATTCATCCAGGTATCCATAACTTTAGATTGGTGGAAATTTGAGTCCCTGGGTCTCTATTTGAAAGAACACCTGTGGAAGAGACAGGAACACAGTCCTCTTGCTCTTTCTTCTCTAGTGTCCCATTGGCCATCAACTATGAGGTAAGCAGCCTCCTCTGCGGGCAAGAGTGTCTCGTGATCATTCTTGGATTCAAATTCCAACTTTCAGTGTCATTGCTGTGTGGCTCTGAGTAGCTGCACTGACATCTCTTAGCCTCAGCTTGCTCTCATGTATAGTTTGTTTAGGGATTTAAAGAGAGCATCCATTAAAAAATAAGCAGAGTGTTGTACACCAAACACTGGGTAAACTTTTACCTCTTCATTTTTATGACTAACAACACAGACAGCAGCTCTTTCTCCACTCTTCTTTAGTACATAAAATTACCAATAATTTGAAAAGCAGAGTTAGCAGATGTTCGTATGCATATGGCCTCCCCTTGGGTGAGGAGATATAGGGGTCCCAGCCTCAGGCTGACACCACCAGGCTGTCAGGTAGGAGCTGTTTCACCAATAAGAGAAGATTGCATAGCATGTGAATACTGTTTATCCCACTCAAAATCTTAAGCAGAAATTGCTATAAAAGCAGGTGGGTTGTGGAGCAATGCTTTTTGAAGTGGCCCCACCCTCTCCCACCTCCCCTGGTACACCGAAGCTTTGGATTCTGATGGAGCCCATTTAAAAACTACAAGGCACTCACTTACACAGGTCCTGTCTCCAAGGACATCCTGCTCATGAAGGAAGCTGGGAGGATTATGTCTTCAGAATCATGCTGTTTTGATTCCTGGGATCTTATGAGACATCTCTTAGAGCAGTCACATTTATTATACAAGCAATTTGAATAAGTAAAAGGACAGAAAGACGAATGAATGGGTGAGCGAACATATGAAGGACTTCCAGCCATTCCTGCTGGATGGATAGAAGCTTAATGGACAGATGGATGGAAGGATGGAGAGAGGGATGAAGGGGTGGATAAGTTATCTATGGATGGATGGATAAAAGATATGTTGATTGGTTAATTGATTGCTTTTGAAGGGATCAACAGTGGATGAGTGTATGTATGCATGAATTTATGGATGGATCATAGATGGATGATGTTTGAATAAATAGATCAACAATTGCATGGATGGATAGATAGATAGATAGATAGATAGATAGATAGATAGATATTTGGTGGGATATAGACAGACTGGTCAGTGAGTGGGTAAATGGAGAGATACAGGTTGGATAGACAGGTGGTTGCAGGAAGAATGGATAAATAAAATGATCAATAACTTCATGGAGGAAGGAAAGAAGGATGGATGGATGGATGGATGATGGATGGATGGATGGACAAATAGATGATTCTGGGTGACTGGCCAATGAATGAGTGGAGTAGATGAATGGATAGATAGATAGATAGATAGATAGATAGATAGATAGATAGATAGACAGACAGACAATGGGTGGATAGCTGGATAGATGCAGGTTAGATGAATGGATGGACAGACAGGTGGCGAATGGTTGGAGGATGGCAAATGGATGTACATATGTCTGCTGTGGTGACATGCTAGTAGCACACACATATATAAGGCACAGTCAGCAGCAGTGGTGAGAAGGCCTGGCTGAGAGATGCTGAGTGACAGGAGGATGGTGACGTCTCCTCATTAATGGTCACGTGGCCCTGGAGAAGAAGCACTCCCATGCCTGGGGCACTGAGGAGGAGCATCAAGAGCAAAGAGATTGGAGACACCACCCGCAGCTGCATAGCTTCTGAGTCACTAGTGGACCAGTTTCTCTTTCTCTGTAGGTTTGTCTTACTTTTAATTGTGTGCATGTACACGCATGCACACATAGGCATGCACATTCGCGCACATGCATGTGAAGTCCAGAAAAGTCACTGCACCTCCGGGAAGCTGGAATTACAGGCAATTGTGGGCCACCCCAGCCCAGGTGCTGGGACCTATACTCTGACCCTCTGCATAAGCTGCTCTCCCTTGCCCGCTGAGCCATCTCTCTATCCCCGACGAGGTTCTTGCTATGAAACAGGAATGCTTTTTGGGGGAGGCTTTTTCAACCTACAGAGTCTTCAAGGAACGGGACTGGGGGAGTCACTAAAAGAAGCTAAACAAATAAGATAAAGAGTGCAGAGGAAAAGCACGGGTCCTTTAAGAGTCCTCTTTATTTGGTGACCAATATATACCAGACCTTGATATACTTTTGAGGCAAACTCTTGACAGTGACTCCATAGGGTGGGGCTCTGTAGAAAGGGAAGTGGGGCCATGATGGGGGTAGGGGGGAAGAAAATTTGCTTCTGCTCAAATAAAGGAGATTTTTAAAAAAGGAAGATAAAGATAATAAAGATGAGTTTAGAAGCAGGAAAACGGAGGAAACGTTACACAACAAGAACAAAAATCGAGAAAAGCAGAAGAGGGCAGAAGGCCCTTTCCCATCTGCTCCTGTCCAAAGCAACCGCAGTGCAAATTGCCCTGGAACGTTTTTTTCCTCGAGCGCACACAAAGTGCCTTTTAGCGTGCACACACGGGCCTCTGAGGGCCCGGCAAGGAGAGACGGCTGGCGTCGGCTGTGAGGAGTCTGAGGGCCCTGGCAAGAAAACCTCAAGGAAAGCTTCGTGTCTGGGGTCATCGGATTAAAGGAGGCAGCGGAGCTGGAAACGGAGGAGACAGCAGGGAGGGGAGGGGAGGGAGGGGGGCTGCTGACCCCTGCGACCTCCTGCCTGCTCTAACCTGATGTAACATATAATCCCAGTAAACAAAATAGTATTAACCCTTGGGGCCAGGTCAACCCCTTCCGCATCTGCCTGCCTGTGACTGTCAGACTGTGCGTCCCAGAGGCTTAACTCTTTCTTGGGGTTCTCTGATGGCGGCCGCACAGCCCTGCTGTCCAGTGTAGCTCATTTGGAACAGTAGAGGTTCAGGGAAGTGAGGTACCGCAAGCTGACAGACAGACAGACAGACGCATGCACGCATGCGCGCGCGTGCGCAGGCACATCATGGGGCGGGTGCAGGTCAGAACTAGACAGGAGTGTCTAAATGGGACAATACACTTTCCTCTCCCCATGTCTGACATTGTGCTTTGCCTTAATTTTGTTAAAATAGGTCGTTGTCTCTCTCCTGCCCCTTGTACTCTCTCCTGCCCCCCAAACGGTGGGTTGGTATGAATCTGTGCTACAGGGAAAATGGTCCATGCCTGGGTGATATGAGCATCCTAGGGAACTATATGGAGCTAGAGAAGACCGCCACGTTCCAGATCTCCAGAACCAGAGCCTGTATTTCAACCGTATCTCTAGAAGAAAGGAGAGCACACACTGCACCCCGACCCCATCACTTGGTCTGTGCCGAGACAATTGTTCGTTTTTGTTTTTAAATCTTTTTATTGGTTCTTTGTGAGTTTCCCATCATGCACCCCCAACCCCACTCATCTCCCCCTCCCTTCGTACCTACCCTCCACCTTGGCAAATCTTCCCCCCAATAGAGAAAAAGAAGATCTTGTTGTGGAAACTGTATTGTGTCACGGTGTGTGTCCTGGCTTCTGCTACTCCATCAATACTGGAGTGTCAGATATGCTGATATTGCCCCCATGTAATGGAGATTCTGTAGTTTCTGGTCTGTAGAACCTGCCCCATCAATGGGGTAGATGTTGGCATGAGCCAACTCAAAGCCCTGGATCTGGGCTGTTCAGCCTGCTGGCTCTCCCACTCTCATGCCTTAGAACCAGCTCATCAGCAGCCCAACTCTATCCTGCTGCCCAGGGGAGGTGCAGGGCCTGCTCTCCCAAGTGTTGTAGCCAGTGAGGGACATAGCCAGGCTCTCTGCTCTCATGACACCAGGGCCAGCTCTCTCACCTACCATCAATCACTAGGGATGGAGGAGGAAGGAGAGTGTCTCTCCCTCATCAGCACCACCACCTAGCAGACAAGAGGCAGGACCAGCTCTCCCACACTTGTGGACAGGACTGTTCTTTTTTTTTTTTTTTTAAAGATTTATTTATTTATATGTATGTACATTGTAGCTGTCTTCAGACACTCCAGAAGAGGGAGTCAGATCTCGTTACGGATCGATCTCGTTACGGATGGTTGTGAGCCACCATGTGGTTGCTGGGATTTGAACTCTGGACCTTCGGAAGAGCAGTCGGGTGCTCTTACCCACTGAGCCATCTCTCCAGCCCTGGACAGGACTGTTCTTAAAGAGCATTTGTCTTAAGCAGAAAATGAACTTGCATGCTCTAAACATAACATCATTCCCACCTAACCATGTCGCATTTGATGTTTATGGGATGGCCAACATCACTGCAATTTCTGGCCATTATTACAGCCAGAGTGAGTGTTGAACTAGGCACGTTGAAGTGGGAAATATGAAGTGTTTCATATAGCGCTCTCCTCATCTGGGCGTGGGAGTGAAAGTAAGATTTTTTTTTTCTTGGATCAATGTTTCCCCTCTCCTTCCCAGGAGTCCTGATTGGGGCTACTGCCACTGGGCTACTGACACTTGTGGCTTATCTGTGATGACACAAGTCAGACCAGTTGGAGGCTGTCTCTGAGATTTTGTATGTTGTACATCCAAAGACCCTGGGGACCATCCTCAGTCAGCTCCTCTTCCAGTTCATGGACAGACAGAATGCTCATCATGTTGGAGAGGTGCATAGCAAAGGCCAGGCTAGACACACACATATACACGCTCACTCACACACATGCACACACTCAAACACTCATACATACTCACACAGTCTCTCAAGTGCACACACACACACACATACACACACTCATACACCTGCATACTCACATGATCCATGTACACACAATACACAAATCCACACACTCACACACACGGACACACTCATAAACACTCACAGACACACATAGGCACACACATTCATACACCTGTACACTCACATACACATATGTACACACACATACATAAATGCACATGCACATATGTCCATGCACACACACTCACAAAGACACACACACACACATGCATATACTCACACTTAGCAGAGAGTGGGGCATATATGTCAGTTTTAGAGTCCGTACAGTTTCTGAGATCACCCCATCTTTGGATCTCTTTATCTCAATAAATTCCCATTAGGGGTCAGGTCAATGTAAGGAGTCTTTTATATGTGAAAGAATCTAGAATTAGAACCATCCGCTTACTGTGTGACCTTGAAATTCTGGAACTCAGGCATCTCCTTCAAGCTACTTCAAGCTGTGCCCTCTTTCTGCTTTGTTCTGGACTACAAAACCCTTGTTAAGATGTGCCTTGGAGTAGATACCATCCTCCAGGTTCCAAGTTCAAGAAAAGTTTTTGTGTCAACATCACCTCTCTGGGGAGATGTTCCTATACTTGATGACCCAAGGGCCACCATTGGCAGTGTTCATGACACCTGATGACCTGTCCCTAGCAGCTCCCGGCTTCCTGAGGGTGGGGTTACATCTATCCTCATCACCACTGGGTTCCCAGTGACCAGCCCAGTCCGGAGAAGCAAGGAGAAACCACTTTTTGACTCAATATATCTTAAGTGGGTAGAGTTGAGTGGATCAGCAAGGATGGAGATTCAAGAGAAGCGGTGGGTAGGAGAAAGTCTCTGGTCGACAGCCTCTTCTGAGCAGATATGATAAACAAAAACCCTTAGCCAACACAGTAGAAGGGGCGGGTGGATTTAAATAGAATCAATGCAGATATGCCTACCTAGCTGACAAGAGGCCTCTAGCATAGCTTCCAGTATGACATCCTAAGGACTTGTTTGAGGCTTTTAGGTCCTGAGGGACACCCAGACATTGACTGGATACCTTCTTTTCAGGGTGTCTAATCTGTCACTTTTTCAACAAAACTGTCCTCTTCAGCTTCCAACAGGAATGTCATGGTCAAAACTCACTTCACTCTCAGAATCCAGAGCTGGACAGTCAATCCTTGTTTTTTGGTCTAAAATCCTCTGCTTAGTTGAGGAAGTCAAGGTATAGAAAGGTTAAAAGTAGGCCCTAACCTTCTCTTCTTCCCAATGTGTTTCTCATGAGAGTGGGTAAGATGCTCGGACTCTCCCAGTGCCAAAGCTGATGGGCCTCGCCCAAAGACTCTTGAAGAGCCAGGGAAGGCAAGGGTGAAGACTTCTGACCATGCCTGCCAGGGTGGGTACTCCCTTGGACTCCTCTTCATTCATCTTCCTGACCCCCCCCCCATCTCCCCTCCATTCTCACTGCTCTCTTTCATCTCAGGAAGCCACAGACTAAAGACTCCACTGAACCCTAAACCAGCCAAGCTGCTAACATTTGTTATGAGAAAGACAGCCATGATGACACCAGTCATGGTTGGCTATTTACTGCATGTCAGGCAGCACACTAAGGCCTTACAAAGAGTATTTATTTCGGTCACTTGTTGTAGAGTCCAGAGTCACTTGTTATAGTACCATGAATTTATTCATAGTAACTATTTATTAGATAGCCATACTGTTCGAGGAGCTTGTGAAGAGACTCACTAAGTTATATCATCTTATCCATTCTAGGTGGCAGATCTCTCCATGGCTTAATATCTTAAACCAATGGTCATTTATGATCTGACACAATCTCCATTGATCACAGAACTCAGGGGTTGGCTGAGCTGCATCACCTCAAATCAGGAGATCTCAGAAAGTGATAATCTGGATATTTAGCAGGCTCTGGAGTGATTTCCAAGGTGGTTTACTCCATTGGTTGACAAACTGATGTAAGCTGAATGCCAGAAGCCTCAGTTGAGTCATGTGGACCTCTCTAGAGCCTGCTTGAGCATGTTCACAATATGGCAACTGACCTCTTCAAGACAGGAACTGAGGGAGGTCAAGGCAGAAGTTACAGTAACTTTTATAACTCAGTGCAAGTGTCATATCTACAATATCTACCAGTGTCAAATCTACAATATACAGTGAGTGATCAGATCAACCCTAGTCCGCATGGGAGGGAATCTACACAAGGCTTTGGATACCAGACAATGGATTCATTAAAGGCCATCTTATAGGGTGGTTGTCACAGTGAGGGAACACAAAACCAGAAAGTGGTCTGAGAATTGATCATCAACGGAGTCATGATGCCATCTTACCGTTCAAGCGAATGACATCCACAGAGAACAAACAGGAGTTTAAGATCCACGTTTAGTAGTGAAAGAGCAAAGACCTGAACTTGACCTCCACCCCTACCCCAACAGGCTTCCCCCATCTTTCCTACCACAAAGTGGCCTGGATCCCAGAACAGAGCAAGCCACTGAGAATTCAGTTTGGCAAGACCCAGCACCCAGGGTTTGGCCAACCTCCAGCGTCCTCACGCCTCCTGCCCTCTCTGCGGATCATTTATTCCAAGGCCCGGCTATAAATATCCACTCAGCGAAATACCTCGCTCCTCGGGTACCCACTCCCCAGCCCTGGCCGCCTGTACCATGCTTGCTCGATGCCAGCTTGCAATCAACCTGCAATCTGAATCCACTTTGCTCACCCAGCACTGAAGGACTGCCCGAGCTAGTCTGCTGCTGGCATGCCCCCAAGATCACTTTTGTAAGTTAATGGTGCAGTAGTCAGTTGTTAAAAACACTAATTGACGTTAAATAGGTGATGTTATCTGACAATACACAGACGGCTCTGGGTCTATACTCTCCTCTTTGTTTCCTTTCCTTCTGTGTCATTATTTTTTCATGCCTGGGAGTCCCAGCTGAGGTCAGGAGTCATCTAGGGCCAAAGGAGAAGGACATACAGATTGTCATTGGCTCCCATCAGCAGTAAAAGAAACCCAGGGCTGACTTAGCTATCACTACATGACAGAATCCTGACCCTCTTGGTGGACCATCAGGCCATGGCCTGTCCTGACATGGGGGCTTCAACCCAAGTCAGTGTGCATGCTGGGCTAACATACATATGCACATATCCAGCCCCAGGCTCAGCCCCAGCCCTAGACCTAGCCCTGGCCCTAGACCCAGCCCTGGCCCTGGTCCCAGTCCTAGACCCAGTCCCAGACCCAGACCCAGTTCTAGATCCAGACCCAGACCAGACCCAGACCCAGCCCTAGATCCAGACCCAGACCCAGGCCCAGGCCCAGGCTGAGACCCAGACCCAGACCCAGACCCAGACCCAGACCCTCAGACACCCAGACACACCCAGACACACCCAGACACACCCAGACACACCCAGACACCCAGACATCTAGACACCCAGACACCCAGACACCCAGACCCAGACCCAGACACACCCAGAGACACCCAGAGACACCCAGAGATACCCAGAGACACCCAGATACCCAGACAGACACCCAGACCCAGACCCAGACACCCAGACACCCAGACACCTAGACACCCAGACAGACACCCAGACAGACCCCCAGACCACCAGACCCCCGGACTACCCGGACCACCCGGACCACTCGGACACCCGGACACCCGGAGGACACGGACAGACACAGACACAGACATAAGGACACACGGACACGGACAGAGACACTGACACACGGACACGGACACAGAGACAGACACACAGACACAGACACAGACACAGACACAGACACACAGACACAGACATACGGACACACGGACACGGACAGAGACACAGACACACGGACACGGACACAGAGACAGACACAGACACAGACACAGACACAGACATACGGACACACGGATACGGACAGAGACACAGACACACAGACACGGACACAGAGACAGACACAGACACAGACATACGGACACACGGACACGGACAGAGACACAGACATACGGACACGGACACAGAGACGACACAGAGACGACACAGACACAGACACAGACACACAAACACACAGACACACAGACACACAGACACACAGACACAGACACAGACACAGACAGACACAGACACAGACACAGACACAGACACAGCCCTGCCTTCTCCCTTTGAGACTTAAGAAAATCTCTGGACTGAAGAGATGGTTCAGTCAGTAAAGGGCATGGCTTGTAAGCACACATGGCGAACATTCACTGGCTGTCACACAGCTTAGAAATACCTGGACTCTTACAGGTATTTTAGTTTCCCAGTGATCCCCAAACCATATCATCTCAGTCCTCCCCACCTTTTGAATCCTCCACTGGGAGGGGGAACTGGGACCTACCAGAAATGGAGTCTATTTCAAAGGCTTGGAGTGAACAGGACACACTGTCCAGGTCAGTAACTAGAAAGTATGTCCAACCATCTAGTGATTGCCATATGCAGGGATCCATCCCATAATCAGCTTCCAAACGCTGACACCATTGCATACACTAGCAAGATTTTGCTGAAAGGACCCAGATATAGCTGTCTCTTGTGAGACTATGCCAGGGCCTAGCAAACACAGAAGTGGATGATCACAGTCAGCTATTGGATGGATCACACGGCCCCCAATGGAAGATCTAGAGAAATTACCCAAGGAGCTAAAGGGAACTGCAACCCTATAGGTGGAACAACAATATGAACTAACCAGTACCCCAGAGCTCTTGACTCTAGCTGCATATGTATCAAAAGATGGCCTAGTCGGCCATCACTGCAAAGAGAGGCCCATTGGACTTGCAAACTTTATATGCCCCAGTACAGGGGAACCCCAGGGCCAAAAAGGGGGAGTGGGTGGGTAGGGGATTGGGGGGTGGGTATGGGGGACTTTTGGGATAGCATTGAAAATGTAAACGAGGAAAATACCTAATAAAAAAATAAATTAAAAGAAAAAAAAGAAAGTATGTCCAAGACCGTGGCTAAACTGCAGTCCCCCAAGTGCCCACATACCAGTCCCTATGATCTGAGAACATTTTAGGAGATGGGGCATTGAGTTGGGACATGGAGAGACGGCCTTAGATTCTCTTAAGAGAGAGTCACAAGGTCCTTAAGAGAATTCCATAATCAAGTTGGGTTCAAGTGCTCTTGGAGGCAATGGCTTCTCCCTACAGCCCCTGTAAAAAAGCAAGCCCTACACACACTTTGACTTTGGTATGGTGACAGCCACGTTGGACCTCTGACTGCCAGAACTGTAAGAAGCCCAGTGAATGTGTCCTGTTTTAAAGCACCAAGCTCCTGTCAACAGCAGGCAAATGCTAATGTTGCTGGCCGCGCTCTCAACAACTGCAAGCATGATACCGTTAGGGAAGAACTTAGGAGAGGACCTGGTTCTCTCCTTCTACTGTGGAGTCATCCCCTTGGCCATGCTAGGTGAGTTTTGAGCCTGGGTGGGACACCTAACACACAGCTCTCCCAGCTGGAAAACATTCTTCCTGTCTCTGCAAGGTGGAAACACTGAAAGAGGCATCCAGGATGCCTAATGAGAAATTTTGTGGTGTAAAGACATCTAAGGCAAGCAGGGGTATAAAGCCACAGCACGCAAAGGCTCTCCCTCCCTGGGGAGCATCCATGGGAAGATGGAGGGAAGGACTCAGCCATGTCAGAGCCATCTCTGTGGGGTCGCTGAGGTCATCCTGGGCTGTACCCACCTCAACGGAGGCTGCCGGCTGACAGGCACCCTGCCATCTGGGCCCTCCCAATGAAGAGATCGTGGCGTCAGGCCTTAATGGCATGGCGAGCCTGGGGCGTGGGAAGCGCTGCGTTAGGCTTCTTAGAATAGTGCCGGCACCACGGGGGACATGGGGACCACAGCTGGAGACAGAGAAATGGGTCTCTGGGGGCCTAGTGGTGCCTCCGTGGGCCCCCTGGGAGGCAAGAGACTGGGCTGTCACCGGCTCCATGCCTCTTAAAGGCCATTACGTGCTGCTGTGGGCGAGGAGCTGGGCTCAGAGCATTTGATCAGCACAGATTGGACCCAGCGGATCAATGGCTGGGTGGACAGCTTCTGCTTCCCCTCCTGAGCCCACCCGTCCTTAACTAGTGCGGGGCGCCAGACCCACAACAGGTCCTCAGGAGCTGCCAATCAAAACCATGAAATATTCATCCCTGTTAATCTCCTTCAGAGACCGACCCAGAACTCTGATGGGGCTGCACAGTGCTTAGAGGCTTGTAAAGGGTGGGTATGGAGGAGAGGGAGAGGAAGGGGTGGGGGAACGCGGGCTCAGCAGGAGGCAGCTTGACACCTTACTCAAAGATACCTTCGGCCAACATTTCTGAGACACCCATTTGCACCCTGAGCTGGGACGATATTTGGATTCACTGCATGGGTCTTCCCAAGCCTCTTCTGGCCACAGAGCACCCGCCATTGCCACAATAGCCATGGATAACAGAGACTGCCCAATCCCCTCACATGGTTCAGGCTAGCTTATAAATCATGTAGCTGAGGATAGCCTTAAATTTAGGCTATCCCAAGTGCAGTGCTGGGACTAGAAACCCAGCTTTGTGTGTGCTAGGTAAGTGTCCTCTTAAGGAGCCTTATCTCTATGTCCAAGGGAAACTACCACACATTTTTTTTACCCAGACTTTATGTAAATTACAATCTTTATAAAACATACCATGAACTGTAAAATATATAGATATATATGTGTGTGTATGCATAATGTATAAAACATAAATATATAATATATATATTTGAGTCTTTTAACCACCTGCAAGCTCTAACCTGGGGTAATTTTTTTTTCTTACAGTACTGAGATCCCATAGTTATGATCCAGGGTTTTGTTCACGCTTTGACCACTGAGCTATAGCTCCGGCCCTTCCTGAGGTAAAATAGATACTTTAGTCACCAAGAAGAAGTTATCATCTCCTCTAGTTATAGTGGGGGGACTGTGACCCAGAGGGGTATGGTGGCAATATGTGGGACTCCAACCCCGGCCTCAGTTTAAACATTTGGTCCACAACTACCAACAGCCTTTTAAGAACAACAAAAATGGAGCTGGTGAGATGGCTCAGTGGTTAAGAGCACTGACTGCTCTTCTGAAGGTCCTGAGTTCAAATCCTAGCAACCACACAGTCGCTCACAACTATCTGTAATGAGATCTGACCCCTCTTCTGGTGTGTCTGAAGACAGCTACAGTGTACTTATATATAATAAATAAATAAATCGTAGAAAAAAAACCAAACAAATGACAACAATGAAAAAACCAAGAAGTAAGTCATTTTGGTCATGGTCACTGAGGACTTCCTTCTGTTCTTTGACCTCTTGTGGGTTGTGACAAGGTTGTGGCTCACTGTGTCTGTACCCAGCTAGACTGCTCTTGCAGAGAGCTTCCTCCCTCTGTCCCCAGATCCAAAAGGCACAAAGTCTCAATGACTCCTTCTTGTATAAACACACAAGAGGCCAAGAGAGGGCCCGGACTTGGGAATTCCTTTGTTTTTCCCTTGGGGTCACAGGGTCTGTCCCCAGGCCATTGCCTGTCACCCTCATTCTACTGGGTCCACTGTCACCATGATGTTGCCTCCTCAAAATGAGCATATGACTTGAGGTGGCTTGAGGTACCCATGCACTCTGTACTTCCTCCCATTGGGCCAGAGTGATGTTAAAGAGCAAGTCTGATGGCAGAAGCCCTTGGCTGGAGATGATCAGATGGCGTCCCATTCCACTGAGATGAGCATCATGACTGATCTGAAGATCGGATCAGACTCTTCCATGCCCTTACTCCCCACTAACCTAAAGCACCTTTCTCTCGGGCCTCGCTTTCCTCCCTGGATAAAGAGGTAATCAGTTTCTACACTTGTGGGTGTTTGTCTGAAGTACCCATGCCCATGCACTGCAAAACAGGGCTAAACATCCAGGGGTTTTTATCAGAGGGAAACTTGGAAGGTAGTGTGCAGGTTGGAGGGGCCATCAGGCCAATGTGAAAGAAGCTAGAAGGTAAGACATAAGCACTCTAGACTCAAGAGTGAAGCAGATATGGTGGTACCTAAGTCAGCCATCCTAGGATGCTTGAGGCTTCTGGGAATGGGCCCCTCCTCAGTATGCCCCTGAGTATGCACTCACACAGACACAGGCACACAGACACACATACAGACACACACAGACACACACAGATACACACACAGACACATACAGACACACACAGACACACACACCTCACATATACCTAACAGAGAGACAACACAGACACACATAGGCACACATACACACAGAGAGACACACACAGACACAGACACACACACACACATTCACAAACACACACATACACACATTGGTACACACACACACACACACACAGAGGTACAGATCTTCTAGAATGATACCTCCTGCCTCCCAGTAACCCACCCTGTCACCAAACTGGAGACCCAGACCCAGCACTGGCTCTAGTGCATATTTGAGCATGGTAAGTTTTGTGCCATATGCATTTTAACACAGCTTGAAGGGAAAGCTTGGGTTTCTTAGGGTCAACTCACATAGCTCAGACCTCAAGCTCATCTTGCCCAAGGATGCACACTGGCAGTTGACTGCTTCTCAACATGATGTGGGGAGAGCATGGCGACGACGACGACGACGATATTGACAATGGTGGTGGTGGTGGTGATGTGAAAGTACGCACACTGAACAAGTATCCCTGTGCAACCCACCAGTGTATTCTATGGTGTCGGGCAGGAACAATGCATTCCAGGCCTGCAATACTACAGGCCTCTAGTAGCTCTATGGACTGTAGATGCCACCTAGAACACCCCATGTAATAATGCAAGGAAGCCATCACACCAAGCATTCTTCTCTCCAACGGCACTGACAGGCGGAGATTCTCCAACTCCTAAAGCAGCCAACCCTCTACCCATAAAGCCCCCATCTGCTCACAAATGCAGGAGAGTGAGGACTGGTGCACATGTAGCCTGTTCAGCCCCAGGCCAGGCCAAGAGGTCAACCTGACCTCTTGTGATTGCTCACGAATAGATACTTCCTCCCCCCTTCCCAGCCGCCCGCCCCCCTCCACCCACTAACCCTTTGCAGAACTCTAGAATAAGCGGGGCTCTGTTAGTCTGGGGCCTTCGGATGCCACCACCCTAGCTGCTGAGGCCATCAGCCCTCCAGGCAGGTGGGCCCGAGTGCCGGAAAGTGCCAGCATTTCCTCCAGCTCTGATGGGGTCAGAGATGATAACTAATTGGAGGCTGCTGGGCTGATGTCTGTCTCCGGCTTCCTGTCACCTTGCCTAGGGAGGTCACTCACTGTGAGCAACAGCCCTCAACCACCCAGCACCAGCTGCTACAACACCAGCAGGTCTCCAATGCATGGCGTCTTGTCTCATCTTTCGCCACCACCTTAGTTCCCCCAGACCCTGCAGAAAGGATGCGGGAGGGGCTGAGGAGACAGCTCAGTGGGTAAAACGCTTGCCCTGTAAGTTCAAGGACCTGAATTCTACCCCCAAAGCTAACACAAGAGAGTAAGGCATAGTGGCTTGCTAGTGTGAGCTCCAAGCTGGGAAAGCAGACACGGGAATCACTGTCCTACCTGAATCTGAGATCTCTGGGTCAGTGGGAGATCCTGTCTCAGAAAGCAGTGGAGGGCTGGCAGTGTAGCTCAGGAGTCCAAGAACTTGCCACCAATCTGGAGGGCATGAGTTGGGTCATTAGGGTGGGACCCAAATGATAGCAGAAGAGAATCGATTGCTGCAAGCTGTCCCCTAGTCTCAACATGCCATCTCCCAAATATAAATAAATATAATGTTGAAACATTTAAATGGTAGCACATGCCTTTGATCCCAGCACTCAGAGGTCAGAGGCAAGTGGGTCTCTGAGTTTAAGGCCAGCCTGGTCTAGTGTTCCAGACCAACCAGGGCTACATAATGGAGAGACTCTGTCACTGATGATGATGATGGTGGTGGTAATGATGATGATGAAGAGGAGGAGAAGAAAGGAGAGGAAGAGGAGGAAGAAAAGGATGAATAGGAGGAGGAGGAGGAAGGAGGAGGAGGAGAAAAGAAAAGAAGAAGAAAGAAGAAGAAGAAGAAGAAGAAGAAGAAGAAGAAGAAGAAGAAGAAGAAATGTAGACAGCATGTAGAAGAATGATACCCAAGGTTGGCTTACAAGCACATGCAAATGGGGGGGGGAGAGAAGAGGAGAAGGAGGAGGAAGAGGAGAAATTACTATGCCTGCTATACATCCCAGAGTCTCCATACACACCCAGGCTGCTTCAGTTTCTTGAATGTCTGTAATCAGCACAGTGAAGTTACAAGCACCCCAAAATGCAGTTGCTTAACCACATGAACAGGGAACAGGAGTGTACTGTGCTACCTCAGAGACCCAGCCTTCCTCCCTCTGCCATCTTTTAGGGAAGCAGCTTTGCTAATTGAAACAAAAACCCTGAAGGCCCTGGGAGACTTGTCAAAGTCCAGCTGCTGGGCTCAGCCTTCAGGCTTCCTGGTGCAGTCTCTTTGGATGGACTCCAGGCTCACACTTCTGGAGCAGGGACCACAGTCTGAGAATTAAGGTGATTGGAGGCAATGATAACTCCTTGGTTCCTGCATCTGGCTGACGGGTGAGGGAAGACAAGGCATGGAGGAATCCTACCTAATGAGAGGAGACACATTTCATTAGCCAGAAGCTTATCAGGCGACCCTCATCAAACCACAAGGATCCCGAGAAATGCCAACTACACATGTTTGTAGGAAGTGAAGGCCATTGATGCTGGCAGGAAGTCCCTCAGGGATGTCTCTGAGGACCATCGCAGTCAACAATCCAGGTGGCACTCCCTACTGGCCTGGTGTTGTTCCTAATAACTCACAGGAGAAGTAAACAAGCCCAGAGGTTATATCTCTTTCCTAAGGCCAAAGAAAGCCAGCAAAGAACTGAGCTGGGGTTCAGACTCTGACCTGCCTGATGTACTGGTGTCAGACAGGAGTTTTTCCTATGTGTCTAGGCGACACAAGTCTCCACTCTTCTATCCCTTCCCAGTTTTAATCCCAACCCATCTGGGCAGTGTTATTCAAGGGATCTGGCCAGCAGGTGGCAAGAGTCAGGGCATGCCAGTGGCCCACAGGAGGATGGATATCATAGTGGAGGAACCAGAAGGCTTTAGGATTTGATGTCCAGAAATAAAAAAGTGACTCACTGTCCATGCCTGCAAGCTAAAGCTGAAGAATCCTTCAGTAGGATAGAGCAGAGAACCCCTGGGAGGGGTAAGGCAGGCTTAGAAGGGGAGACTGTGGGGAATGTGGTAGACTGCAGAAGATGGAAGGGAAGTAGAAATTTATGAGGTTGACGTGACCGTCCCTATGGTGGGGATGGAGAAACAGAGGCACAGCTAAGCAGGTACTCTGGTGAGTTTGCATAAACAACAGCCTCAGCAGCATTCAACCTGGGCCCCAGCTAAGGTGTGTGACTCACTCCTGCCCCTCCCACTGTTCACACTCTTCAGAGAAAGCATCAGCAGTGGCCTTGTGCCAGATCTGACCGGGTCCACCTACTGCCCTTTCGACTCCTGTCCCTGCAAATGAGGACACATGACCTCCAGTTCCTTTGATCATGGGGCCTCCTTATCTATGAAAAAAATGCTAAATGTGCCTACCTCAGAGGACAAATGTGAAACCTAATGAGCAGAGATAGCAAGCCATTCATTTAATAGCTGATAGTTGAACACCTAGAATTCACGCCCTTCTAGGCTATGTGGAAGAGCAAACCCCCTCCCTCCTGCTGATCATAGAACAAACACACACACACACAAAACCATACATGAGTCAGGTTCTAAGTCATTCAAGGACGCTGGGTGATAGGGTTGGAGGCACCTAACTTTGGTGGAGGTTGGTGTGGGAGGGTGCTCCTCCATACTAACAGATGAAGAAGGTGGAAAAAGAGATGTTGAGACCAGGAAATGTAGACAAGATGGTTAGAGCGCCAAGGGACAGATAAGATGTCAGACTGGCTGTCTGAGTGATCGGCAAGAACACTAAAAAGAAGAAGCTCATGAGGTGTGGAGCTGTTGTGTAAATCAGAGAAACAAGACCAAACAGATCTCCAGTCCCCAGCACCCAGGAGACAACATATACAGAGGCTTCTTTGAGTTTGAGACCAGCCTGGTCTACAAGGTGAGTTCTAGGACAGCCAAAGCTACATAGTGAGATCCTGTCTGAAAGGGAGATTTAGTCTAAGGAACTGACTTCTGACTGTGGGCATTGGCATGGTCTCAAAGCCCCAGGGCAGCCAGCCAACTGGAACTCAATCGGGAGCTGATGCCATGGTCTTGAGGTGACAATGGGCTCTAGAAACCTCAGTTTGGGCTTCTTAAGGATTCCAATTGATGAGGCCCGGCCCATGTAGACCATGTAGTGTCCAGGATGTCTTCCATATCTTTCAGCCACACCCAAGTAGACTGGTGTTTGACAGCTAATAATATGGACACACCAAGCTCACCATCATGATATGTCCGTAGCCCAAAGCAAGGGCAGAGAAAGAAGTATGGCCACTAGTAGGACAGGGCTATCTCAGGGCATGTGCTAAGGATAGACTTAACTGGGAGAGGATGTGAGCCAGGGAATTCAATGGCTGGTACTAGAGACTGCAACCATGAAGAAGATGGGGTATAAGAAAGTGGAGGAAGGAGATGAGAGGCTAGGACCCTCTGTGGCTAGGAGATGTTGGAAGTGGATTACAGAGAACATTCTAGGAAGATCATGGTAGAGCTGGGTCTGATGGCTTGAACTTGTAATCCAGTTCTGAGGACATAGAGAGGCAGATGGCTCCCTGGGCTCTTTGGCTGGACCAGCTTACTCAGAGAAATCCAGATTCAGTGGGAGAGCCTGTCTCAACATACAAGATAAAAGTCTGAAGAGCCATAGCTCTTCTAGCTTACACACACACACACACACACAGAGAGAGAGAGACAGAGACAAAGAAGAGACACAGAGACAGACACACACAGAAATACAGAGACAGAGACAGACAGACAGACACAGAGATACAGAAAGGCAGAGAGAGACAGGAAGAAGAGACAGAAACACAGAGACACAAAGACAGACAGACAGACACAGAGAGAGAGAGACAGAGAGAGAGACAGAGAGAGAGACAGAGAGAAGAGACACAGAGATGCAAAGACACACAGAGAGAGACAGAGAGAGAAGAAAGAAAGCCATAGAGACAAAGAGACAAAGATAAGAGAGACAAAGCCAGACAGACAGACACACACACACAGAGGGGGAGCATGCTTTACATCTTGACACAGATGTAGATGTTGGATCAGTGGCTGCTTGATAATGTCACTTTAGTTGGTACCAACCATGGAACCCACGCAGCAAATAAAGAACCCTGGATGAGTGAATATGTTTAACTTTGACCTATTTCAAAGCCTCAAACACTTCACACACACACACACACATACCCTATACAACATCTCATTAATCTTTAAAACTGATTGCCTATTAAAACAAAGTTCGGCCTGGGTGGCTCAGTCAGTGAAGTGCTGGCCTTGCAGGTACCAGGTCCTGACTTTGATCCCTGGAACCCAAGGAGTAGCCAACCTAATGAGTGAGCCCCAGGTCAATGAGCCTCTGTCTCCATGGAGGTGGGTGGTGTCTCTAAGGATGACCTAGGTTGTCCTCTGACCTTCATATATATACATACACACACACGAGAGAGGGAGGGAGGGAGAGAAGGAGGGAGGGAGGGAGAGAGAGAGAGAGAGAGAGAGAGAGAGATCTTTAGCATATACTGGTTTAAAAGGATACCAAAGCACACATTGCTATCATTATCATCAACATCATTACTATCATAATTATGTACTTATTGCTGTAAAGACCAAGATGGGTAGTTAAGCACTCTACCACTGAGCTACACCATAGCTTCTTCCTGATTTTTAAATGTGACTACTCAGACCATTTAAAATTATGTAGGATTAAATATTTATAATATCTCTGAGCAAGATTACTATTCTAGATCAAGTGTGTACAAACGTTGGCCCATATGCTAAATCTGACATATTACCCCTGTTTGTATGACCTTGGAACTCATATACATTTTGCCAGAAAAAAACATGTGTACATGTGTGCATGATGACATTATATGTGGATGTCAAAGGACAACTCGTGAGTCTGTTCTCTCCTTCCATCATGTGGGTACCAGGGATCAAACTCAGGTCCTTGGGCTTGGTGGTGACTCTTTACCCACTGAGCCATCCAGACCGATGTGGTTTTAATCTTTTTTTTATAAAAACGTCTTGAAATAAACCAAATGGGCCAGAGAGGTTTCTCAGTGATTGAGAGCACTGGCTGCTCTTCCAGAGGATCTGGGTTCTATACATGGCTGTTCACAACCGTCTGTAACTCCAGTTCCAGGGAATCCCATGCCTTCTTCTGACCTCTTGGGGCACCAAGCATACATGTGCTACAAGACATACTTGCAGGCGAAACACTGATGTACAAACTTTAAAATCTTTTATATGTATGGATGTTTTGCCTGCATATATATCTGTGTGTTACATGTGTACCCAGTGCCATCAGAGGCTTGTGAGCTCTGTGCGTGCTGGATACTGACCTGGGTCCTCTGCAAGAGCAGCCAGTGCTCTTAACCACTGAGCCACCTCTTCAGCCCTGTCATATAAAAATTTTTAAAAGACATGTATGTATGTATGTATGTATATATGTATGAACGTACATCTCACAACCCATTAAACTGATAAGAAATTTAAAACTTGGTGCTCACAAATAAAGTTTTATTGAAACATAGCCTGGCTCATTTCGGGATACACTGTTATAGAAGTGGGGATGTAGAGGCCAGCAATGCTAGACATTCTGACATTTGGAACACTGTTGGTCCAAATAGAATGGTGATACTCTACCGTTCCTGCCAATATGTCCAGTGTCATCCTTAGAAATGCATGTTTCCTAGCAACGGTACCCAGCACTCGTGGCAGGTGAGAGAGGGAATCTTCAAATTATTAAATGTAGTAAAATGGCTGCTGGCCTGCGTGGGATAAGCCAGGTGCTGAGACTTCCCCATGGGTCTCCTTTTTGGGTCCCTGTTGGTCCGATTCGAAATTCTCCCACTACTCAGAGGGAGAAAGCAAGGCCTGAAGATACATCGGGCTTGACATCGCCCCCATCCCCAGAGATGAGTGGCCATCCTCTTTGTCACTGCCCTCAGGAATTTGCCCACCCGTCCCCTGCTGACGCCAGGGCCTTTGTGCTGGGTGGGAATGTCTTCCTGTGTTTCTCTGCCTGTGTTTTCCCCGGATCCTGTGGGCTGAGCCACATCCCTGGGGGCTGCCTCGCCCAAGGCTGTGTGTGGCGTCCCAGGAGGGGGAGGCGGGGGCAGAGAGGCTCCAGACCTAGCTGTGATTTCATAAGCAGACACTTAAGGCCCTGATGCCCGGCGCAGCCCGTGCGGGACAGGCCCCTCCGCTAATTGTCCATTGCCTGCTGCGTCCGGCCAGCCGGCGTCTCCGAGCTCATTAGGAAGGGGAAGAGGGGGGTCTGGGAAGAGGCTCCTCCAGCTCCCAGGGCCTCCTTAGAGATCTTATCACAGCAGACAGCTCAGCTGCACCCACTCCTCCCCAGGAGGATCAAAACAAGGTCAGTTTGCTCTGAGCATCTTGCTCCAAGTCTAGCTCAGAAAGGGCTTGAGTTTTGAGTGCAAATCCAGACTCCGGCTGCGTGACCATGAGCAAGAGATTCACAGCGGCGGCGGCTGAATTTCATTGTTCTCATTTGCAAAATACTTCTAACACGTGATTTACCGAGGGAGCAAGGCAGCCTGGGTTCCAGCTTCTCCGTGGCCGATGAGCTGTGCGACTTAAGTGAGTATCTTCTCGGTTTCCCTATCTTTAAACTACAGATAGAGTCAACACCACACACTTTTCTCCTCTTATAGCCTGGTAGACCAACAGAAGTTAGAACACACAAAAGTCCTTGGTGAGGGGCAGGAGAAATGGCTCAGCGGTTAAGAACTGAGCTCGGGCCGCTCTTCCAAGGGGACCCAGGTTCAATTTCCAGCACCCATTTGGCAGCTCATAGTTATGTTACTCTAATTCCAGAGGTCCTGACGCTCTTGCACAAGCATAAATGCAGGCAAAACACCAATGCACATGAAATCAATATTTTCCCCCAAGTCCTCGAGGAAGGAGACATGACAAAAGCAACTCAAGGAAGAAAGGGTTTGTACTGCCCACAGAATAAAGGAATGGTCCCTTATGGTGAGGAAGGCGTGGCGGCAGGTGATTGAGGCAGCTGGTTACATTGTATCTGCAGCCAGAAAGTACAGGGAGGTGAGTGTTGGGGCTTAGTTCTCTGTCTCCTTTTCCTTTGGCCTAGGACCCCAGCTCACAGGATGGCACTGCCCACACTCATGGTGTTTCTTCCCACCTCACGCAACCTAAATACTCCCCCACAGGTATGCCCAGAGATACTGTCTCTCAAGCCGTGATTCTAGACTCTACCCAATTGAGAGCCAATACCAACCATGGCAGGATGCTTCTTGAAGATTTTATATTACTAACTGCCACCTCTTTGGGGCTGATGCCAACTTACAGCAGAAGGCTGCCTGGACCTTCCTCCTTGTGGATACTCAAAGGGACCCCAGTTCCCAGCCTCCTTTGCAGGGACATGTGTGTCCCGCCTCTTGGCATGCGCAGGCTCCTCCCGCCAGTTTGAAGTCCTGAGGAGAGGATGTTCTTGCCTAGAGAGAAAGCAAGTGCAGTGCACAGGAACCTGAGCCCTGTGGTGGTTACTTTACTGTCTACTCAACATAAAACTAGGGTCGTCCGGGAAGAGAGAACCTCAACGAGAAAATGCTTTCATCAGATTGGCCTCTGAGCATGTCTGTACGACATTTTCTTCATTAATGATTGATACTCGAGAATCCAGCCTATGGTGGGCAGTGTCACCCCTTGTCAGATATTCCTGGGTGTTGTAAGAAAGTAGACAGAACCAGCCCTGGTGAGCTGCCCACTGAGCAGCCCTTCTCCATGGCTTTTGCATCAGCTCCTGCCTCTGGGTTCCTGCCTTGAGTTCCTATCATAGCTTCCCTGGATGATGTCAGTGGCAAGCCAAGCGAACCCTCTCTCCCTCAATTTGCTTTTGACTGTGATGTTATCAGAGCAAAGGAAAGTAAACTTGGGCAGGCTCCAAACCACGGTGTCAGGCAGGGCTGTCCTACCCATCCACCCTGCCCATCCCTCACTAATTCGAACATGGAGCAAACTTGTTTTGAACGAAGGCATTGGCATTTGGAAGTTCGGTTTTTGTTCTGTTTTACATTTGTTTGTTTGTTTGTTTGTTAAATCAGTTCACCAGCCTTACATGAGAACCGGTCACATTGGCTTAGGTGGGAGGGGCATTCATTTAGTGTCCATGGGGGAGCCTCTTGGCACAGGCTAGGAAGATCATCCAACCACAGGGAGGAAGGGACAGGTGCTTCACAGATTTGATCTTTGGTCCCTATGATCTAAGTCACAAAGGGAGTGGTGCAGGCTCTCAGAGATGGCATTTCCGCTCCTGGAGATAGATGGCCCTAAGGACTACCTGGGCCCTAGGCCCAAGGCTTACCCAGAGTATGAACCAGTGCTGGTGCCTTTCAGAGAGCAGCACACAGAACGGCTTTATCTCTGCCATTGGGTTCTTCGCCTCCCCTCAGTGGGGTTCCTCTTTTCTCTCAGGGGAAGCCTCCATGCTCAGCATGACTTGCTGGCCAGTTCCCAGATTCTCTTCTGCAGCAAGGGGTCCTTGGGATGAGGTGGAGGTCAGGTGTGGGAGGGAGGGAAGTTTTCACTTCTTGCTCTCCGCTCCATGGGGATCCTAGCGAACTGGCAGGCCACAGCTACACTGGACAGGACACTAAAGTTTCTTTTTAAAAAGACATGGTTCCTCCTTTGTCTTGCCACACATCAAGTCCTGGGTCCTTGCATCAGAGTGAATACCTGGACCTCTAGGGGGTGCTCCAGGACCTCCTCCCTGAATAGGGTCACCAATGAGTGGCTCTTTCCCTTCATGGCTACACCTGCTGCCTCTCCTCTCTCTAGACCACAAGGCCTGAGGGAGAGGGAAGGGACAACATTAGAATAAATGTTTCTTTCCTTCCTTCTCTTCCTTTTTCCTTTCTTTTCTTCCTCCATTCCTTCCTTGCTCCCTCCTCATCTATCTTTCTACACACACACACACACACACACACACACACACACACGTGTGTGTGTGTGTGTATATATATATATATATATACACACATATGTGTATATATATACATATGTATACACACATATATATGTGTGTATATGTATATATATGTGTGTGTACATAGATACATATATAAATATATACACATAAGTATGTAAAAATATATTTATATACAGTGTCCCATGTGTCCCAGGCTGATCTTAAACTTTCTTTATAGCCAAGACTGATCTTGAGCAAGTACTAACATTATTGGGTTTCAACGCCATACTCAGTCATAAAACCCAATTTCTTTGCAGTGATTTACACGCACAAACAGACCACACACACACACAAACACACACACACACACACCTCTGTGTGTGTACTGTATGCCTATGACCACACATTCAGAGCCAGAGAGGAGGACCTCCTGTGCCCTGCTCCACCACTCTTTGTATTTATTCCCCCTGAGATGGGGTCTTTTACAAATCTTGGAACTAGGCTGGCAGCCAGCCAGTTCCAGGAATCCTTCTGCCTCTGCCTCCCACAGTGGAGGTCGCATGTGGCTTTTTATGTGGATGCTGAGGATTTGAACTTGGTCCACATGCTCGAGCAATGAGTGTTTTGCCCACTGAGCCTTATCCCCAGAGCAGTAGCTGGCATTGTAGGGTACTTGCCAGCTGGCTTCAGGCATCACTTCTTCAGCTTCAACGGCTGTCACTTATAACACATAGTTACGCACGCGCGCGCGCGCACACACACACACACACACACACACTACACTGATTTTGGAAATGAGAAGTGTAATATAAAAGTGCTATTTCCCAGGGCTGGAAACTTAGCTGGGACTGCACACCTGCTGGTTTCTACTGATTTAGTCACTGTTGTCACCTGTCCAAGGTTAGGGTTTCCCAAAGCAGACCCTGAAATAATGGTAGTTTATTTGGGGAACAGGCCCTGATGGGCACCAGGACTTAAGGTATACAAAGAAGCCCTTGAGTTTGGGCTAGACTTAGCCACTAGCTTGAATGAGCACAACTAAGCAAGAGTACAGGCTACAATACTGAGACACACCTTTAATCCCAGCAATTGGGAGGCAGAGGCAGGCAGGGCTCTGTGAGTTCAAGGCCAGCCTGGTCTATATAGCAAGTTCTGTGCTGACTATAGCAACAGAGTCAGCCCCTGTTGTAAAACCAAACATCCTTCAACTTCTGTCTCATGCTTGGGCTCTCTGAGATATCTTACTCTAAGTGAATCCTACACCCAACCGTATCAGATCTTCAAATCCCCCTGTGTGGTGAGTAACAGAGAGGTCCAGCTAGCAACCAGGAAAGCCAGCTTGGAAATGGTAGTCCTCCCTTCATGAGCTGTTAGATGAAAACGTAGCCCTGGCTGAATCTCAAGCACAGCCTCCTGAGAAAGCTGAGCCACCCATCTAAGCAGACTCAGAGTGCTTCTCCCCGCGGGAAAAAAAAAATAAGTATTTGTGTTTTTCAGTGGCCATACTGGGGGGTAATTTGTTACCCAGCAGTAAACGGCTGATCCACTCTGCTCCAGAGTGGATTCCTAGAGAGGCCAACTGAGAACTCAGCCCTCTGCTGGAGACCATTCAGAAAGTTCCCTGGAGTGAGAACCACTCCTAACTGGGGCACCTCTCCCCCAAAGCTATCCTTTCTTCATACAGAGGCACTCCTGAAGATTACCTCCCCAGCATTCCCACCTTGCCCCTCTCTGAGGTCCAGAGAAAGACTTCAGATGGGGGGCTCCCAGCTGGCACTATGAGCCATTCTTGAACAGTGAGGAAGACAATATAGAGATATCAGATATGGTGACAAGTGCCCTACTTTCCAGATAGATCCAGCCCCCCCCCACCCCCCGCTTCTTCTTTTTCCATATAGACAAGCTGTTAAACGTGTTTAACTAGGGCTACGGGGAATGCATAGTGAGTAGAGCATTTGCTTTGCAAGCCTAAGACTTGAATTCAATCCCCCAGAATCCATGGTAAACACACACACACACACACACACACACACACACACACACACACAAATAAAATCAGTTATAGCAATGTATACAAATCATCCCAGATCTGGAGAGGCAGAGGCAGGGGCATGACTCCTGAGGAGCAACACTCTATGTTGTCTTTTGGCTTCTGTATGCATGCACATATGTGTTTATGTGTGTAATTGCCACACACACACACACACACACGCACACAGAGTGTATAACACACATGCATGCAGACTGTATACTCGCACATATGCATGCACACACACGTGAAGGCACAGAATGCATGCATGCACAGACATGCACACACCCACACAAAGCACACACGGATGCATATGTGCACAGACATGCACAGAATGTATGACTGAGGCGGCTTCCTTTGCAGGTCTTGAACAAGTTTTTAAAAATTAAACCCACAGATTAGAAAGGTAAGAAAAGGATTTTTTTCCTCCCCTTTCTTAACTAAATTTACTTTGTGCCCCCAAGAACAGCACAAAAAATAGCTATGTGGGGGGACGACAGCTCAGTAGCAGAAAGTTTCCCTGCAAAATAGCAGCGGTTCTGACACTGAACGCACCATGGCGTAATTAAGCAGCAGGGTCCCACAGAACGGCATTCTTTATATTGCCTCATAAAATAGCTAATATCAAACTTTATAAATTACATCGATGCCTTTGAACAAACAGCACGTTCTTTTTAATAAATAAAACGTTGGAAATTATTTCCTGGAAGTGCATTTTGGACATTAATAACTGGCTTCAAATGAAATTCTCCTTCGGAGCGATAAGCAAGTGTAATTGCCGTAAACTAAAACAGACTGGGGAGCTTTACCTGCTCCAGTGAGAGGGCCAAATATTGAGCTCGTGTAGCCATCAAGATATATAACCTGAGACGCTGAGTAAACCCAATTCCATCTCGAAACACAGAGAGCTCAGAAACTCAGGCCCACGGACATAAATACAAGGTATTTCCTGGAATTAGTTTCATATGCTTTTATACATTGCACTTATCAACCGATCTGACACGGTATCTTAGCCACTTTAAAAATTACGTACCCCGGGCCCGAAAAACACAAGCCTTCATGACGTCTGGTGCTCGGAGGCACAAAAGGCATGTGCTTACTTATTTTTAAGGTTAAAACCATCAATATTTCCACATCATTAAAAATAATAATTGCAATAATATAAATCTTATTCAATTCCTTAGACAAGAGGCAGCCAACTTCTGCATGAATGGATCACAAACAGCCCACCACTCACTTTCTGAGGGTCACAAACCTAGAACGGTTAAACATTTTTATCTGGGGGGGGGGGCGGTGTGTGTGTACAGAGGCCAGAGAACAACCCCTGTTAAAATGGAATCTCTCTATTAGGCCAACACTCGATGATCCAGATACCTGAATTGACTACAGAGTCCCAGGGATACCTCTGTCTGAGATTACAGATGTGCCTCATAAAGCCAGGCGTTTACTCCAGGGCTAGAACGCAGACCCTCGGGGTTTTTTTGTTTTGGTTTTTTTGTTTTGTTTTGTTTTTTTGGGGGGAGGTTGTTGTTTTGTTTTGTTTTGTTGGGTTTTTTTGTTTTTTGTTTTTTAGCAGTTAGTACCTTACCAATTGAGCCATCTTCCCAGCCCCCGGTTTTATACCTTTAGGTGACTGGAGGGGAGAATAGAAGTGAATACGTGTGAGATACTTTGTGATCATGTGACAATTATACAGAAGTCAAATTTCAGCATCATGTCTTTCTCAGTCAGGGTTACTACTGCTATGAAAAACACAATGACCAAAACAGCACAAGGAGGAAAGGGTTTATTCAGCTTACACTTCCACATCGCTGTTCATCACCGTAGGAAGTCGGGGCAGGAACTCAAACAGGGCAGGACCATGGAGGAAGGAGCTGATGCAGAAGTCATGGAGGGGTGCTGCTTACTGATGTGCTCCCTATGGCTTGTTTAGCCTGCTTTCTTACAGAACCCAGGACCAGTAGCCCAGAGACGGCTCCACCCACAATGGGCTGGCTCCACCCACAATGGGCGGGTCCCTCTCCCATCATTCACTAATAAAGAAAATGCCTTACAGCTGGATCTTATGAAGGCATTTTTCTCAATTGAGCCCCCCCTCCTTTCAGGTGACTAGAGTTTGTATTAAATTAAACAACAACAAAAACCAGCCAACACAGCATCCGTGGATAAACCTTGATCTTCACGCAAGTACATATCCATCTGCACGTTCATTATGGCAGCTTTACACTGTCACCCCAAAGTTGAGCAGCTTTTGTCCAAAGTCCTGTGGTCCATCAGACCTAGCATATGTATCACCGCACGCAGCCTTCTAGAGAAAGCATGGAAGTGTGCAGCCCCCTGCTCTATATGACCATCTTTAAATAAATCAACCATTTGCCAACGACTGGACCTTTCTCTTGTATACAAACACGGTTAACCCATTATAAACAAAGCACAGTTGAATGTTTTTCGTATTAAATCCATGCAGATTTTCTTGCCACATTTGAAAAGATCTGCTTTACTTATGTGTGTGTGCATATGTGAAGGCCAGAATATGATCTGGTCCGTCTGAATTGAGGTTTCAGGCATTTGTGGGACAGCCAGCTTCTTAGATGGGTTCTGGGGCCCAAACTCCAGTCCTCACAATTATGAAGTGAACCCAGGAACCAACACTTTACCCTCTGAGACTCTTTGATTTATATCACAAGACTGCCTTTGATAAAGCTCCTTTCCTGTAGCATTATATAATAGTGGCTGTCACACATGAAGGCCCACTCTTGTGCACACATACAGCCAACATTTATTGGAGACCTACCTGCCTTAGTCTGAACCCTTCATAGATATTGAGGCATAAACAAAAGAATGCCAGATGAAAATATCTGCTCTACGAGGTTCATGGAAGGAGGGAGGAGAAGAGAGGAGACTAGAGGAGAGAGGAGTGGGTAGAGGGAGGGAGGGGAGGGGAGAGGAGAGAGAAAAGGGGAGAGCAGAGGAGGGAGGGGAAGGGAGGGGAAGGAAGAGGAGGGGACGGAAGAGAAAGACAGCGAGGCTGAGATAACCCATCGGTTCCTTAGTAGGTAGATAGAAGCAAAGGTAGAGGCAGGGAATTAATAGTCACTTGAAAGGAGACAAACAAAGGATTTTTTTCCATCTGCGAAGATGATCGCGGTGACAGATCAGAGCCTGCGCCGACCACATGCGTCAGTCCCCCTCTCCGGCTGCCATTATTTATCTGTCCGGGCTCTTGTTTTTTTCCCCCTTGCTTTAAAGTGAAATGCGCAAACAGTCTCACTTCAAAGGGGGAAAAAAATCCTCATAAATGTCATTTTACTGCCGGCCTAGAAGAATAGCAAAACCCGCTCTGAAAGTGAGGAGGTGGGCGTGGGGTCCCCAGGAACAGCTGTGACTAAGAGGAGAGGCATGCGCGCTGGATTCTGGAGGCAGGAGAGCCAGGCAGCTGAACCCAGCTGGGCTCATCCCTCTGGCAGCTCAGAGCAGGTAGCATCCATCCAAATCCCATAAGTGCCTCCCTCTTAAGTTTTATTTTTTTTCCCTCTTGTATTCATCTCCGTGTGGGTACATACCTGTCATGGCGCATGCGTGAAGGTCAGAGGACAACACCCAACCTCGCTTGTTAGTCCTGACTTTCCACATTGTGTGAGACACAGTCTCTTGTTCTGTGTACACCAGGCCAGCTTCTGGAGTCTCCCTGCTGTGTTTCCCATCTCACCATAGGAACACTGGGGTTAGAGATGCAGTGGTTTCTTTCCCGATACAGGGGATCCAACTCAGATCCTTCCATTTGCTTAGCCAGTGCTTTATCCACTCAGCCATCTCCCCAGAGTCCCAGAGCCCCAAAACCCATTCCTTTTACCGGGCCAAAAACACCTCTCTGACTGTCATGGGGACAAGTTAATAATGACCGTTGCAAGGAGTCACTCGAGAACCCTTCTAACCCACAACAAATACGGTCCCCAGCAAGTTAGCAGATAACCTGTGCCCAGCATCTCCTCTGCCACGTGAGTCTTTTGCAGGTATTAGTCTTAGAGCTTCTAAGAAAAGAAAAAAAAAACATAAGCAACAAAAAAACAAAAAAGGAAAAAGAAAAAACAAAACAAAACAGAGCTATGTCTCACTGCCCTGTTCCTGCCAGTGGGTTTGGGGAATGGGGTTGTCTCACAACTGTGGATGTTGAAATTGCCAGTTATCAGATGTGATTTCTATATGGGAAATGGGAAAGAGTCTTTAGCAAGTGAGCCAACATGTAGACCTGAGACCATGATGTCTTCCCCTTCCCTTCTTCCTGGCCACCTTTCAAGGCAGAGGATGCAAAGCTCACTGCTCACACTGTCAGCTTCCCTTGCAGCTATGGGATGGGGGTTCATTCTGGAAGCATCAGTGTCGATTAGGGAGATATTGGAAAGTTTATTTTTAAGAAACAGCTATGCTAACAGGCTTCTTTCTCTTCCCCTTCCCTCCCTCCCTATCCATCTCCTCCTGCCCCAGGAATATAGGACATAGCTAACCATCTTGTGACAGTGCGTGTAAATCTGAGAGAGGGGCTGGAGAGAGAGCTCAGTCAATAAAGCACTTGCCTCACAAGGCTAAAGACATGGGTTTACATCCACAGAAAGTATGCAAAGAGCCAGGCATGATCGTATGCGCCTGTAATCTCAGCAAAGAGAAGATGAGAGGTACAGAGAGACAGACAGACAGAGCCCTGGAGGCTCTCAGGCCAGCTAGCCTGGTTCATGGGTTGAAGTTTCAAGCCAATAAAAGACTGTCTCTCGAACAAAATGACTTAGTCTAATGACCAACACTCAACGTTATCTTCTCACCTGTGCATGCACTGAGTGCGTGCGCGAGCGCGCGCGCGCACACACACACACACACAGGCAATCACACACATACACAGGATAGAAGCAAACCCATGTACAGTAGTTCCCAGGAGACCTTATTAACATCTGCGACAATGCCACCACCCACCCGTTGGGGACCACAAGCTCCTGAGGACGTTGGTGACATGAGCCCCTCTCTTCAGATTTCCTCAGAGGGATTGCTTTCTTAACGAATGCACAACACAAGAGAGGCGGTAACTTTCTGGTGCTGGAAGCATCCTGGATATCTTGTAGGGGCATGTTGGGCTTCTGCTCTGCCAACAGCCAGAAAGATGTTTCCCTAGAAAAATGAATGAGAAATGTGTCTGATACGCTCGGGCATTTAAACACTTGGTTATCAGTTGGTGGCAGTTTGGGGAAAGTGGAAGAAGAGGTTACTTCACTGGAGGCGGGGCTCTGAGGGTGTGTACCTTCTGTCTCTCCAATCTAGTCCCTCTCCTTAGCCTTCCCCTTCTTCCTCCCCTTACCCCTCTATGTTTCATGCTTATGGCTGAAGATGTGATCTCTCGCTTCCCTGCTTCTGCTACTGTGCCTCTCCGCTGTGGTAGGTTCTTATCCCTCTGGCACAGCAAGCCAGCACCAATTCTTGCTTTTAAGACCTGCTTTTGGTTGTAGTATCTCATCGCAGCAACAGTGAGCAAACCCTTTCCAGTGGATGAGAGGAAATGGATCTACCCACTGTGCTTGCTCGGGTCACTTCCCTCCTGACATTCCAGAATGCTGAGTGGGGTAGCATCTGACATGCTGGCCTGAACCAGGAGGGCCAAGACCCTGGGGAAACAGGATTCTTGGCCAGGGAAGGGATACCACCGTCACTCTCTTCCCCGTTCCTCACACTGAGGACCTGAGAATAATTTTTCTGTGGAGAGTTAGGGAAAATCCTTCTCAGACATGGCTCATTTTCCCAGAGAGTTTCCTTCCTCAAGGTCTCAGCTGTTTACAGCAGGAGGTCAGGGGCCTTAAGGTGTCACAGCGGACTTACACTGCTTGTCTACTTGGTCCATTTCCCCCATCCCCCCAGATGTACATCACATTTCTCCAAGAGACCAGTTTGTCTACACTCATCTTTTGGGGAAAATACCATCTCCAGCCAGATGAGGTAGTTCTGTTAGTAAAGTGTTTATTGTGTAAGCATGGAGACCCGAGGAAATCCCCAGTGCGTCATAGGCAGAGGCAGGCATATCTGTATAGTTTGGGGTCAGCCTGGTCTATATAACAAGTTCTGGGCCTGCCAAGGCTACATAGTGAGATTGTCTCCCAACAAAGAGGCTTGTCATAGGCAAGCCTCTAATCTCAAGGCCTGGGAGGTAGAGTCGGGTGGATCCCTGGGGTTCACCGGCCAGGCAGTCTAGAATCAGAGAGCACCAGCTCACAGTGAGATCTTTTCTCTAGGAATGGTGTGTATGGCTCCTGAGAAGTCACGCTTGAAGGTGACCTATGGCTACAGACACACACATGCGCAGATGGATTTTCCCCTTTTCCCCGCCACAGCATTTGTTACCGTCTTACCTCAGGGTATCTCCTTGTCTGGTTTGTGTGCTGTTCACTGCACTGGATCATGAGGTCTGAGAAGGCAGGTGTGCTGGGGAACTCGGATAACACTGGTGCCCCTGTAACCACCACCAGTGATAATTACTTGCCAAAAGCATTTGCTGAGTGACTACCTGAAGGAAGAGGTGAAGGAACTAAGGGATGAATGACAGCTGCCCTCCTATTTGATGGGCAGATGTGTCTGCTATTTAAAAAAAAAGGATGAATAAATATAAATGTGATATGAGCTTAATAATATAAAACTTAAGAACGATATCTGCAGATGAGAGAGACTGGATAAATTCAGCAAAATGCAAGTAGAAGTTAAATTCAGCAATGGTGGGGCTTCCTGATATAACCTGTGTTGCCGATGTCAACAGAGGGAAATGCTTGGTTTTGTTAAAAACAAACAAACAAACAAACAAATAAACAAAACACCCACACACACAAACAAAACTAAGAATTGAACATTGATATGGTCAACCCTTGATTGACCAGGTCGATTAACTTCTCACAACAGAGGGAACAAGAGGGGCACCATACATCTCTGTCACAGCAGAGGTCACACTGTGGGGACATAACCTTGTGTTACCAGAGCCTAGAGCAATGTCTGGCTTAGGAGAGAAGTTCACTAAAAATCTGTGGAAGGAGAAAGAGAAGGAAAATATAGGAAGGAGGGGGGATGTGCAGAATGGGGAGAGGAGATTGGGTAGAGAGAGGGAGGGGAGAAAAAGAAGGAGGGAAAGAGAGGTAGAGAGAATAAAGGGAAAGAAGGGGAGGGGAGGGAGTGGGAAGGGAATGGAAGGGAGGGGAGGGAAGGGGAGAGGAGGGGAGGGAGAGAAAGGGGAAGGGAGGAGAGGGGAAGGAGGGAGGGAGGGAGAAGAAAGAGGAAGGGAATGGGACGGGGAAGGAAGGGGGAAAAAGGAGGGGAGAAGGGGGGGAAGAAGTGGGAGGGGAAGAACGGTCAAGACTCCCTGGGGAAGGGAGAATGGGATGAAAATCTCATCCTGAACAGAGCCTGTGGCTTCTGACCTGCTCCTGGACAGGATGGGACAGTCCTATGAGCAAGGTCAGGTCTTGGTCCAGGCTCTACATCAACCCTAGGTCTACAACCTGGAGCCCAAGGAAACACAAGAACCTCTGAGCCTTCCTTCGGGGCCCCTCTGTGGTATATGGCTAGTCAAGATGACATCCTCATCTGCACAGGGACCTGGAGAGATGGACATATACAGGAGTAATGCCAGAAGATACAGGGCATGGTTAGACATGCAACTCTTAACTGGTAGAAAGTCTAAACTGTATGTCATTCATCCATCCCATCTGTGTGTGTGTGTGTGTGTGTGTGTGCATGGGTATAGGAACATTCAGGTGTGTGCATTCATGAGTGTGTGCAGACCAGAGGTCAACCTCAAATGCTATTCCTCAGGAGGAGGAGGCCATCTTGACTTTTGTGACAGGGCCTCTTATTTCCCCAAGGCTTATCGACTAGTTTAGACTGAGTGACTGGTGAGACTTGGAGATCTTCAAGATGGTTATAAACTTGCACCACTATGCCTGCTTCCTCTCCTTTTCTTTTCTTTTCTTTCTTTTCTTTTCTTTTCTTTTCTTTTCTTTTCTTTTCTTTTTTTTTCTTTTCTTTTCCATGTGTGTTGATTGGACAAATTCAGGACCTCATGTCTGTGTGGCAAAACACTTTACCAATTTCAGCCCTTAACATTTTTGCTTGTTTGTCCTAGAGATGGAACCCCAGGTCTCACGCATGCTAGGCCAGCTTTCTACCACAGAACCATAGCCCAGGCAGGCTCAGCCTCTTGACTGAGTTTTCCCCGGAAGAGCATTTGGATCTGGAAAAAGGATGCCTCCGAGGCTGAGAATCAGCAGACTTGACCTTCAGCTCCCTCGGTGCAGCCGCTCTGTGTTCCATAAGCGTTCATGAAAGTCTGTCCCACTGGGGAAGGAAGTCCGTCTGTGGGAGAGGAGAGGCGCAGCTCCCTCGGGGTCAGAGTAATTGTGTGTGATTAATGGCCAATCTCTTAGTGAGCCCCACACAAGGGCTCCCAGCTGCACACTCCTCCCAGTGAATTCAGAAGACCAAGTGTGTCCTCTCTTGCTTGCAAAGCCCAGATGTCAGCACCCTCAGCTCTGGAAATGTTTTGTAATCCGCAATTATGAGTTTTCCTAAAGTCTGGCCCAGGGACCAGCCATGTCTGGCCCTTTTGAACAAGGACTAAAGGAGCTCACAGGGAAGGAGGGAGACTCTATTGATTATCCATCATGAGTCAAGTCTCGTGCCACCCTCCAGGACTAATTCCCTCAGTCTTCGACTTCTACCTACCATGATTATCCCCATTTCTTACACAAGGAAACTAAGGCAGAGAGAGACAATGAGTCCTTTATGCCACACAGTAAATAGAAGGGGTAGGATTTGAACCTGGGTCATCAGGCTCTCTGTGTAAGGTTGTTTGGGAAATCCCATTGGCTTTGTTTTAAATCAACATCATGTCTTTGTCCTGGTCATCAGCCACTGCCATCGCTCCTCACCTGTTGATGGCTGAGGGTTAAAACACTGAATTGTCCCTGCTCCAGAGATTCAAGCCATGTTATCCACCTTTCCAGAGAGGTGTTGGCTCTGCACCCTTCCTCTTCTTTCTCCGTGCACACCAGGCTTCTAGATCTTTCTGAATGGTCTCATGCAGTTGTGAGCATCCCCACCAGGGTGGTCGGTATCCCTTGTTAACTGTGAGTTCAAGTCAATTCCTCCCTGCTATGTTGCCACTTGCTAGACATAACAGTGCGGAGAAACAACAAAACAAAATAATCCATGACTTAATTTGTGGGTTGCAGCTCTTATGCCTTCCGGTCCCACAGGCTTGTAGGACATTTTCTCTGCTTATCTGAACACAGCTCCAGGAAGGGGTGGATCCAGGACCCATGGGGAGCTGAAGCTCTAGGAATTTGGTGATCCTTTCCAAAGAAAGGATGATTGCAAATATAAAATTTGACGAGCCAGTGATTCCTTGGAAGGGAAAGAAATTACAAATCTGTACTTTTGAGAAAGCTAAAAATAGTCAAACATTCACTTCCTGACCAGAAGAGATTCTGAGAACTGGATAGTTGGGCAAATTCATCGTGGTCCATAAATCCAAGAGTTGACTTCTTTAAAAAAAAAAAAAAAAGGTATCATATTCATGGTCCACTGTTGGTCAAAGTGTCCTGTAGAGCATGGCTGGCCTATGGCTGCCACAAAATCCAGAAGAATTGATCACAGTGTTTCAAATATACAGGACCTCACATCTCTAAATTATGTTCATCCTGAAAGTCCTAGCAATGAATGCCTAATCATTTCTTTTAGGATACTTTCATAGGCATGTGGGAGCTCAGGCCTTGGAAGTCACTGGCCAACTTGTGTGTCACCCTCGGGAGCACTATCCACTTCCTTTGAGGACTTTTCTCACGGAGTTTATCTCACCAAGTAGGATAGGCTGACTGGCCATGGAGCCTCAGAGATCTCCTCTCTGGTCCTCCCCAGTGTTGCGGTTCCAAGCTCTTTTGTACAGGTTCTGGAGATAAACTCAGACCTTCACACTTTCCAGGCAGGTTACTTTACCAACCAGTTGATCCCCCCCAACCCCTATACTAATAAAAAAGAATTACAGTATCTTCTATAGAAAGACTAGTATAGAATGTAGTATGTTTTAGCATGATGGATAAAGCATCTTAACGTTTGGAAATAAAAAACAAAACAAAACAAACAAACAAACAAAAAAACCCCACAGTTTACCCAGAGATCTAGTCACCATGAGTGGTGTCGTGATAGAGCCTATCATTCTTCTCAAATAAAACAAAGACAGCCAATAAGATGGCTCAGCAGGTAAACATGCTTTCAACTAAGCCTGACGACCTGGCTTCAACCCCTGAGTAGTGTTGAATTCCACATACAGTGGAAGAAGAGAGCACATGTCCCATGGCATATATGCATAGGTATATACACATACGCATAAAATAGGTAGATTGGTGCAGGTTTAAAAATAAGTCAAATAGAAAGGAAAGAACACGAAGCACACATGCCTGTTGTTAGCGTTATCCTTGGAGCATCGTCCTGCCCTGGTCTCTTAATGATTGATTTCGTTCCTCATTGAGATTTATGCGTTTGATTCAGGTTTTCCGCAAGGTAGCTTCAGGCTCTGTCAATCTCTCTGTCTTTCTTCAAGTACCCTCATGCCCCTGGAGTTCATGCTGCCACAAGCTCTCTCTTACTGCACCACCAAAGCGACGGCTCCGGAGAGCAGGCCCAGAGGGAAATGGGAACATTTCTGGAGGCCGTTCCTGTATGGGGATAGGGGTAGGCTGGGCATTACTTCACTTAGAAAAAGATTCACGCCGGTGATAGAACTGGCCATCAGCATGTTATGAGAAATAAGCCAGATTCAAAGGCAGGGACCATGGATGCTCTTATGTAAAGAATCTGTATTTAAAACATGGACAAGAACCTCATGGTGCGTCTGACTCCTGAATTTGGATATTTATGAAAAAGACATAAAAGGGAAGAGAGACTGTGGGGTGGGGAGGTAGTTCAGAACAAGGGAGGGAGAGAGTCAGGCGAGATGGAAAAGGAGCACCAAGAGCTGGCACAGAGAATCGGAGACTCGGGAATACTTATCCATCTCAGGGGGGATGCAGAATGGTCCAGCTACTCCTGACTATAATGTGCTCAGTCCTTAAAAACTGAACTCAGGGGGATAAGGAGACGGTAAAAGTGCTTGCCACACAAACATAGGAACTCAAGTTCATATCCCCAGCAACAGTGTAAAAGCCAGGTGGGTGTGGCAGCCCATCTGTAATCCTAACACTCAGGAGGCAGGGGTGGGATTTCCTCAAAGCAAGCTGGTTAGCTAGGCTAGTCAAATGTATAAGATCTGGGTTCAGAGAGAGTTCCTGACTCAGTGTGTAAGGTAAGGAACAATTGAGGAAGATCCTTAATGTAGGAGAGCCCAGCCCATTGTGGGAAGAACCAGTCCCTAGGTAAGTGTGTCTAGACTCTACATGAAAGATAGCTGGGCTTAAGCCTGCGATCATGTCAGCAAGCAGCATTCCTCTAAGGTTGCTGGAGGGTCATATGTTCACAGTGACTAGAAATCTCCATCCAGCCGGCAGCCCTCCACCACACCATCCACTGTTTCTTTTTGAGCTGTCTCTTGCTGGCCTGAAACACACTACGTAGGTGAGGCAGGCTGCCCAGTGAACCCCAGAGATCCACCTGTATCTGACTCTCCAGTGCCAAGATTACAAGTCTACTACTGTAACCAGCTTTTTAAGTAGGTTTGGGGGTTGAACTCCACTCTCTGTACTTACACAGCAAATGAGTTACCAGCTGAACTATTTCTCCAGACAGGCTGACTAGCAGCTCAGTTGCTTCCAGTGCCTGTCAGACATTGCACTGAGTGACACAGCAATGTCCACGCAGATCTTCATGGCAGTTCCCTTTTGTTATTCCCAATTTACAGACAGAGAAACTGAGGCTCAGAACAGTGAGGCTGACTCCCCAGAGCTCTTGCAGGTAGTCTGTGGTTCAGATGGAGGCACAGGAAGCCCCATTCTCCTTCAGCTCAGGGACAGTACCCTCTACCCTTTAATTGTCTTTTTTTTAAATTATTATTCTTTAACATTTGTGTAATATGTCATAGCACCTGCTTTGACGAGCTCCCTGAGGTGGTCCATCTCAGAACCAAAAGGGCATTGTGCAACAGAGAGCCCGCTGTAAGTGTGGGATGCTGTCCAAAATCCAGTTAGAAAAACAAAGCCACTAAAGGCTTTTAATACACAGGAGTTAAATATGGAGGACTTCAACTGGTTGATGGAGAGAGGCTGAGACGACTGACCGTGGGAACCACCAACCCAGCTCAGAGATCAGCAACAACTGCAGCCTTTGTTCTTCTGCCCCTGGGCTGGAGGGACAAAAAGAGGAGGATTTCCCTGGAGTGCAAAGCTGAAGTATCCTGTGCTTACTAGAGCCCAAGCAGGGGCTTCCCCATGAGCTGAGGCTGTGCACGGTGTACTGGTCTGAAGGAAGAGTTGGAGGAGGCAGCTGCTAGAACGGTAGAAACGGAATGTGGGTGCCTCACTTCTCTTCGCCATATGCCAGCCTTCCAGCCCATTCCCCATTGGCCTACCCTTTCCTGGAGCTCAGGCAACAGGAGTGGCCACCTGTGACATAGAGCCCAGCCCAGCAGAGAAAGGATAGAGGGCTCCCAGAAGACTGCAGGTGACCATGTGGGGCGCATAAAAGATGCGTAGAGAAATCGCCACGATTCTGATTTCCAAAGATGAGAGGCTAGACTCTGGATTCCAAAAGAGCACCCATTTCTCTTCTCCCAGCCGGCTACGGCAAGTAGGTAAGAAGAGAGAACGAGCCCTAGCTGTGGATGTTGAACTGCTTCATACAAACTGTACAGTGATGGGGGGGGGAGGCTAACGAGTGGGCATGCACAGACTTCTGGTCAGCCTACAAGATGAAAAATAAAAATAAAAAATAAAAACCACTGGAGATTCATGGGATGGGTTTATTTTCATCTCAAAATAGAGACAAGCCTGGGGACCATGGGAGTGACATGCATGCTTCATGGGGGTCACTGATAAAGAGATGTGGGGGAGCGCAGCCCAGAGCCCAGGAATAACCCTGTCTGCAGGCTCTCCCAGTCAGAGGCTGACAGCCTTCCTGTCTAACAGTCAGCTGACTCCTGCTTGAGGGTGTCACAGGCCTGAGCAGGCGACATCAGCCAGAGGCTACAGTTACCACTTTCCATCCACCCAGGCTTTGGTCCTGATTCTGTCTTCTGAGCCAAGGTCTAAAAAGTAGCCACAGCTTTTCCTCAGCCCAGAACACAACATGTTTCTCCACTGATCCTGGTGTTCACACATGGTGGCTTCTTCTTCTTCTTCTTCTTCTTCTTCTTCTTCTTCTTCTTCTTCTTCTTCTTCTTCTTCTTCTTCTTCTTCTCTCCTCCTCTTCCTCCTCCTCTTCCTCCTTCTCTTCCTTCTCCTTCTTCCTCTTCCCTCCTCCTCCTCCTCCTTCTTCTAAATTTATTTTATGTATATGAGTACACTGTAGCTGTACAGATGGTTGGGAGCTATCATGTGGTTGCTGGGAATTGAACTCAGGACCTACTGCTGGCTCTGGACCTGCTCCCTCCAACCCAAAGATTTATTTATTATTATATGTAAGCACACTGTCTTCAGACACACCAGAAGAGGGCATCAGATCTCATTACGGGTGGTTGTGAGCCACCACGTGGTTGCTGGGATTTGAACTCAGGACCTTCAGAAGAGCAGTCAGTGCTCTTAACCCCTGAGCCCTCTCTCCAGCCCCCACCCATGGCTTCTGAGTGCAAAGACCCAAGATTTTGCCTAGAGGGACACATGTCATTGCTTCCTTGAGCTGGGACAATGTCTTAGTGCTGGATTACAGTCATGGGACGCCAAACCCAACGCTTCTTTGTAATTAACAGCAATTCAGTCTTTCTCAGTCAGCACTCTCTGGCTCATTGACCTGTGTCTCTTCCATCCACCCCGGGCTGTTCTGTGGCTCAGGTATTTTATCTGCAGTAGCTGGATTTGCCCATCAGTGGCAGGTCAGCTCTGTGAAGCCGCACAGGACTCCTGACACTTAATTTGGTTGTATGCAGTCGCAAACCAAATCACTGACTTTAACAGAATGAAAGCCCACTTCTCTCTCACCTAAAAGCAGCCCCCCAGGCAGGAAGCAAAGGGGTCCTGTTCCAACCTGACGTTTGACCCAGATCTAAACAGCTTCATGCATTGTTTCATTGACTTTAACTTCCTGCCTCATAGGCCAACATGGCTGCTTGGTCTCCAGCCTTCATGGCTGCTTTCCAACTATAGCAAAGGAGAAGGTAAAGAAGAGGCAAAGGGCTCCGTCCAGCTGCCTTTCAAAGACACTAATTACACACCAGTACTTTTCAATGGCCTGAGCTCACAGGACCCACACTCTACCAGAAGAAAGGCTGGGAAACCATCCTTACTTATTGCAGGCATCTGATGCCCAGCTAAACATGGATGTTCTGAGGCTATAGAAGAGAACAGACATCACCAATGGGATGCCAGTCTCTGCTGAGATGTTCCACTTGTTTATATAACCAGGGCAGGCTGTCTCTATGCTATGGAAACAGATAGAGAGCAAGTTTGAGTCGAAGATGGTGCAGTGTGCAGCCAGATTCATCTCTATGTCCGTTGCTTGTGCCATCAGCAAACATTTACGTAGCATCTACCCCAAAGCAGACAGAGCAAGTTAAAGAAGTTCAGTGTAAGAGGAGATAACAAAAACTCAGTGAGAGCGGAGACAAAAGACCAAACCATCCTAGCTCAGTGCTGAGATTACGTTAAGGGATACCTCCACGGGTGCTGAGGATCTTCACTACGAGCCCCCATGTAGCCGTAGCGTCGAGCCCCCACATAGCGTCGAGCCCCCACGTAGCGTCACACTTGCCGGAGGCCTACTCGAGCCTCCAGAAAGAATTCTCCAGTGTCTCTAGACCCAGCTTCCTAGAACCGCTCAGAGAAGCCTTCTCTGCCCTTCCCCCAACCACGTCCAAGGTCAGAATCCAGCTGGAGGCCTCAAAGGGACAGAAATATTTATGCCACATCCAGGAGACCAAACCAAAGAGATGGGGCCGATGGCTCTTGAAAGGGATAGAGGCAGAATCTCCAGAGATTAGGAACATGACAGTGACCAAGTTCAAAGGGGAAGGGGTGAGAAGCGGAGATTAAAGCGGCCCAGCCATCCGTTATTTTGATTTGTGTCCTTTAAAAAAGAAAAAGAAAAAGAAATTAATTTCAAAGGGAATTAAAGGAAATGAATTAAGGCCTCATTAGACCCCGACAACCCCGGGAATATTAATCCATCTTCCATCTTTATTAAGACTCACCAGTCCTGTCCCAGGCTATGGACGGAGTTCTGTCCTGCGCACTGCGCCCAGTTCCCTCCCCTCGGTCCACTTTCCCTTTCATGTTTTTGTTTGACATCTAAGAAAGAGTCATGAGGTGCAGAGTACCATTAACTTCTAAACACATATGAAATCAGTAGGAAAGTGCAAACATCGCCCCCCTCACCGACCTGCACCAATGATCCATCCTCAAGCCCCGCCCCGCCCCTAGCTTTGGAGATGAAAAGAAAGGCCTTGAGGGATGACCCGTCCTGAGGAGAGAGGGCTGGAGGAACAGGAGGGGGATACGCAGAATAAATGAAGGTATGATTGACGTCTTACTCCGGTCCGTTTCACACATGGTTCTGGGCATTTAATAAACAGGTTGACACCCAGAGCTCCCCTCATTAGGTGAACGCGGAGACCCGGACCGCCATAAATCAGGAGGGTAGGTTATCAAAGCATGTGATCTTTAACAGCGTCAGGGCGCCCTCCTGTCTGCTCATAGAGAGGGAGCAACCTGCAAGCTGTAAAGAATTAGTCCCGGCCCCACGATTTAATATACACTCTCTTCCAGGAGGAATGAGACCAGGCCTGCAAGGAAAGCTTAGCCTATCCAGGTAGCTGCACATGTGGCTAGTGGTGGGGTACAGCTGTTCTGGGGTGCTTGGTACTCAAGAGAGAAACCTGGGCACGGAAGAAGCTGGGAGTGGAGGAAATTGCAATGGGGTGGGAGACTTTGCAAGTTTCTATTGGAAAAACCTCTGATCCTGTGGCTCCCTAGCCTTGCTTCCCACAAAAATCAAGTGGAAAACTTTTCAGTAATTTCTAGTCAGGTTAAGGATGCATCTACCTCCTGAAGCTGAGCATTATATCCAGAAAAATGAAGAGATCTGAAGACAGAAGACTTGTGTACAAACATTCAGAGCAGCTGTCTCCGTAGCAGCCCCAAACTTCAACATTGTAGCTAGACATCAACTGGAGGATGGAAAATACACTGTGGTATGCCCATACAATGGAATAGTATGCAGCAGTATAAAAAGAAATAGAGAGTAGATATATGAATGACATGGATGAATCACATAGATCTGATACTGAAAGCTGAAAGTAGGCATGGCTAAGTACGCATCCTATGGCTTCATCTCTATAAAGTTCAAAGAGAAAAAAATTAATCTATGACAAAAATAAAAGCCAAAACATAACAAGGTAATGAGGCAGAATTTGGGCAGTGTAGGACATTCTAGGGATGTGGGGATGCTTTTATAGAAGCAAATAGATTTGCCCAAATCACATAACATTTGTCTGTCCATCCATCTGTCTCTGTCTATAGTAATGTATATAATATTAGGACAATATATGTATTGTCCTAATAAAATTCTGTAAAGACCCTAAAGAATGTAATTGTAGACTCGAGGGCTTTTGCACATGCTGCTCTCTCTACTTGAAATCCCTCCTCCCTTGTATTTAAAACATAATCTTCCAGATGTCACTTTGATCTTAGCCTGTCACCAGAGCTTGGCTGTTCATTGTGGCTTCAGTTTCGTTTTCATTTTCTGTGAAGTTGACCAACAACTTCCATTTCTGGCCCCCAAAACACACCCACAAACGCATAATCACACAGTCACACACATATACACACACACATGCACACCCAAAAATACATGAACACACAGAGACAGAGATACATTAACACACACATACGTACACATAGACACACACAGTCACACACACATATACACACATACATTCACACACAGACACACATACATATGTGAACACACACATAAACACACAGAGAGACACACATATACATACAGGCACACACAGAAACACACCACAGACACAAACACACACACACACACACATGCATACCTCCAAACACAGACACACAGTCACATACACAGTCACACACAGTCACACATACACACACCACACATACTTAAACACACACATAGTCACATACACATACTACACACACTTAGACACACAGTCACACACAGTGATACATACATATTCACACTACACACACACACACACACACACACACACACACACAGAGGCATGCACATACACCCTGTCAGGCACTAATCTGTTTTCTGATTCTGTGGGTCTGTTTTAGAGATTCTATAGAGTTGAGGCTAAGGAAGAATTTCTACCTCTGACTAGAACTTATATTTTTAAAAGATTCCCCCGAGTGATTCTAGAACATTCTCAGACGTTAAGAGGATACTGAGGCCCCTAAAGAAGACTGTTCTTCCAGGGTCACTCCATGGTGCAAAACAATCTTGGATGTTAAAGATGTCTTTCCCAGGCTGTGCTGTCAACACGACCACCCTCTCCTGCCTTCTCGAGTGACTTCTTCCCTGGCATGTTGCTCAACACACATCTCCTGAGTGTGTGAGGAGTGTGTGTGTGTGTGTGTGTGTGTGTGTGTGTGTGTGTGTGAACTTCTATTTACCTGCACATGGCTGAGTGTCCAGTGTTGGGGGCAGGGGGTAATGGTCTGAGAACCAACTCCTTCCTCACTCCCAGGTCCTGCCATATTAAATATCTACGACAGTCTGAGGCTCACCCCCTTCCTCCGACATTGAAGAAGACAGAGTTGACCTCTGAGGCTCATCCACAGACTTCCATGAAACTGTCCCATATGGCACGGAATGCCCTGGGTACATGGTGAGAGCTAAGAAAGCACTCCAAGGCCAGACTTCCACACCTGGGGTTCTAAATCCTCAGCTCTCCCAGTGTAGATGACCTGACTTTACAATATGAGAGGGCCAGCCAGGATCTTCACCATATTCTTGGTTAAACCTTGAGGCTGATAAAAGTCAATTCCAAGTCAAGATGACCCACATTCAGGTAGCTTAGGATAAATAGATTTAATCCACCACTCAGGAAGATCAAGAGTTAAAAGCAACCTGGGCTACATAGTGAGGCTCTGTGTCAAACACCAAGTAAATAATAAACTTGTCAATAGAAAAAAACCCATTCATCTGGAAGCACAAGAGAATAGGGTCTCCCTATTTAGCTGTTTTTGTATTTCTGTGATCCAGCTGCCTACAGATCGATAGCTTAAGGGCAGGAAGGTTCATTGCAACTCTAGGTCCTCGAGAATTTAATCCATCCTGGTGGGGAAGAATTAAATCCAGAAAAATCTCACATCAAGATTCTTCACTTGGAGCTAGGGAGCTGAGTTATAAGTCTTAGGCCATGCACAAGATCCTGAGTTTGGGGGCTGGAGAGATGGCTCAGCAGTTAAGAACATTGGATGCTCTCCCGAAGGACCAAGGTTTGATCCCTAGCAACCACACAATGGCTCACAGCCCATTCCATTGGGATCAAATACTCTCTTCTGGCTTCTGTGGGCACCAGGTACATGTGTGGTACACATAAATACGTGTAGGGAAACATGATTAGAATAAGTAAGCCTTTTAAAAAAAATAGCCTGAGATTGAGACCCAGCTAAAAGCCAGGCATGCATAATCGCATGCCTGTAATCACAGCACGGGGGACACAGAGACAGAGAGATCACTAGCTAGCCACCCTAGCTAAAGATAGGGTGCTGGGTTCACTGAAAAAGCATTTCTTAAACAAAGAGTGATTGAGGAAGATACCCGATGTCAATCTCTTGCCTCCACATGTATACAGACACACACAGGCACTCGCACATGCACACAGGATCCCTTTGCAAAGACACAAGCGCACAGACAGGCATTCCAGATCCCAGGTAGACAGCTCTTGGGGGTGAGCAGAAGCATTAAACCCTCTACAGACAGAGACGGCAACAGCTTCCCTGCCCTGCAACTTAGAAGAGCAAGCTGTAGGGCATCTTACCCAGGTCATTCTGGGCAGGTGATAGATGGCCCCTAAACACCGGGAATCTTTTCTAAAGAGCACCGAGCCTTTGGCTGTTTAACAATAGGGAAAGATATGAGCACAAATAAATAATTTGAGCCTCACAAGGCTGCAAAAAAACACCACAGTTTCTGTCTCTTTCCAATGAGCCTCCTCCAGCTTTACAGAGACAACTTTTGAGAGACAGGTGGCCTCGCTGCTTCTCTCCCTCCTCCCCCCCCAGTCCTCCCCCCTCCAGTCAGAGCTCAGCAAGTCGACCATTTTACTCAGAAATGGGGGTGGGGGAGGGGTTGGGGGAACACAAAGGCTCCAGAAGGCACAGATTCAACCGAATCAATTAGATAAATTACATTTTATTGAGAATTAAAAAAAAAAATCAACCATTCATTTTCAACACATAGATTTGCACGCACCCATGACATTGAGGTTACATAGAAATTCTTCGGGATTCCATTGTGTTAAAGCATGGTGCTGTTCTGACTTTTTAAAAGAAAAGAGGAAAAAAAAAAACAACCCTGTAAATGAAAAAGAAAAAGGGGGGGGGGGAAACATGGCTTATGAAAGAGCTAAATGTGGCAGGAACTACTTACAGAAAGAGCTGTCCTTGACCAGAGAACTCTCATGTTGACTTTTTCCATGACTTGAGTCACAAGGGACAATAATGACAAGGAAGTGAAGGTCCATAGGAGGGGCGGGGGGGGGGGGGGATTCTGAGTTTTGTCACTCCCTCACTGGGTAGTACCTGCTGCAACGCAGTGGTTCTCAACCTGTGGGTCACGACCCCTGGGGAAATCACATATCAGCTATCCTGCAAATCTGATATTTACATTACAATTCATAACAGCAGCAAAATTATAGTCATAAAGTAGCAATGGCAATAATTCTATGGTTGGGGTCGCAACATGAAGAACTGTGTTAAAGGGTCACAGCATTAGGAAGGTTGAGAGTCTATGCTATAGGTCATGTCTATGTAAGAGAGTCGTGTCTGTGCCTCTATGTTCCTCCTACATGGTGAGGGAGGGCTGGAAGAAGGGACCACAAAGGTCCCTCAGAGCTCTGAGCTTCTCTTGAGCCAAATGTGCATTTCTCTAACTGATCTACAGTCCCTTCATTTGGATTGAGTTCAGTAAGCTTCCTGCAGTTAAAATACACAAAATGTTGACCCAGAAACGAACAGGTCAGTGGTTCTGAGACCAGGGTGTTCTGGGGAAAGGACTCAAACAGGAAATGAACCAGCCCACACAGGAAGCTGAATCTCTGTCTCAGGATGACCTGCTTTGAGTCTGGCGATGGGTCCAATGTGAAGCACCAGGGAAGACATCGTGAAGCAAGGGAACCCTTAATGAATGAAGGGGATTCATAGTCTGGGTGGAGGGCAGCTTAGATAAGGACCTGGTTTTGTGCAGAACTGGGCTTCCAAAGCATCCGGTGACTGACTAGTGGACTGTCAGCTGCTTGGAGGTGATGGGGGTGTAAGGGGCAGGCTGGTTCCTAGAGAACACTGCCCACCGATGCATGCCTAGATGAGCCAGTGCTCTGTGCCTGTGGCTGGCCACACCCCTTCTGGCCTTGGTTGGCATGCCACCATCTTGCTCTCTGCCCTGCATCTCTTCCATCCCTTTTCTCCTCCTTCCCTTTCTCCTCCTTTGGCTCTTCTTCCCTTAATTCATTGCCACTATCACCATCATGCTATTTCCAGTGTTTCATGCTCTAATATATATATATATATATATATATATATATATATATATATATGTGTGTGTGTGTGTGTGTGTGTGTGTATGTATATATATGTATATATAAAATACATTTACACATATACACATACATACACACATATACACACATACATACATGTATACACATACACAGACACAAATACACATGTGAATATGTGACCATTTGCTAAGTCGTTCTGCACTGGCTTTCCTACAGCTGTCAGAATTTTAAGGTGGTGATTCCTAATCACTTGGCATGTCTTCATTCCCTATAAACCTCTGGACAGGCTCTAGGTAGGTTTTACTCAGTAGGTAGCACCAGAAATAATGGGAAGTATCATGGCTAGAAGTATGTATGTACCTCTGTGGGCATGGGTGGGCATGTGTGTGTTATCAACACAAGCTAGGATCATCTATGTAACTGGTCTTTGGCTACTTTGTGGGCTCATCTTTCTTCCACCCTTCTCCACCCCTTTTCTTTCACCCTTTCAACCTCCTAACACTAGACAGGAGAGATGTCTAGTTTACCCTTCTCCACCCCCTCCTCCTCTTCTTTTTCTTCTTGTTTCTTCTTTACACATGACTACTTAACAAATTGCAACCAACAGCAACCAGTCACCAACCCAACAACAACCAACGATGCTCCCTAGCATTTATATACCCTCTGAAAAGTCCCCAGAATTCCAAAGGTCACACAGTTGCAGAAACTATCTGCAGCTGGCAAAATCACACCCCCAGATAGAGCACAGGGCAAATTATAGTCCGCTGCTGTGGACAATCTAAAACAGCCCATATCCCACACCTGGGTTTAAAATGAAAACCTATTTCCCCGCTATTTTTGTGTGCTTTAAAGAAACCAAAGTTCTCACTACACATCTGGGAAGAGGAAGCCTTGTTTAAGGAGTTGCCACCATCAGATCTGTCTGGAGGCAAGTCTGTCGGGGAGGTTTTTGATTAATGATGGACATGGGAAGGTCCAGCTCATTGTGGGTGGAGCCATCCCTGGGCTGGTGATCCTGGGTTCTATAAGAAAGCAAGCTGAGCAAGCCATGGGGAGCAAGCCAGTAAGCAGTACCCCTCCACAGCCTCTGCAGAAGCTCCTGCCTCCAGGTTCCTGCCCTGACTTCCCTCAATGATTAACTGTTATTTGGATGTGTAAGATAAAAATGAACCCTCCTTTCCTAAGCTGGATGTGGTCACTGTCTTGTCACAACAGTAGAAAGAAAACCAAGAGAGAGAGAGAGAGAGAGAGAGAGAGAGAGAGAGAGAGAGGGGGGGGGGGGAGATTAGAAGCAGTGTGTGGCTGGAGAAAGAAAGAAGACTATGCCCACGAGCAGCCAGTACGGTGGTCCTGGGTCACAAGGCTCAGTTCTGATGTGGCCCTTCTGAGACACTGTGGAGACACACACATCTAAATGATGGGGGAAGAAAGATGGTTGGGAGTGAAGGAGATTTCTCTGCCTCAACTCTTCTGTCACAGACTGAAGTTGTTCCCAAAGGCATCATCTCTGAGATTGGAAACTTCAGCAAGAGACAGAGATGAGAACAATGGTACCAGTACCATCGCTGTTCCAACGCTGGGGATGGAGTGATTGACATTCAGAGAGGTGAAGTCATGAGCTCAGACCCCAGAGCTCCTGAGTGGTGGAAGCTCTACACATGTGTTTCCCTAGAAGTATAAACTTGTCGCCACACTCAGCTTTCACACGAACTCTGGAGATCAAATCAGGTCTTCAAACTTACAAGGCAATTCTCCTCTAGGGTTGAGAATTGGTTCTAACGTCCTCCCAACAGCTCCCCATCTTGGACTCCAATATTCCTCGCCATCTTCCACTGAGGTCTCTGTAATGAGTCTCAGGAAGTGGGGGAGGGGTATTTTAGAACACATGGTGGGGTAACCAGGAAGAGATTCTGCAACTCTGCATTCCACAACATCTCCATGTCTGCCCCTCATATCTCCGTGATGACTGGCCTATGCTTGCCCCTCAGCCACGTCACCTGCTGAAGCTCGGAGTAAGGCTACTTTGTAGACTTCACTGAAACACTCGGAGCCTCTGTGTCCTCCACTGGATGGTGGGAGAAAGATTGTGATGTGCCGCCCCCCTCCACAGGGGACATGGAGGCCAAGAATGGAGGGGACTTAGCTTCTTGTATAGAATGAACACTTACTAACTGTTCACTTGTTTATATCAGGCTTTAGTAAGAATTATCATGATGATATTGCCATCATCCGGGGAAGAGTCCCAAACAAGAAAAACCAAGGGATAAATGAAGTTCAAATTATAATTTTTCTCTGAGCCTACACAACAATTAAAGGTATATATCTTCATGGCCGGAAGCAATTACAGGCTACCTGTTTGCTGTGTCTTCATGAAGGGAAGCATGAACCCATCAATGTACAGAAGGCCGGGCTACTCAGACTCTTAAACTGACTCATCCAGGCTCCGATGTTTGTCCTTCCTCTGTGGAAGCCTATTCTCAAGGTGACCTCTACCACAGCCATCTTGCAAACACATCAGGCTGACTCACAGCTCTGCTCATCTAACAGTGACTTCCTTTCCTCTCCAAGGAAAGCCAAACCTTGCCCTTGGCCCATGCCACCTGCATGCCCTGATACCCTGGCCTATCACAGCATCTCCTCCAGCTCCTTCCTTTCACTCTCGCTGCCTTGATTATCCTCAGCGATGTGACCCCTGACTGAGCCTCCTTCTGGAATGTTCTTCCTCTGTGACCTCCTGGCCTACTTTGACAATTCTTTCAAGTCTTCGCAAAGGTCACCTTTTCTGTAAGGCCTTCACCAGTCACACGGCTTAAAGGATAGTCTTTCATCCTGACCCGACTGTTAAGACTCAAACCTTCTTCACAGATCATGTAGTGAAGGGGGTAGTGGTGTGTTCACAAACAAGAAGGCCAGAGGTCCATGTTGGGTGTCTTCCCCATTTCCTCTCCACCTTATTCTTTGAGACAGGGTCTCTCCCTGACAGTAGACTGACTCACTCATCTCTTTGCCTGTTTACTAGCTTCATGTATGGTCTGTCTTCTCAGGGAACTGCTGTCCCTATAGAACAACTGTTGAACGCCTTTGGGTGCAAGAAGGGTATCTGAAGACATGGCTAGCTGTGAGCCCTGGGGAGGGGTTCCAGGAGACTCTGCCATGACTCTGCTGGAAAAGGTCTTACAACGCACAGGACAGGCTCCTGCGATGGATACTTCAGCCCACGTGTCAGCTAAACTGTAGAAGTCCTTTGAGCTGCATACATCCCGACGTCTAGAACAGGGCCTGCATTTAAAAGTCACTTCATCAAGCCAGGCGGTGGTGGCACATGCCTTTAATCCCAGCACTTGGGAGGCAGAGGCAGGCAGATTTCTGAGTTCAAGGCCAGCCTGGTCTACAAAGTGAGTTCCAGGACAGCCAGGGCTATACAGAGAAACCCTGTCTTGAAAAACCAAACCTTCCCCCCCCCAAAAAAAAAGAGTCACTTCATCATTATTTAGGTGATGAATCAGCCCTGGAAACAGGTGCCCGGTGAAGACTTTCTGATTCACTGAGGTCTCAAGGAATGAAAAAATTCCAACTCAAATTAGTAACAGGGGGAAAAAAAAAGTGCTGTCTCCACAGTGAGAAAGATCCAGACCCTTGTTTGGGAAAAGGTTGCCTTTCGTCGGAAGGAGAGATGACCCTTGGTAGTCCCTCCCGGAATTCGCACATTGTGTTCTAAGTTTAACACATCTTGTACTCTTTTCTGCTGAAATCTTTGGCTCCAGCCCATAATATCCCTGCATCCAGGAAACCATTATGACTGGCCAGGGCAGAGGTCACCGCTATTGTAACCCACTTCCTCCATGAGGGTTTTAAATTTGGAAAAAGCTCTTACTACTATTGTACGTGATGTCAACTCTCCGATAACCTTGGAATTCTTTTTATTTGTCTCCTTTGACCACTGAGTCCCCAAAACAGTCTTTTAAAAAAAATTTCTGTGTAGGAGGGGGCTTTCCTCAGAACACAATGTTAACAAGCATCGAGTCACAGCCAGCCCTGCTGGTATTTTCCCAAAGGGCCTTCAAAATGAAACTGCATTTACAAAAAAAAAAAAAAAAAAAAAAAGATGAGGAAAAGCCAGAATTCCGAGGGAGTAGCAAATTTTAGTGACATTAAGGGATTTGCCGAGAGCCTGTGTCATCTCTGGAATGGACTGTCCACTTATCACATCCGGAGATGTATGCCAGTGGTAAAACTAACTGAAGCACCAGAGAGATCTCTGGATTAAAGGACCACAGAGACTGTCAGGGCAAGAGATGGGGGTGTGTTAAACCCTGGAATTCTAGACAATAACTTAGCGGCGGTAGGAGAATTACTATGACCAACAGTGTGGGAAACACCAGGTATATCGCCATTTGGGGGAGAAGGCATGTTAAAGAAAAAGGAATCTGGGAGGCCTTTGGCACGGTAAAATGGAAGTCAGGAACGACTACTCTGGTTCATTCTGTGAGTGTTTGGGTCCTCCCCTGTTCCTTGTGAGAGATGCAGACAGGAAGTAATCATAGCACAACACCAAAACCCATCCTCTGTAGAGAGCCTCCGCTGTATACTCTCGCCGGTGAACACGGGTGGGTGTGTGCAAACGTGAGGGTGTGAACCAGCTGCACTCATGTGGAGGTCAGAGGACAACCTCGGCGTCAGTCCCCAAGTCCCACCTTTTGGTTGGGTCAGGGTCTCTCACAGGCCTAGAGTTTCCCAGTGTAAGCGATCCGCTGCCTATCTGCGTCCAGCATCACATCGTGGCTGAGATTGAATACAATGCATCCTATTGTGCCTGTTTCTTTATGTAGCTCCAGAACCTTGTGAGTACCAACGGAGCCATCTCCCCAGTCTCTGAGCTATATACTTAACCTCTTTGTGACTCAGTTTCCCCTCAGTGTTAATGCTGCTTTTCCTCCTATTAGGGCACCCGAACGTGCTTTGTGTCACATGACTAACAACAGCCAATGGAAGGTAGGAGGTAAGTACATCTGAGGCTGCAGAGGCAGAGGGCTTCACTGCCTACAAGTGACGCTGGAGAGACAAATGCCACTCCAGCAACAGGAGCCTTGGTCGCCATGGAGCCTTGTGACCCAGCTTTTCCTGGGTCCTGTAGCCTTTTCTAACTTGGCTACTAGTGGTATTTTCTAGAATCCCCTCCCCTCCCTTCTACATCTTACATGCAAACTGTAGTTGCTGAGGAAGATTTGCACCCTAAAACAGCTATCCTAACCCACTGGGCTCTGCTGTCCCCCTTCTGAAATTAATTATCTAGAGATCAGCAAAGCTCAGGGGGAGACCATCCAGCCCTTAACTCCAAATTCTTCCCGTGAGTTATCTTCTGTTTTGGATTATTGCTCTCAGGTCAGAGTTGGGATGATGGAGAAGATACACACACACACACACACACACACACACACACACACTTTCTCACACACACATACTCTCATATACTTATATACTCATACACACTCATAAACAAACACACACTAATGCACACACACATACTCACACACATACATACACCCACACACTCATAAACACATACTCATACACTAACACACAGGCACACACCCACTCCAATGCACATACACACACACACACTCATACACTAACACACAGGCACACACTCACACACACTAATGCACATACTCACTCATACACACACACACTCATACACCAATGCACACACTCACACACACACACACACACACACACACACACTTTCTCACACACAGTCCTTCAATCTTTAGCTGTTGGCTTATGAGAGACTCTGAAGAGTGTGGTGGTGTATCATCTGCTGCCTGCATCATGTGCCCACAAGAGGCCTTGTCCTGCAAGCCAAGACTGAGGCAGGTAAAGGAAGAGTCCTGCAGTCTCGGGCCCTGGTTGTGGACAGCTGTGCTAGAAGTCTAAGCATCTCGGGCTTCCTGTCCAGGGCTCTCTTCATCTAAAGGGACCAGAGTAGACTCACGCAGGGCAGACTGAGAGTGCCAATGAGCTAAGGAGTGTGGGGGTGACCCTTGACCCGTGATGAATGTAGAGGAGAGCATACTCCTTCCTGTTCCCCACTTATCATGAAGCATGTCTCTCTGGTTGCATTAGGACGGAGCCCCAGTTACCCACAGTTCTGGTTTACTTATTAACAATGTCTTCCTCATCTTTGTTCCCGTACCAGGGCTGCACCAACCTGACATCAAATCATAGTTGTTTCTAGAAGAACCCAACTTCACACTGGCCTTCCACCACTAAAGCAGAGATAAGAGAGCCTGTAGGTCTGGGCTTGTAGCTCAGCTGGTCTCAGCAAGCTTGATGCCCTTAATTCATCCCTAGCACCCTATAGGCCAGGTGTGGCAGTGCAGGCCTATAAGCCCAGCACTCAAGAGAGACAGAGGCAGGAGGCTTGGGAGTCTAAAGTCACCCTTGGCTATGTAGCATTTTGAGGTCACATAGGATATGAGAGTCTCCCTGTCTCAATAAACAACTAAATAAGTACGTACACACATAAATAGCCCTATGCAATTTATCTGGTCAATGCTGAGGTCATTGGCAATGGCATCTTGAATTGTGTTACCCACAGCATCAGCAACATATCCAATCCCAGGCAGGTGGGTGGCCTCCGTCTAAAGTGCCCTGTACAGCAAAGAAGTGGTCAAGACCACGAGTCAAGCTACACAGTGGGAGAGAACATTGGTGAGTCCTAGACGTAACAATCAGTCAAAAATCCAAACGGTAAGAAGTCAAACATTTCAAGAGTGAACATAAACCAATGACCCCATTAAAAATCAGTCAAAGACTGAGGACAGGTTCTGCGAAGAAGACACACCCACGCTAAAATGTCCCTGACAGAGTATGGCCTATAATGGTTGAGCGGTGGAGAAAATGGACAATCCAGGCATGGCTGAGTGGTTTTGGAAAACATGGTCTGCACACACAATGAAATATTGGTCTCAGCAGAGAAGGAGCCTCTGATGAACACAAGGACATGAGTAACGCTGAAGAATATTCTACCAACTGGGGCCGGGATGCGGGTTGCGTAGTTTAAGGATAATGAAATTGTCTGGAATTCAAGAAGCCCTGGATTCCTTCTTCAACCACGCACAAAAGAAATGCAAAACAGTAAATGTAAAATAGTCAAATGTCAGGAGCTGGGGGCAGGGGGCAGGAAATTATATTTAAAGGGTCTGTTTTCTGTTGCTCAGGAGGGGAAAGTTCTTGAGGTCAGCTACACAAACACACATCAGTTAACAACAGATGCAGCGCACTTACAAGTTTTGGAGGATAGATCCCAAGAGTGCTGTGTCAGTTTTTGACCACAAAAAAACAGAACAGGTTGGGGGGCTTGGGAGACAGCTTAATGGTTGATGTGCTTGCCATCCGGGAGTGGAGCCCAGGTTCCCCCCACCCCCCAAATCCCATAGAAAGGCAGAACAGGTTACACCAGCCCAAACTAGTCATATCAATGAGCTCTGGGTTTGATTGAGAGACCCTGCCTCCAGGAATAAGCTGAAAGAGCAAATAGGGATGGTGACCCCAGGCCTCCACATGCAAGTGCAGCTATCACATACTTGCACATGTGCATACATGCATGCAAACATACAACAACACACATGAGAAGCAGGGGAAAGAAAGTGCAAGAGAACCAGGTCATGTCAGGCATTAGCAATCCAGCTCTCTGCCCCATTTGGTGCTGAAACTCTCCTGCTCACTGGGACACTGGAGATGCTCACCCAAATGTGGTACCCTTGTCAGTGGGTCTTAGGTTCTTCGTCTTTCAGAGGATAATTCACTCCAGAGGAAGGGTCACCATCGGGTAAGATTCCACAAGGCTACAGAGATTCCCCCAGCTTCCACTGCAAATGGAAATAAAAGTGTATGGGACAAAGAAGTTTCCATGCCATACAGTCCCTGTCTGATGCTTTTCTGTAGCTAAGAATACAGGCTCCGGGTTCGTGGAGTGTGTGTGTGTGTGTGTGTGTGTGTGTGTGTGTGTGTGTGTCTTGGCGTGCTACTCATGGTCTGTGTGACCGACCTGCCCTAGTGATTTCACCTTCCACAGCCTGTCATGTCACGCTAGGGTCATCATGACAAACCAACCAGGGGACAGTTGGGGACTTTGGATGCCGTGATGGAAACAAGGCACCCGGCACATCTGGTGACTCTCATTGCTGGCTGTGAGTCTCATTATCTCACTCCTGTGGTTGAGTTTGTTGTAGCCACCCCGGGGCTGTCAGAGCTTAAGTGTTCTGTTTCCAAGTCTGAAATTGAAAGCAATACATAGGATGTGTCGGAGAATTGAAAACGACTTCTCCCTGCAGAAGACTGTGACTCCAAGCCATTTGCATAGGGATCGCCTCCAAGAGTGAACGTGACTGTTTCTAATAATCCGCCCAGCCGTCTCTGCAGTGCCTACAGCTTGGCAGGGGTGTCTCTCAGATGGACCAGGAGCTCATCAACTCACAATGGCTCCCAGCCCGGCCCAGTCTCCTCATTCTTAAGACGAACACTGGGAGCATTCTTGATTTCTGATTTGGTGTCTTTGTGTACTTCCTAATCGTTTTTTTTTTAAATAAAGGGTGTTTTCTAAAGCCAGCACAGTGATACAAAACCTGTAAATCCCAACACTGGGGAGGTGGAAACAGGAAGCTAGTGGTAGCCAGCTCATCTCACCCCAGTGGTGATCTCCAAGGTCAGTGAGACACTATCTCACAAAATGAGGCAGCATGCTCGTTGTTACTCTATTGCTGTAGTAAAATACCATGTCCAAAGGCAACTTAAAGAAGAAAGGCTTGCATGTGGTTAACAGTCCTCGAAGGTAAGAGTCCAGAATGGCCAGGTTGGCATGGAAGCAGGCACCTGAACAGGAAGCTGGCCAGTCACAGGTTGTCTGCATGCAAGGAAAACGAAAGTCCCACAATCTTCCCAATCTGTATCACTAACATGGGCCCAAGTGTTCAAATATGTGCACTTATGGGGCACACTTCTCATACAGACCATAACAGGTGAGAAAGCACCCAGACTTTCACCCCTGGCTATACACATGTATATACATCACACACACACCCCACATACTCCCACATGTACACCCACACATACACCCACACACATATACACACATTCCATACATATACACACACAAAACACACACCCCACACATACACACATACATACACATTCAGACACACACCACACATACCACACACACATACACACAAAACACACACACACGTGCACACATACACATACACACACACCACATATACACATACATACACAAAACACACACATACACACCACATACAGGCACATGCATACTCACACATGCACACCACACACACACACACACACTTTCTCTACTTCCATACCTTTGAACAACATCAATGCCACACACACACACACACACATACACACACTTTCTCCACTTCCATACCTTTGAACAACATCAATATCCTTCCCTGGTTTGGCAGAGCCCTGCTCTTTTCACACGCAGCCTTTGGGCACCATGGTATGAAGATCGGATTCCTGGCAATTTGTTTGTTTGTTTGTTTTAAATCTGACCAGCTCGCCTCTGGAGAAAACAATGATAGACAAAGGAGAAGTTTTAATTTTTTTTTCACAATAAAAGAAAAAGGAAAAGAGGATTCCCAGGGCCTTTCTTCTCCCAGATCTGTTAGAACGAGTTTGAAAACTAAACTTCCTATTTCTCCCAACACTCATTCCAGGTGACATTTTCGTCTGCTAGTTTTTAAACCCATTCTAAAACTGCATCAACTTCCCTATGCACAAAATAACAAGCAAGCAGGGCTTTTGGTTGCCAACAACTTCTGATCTTTGTTGCTCTTTTTCATTTACTTTTTTTTTCTTTTTTTTTTTTTTTTTTTTTTTTTGAAACCCCAATCACATCTTGCTTGGCAGAGACCCTTTCCATTTTATTTTCCTGATTCGGGTCCTTAATGAAAGCAAAAGGCAGCCTTACGTGGGTCTTGTATGAATTAGGGACCGTGTAAACAGTACTTAACAGTTCTAATTGAAGGTCAGTAAATCCCCAAGAGATTAAATGAATCCTGCAGGGAGCCGTGTAAATCTCCCTCCCTCTTAAGGCAGAGAAGCCAAGCCCTCAGCCAGCCTTGTGCAAGGCTTAATAAACATGGTATGCATCTAATCAAAACCATTTTGCACCCAAAGGGGTACGGGGTGTAAATCACAATTATACTTGGCACTAAACCCTTGGCCCAGAGAGGCCTGAGGTTGCCAAATAGCATCAGGAGCAGACTTCTGGGACTTAGCTGGTCGTCTGGCATAGGTTTTCAGGTCTGCGTGCCCAGCCGGCTTCTCAGCAGGAGAGACCAGATGGGGTATAAACTCTGAAAAAGACGGTGATTTCAAATGACCTCCTCACTCACGCCGCCACTTCCATTACTCTTTGCCAGTTCTGGCTTGATCAAAAAGAAACGTCTTCATAGACATCCATGCTAGACCTGCCCTCGGGTTCCAGGACCCACTTTGTCCACTCCACACATGAACCCTTGGAGGAAGATGGCGGAAAGTGCCAAGACCTGGAGAGACCCAGGGTGGAGAGAAAAGTTCAACGGAGATCTGGTGGGCATGGCGCCTAGAGAGCTCATGTCATCCCAGCATCTGGGGAGGGCTGAGACTAGAAAGTCATGAGCGTGAGGCTAGCCTGGGCTGCAGAAAGAAAATCCTGAATCAAAGAAAACAAAAGAGAAGCTATGAGTCTACAACACCAGTTACTTGGAAGTCTGAGGCAGGAGGATCACACATTTTTCCCAGAGCTACAGTCAGTTTGAGGGGTCGTGGTAAGACTTGGTCTCAAACAGTAAAATAAAAATAAAAAGAAGACTGAAAATAGCAGTCTATGGTGAAGCACTTGCCCAGCAAGCACTAGGCTCTAGACTTAATCCTTACTAATGCAAGGAGGAGAAGAAAAGAGGAGGGAGAAGAGGAGGGAGAACAGCTGGAAGAGGAAGAAAAGGGGGAGGAGTAGCCAGGGGAGGAGAACAGGGAGGAAGAGGAGGATGAAGGGGAGGAGGAAGAGAAGGAAAAGGAGGAAGAAGAGGAGGAGGAGGAAGAAAAGTAGAGAAGGAGGAAGAGGAAGAAGTGGAGGAAGAAGAAGAGGAGGAGGAAGAGGGGAAGGAAAAAGAGGAGGAAGAATAAGAGGAGGAGGAAGAGGGGAAGGAAGAAGAGGAGGAAGAAGAAGAGGAGGAAGAGGGGAAGGAGGAAAAGGAGGAAGAAGAAGAGGAGGAAGAGGAGAAAGGAGGAGGAAGAGGAGGAAGAAGTAGAAGTGGAAACGGAAGAGAAGGAGGAAACGGAGGAGGAGGAGGAGCAGGAAGAGGAGGAGCAAGAAGAAGAGGAGGAGGAGGAAGAGGAGGAAGAAGGGGAGGAGGAAGAGGAAGATGGGGTCAGTACAATGCTCTTTCCCAGCACAGATGTGCCTGTGTCATGATTGAACATGAAGGCTTGATGTAGGGACCACTGGGAACAAAAGATGGAGAGAGCTCTGGGAACAAGAGATCTCCTGTGATATTGTAGATGGGAGAAAACAGAATAAGGAGCACACTCAGCTTTCTCTTAGAGAGTTAGTTTTCTTTCGTGTATGCACACGCGCGTGCACGTGAGTGTGCCTGCGTGTTCAAGGCTGTGTATGCATGTGGGGGCCGGATGATATTGAATGGTGTTCTTCAGGTGATGACCCTGTGTTTTCAGACAGGGTCTCCAGCAAGCCCCAAGCAATCAACTTTCTCCCCTCTCCTGCATGGGGACGATAAACTGTGCTAACCTGCCCAGTTTTATTATCTGAGATCAGGGGATCGATCCATTTCAGGTCCTGGTGCTTCACTAACTGAGTTCTCTCTTCTCTCTCTCTCTCTCTCTCTCTCTCTCTCTCTCTCTCTCTCTCTCTCTCTCTCTCTCCCTCTCTCTCCCTCCTTGTTACTTGTGTTGCTGCTGTGGCAAACATGCCCGGCAAATATAAATCAAGGGAAGAAAGGTTTGCTTTGGTTCACAGTTTAAAGGGATACCCCATTGCTGTGGGGAAGACATGGCGGCAGGAGCTGGTCACATGGCATCCACAATCAGGAAGCAGAGAGAGATGGATGCTGGTACTTAGCTCACAGTCTCCTTTTAATCAGTCCAGGACCCCAGTCTTAGGGTGGCGTCACCTACTGTTAAGTTGGGTGCTCCTACATCAATGAACCTAACCAAAAAAGCCTTCCTCACAGGCATGCCCAGAGGTTTGTCTCCATGGTGACTCCAGAGCCTGTCAAGATGATGATATCGTGCCTCAACCAATTCATGCCATAGTCAACATTAACCATCATGAAGACCAAGAGTCAGGGCCCTAGATATTCCTCAAGATGTGCCACCACCAGTCAGGTGACCTTTGGATGACACTCAGCCACTGCTCTTATATTCATTTCCAACCCAGCAAGTGGCTGGCATGCTGTGGTCCCGCTGGCATGCTGGGTAGGATCTTTCAGTCATCTCTGGATGTCTCGCCATCCAGTGGTCTGAGGGCTTTGCTGGGTTTCATCCAAACATGCTTCCTGTGACTCGACTCTAAGCCTTGTTACCTCTCCATCACACAAATTGTCCCTCTGACTCTTGGCATCTTGATGAGACATATAGACAAACCTTCCCTTTCTTTTTTTCTCTTCTGTTCTCTTGAACATGAGGAGCAACTCAGCTCTGAGTCTCAGGTGCTCATGGATTAAGTCTTTTGTTTATCTAGGATGAAGCACTCTTTGGCCACTTTAAAGAAATATAGGAAGTTTGTAGATGAGTGGAAATTGTAGGTTTCTCAACAGAAACTCCAAAGAACCTATTTTTCCCCATATTCTTCCCTGTTTTAACTACAGGCGTGGAGGTTGCTTTAACCAGGCACTGTGTACCAGGGAGAACTTTTTTTTCCCTTAGATGATCCAATCTGGGATCTGAATACCAATAATCCTCTCTCTCTCTCTCTCTCTCTCTCTCTCTCTCTCTCTCTCTCTCTCTCTCTCTCTCGCTCTCGCTCTCTCCTCTCTCGCTCTCTCGCTCTCCCTCCCTCCCTCTCTCCCCACTGCCAGGTTCAGTGAAGGAACTCACGGAAGCCAGTTCATATTTCACCATGAGTGGAGCCAGCCATGCTGAGGTTGAAGATGGTGGGATGGGAAAAGACCCCAAGCCCCTGAGTCATTCTAAATACTATTGACCTGCCAAACATCCCATTTCTGTAGTCTTTCTCTAGATTCCTCTGACCCTGACTGGCAACTATAATGATTGCCAAGGTCAGAACTTGAGTTTGTGTTACTCCAGAATCTCAGTGGCTGGGCACAAGACTCATGGTTAGAACTAAGAACTGAAGAATCCATATCTCAAGACATGACCTCACCCTTTGCCTCTCCCTCCTTCACAGCCTGCCCTACTCTATACCGTGCTTCCTCAGTTGCCACATACTTCTTTGTACCAACCATAGACTGGTGTGGAGCTTGCCAAGTTGGCTTCCCATTGATCAGAGGCTCATCTGTCCAGAGATAACTGGTAACCTCTCCAGTTCCTGCCCCTCCATCTCTAGAACCAAACTATTATATATAAGAACAGAACTGTCTGTAGAACTGATGGCCAAGTGGCTAAGTTCTGGCCAATGGCAAGTCATGAGAAGGGATGGGATAAATCCCTTAAAGGGGAGAGACTGAATTTGGTGTCCCCTCCCCTCATTGCTTAGAATTGAGATATCACGTGGTAGCTAAGGCAGTCATCTTAGAGCAAAGATGGCCACCAAGTTCACAAGTGGAGACGAGATGGAAGCCACTTAGCTCATCTCTGTGGGGTGGATATGCAAACAGCCCATCCACGATTGGCAAGTTACAGAAGACAAAAACACTTCCTGGGTCAGTGGCATTTTGACCTTTGTTAGAGATGCTGGCCTTTGCCTTAACCCACATACTACTCTTTGGTCAAGCAGTGTCCGGTTACCTCACAGGGAGCTGTGAGCAGGGCAGCTTGAATGATGCCAAGACTTGTGTGAGCCAGTCAGGTAGTCAGCTATGGAACAAACACCAGAGAAACAATGAGGGTATGGGAGGGGGAGGGGGGGCAGAGGAATTTCACCTTCATGCCCTGATAGGAAACAGAGCGAGGAAAGGAGACTGGGGACCATGTGCAACCTTCAAAGCCATTCCCCACCAGGAACAGCCTACTTCCTCTAAATTTTCCAGAACCTTCCACATTAGAACCAATTAGCTGGAACTACCCTTCAACATAGAAACCTATGGACGGATGTTGCATATTCACACTATAACATAAGTGAAGGTGTTATTCTCTCTAATGAGGGGCTCATGAGCTGAGCCAGCTCATCACAGCTTTTCTGCATGACGTTCAAGAGGTTGGGTCTTTGGACCTCTAAGTCAACAGGTCATTGTGTATAGTGCTGCTGCGGAGAGTGGACAGCCAGGAAGTGGCCACAAAGGGACTCCGTTGGGAGCTGTTAAATGGCTCTCACACCCCAGAGCTGGCAGTCCTGAGGGTCTGAAGGGAGAGAGTGGCCTGGGTGACACATCACAGTATCTGTTAGAGTGTTCATTGACTCATTCAACACAGGCTTCCTGTGTACCTGCCCCGTGCTGGGAAACACACTCTTTCCCCCATCTTTGCTCTGCTTCCAGACCCTTCCAGCCCTTCCAGCTCCTGTTCCCATTCCTTCCCAGGCTTCCCTCCTCCATCTTCCTCTCAACCCCCTACAGTCTGCCTGGAGCCAGAGCTTCAAGAATGAGCTAGCGCCTTAATTGCTTCTCTCTCCTCAGTGACATCAATTGGAGGTGACATTTCCCGGGCACCGCGCTGCATCCCTGTGGCTGCATATTCCCCCTGTCATAGGATATCACCGAAACTGTCACAAGTGGAAAGCTAGAAGCCATTGGAGGAGTGGGGGCAGAGAGGGGTGTCTGAAATCCGGGGTGGCATTCAAAAGGATTGGTGAGACTCACTTCCCAGAGCAGGTTCCAGAGGTACGGTCTGCCCTGGTGATCTCTGCCTTGGGAGACGTGACGCCATCTGGCATTTCAGGACTTGCCCAGGCTCTCACCCAGAGCGTGGGGAAATGGGCTCGATTCTGGATTTCACAATCAACCTTGGGAAAGGTGTTGGTGTGAAGGGAGGGGGTGTGGTGTGGAGCAGGGCATCTGTCCCAGCAGAAAGCTGGCTTCTCAGCCTCCAGTGGAGTCTTGAGCTTCACTTTTGTCACTTGGAACTGTCTCTCCCCAGCCATGAAATCAAGGCAATAACATTCACCTCAAAGGTTGCTGATAGGGATTAAGCTTGAGAGTTCATTCCGTCAAATGAGCTAAAGGCATAGGGGGCATTTGGGGAATCATCAAGAATGGTTTTCCCGGCTCCTGTGGTCACCTGTGGTCTCTTTTATTGTTGTTTGATGGGACCTTACTATATAGCTCTTGGTGGCCTAGAATTTGGTGTGTAGACCAGGCTGTCTCAAATGCACAGAAATCTGGCTACCTCTGCATCCTAGGTACTGGAATTAATGATGGCTCACCATGCCTGGCTCAGTACACTCCATCTTTCAGCAAATTATATGAGATTTATTGCCAAGAATGTCCCCCAAAATGCCACATATCCCATTTCCACTCCTACTGAATGCCCTTTGTCTCCTACCTGGACCTCCTATTCTCTTTCCTAACACATCTCCATCCAGTGGTCACCCAGAAATCAAGATTGTCTTTTCAGAGTAGAGATCAGACCAGACCATTAGCCCTTTAGGATATTAGCCCTACTGTGGACAGACCTCCCCATCTGCTGGTCACGCCCCCCACACACACACTTCTCAAGCCTAGCCTCACATTTTGGTTCCGTCAAATGTGCTACATCAAATTTGCCAAGTCGATCTCAGTGTTGCATCAAATTTGCCAAGTCGATCTCAGAGCTATAGCCTGGACTGTTCTCTACCCAGAATGTCCATCCATACTCTCCCCTGATGGGTGTCATGGCAACTGCACAAGCATCACCATTTATGGTAGGACATCAGGGACTGTGCAACCTGAGGTCACTCCCTAGGCCAGGCTTTCTCCCTTCTCTCCCCCTCCCCTTTTTCTTCTGGTTTCCCTTATGGTGTCTCTGTTCTCTCCTTCTCTTCCTATCTCTCTCCTGCCTGTCCTTTTTCTCTCCATCTTCCCCTCCCTCACTTCTCTCCAGGGTCTGCCTTAGTTACATTCTATAAACTCCACATAATCCAAAGTTGCCAGGAAGGAGGAAACCTGAGTTGAAACAATGTCTCCATCAGGTGGTCTGAAAGCAAGGCTGTGGGGCATTTTCTTGATTAGTGATTGATATGGGGAGGGCACCGCCCACTGTGGGTGGTGCCATTCCCGAGCAGGTGATCCTGGAGCAGGTAAGAAAGCAAACAGAGGAAGCCAAGGGGAGCAAGCAAGTAAGCAGCTTCCTGTATGGCCTCTGCATCAGTTCCTGCCTCCAGGTTACTGCCTTGAGTTCCTGCCCTGTCTTAGTGATGGACTGAGAGGGAAGCATAAACCCCTTTCTCCTTCAAGTTGCTTTTGGTCTCTGTCTGTCTGTCTCTCCCACCCTCCCCTTCCCCTTGAAATATTCACCTTCCCTCCCTTCTCTCCTCAGTGCTATCTTGCTCACTTCCTTTTCCCTCTGAGCACCCCAGCCTGTTTTACATTTCTCATGGCTACTTGGCTACTGCATCACCAGCACCCAGACTACTGCTCATAGCCAAGGGGACATTGGGAACATTTGTCCTGCATGTGACAGATGCACCTGATGGGCCATACCATCTCAAGAGCATCCTAAAAGAAACCCTCTCAGATGCTCCAAATCTCAGAGTCTTGAGAGATGTTTAAGGGCACCTGTGGTCCTTGCCACCCGTGTGGGTGGAGATGCCACCAGCCATTATGTAGCCGCTCCCAGAACCGCCATCCAGGCCGTTGCTCAGACAGACAAAGGGCAAACAGTCACTTGGCAATTTGTCCCCCCAACTCACAGATTCATAAGATCTTAAAACGCAAATGGTCCCATTTTCCAGACAGGGTGATGGCTTTGAAAAAGCCACTCACAGTTCTGCCTCTTTACTGTAATCTCCCCCCAACCCATGACTGCTCCATGGCTCTCCAACCAGGTCCTTTCGGAAACTCTTTGCCCATCTGGCTTCAGGCATGCCATCCTTTGCCAGGGAGCATGGTTGTCAGTCCCCCTGAGAATATCATCTGGATCCCTCCTGTGGCTCTCCCATAACCCCTGCTCTATCAAACAGCTTTTCCTTACTTTGACTAATTAGATGCCTGAGTGTCCACTCCCTGCTTGCCATAGACTCAATCGTGTGGTGGCAAGAAGCCCCTTCATTAGGAACCATTGGGTATCCTTAGCACCCATGAGCAATAGAACACACAGTAAGTAGGTGTTCGGTAAACTCCTATTGAGTGAATGTCAGTACCAGCTTTATTCCAATGGGGGGAAAATCTGAATTCTCCAGTGCTCTGCCCATGAGGAGACCTTCAAACCCTGCCTTGCCCCGTGACATTTTTGTTGGTGCATCTACCATCAGCTGGATTTGATTATTAATAATAAAAACTGCTCGGGATTTATGGGGCACCACGGAACTGTGGCTGACTAGTGGGCTAAAACTTTGTACGTGAGAACCAGTCTGCTACCTGAAACCCAGCAGTTCATAAGGAAGGGAGAGAGAACCGTATCCGTTTCTGCAATGTGAATGGCTCTTCTCTGTCGCTGAGTTCCTCTCCCCTAACTCTGCCTGGCTACCCCTCCCGAAGCTGCCATCACAAGACTGCCAAAAACAGGGCTCTGAGGCTCGGTGTGTGTGTGTGTGTGTGTGTGTGTGTGTGTGATCTCCTAAGTCAGAACTCTCAGGGGGCTGGAGAGAGGCATTGGAGGTAAGGGTGATGCTGGTTTGCCTTTGGCCCTCGGGGTTGCTGTGGTCAGTCCACAGCATTCTTGGAATCAATTGCAGGCATTCAAAAATCAGATTTGTACATGAGAAGAAATCTTGATTCCTCTCTTCTCTTGAAAAAGAAGAGCTTGAGACTGCATTCCCATCTGGCAGCAGTTTACAGGAGCCGAGTGGTGGCTGTGTCCATTTAGAAGGGTAAGGGCCCCAGCTCACCCTGGTACCGTCTCTCTCTGTGATGCCACTCCCACTCCAGACCCTCTTCATCTGCTGAGTAAATGACCCAACTAAGAAAGGGGGGCACCCAAAGCTTGCCCCTGTTTCATAGAAAGAGAGGTCAAGTGAGGTCACCACAATCATCTGGACCCCAGGTCTCCTGTCCCTTAACCCAGTGTGCCTTCCCTTGAGATGCTCCTGGACCAACCACCGCATTTGTCACCCAGGACTACAGTGACATCACAGCCCCGTCTGCTCCCAAAGAAGGGAATCCATTCTTATGGTCTAGGACCAGGTGTCAGCAAAGCCACATGGCTCCTCCCAGGAGTCCAAGGGACCTGATTTCTTGCCTCTCCCAACTCCAGATTCATGGTGTACCTTGGCTTGTAGCTACACCCCTCCCTCTGTATTTACATGGCCTCCTTGGATGCATGTGTGCACACGAGCACACACACACATACATCATCACACACACATACATCATATACACACATCATTATCATCATCATCACCTTCATAAAATACCTTAAAAACAAAATACAGTAACAACAACAAAAAAAACAGTTAAAAGAACTTAAAGAATCTATTTGCAAGTTATGAGAGCAACGATTTAGTTCACAATCATTAATTATCTAATATTTAGTATATAATTATTAATTTTATATAAATATAATTGTTAATTATAACTATGACTTCATTGTAGCTATCATATACTGTAATTGTATACATTATAAATAAACTTTAATTGCATCATGGGTATGATTATAATGAATTAAAATGAACTCCTACAAATCAGTTATATACTCCAAAAATACATATATTTTTTTAAATTCTCCAAAGAAATACTATGAAAGCTGAAAGGAACAGGAGGAAGAGAATCACATCGGGAGTAGAGAATCACACAGGGAGTGGAGAATCACATAGAGAGTGGAGAATCTCACAGGGAAACTGTTTCTTCCCCTCAAAGGTAAGAAGGACTCCACCCGACGCTCAGGGCTCACACAGAGGGTGGGGACAGAGCACCCTCACATACTGCTTGTGGAAAAATAAATTTGTACAAGGAGGCAGAATCATCAGAATCTTCCAGCGCCAATGTATCACACCTCTCTGAAACCTTTATGTCAGTCAAGCTGTTGATCCCCTCCCAGAGCTCTGATCGATACTAACCAGAACCCCGGAGCTCTTGTCTCTAGCTGCATATGTATCGAAAGATGGCCTAGTCGGCCATCAATGGAAAGAGAGGCCCATTGGACTTGCAAACTTTATATGCCCCAATATAGGGGAATGCCAGGGCCAAAAGAATGGGAATGGGTGGGTAGGGAAGTGGGGGGCGCTATGGGAGACTTTTGGGATAGCATTGGAAATGTAATTGAGGAAAATATGTAATAAAAATATTAAAAAAAAAAGAAAGAAAGAAACAAGAACAACTTGGATTGATTTGGGCGCGTCCCCCCGCCACAGACTGAAAACTTTGTCTCCAGCTGGTATGCTTCTTTGGAAGGTTGCGAAACTTCTCAGACATAGGACTTCCGGTGCATCCGCATGCCTATCAGGGGTTATGTGTGAACCCAGCCTTCCACCAGCTCCCACCACTAGTGCGCTGAGCCACTCACCACGCCCCTCCTGTCCTAGCGGGCTCTTCTTTCGGGCTCTTCTGTTGCTGCGCTGAGCAAGGAAAGCAACTTGGGGAGGAAAGGGTTTGTTTCATCTTACAGTTTCAGGTAACAATCTATCATCGAAGGAAGTCAGAAGAGAAATCAAGCAGGAGCAGAAGCCAGAACCATGGAGTAAAGTAGGTTACTAGCCTGCTTCCTCATGGAGCCCAGAAAGGGTGCCATCCACTTTGGGTTGGGCCCTCCCACCTCAACCATCAATCAAGAAGATGCCCCCACAGACATGCTCACAGGCCAGTCTGAATAGGGGAACTGGGGTTCTCTCAGATAACTCTGGGTTGTGTCAAGTTAGCAGTGGAAACTCATTAGGAGACCCTCCCCTTGGGATAGCCTGAAATCTGCATGAACCCGGGAGCGTAGACTGCTAACCTTTTCAGACCGAGTTGCTTCTTTCTGTCCAGCGTTTTCTTACAGTAGCCAGAAAAATGAAGGGCTCTGAAAATGCCCCAAGATTGACATTTATGACAGTCCTTGCAAAAGTTATAGGTAAATAGAAAGACATAAACAAAATCCAGGGAAATAAAGTGGGTTTTAGTCTTACAAAAGGATACTTTTTAAAAATGAAAATTATAAATTAAAAAAACCTTGAAATGTGTAAATTAGAAAAATTAAGGGAGAAAAATGTTGCAAATGTTGCAAAAAAACATCATCACATGGAACATAAAGTCATGACTTTAGAAAGAGAGGCCAAAGGTTACCAATGTAAGAGAGCTGTTCCATTTGATACTTCCTTGCGTTTTAAAAGTTGTCTTAAGGGTCCCTGTAGGTGGCTGTCATTTTCTGTTTGTGCTGATGCCTCCCCAGCTCTGATGCACAGAGTAAGTAAGGCTTCTCTGTCTCCTGCTTTTGTTTGAGTCACGTGACTAGTTTCAACCAATGAGCTCTGAGTGTCAGAGACAAGGCATCTCTTCTGAGCCATACGGGGTGTCTGGTATAGGACCGGTCCACCACGTGACCAGGGTGAGCACATACTCTTATACACATGTCAATAGCCCAGAGACATGAAACTATTCTTTGTGGGTGATATAGCGGCAAGCTCTACGCCACTGAGCTACATCCCCAGCACCAAGTCTCTTAAACCAGAAAGTTGTTTGAATGTCAGGACTAGCCTCCACCAGTGCCCAACAACTTTCTTCACCTGTCAGGTCTAGGAGAGAAGAAACCCTGAGGCTGGCCTGGGTCACACCGTCATCAGCCCACTTCAACCTCCTCTGGATGCAGATCAGTGAGTGCCAGGTATGCACTTGAGATTGGCATCCTCCAGGCCTGGAAGTGTTTATAAGAGGCTTCCTTGGCAAAGAAAGGTCGTCTGGGGTAAAGCAGGCACAGATTTGTTTTCTTCCTCAGACCGGCTTCCTCGAGGCATCTCAGACAAGGTCCACAGCACTCCAGTCATGGAAAGGAGACTGCAGGAGGTCAAAGGTTAAAGGTTAAACGTCAAAGGTCACCAGGGGGGCTACAGTGATAGTGACCTAAAGAAAAATGGGGGCAGAGTTAACAAAAGAAGGAGAAAGGAGGAGGTAAGAAGGGTAGATAGAAAGGCAAATGCATAAATGATGGTAGAGGTGCCTGGGTTGATCTATAGATGGGTTGGTGGCGGTAGATGAATAAATAAATGGGTGACTGTAAGAATGAAGGGATAGGGGAAGAAAGGAGAAAGAGAGGGAGAGAGCAAAGAAAGGATGGGTGAATGGAAGAATGCATGGATGGATGAATGGGTGGACAGATTCGGTGGGAGGGTGAATGGAGAGAGAGAGATGGATGGATGGATGGATGGATGGATGGATGGATGGATGGATGGATTAAGCAATGGATGGATGGATGGATGGATGGATGGATGGATGGATGAAGAGATTAACAGATGGAAGGATGGATGGGTGGATGGATGGAGAAATAGTGATGGGCAGATTGATGAATGGATAGAGAGAGACATAGATTGATGAGTGGATGGGTGGGTGGATGGATGGACAGATGGAAAGATGAGTGGGTGGATTAAGCAGTAGATGGATGGATGGATGGATGGATGGATGGATGGATGGATGGACAGATGGTTGGATGGATGGACGGATGGATGGATGGATGGATGGATGGACGGATGGATGGATGGATGGTTGGACGGATGGATGGATGGATGGTTGGACAGATGGATGGAAGGATGGATGGATAGATGGATTAAGCAGTGGATGGATGGGATAGATGGACAGGTGTGTGGGTGGGTCTGTGATTAGCTTCCTTATCCCCTGAGATATGAGAAGCCCCAGCTACACATTCCCACCCTGCCTTCTCTTTCATGATGACTGTACCCTTTAAAACCAGGATCCAAAGAACTCCTCCCCTCAAGCCTCACACACTGTAAGCTTTTGACCAGTGATTGCTACTGTGGTTCATATCATGGGTATCACATAAGCACACAACCTCCCAATCCGTAGATACAGCTAATCTCCATGAACATCAGGTATTGGCTGTGAGTTCCCTGTTATTTATGGTTCTAATGATTTTATATGCTGTCCATATTCAGTTAATCCATGCAGTATCTCAACATAACAGGTACTATGACTAGTTCTGTCCCTTCCATGAGGAAACTGGGGGCCAGAGAGGTTGAATCTCTTTGCAGTATGGACACACAGTTAGTCCTTGTAAAGTTGTAACCTAAGCCCAGGACACCTAATTTTTGTTCTGGACTTACTGTCTCATCACTCCCATCAGTCTACCCCTCCCTCCCTGCTCACCCCTGCCTCACTACTCCATCATTCTACCTCTCCTTCCCTCCCTGCCTCACCCCTCCTCACCACTCTATCAGTCTACCCCTCCATGCTTCAATCCTGTCTCACTACTCCATCAGTCTATCCTTCCCTCCCTGCCTCACCTCTCCATTCTGTCTTCCCCTCCTTGTACTATGTGGGAATAAAAGAAAGTCACAGCTACTCATCAAAGGAGATGGCTTGGGTCTGGCCACACATCCTACCATTCATGGCTGAGCTCTAGGTCAGATTTTGAATTTTTCACCAACATTCATTTGCTTCTAAGAGATTGCATCATTCATTCATTCATTCATTCATTCATTCATAATCCATGCTATGAATACTATGTCATATACTAAGCTACTAAGGATGATCTTACGCTTTGAGGATGAGTATACGTTCAGAACAATATGACCCTACCCTAAAGGACAAAGGTGGAGGGAGGAGCTGCAGAGGTGTGTGTGTGTGCCCTGTAGAAACTGGAATCACCAACACTCCAACACACATCACCCCAAAGCTGGATCTGCACTCCTCACCTTGGTCTCACACCCAATCCATTAATGGAGAGACGGGGGAGGGAGAGGGGGAAGGAGGGAGGGAGAGAGAGAGATGGAGGGAGAAGGAGAGAGAAAGAGGCAAAGAGGGGAGGGAGGGAGGGAGGGAGAGAGGGAGAGGGAGGGGGAGAGAGATGGAGAGGAAGAGAGGGAAAGGAAGGGGGAGGGGAGAGAGAGATGGAGGAGGAGAGATGGAGGGGGAGGGGGGAGAGAGGGAAAGACTGTCTAGCACCCTCGTTTCACCTTTGGGAAACAGGTGCAATTTTTATTAGGCAACTGCCAAAACATCAGAAAAGAAAACCAAGGAGAGACGCACTCCATGTTGCACTAACAGATGTAATCTTGCCTTTCAGGAGGCGTCTCTTCCAGAGTTTTGTCATCAGCACGGTCAGGGTGCTAGCACAGAGGATGGGCCAGACACATCAGGTCTTCGAGTCTGACTGCATTGACTGAGCAATGTCACATGCCCCTCACAGTGTCTGGCTTCGCCTTTACAAAATATATATGAAGTCAATGTGTGTTTCCTCCCTTGCTGGGCTATCTGACAGGGGCCTTGAAAAATCCACCCATGCAGGTTCCACTCCTGATAACTAACAAGCACTCAGGTTGAGTATACTCTTGAACCCTGCTTTTAGAGGTCAGTTCTAGGGCCAAGGCCTCCTCACTTGCCAGCTAGGACTTAGTGACATTCCTGAGTCTGTCTGTCTGTCTGTCTGTCTGTCTGCAGGCCCTAATCAGAATTACCCAAAAGATCCAGGAATATATTGAGCACTGCCCAGGTAAAGCTCGCTACTGCTGTTCATTTTGTAAGGGTTGATGCTACAATCACTTCGACATGACAATACTTGACTTTTACAAAACACACACACACACAAGATATGTAATTGAAAACATCATACACACACACACACACACACACACACACACAGAGAGAGAGAGAGAGAGAGAGAGAGAGAGAGAGAGAGAGAGAGATCCAGGTTAGGTAGGAGGTGGTGTTCTATAGCTCATTCCTTTGGGAGAGAACTTCAAATAGGGACCCACAGAAATATCTTGCTGTGTATAAATATCCAGGAATAAGTATCCAGGTAACATTGTGCTCTGTCCCCACTCAGGGCCTGAGGAGGGGGTTCTTGAAATGAGGGGTATTCAGCTTCAGATTCTTTAGCTTCCAACATGAAGTGAGGGGAACAAGGATTCCTCTGAGAAAAAAGAGCCCCCCTCCCCCACTCCATACCCCATTGCTTTGCCAGCTTGGGTATTAAACACTCATTTCAGATCATGGGTTCCCTAGCTATTAGAAAGTGATGCCTATTTCTCCCTCCTTCTCCTCCTCCTCCTCCTCCATCACTCCCCCTAATGCCACCGCCCCCCAGCCATTCTGAGCGACTTGGCTGGCTCCGAAGGTTCCAGACAGTGGAGCTAAACACGTTAGCCGACAGACGAGCAAGGCACAAGAGGCGGCAGGAATCAAATAAAAAGCAAACGCGGCAGCCACAGGTCAGTGCTGTATAAATATTTATGCTGGAGGAAAAGTTGGTGGCTGAGTAACGACCTTGTGGCTGGTATTAATAGAGATAATGTGTGTCTCTAGAACGTGCCGCCAGAGAGAGAAAGGGGTGGGCGAGGGGGAGACGGGGGCGAGAGCAGGGATGTTATAAATCTTCGTGCCAAGCCCAGACCCTACTGACCTCTCCTCCCCCTGCATCCCTCCCACCCGCGCCTGCATCTTCACATCTATTTTTCCTCCTCTCGGGCCAGAGAGTCTCAACTAGGGCACCCGCTTGTCCCTGCATCAGTCATCTGGGGCTGACTCCGCCCACTGCAGCCAGAAGCCTGCACCAAGTTCCCTATACAACTGATGCTTCATAAAGGCACGGGGCTGTGAGCTGATTGGAGTGCATGCCGTATCTCACGTGCTTCCGTTATCCCAAAGATAGGACCCAATTTTGTCTTTTGAAGATCCCTGGTCCTTGTCACTCTCCTGTATCCCAGCCTCCCGGTGGGTGTGGTGGCAGCAGAGGGGACTGTCCTCATGCCTGTCCAGGTTCTTCCTCCTACAAAACTCTGCAGTATCTTCCATAGTCCAAATGGAACCCAGAGTATTTAGCCTTGGGGGAGGGGAAAATCTTTGGGTCTGGCTCCTCTTGGTTGCCTCTGGTTCCTTTCCTGTACCCTGTAACTTCCGCTGCCCAACAAAACTAAGCTACTGTTAACTCTCAAAACTCTACATTCCCATGCATATCCAAGTTTCCCCGTGTCGTTCTCTTTCTTCTCTCTGGTACCCTGTATATGGTGGTGGTGGTGGGGGGGGGGGGCAGGCAGAGCATTGCTGAGCACAGAACACAGGACTTTGTGCATGTCAACCCAGGACTCTAGCTACATAACCACCAGCCTTTTGCTTGTTTGTTTTGAGACAGTGTTACTGTTGCAGCCTTGAATTTGTGGCTCCCTGACTCTGCCTCACAAGTGCTGAGCTGTCTGTGCACCAGGCACTGTGTTTATAAATGGAGCACTCTATCCACCCTGTATAGGTTTCTGAAAGGGAGGTCACACTCCTCTCCCCAAGAGACTTACCTTTCGTTTAAGACTGTGTTTCATTTTTATGTATGTGCATCTATGTATGTGCAAGTGCACTTGCGTGCAGCGCCCATGGAGGCCAGAAGAGGGTGCTAGATCCCCTGGAGCTGGAGATACAGGAGGCATCTTGGATGTAAGAAAGTACAGACTCTAAGAACCTGGAAAAGAAGTGTCCGTGGGGGAACAGCTCACTCAAGAAAGAGATTGCCACGCACATAAGCCTAGGGACCTGAGTTCAGTCCCCTGGCACCCATGTGAAAGCTGAAAGCAGGGGCATGCATCTGTCATCCTAGCGCCGGAGAGGTGGAGACAGAAGGATCCCTGAGTATCATTAGCCAGATGTATGGGCCAATGGTTGAGCTCCAGGTTCAGTGAGAGACCTTGCCTCAAAATAAGTGAATGACTGAAGAAGGCACCCAACATGGAGTTATAATCTCCACACATGTGCATGTATACTCATATATGCATATGGAGGGGGGGGGGCTACAAAAGGTTCCATTTTCACCAGGATGTGAGAGTTAGGAATTTCTTCCTTTTGCTCCCAAAAGGAGCTGGCCAGTTCCCTGTTCCAGGCAGGAAACAGCCCACATGCCCACACTACCTCCAAGTCAGGGAGTTCAAAACAAGAGAAAGGCAGACTCTGCTTACAGGCTTCAAGGCAGCATCCAGCTGCAAGTTCCCCATGGGATGTCCTAGTACCAAGCCACAGGTCCTGGGAACCTGATGAAATCTCCCAGGGCAGGAAGCCATGAAGAGGGACTTCCCTGCAGGAAGCTGGAGGTTTGGCCTCAGCTCACATGGCACCACCACTGCCTGAAACAAATCCCCATGAAGACAGTAATACTTCCTTACCTGAAACCACAGTGGAAGACTTCATGGCTTCGAGCCTCTGTGGTCCGGAACAAAGAATAAGGAGTCTCTGCACGACTGGTCCTAGCACAGCCGTTTCTTTCCATTTCCATACTGAACACAGAGCAGAGTGAACACTGTTTCCATTTTCCAGACTGGGTAACTGAGGCTGGTAAGGGACAGGGTTTGTACTGGACCCTAAGTTATGTGTCACCAAATTCCCCACACTGTTGTAAGGGATAAGTCTTTTCCTTATCCTCTCTCCTTTATCCTATCTACTGTTGAAGTTGGTATCAGAACAATGGACAGTACCTATAACATCAAGAGCTAGCTGAGGGGGTGGGGACAAATGACCTTGATATTAGTCCAGTGAAAGAGCTAGAGGCAGCTGGGTCAGTCCTAGAACCCATGCTGTGAAGTTGAGTTCTTTCTCTGGAGGAGACAGTGGAGGCACAGGGAAACACACCCAACACACACCCACATTCACGCCAGCCCTGCTTGTGACAGTTAAGATAACAGAACAACTTCAGCTCTCCTTCTGTGAGTGACCATAGCATGAGGGGATATCATGCAGCCTTTTGAAAGGAAAAGAACTGTGATACACACGGCTACCGATAAATCTGGGTAACAGTGTGCTACTAGAGAGAAGGCAGCAGAGGATCAGCCATGTGAGATTCTACTTGTGCGGGACGAGAACAGTCAATTTCCTAGAGACAGAAAGTAGGGTGGTGACTCCCCAAGGGTCTGGGGGAGTTATGAATAGAGGGCAAGTGCCCCAGTATATGGAGAGGGGGAACTGGAGATGGGTGTGGTGGGTTCGCAGCAACGGACAGGCTCTTGTCTGCTGGCTCACACACTTCACATGAGCTCATATGTGGGGGCTCACGTTCGTGCTGTGTGTCAGTCAGTTAGCATTCTTTTCTGAAAAGCCAAGGGAGAGAAAAGTGGAGCTAAGGAGAGAGCTTAGTGGTAAATTGCTTGCTGCACAAGCCTGGGGACCTGATTTCAAATCTCCAGAATCCATTTAAAACAAAAAACAAAAACAACAACAACAACAAAACCTCAGGTAGGCATGTGCTTATTTTAAGCCCAGTGTGGAAGAGTGAAAGATGGAATGACAGAATGATCTCTGGGGCTCACTGGCTAGCTAGCCTCATTTTATCATTAATTCCTGCTTAGTGAAAACTATGTCAAACAAACAAACAAATGAAAAAACAAAAGTTGATGGCTCCTGAGGAATGACACCTCAGGATGACCTTTGGGGACACACACACAAGCTCTCTTCTTTCTTCTTTCTCCCCCCTCCTTCCTCCCTCCTCCCTCCTCCCTCCTCCCTCCTCCTCCTCTTTCTTCTTCTTCTTCTTCTTCTTCTTCTTCTTCTTCTTCTTCTTCTTCTTCTTCTTCTTCTTCTTCTTCTTCCTCTCTCTCTCTCTTCCCTCCTCTCTCTCACATACATATGGATGAAGAGGAGGATGAGGAAAAAAGAAGAGGAGGAGGAGAAGATGAAGAAGAAAGAAGAAGATTGACGAGGAGGAGGAGGAACAAAAGCAAATTCCAATTTGGAAATAGAGCTGAGTTGGGAAAAGGTTAGACCAGTCCAGAGTGAGGCATAAGTGGGTTACCTGGCTAAGTCCCCCCATCTCTTCCTTCTTTGCTACAGGACCCTTAGCCAATTCTATCATGAAAAGCCATCTCTAGAAGCCCAGGGGATATGAACAATAACTGCCCACCCCACACACCTGAGGTGGCCACAAATTGCCTTGCCCCAAGTGTCCTAACCCACGCAATCCATGCCCCCCAAAGCCTTAGCTCATCTTGAACTAAAAAAAGAAAGAAAAAGAAAAATGGTAAGGCGGGTGAGAGTAATTTGGTGGTTTCGAATATGTTTTCCCCAGAAGCAGTCTTGAGAAACCTAAAAGCCACAGCAAATTTTTTTGCAAAGGCACGTTTAGCCACCCCTTGTCTTGAATGTGGGTTTATTTCCAATTTTAATAAAACTCAAAGTGCTATTCGTGCACCCCAGCCTCAGCCCTTGAGACCACACAGCTCCAGACTGACAGAGTCTGCAGAGGGAATTTAGACACAGACGTGTGTGTGTGTATGTGTGTGTGTGTGTGTGTGTGTTCCCCACCAAATTACCTGAAGGCCAGAACTGATGCGAGCGAGTTTCTCACTTTTAGCCCACCATGCTGTGGAGGAGCCCAGCAGATCACAGTACTAGCTGTAAGGAAGTGGATGAGGAAATACCCACATTCATCTTCTTTTCCCTCTGCCCACAGGTCCTGAGATTGGGGGTCACTCACATTCAGGGGGTCTTTCCCTCACCACCACACCCAGAAGTCTGCCTGAGTCTCCTAGGTGATTCTAAATCCAGTCAAGATGACAATAATGTGCTGGATTCGATGAGGAATGTCACCCATAGGCACTGATGTCTGAACACTTGGTTCCCAGTTGGTGATGCTGTTTGGGGGAAGCTATGGGACCTTTAGGAGGTGTGGCCTTGCCAGAGGAAGTGTGGCATGGGGAGGGGTGTGTGTGAAGGTATATCACCTCTCCTTACCTCTCCCTCCCCTTCCCCCTCCTCCTCTCCTCTGCCCTTGCCCCTCTCCCTTCCCCTCCCCTTTTCTCTCTCCCTCTCCCCCTCCCCCTTCTCCCCTGATAGCTTTCTGTTTTCTGTGTGAGGAAGAAAGTGTGACCAGCCAGCTTCCACACCTTCCCTACCATAAGGGATTCTACCCCTCTGGAGTCTGAAGCTAACATTACCCTCTTTCTTTCTTCTAAAGTTGATTTTTGTCAGAGTTCTTTGTCACAGAGGCAGAAATTGAACTAATAATGCCAGATGGAGTCACCATCACTCCAAAGGTCAGGCGTGAGAAGGGGACATGAAGGACACCATCCTGGTTTCAGACTCAGGAATTCACGAACCACCTCCTGTCACCTGACATTGCTCTGGGCCACTGCCACCTGCTGCCACACTGCCTGGGGGTAGTGTCTGATTGCAGGGACACAAAGAGTCACACAAACAGGGATGGTATTCCCACAGTGCATGATCTACACAGCTGTGACAAGCGTGGTCTTTTTTACACCCCTACCTTACAAGGACATCTAACACTGTATGGATCAACATCCAGTGAGTTGGGGTGGGGAGCACCCCAGACCTAGAGAATTAGCTGGGGTGGGAAAGCACCCCACAGCTAGAGAACTAGCTGTCTAAGAGGCAGACCCTAAGACTCCATGCTGGTAGTTATTTTATCCTACTTATTGGTTATCGAAGCCTGACCCCATGATCAATTCCACGAGGACCAGGAAGTCTACACTGTCTCATCCCCATTCACATGAACATATGACAAACTTCAGGAGGCAGTTATCAATAAATGTCTTCTTCACTTCTGTGCTGTGCTAGGAATACACAGCTGTGGAGTTCAGGAAGCCCTGTGTTCTGGTTTTATTTCGGTTGCTGTGATGAACTACTCTGACACAAAGCAACTCAGCGGAGAGAACTCGTTTCAGCTTCCAATTCCAGGATATTTGAGAGAGTCACGGTCAGAACTTCCAACACTAGCTACATCTACGGCTAAGAGCAGAGAGTGTGAAGGCGTGCCTTTGTGTCTGTTTGCTTCGGCTCCACCCAATCTCACAAATCTGATACATCCGGGATCCCCTTACTAGGGGATGCTACCACCTACACTGGGCTTCGTCTTCTCACATCAATTAACTATCAAGACACTCCCTCACAGATGTGCCCACAGGTTGATATGAGGTGGACAGTCCCTCACTGACATTCTCCCCAGACTTTTTTGGGTTCTGTCAAGTTGACCATTAAAGCTAACCATTAGCACCTCGTGCTGTAGGTCACACTTTAGGTCACAGCCTCTCCAGAAAATTCCAAGCAGATGCAGGAGTAGAGATCTGTGTGAGGAGTTTGGAACAGAAGCTGGGGACCAAGCAAGGAAGTTGGGATGGAGGCTTAGCAATGAGACCACAGAATTCTTGTTTTCCTTCAGACTTCTTTCTTCTTCTTCTTCTTGTTCTTCTTCTTGTTCTTGTTCTTGTTCTTCTTGTTCTTGTTCTTCTTCTTCTTGTTCTTCTTGTTCTTGTTCTTCTTGTTCTTCTTGTTCTTCTTGTTCTTCTTCTTCTTCTTTTCTTCTTCTTCTTCTTCTTCTTCTTCTTCTTCTTCTTCTTCTTCTTCTTCTTCTTCTTCTTCTTCTTCTTCTTCTCCTTCTCCTCCTCCTCCTCCTCCTCCTCCTCCTCCTTCTTCTCCTCCTCCTCCTCCTTCTCCTCCTTCTCCTCCTTCTCCTCCTTCTCCTCCTCTTCCTCCTCCTCTTCCTCCTCCTCTTCCTCCTGCCCTCCTCCTTCTTCCTTGCCCTCTTTACCACCCCTTCATCTTTCTCTTTACCCCCTTTCCCCCTTCAGGTGTCTGTGCTGATTGTCACATCCGTTTCCACAATCAGGACCAGAGGTGGCTAATAGCCCAATGGCCTCTATGCTATCTGTATGACTGAACCACACCAGATCCTCCCCTAGGCCCTTAAGGTAGCTTATGCAGCTTATGTATATACCCATCTTCTTAGAAGAAATGACAAGTCCGTTGCAACGAGTCTTGATGTAGTATATACCTCCTCGTACACAGAGGATTGGGTGACACCGGGAAACTTTCCCCCAATTTGTACTATACGTAAATATGCCTAAAATAAACTTCCCTAGTGGCAGACTCTAGAAGTTTGAACCATCACCAGCTAAATCCTGTTAAACTGGACTTCCCTCTTCCCTCACACAGATCGGCACTCTGCCACCTAGCCCTGGTAGTTGCAGCAACTCCCATAGCTCCCCACCCCTAGCTGCCTTCTGTCTGTCTTGGTCCCACGTCAGTCTCTTGTCCTGACTCACAGGTTGGCGATATATCCACTTATTTCATGCCTCTAAGAAGTCTTCATCTAATTGGCTTGCCTGGTCTCTATTCTCAGCAAACCTGTGAGTTGCCTGCCTCTGATCAGGTACCTGCCTCTCTTTCAGTCAGTCATGGGCTAAGGTGAATGGTGGGTGTTGGTCACATGATACACAACATGGCCTCCTACATGACAGGACAGTTTCTGTTAGTGGAAGGGCAAAGCAGCCTGATCCCCACATGTCCCTCACTATATAGCCAAGCACTTTATCTCCAAAAAGAGAAAGAGACATGGCAGCCAGTTCTGCCATGAAAACAGAACCAATCTTTGAATGTAGACCAAGGTTCAATTCCTGGCTCCTCCTCTTAAACAAAGCTCCCCTCTCCTGAGACTCTCAATTTCTTCATTCTTTCAAGACAGGGTCTCCGTAGCCCAGGCTTGCTGTGTAATAAAAGGCAACTTTGATCTTCTTATCCTCCTGCCTCCAGCTCCTGAGAACTGGAGCCACACCATGCCTTGTTAATGAAGCACTGTAGATAGAACCCAGGGCTTTGCACATGCTGGGCAAACACCTTAACAGCTGACCCTCCATCTGACAAATGGAAAATAATGAAGCCCTGAACCATATCTCTGGCAAATCCATAAATTAAGTTGGATTATAGACAAGAAAGTGTTCTGAAAGGTATAACGTTTATACATGTGTATGTTCACAACATGTGCTTGATATGTGTCAATATAACCGTTTATCACCATGTAGCTTATCTATCTACATTAATTATCTTAGGCCTCCCAGACACTTATTAGAAGGATTTCATCCAACTTTACTTAGCCAATTATTCGTGGTCCAAGTCAGGATACTAGTTTGGTTCTACCAGGAATTAAACATGGCTGACCATTCCAAGGTGGCTCAGGGAGGGCGATATGGGCTGGACATTCTTTAACTCTGAGAATTAAAAGCAAGTTTTCCAGAGAGAGGGAAAGAGAGAAGGGGTGGGGTAGAAAGCAGAGGCTGGACAAAGCAGGACTCAGGAGGCTGAAACAGGAGGATTGAGTGTCTTCATCCAGTCTAAATTATAGAGTAGTAAGTTTGCGTTCAGCCAAGACCCTCAGTTTAATAATAATAATAATAATAATAATAATAATAAATAACAATAATAATAACCACAGGGGTCCGGGAACATGGCTCTGTGGATTAAATGCTTGCCATACAAGCACGAGGACATGCATTCAGATTCCTGACTTCCTGACACCCACATAAAAGGTGGGGTCAATGCTACGTGCCTGTACACCCAGCAGTTAGGAGAGGAGACCAGTCAATCCCAGGGGTTCACTGGGCAGCCAGACTACCCCAATCATAGGCTTGCAGATTAGCAAAGAAATCCTGTCTCAGAAACTAAGGTGGAGAGCCCTAGAGGCAGACATATCCCAGCATCAGCTTCTGGCTTCCATGTGCACAGAAGAGACACCTGGTGCATGCTGGGTATCAAGTCAAAGGGTGTTTACTTCTCCATTCTCACACAGCTAACCTGCCAGGTCCCTGAAGTTCATGATGTCTGCCCGCTCCCTGTTCCCTCCCCCGTTCCCCAGGCATGTTCAAACTTCTACCTTCCTTGCTTCCCACCTCTGGTCATTTTACCCTCTTTTCTAGGACACATCACTCTGGGCTGGCATTTTAGTAGCTGTGAAGGGTCCAATCGTGTGGTTGATGGCTAATGTAAGGTTAATGCCTAATTAGCTCATCCAGCATTCATTTCGTAGATAATTCATGAGAGGTCATTAACAAAAGCCAGGGCAAGTGGAGGGGGTGCACTCGTGGCCGTAAATCAGAGCCCTAACTCTGGAAGCAGGAAAATGCATACATTATTCAGATCAAGCAAAGAGCCGGGGCTGTGTGAGACACCTTGACGCTCTTTTGACCCTGAGGTCCATCCAAGGACCGTGCGCAAAGCCAAACATTTACTGGGAACATATATGGCTGTCCAAGGCACGGTGAGGACAGATCTCCTGGTCAACACACAACCCCCCACCCTTAAGTTCATGCTCAAACTCAGAGCTGCCGGACTGAAAGTGCCCTTCAACTACCAAATAGCATACAGCTGCCACCCAGAAACTAGGAGCCTTTTATCAGTCACCCATGAAGGATCAAATTAAATGTGCAAAGGTGTGTGTGTGTGTGTGTATTCTTTGGTAAGGGAGGGATCAATGAATGTGTGTAGAGGTCAGAGAACAACTTCAGTCGTTGTTCCTCAGGCTCTGTTCATCTTGTTTTTAAAGACAGTGTCTCTCTCTGGCCTAGAGCTCGCCAACTAGGCTGAGCTGCCTGGCCAGCAAGCCCCAGAGACCCACCTGTCTCCACCTCGGGGGAATAAGATTAAACTTAGTGTGGGTTTCAGGCATCTAATTCTGGTTCTTGTGCTTGCAAGATAAAACTTTACCAACCTCACTACCTCCCTAACCCCTAAGAAAGCATAACTTTCTGGAAGATTCTACCTGTCTAGACTTCATCTGGTATCCTCCTTCCTTTGGCCCAGGGTTCTAGCTATACTGGTCATTTGCGAGGAGGATATCTCCATTTCCTAACCACATTCCACCACAAATCGCTAAGGCCACTGCTGGCGAATCTTTGCCCTTAGTTGGAGTGGGGGAAAAAAATGAAATAAAACAAAGGTAAGCAGGCCACTGTGGATTAACCCCCAGCAGCAGAAGCTACCTTGCTTGAGCTAGTTGGTCAAACCCAACAGACGCTTTTCATTGGTTGAAATATGACATTCATATAAGCCAAACAGTCCCATGGGATGGAGCATCTCCTATGTGTCAGTGACTGGCTTAGGCCACGAGAAGAGAGGAGTAGAAAAATTACAAGACACTGTCCTTGTGGCAACTGGCAGGCTGTGTAGGCAAAGGTCAATGCTGAGCTGATTAAATGCATGCTCTATCACATGGAGCTCATGATGGGAACGGAGCCAGCACATGATGAGAGCTTCTGAGAACGGAAGACCCGTGGACCGGATGCTGATGACTATAAAGAATGAGCCCTTCTCTAGATGTGTTGTGTGTGGACTCTTCTAGAACCCCGGGAAGAGCAACATGGATGGAACAGCAGGATCAGAAGGGGTGTGACTGGAAACAAGGTCAGAGACTTTGTGGGTCCAGATCTCAGGACCTAGCAAGCCATGGGCAGGTCTGTATCATCATTCATTGGTAATTAGACAGGAGTGCCTGAGAGGTCCCAAGCAGAGAACACAGCCGATATGAGCAGCATTTCCAAACTTCTTCCAAACAGGCTGCCTGGATAAGCAGAGACCACAGGAGGGGAGTCTGGGGTGGCTCAGATGAGAGGCCATCAGATCTGAGAAGGAGGGGACTGGGAGACTTGCTCTTCAGGTGAGCTAGGCAAGTGATCAACCAGGAACTACAGAAAGGATAATGTCATTGAAATGGTAAATGGAATTTTAAAGGAACCACACTTGGGAGGCTGCAAGATTACACAAAGAAGTGGCTCTGGCCCCCTTCTTGTTGTCAGACAGAGAAAGCATTCCAGGGGAGCAGGGAAGATTGAGAAAGATTTGGTTATAGGAAAATGAAGAGGCAGGCATCCTAAGCAGGATGCTTGCAAAGAGCGGGGAAACAAAGGACCCACTACATATCTGCTTCTGAAACAAGTTATATCCTTGATGTTTTACACTGCTGTCCATCCCTGTTCCCCATCCCTACCTCAGTGTTCTAGATCTTTCTACTGGCATCAATCACAGATCATTCTGGCTCGGTGCCAGCCAGGCTAAAGTGATGGGGACTTGTCTTCCCCAGAGGTGAGCAAGCCTCTTCTGGAAAGGTCTGAAAACTCCCTCTTGTCTCCGGGTCCCTAGCTTCAGACAGCTCAGTTGCTGCACAAAGTGCAACAAAGTGTCAGGGAAAGAACAAGATGGCCCCTCCGTGGGAAAGGCGAGCCTCGGCAGTAATGCCGGCCTAGTTAAAGCTCAGGCTCTCTTCTCCTTGCACCCAAATGGACCACACTTGAGAAATTAAATAAACAGCATTTGTCAGGGGCTTTTGTGGGCTCCCAGCTGTATTTATTTATAGGTTGGCCTGTTATTTATGGGCACTCGTGCTCCGTGTAAAAGCTTTGTCAGAGAGAAGAGGGAGTGAGGAGGCCAAGTGCTTAATGCTCTGGTAGACACCTAAGCATCCACTCCAAGAGGCTGGAGGAGGGATGCTTTCTGCCTCTGTCTCCTGGGCACATGGCGCGAGCTTACACCTTGAAAATACCAGACCACTGGGCGCCTCCTCCAAAGAGGCAGAGGGCCCCAGAGGACGGACGTCTGAGGCCAGGAAGTAACAATCAGAGCTTCAGCTCCCTGTGAATTCTGACTCCCAGCTGGGAAGCCTCCATCATTTTAACTGGAAAACACAGGCAGGCCAAGGCTTGGAGTGAAGTGGGTATTCAGTAGATGGTGAATGAATGAATGAATGAATGAATGAATATATGTTGTTACCTCTGATGATGAAACTGGAGAGAAACCTCAAGATGTCATGTGGAATGTATCTTAGCAAAAATAAAACCAAATTAAACAAACAAACAAAACACAAAAAACCGGTATGAATCCGGATTCTTAAAATGCTCCACCTTGGGTTTAGTAGTTCCAAGAACCCTTCCAAAAGAGAATGCCAGTCTAGATGGGGGAGGGGCTCTCCAGGCCCTTACCAAGGAGCTATTGGAAGCCAATGGCTGCTGGGCAGAGAGAATCATTTGTTAGGGTGTTCCCACTAGTAGAGCACCCATGCTCCCGTGGATGGCCCCGCACTCACACAGATGTGGACAACTCACACTGAACTCCGTGAACTATCAAAGATATGAAGCTGGGGGCCACATATTGAGCAGAATTTGGGAAGACTCGGAGAAGGGAGATGGGTGTATAAAGAATAAGGAAAAAGGTGTAATAAAAACAAAGTTAAGCTAAAATTTTAATTACCTTATTATTTTTATGTGTATTGGAGTTTTGCCTGCTTGTATGTCTGTGCACCATATGCATGCTTGGTGCCCAAAGAGGCCAAAGAGGGTGTTGCAGAGCCCCTAGACCTGGAGTTCCAGACGGTTATTAGCTGTCATGTGGGTGCTGGAAACCTAGACCTTGTGGAAGAGCACTCAGTGCTCTTTACTTCTGTGCCATCGCTCCAGCTCTCCAAATTATATTTATAAAAATAAAGAGAACTCCAAGAATTAAGAAAACACTGGCTGGCAAGATGGCTCAGTAGGTAAAAGTCCCTAATACCCAAGTCCAATTATTGAGCCTGACATTGTGGCGGGACAGAACTGAAACTGCTTTTTAAAGGAAAATACAAGAGGTGAGGGAGGAAGGGAGAAGGGGAACAAAACATTTTATAGAGAGACACAACCATGAATCACCTGTAGATCTTCAGTTAGGGGTGGGACCTAGTGAGACTCCTCTTATGCATGTTGGGATGTCAGCTGGTGTTGTCACTAGGTTGTATAGGCAGTCACATTATTGAGATGTCCTGGGGGCAGTTTCCTTGTCATAGATAAAAGACATTGCCTCACAGTGAATGTCCTGGCGTTAAAGCCAGTCCTCTATAGGAACAAGCTCCACAATAGGCTCCCCAACCCCAGGGCATGAATCCATATAAGCAACTCTATATAAACACCAAGATGCATGCTTATATACATGTGGACATATACACACACATATACATCTTATTGTTGATATATATGCATATATATGCATGTCACACATACAGATGTATGTGTGTATATATATATGCATGTCACACATACATATATATTATATTACACACACATGTAATGATAAATGTAATGATAATAAAGGATTGTGAATTTGAGAGGGAAATGGGGGCATGAAAGAGGGGAACAGAGGAGGTGGGGCAGGAGTGATACAAATACACAATGCTTAGACATGAAATAAATAGAAGATTCAAGACAGAAAGATAGGAAGGAAGGAAGAGAAATAAAGACAGAAAAAGAAAGGAAAAACAGAAGAAAGAAAGGAAGAAACACAGACAGGAAGACAGATAGAGACAGAAAAAAGACAGAAAGAGACAAATGACAGACAGGAAGGAGAATAGAAAGAGACAAAAAATAAATAACAACAAAAAAGTAAAAACAGACAGAAAGACAGACAGGAAGAAAGATAGAAAAAGACAAAAAGAAAGAACAAAAGAAGGGAAAAAGACAGACAGAAAGACAGACAGATGGATAAGTAAACAGAAAAAAAAGACTAAAAAGAAACAGACAAACAGAAGTGTTCCCCAAATCTTGGCCTCATAGACAACAATGTGTTAGTGGTATACATCTGTAACCCAGCACTCAGGAGCCTGAGACAGGAGGATTTCCAACTTCAGGCTGCCTTTGTCTACATGGAGAGACCAAGGTTTGAAAAACAAACAGTGATGGCACATGCTTTTAATCCCAGTACTGAGAAGACAGAGGCAGGAGAATTTCTGAGTTCGAGGCCAGCCTGGTCTACAAAGTGAGTTCCAGGACAGCCAGAGCTTCACAGAGAGACCCTGTCTCAAAAAACAAAACAAAACAAACAAACAAACAAATAACAACAAAGCCAAACCAGCAAATGGAGAAAACTGGTGCCGCCTTGTTTGTAACCATGAGGGTTTAGAAACTCCCAGAACACCTGCAGTAGGGCGGTTATTTAACTTTAATTCGGTGCACCCCAACTCTGATATGTTACTAAAGCCTTGTTCCTCATGAACTTTACAACAGAACCAAGTACCTGTGTCCCAATGTCACAGGAAACACAGGGCACAGTTTCAGCTTCCAGGGCTACTGGGGCTGTGGGTGGCCTCTGAGAAGTTGCCTGTGGGCACATGAAAGCAACTCTAGATAAACTCAGTGGGTCTGTCTCTCTGTCTCTGTCTCTCTCTTGTCTCTGTCTCTGTCTCTGTCTCTCTCTCTCTCACACACACACACATATACACACACATACGAAGTAAATAAGTAAATGTAAAATAAACCCTGTCACACGTGTTTGTGTCTGCACACACTCACATGTGCACCCCTGTGTGCCAGGTGCTTAAACCACTGCAGGAGAATGGCTGAAACAGAGATTCTCCAAAGTGCTAACTCGGTGTGTTCAGTGGGAAGATGACAAGTCTTTTTTTGTTTGTTTTTTAATAATTTCTTCTATGTTTCTAAATTTTCAATTTTCATTAAAATCCTGAGTTAAATCCATGATTGAAAATAAGCTGATTAATTTGGCTAGTGAATAAACACTATTTTCCCATCTCAAAATAGATTTATTTTTCCTTTTGTTTCTCTGAAACAAAGTTTTGGTGGATAGAAAATATACGTGTGTGCACTTGCGTGCAAGCACACACAGAACCCAGTCACCTAACTGGACCCACTTAAAAAGCTTTATTTTTGCAGTTTTTATTTATGTGCATGTGTGCAGGAGGACATCAGATCCCCTGGGGTAGGACTTACAGGCAGCTGTTGGTTGGGATTTGAACTCAGGTCCTCTGTGAGAACTGCGAGTGCTCTAAACCTCTAAGCCATCTCTCCAGTCCTATTAGCCCATTTTTATACCTTAGTAAAGTCACTAAGATTAGAGAGGACCAAGGATTTGACCATGATCTCCAAAGACGCATGCCAAGAAGACAGGCTCCTCTTGGCAGCTCTCTCTAGACCCCTCGGTCACACCAGCACTAGCTGAATGTCCTTGAACTTGTGGTACTAGGGAAATAGACTGAAGCCTGGGTGCAGCCAGATGGGTCAGAGAGACCCATCCCAACCCAGGACTGCATAGCTCGGCTCAGAAAAGTCACCTGCACACCAAGCCAGGGATCGAGTCACGGGGAGACTCTTTGAAACATGACACACTCAATGGGTGAGAACACAGTCCAGCCCACTGCCACACCGCTGACAACCGATGTAGCAAATATTCCACCAGATGATGGAGTGCACACAATTGGCTTTCTCTTTCTGCACCTGCCTTTGAGGTTTTCCCATTTGTCGCCAAGAGAAGTCTCCCAGGAACCAGATCGAAGATTTGGATCTCAAATCTTGCCTGGGGTAAAAAGCTGTGTATGGTTTGACTTTTTTTTTTAATTGAATTTATTTATTTATGCGGTTGTGTGTGTGTGTGTGTGTGTGCGTGCACACATGCACATGAACGCCCACACATACACGAATGCACACACATTCCATGGCAGGCATGTGGAGGCTAGAGGACAGTTGGTTCTCTTCAGCTGTGTAGGTCCAGGGCATGGAACTCAGGTTGTCAGATTTGGCAGCAAGTCCCTTCGCCCAGTCGCCGAATCCCAAAACTGGTTTTCTCTAGAGCAAAGCAAAAGACATCCTGCCTTTTAAGAAAGCAAGAGGAAAGAAAGCAGATGTAAGATGTGTTCTGTGGAATGCTGTAAGTCAATCTCCACATCCTCTGATCCAAGTGTGGATGCTCACAGGGAAAGGACTGGACGGGACCAGAGCAGCCCGGCTCCCCGGGGAAGGAAGGCCAGCTGGCACACGGCAGTGTCACACATGTGAGCTGTCTGGATTGCAAAGGCGTAAGCTCTGTTGGGTACCAGAGTGGGCAGAGGGCACGCACAGTTGGTTCCCATTAAACTTGGTGGACTGAGAATTCCTTGAGTGTGGGTATGTGCCAGCCCCAACCTAGCAGGGAGGTCCAAGGTCTGCAGTCCCTGCTGGGGCTTGAGAATGTCCCTTCTCCTCCTCCAGCCAATGACGAAAGAGACCCCAGGATCTCCCATGGGAGTCTGGAGAGAAAGAAGTAGTCAGAAGGCCTTGGGCAGGCCTCCCATCTGCCCCTTCTTCAAGGCCCCTAATTAGCTATTTACATGACAGACCAATTATAACCCTGAAAGAGTGGTCACAGGCTATTGAGTAATTAGTGACATTTAAAAAATGCATTTCAACCACACAAAACCATGTTTGCACAATGCTCAGAAACAGGCTTCCAACCACAGAAGCGAGAAGAACTCAGCAGTGGCTGGAAAGGGGAGAGGAGGGAAGTGGTGGGGAGGTGGTTGAAAAACATCTCCTGGGGGACCCAAGGCTGCACAGCTTTTCTTTGTAACACTATGCTAAGTTGATCAAGGGCAAGTGGGATCTGAGGACCTACTGTGTGCCAGCCATTGGGGGTGGGGGTGGGGGCCGGTAAGCAGAATACAAGATGGATCCAACTCCATCTTTTGGCTTGAGGATCTTAGCATCTAAGTGATGTTGGGCAGCCTCTGCCTTGTGTTGCTAGCTTCATCATGGAAACACTTAGTAATTCACTCAACAAACACTGCTTGAGGACCTGCCTGTGGGAAGAGCATCAAGATAAGAGAAAGCCCAGTATCTGGAGGGGTCCCAGGTCTGAACTTCTGTGAGACTCTCTTTGTTCCCAGTATCTCCTCTGCAACAGAGTCTGCATGCAATGGGCATTACAGATGCTTCTCTAGGCTCCAAGGAGCCAGAGATAGAAGTAGGTCTAGATTTGGCTGACCTCTGAAGACCTGAGGTGGGGGAGGGGTGGCTTCTTGGTACCCTGATTATCACTGTAATCATAAATAGACTGAGATAAGGCCTGCAGATTCAGAAACGAATGGGTTCCCAAATGTCAGACAGCTGTGATGAACTCTATGGTAGACCAGCCCCAGAGAGGGCACTGAAGCTCTGCGAAAGGAGCGCAAGTAGGGGCAAACCAGAAAGTATGGAACGTGGGTCTCAGGGAATGGGGAAGGAATTATCCAGACCATGGACAGGACAAGCCAAGGCAAAGAGGCAAGACAGCCACAAGGATGGGGGCACCTAACCAGCACCACAAGAGGTGTGCTGTTTTGGCTTCCTACAAGAACAGAAGACAACGGTCTGAGGTTAGACCAAAAAGTGCTTTCATCACTGGGCCTGGTGTTACTGGACTATAAACCCAGCCACTAGAAAGGCTGAACCAGGAAGATTGCAAGGCCAAGCCAGCTAGGGCTACAGAGCAAAAGACCTATCTCAAAATGAAAACTAAAGAGAGAGTTGGAGAGGACTCAGGTGGTCAGATATTAGGCACTAACAAATAGTCTCAAGCTTGAAGATCTCAGTTTAATCCCCAGACACCAAGAAAAATAGCTGGATCAAGTTTGTAATCCCAGATCTAGAGAGATAGAGTCAGGCTGGTCCCTGAAGATCTCAGCATGCCAGCCTAGCCTAATAAGAAAGTTGTAGGGAGTGAGAGGCCCTGTCTCAAAGAGCAAGGTATCAAGAAGAAATTTAAAAAGTCAGATAGGAGAACATCAGGGCAAGAAGGATCCGTTAGATGGTCCAGTCATGAGCTGGGACCTCAAGCAAGACAACGATTGCTGTAACTCCTCAGTTTCCCATCTGTAAAATGGGCACTTGCACACCCTAACTTGGGCTCCAGGAGGCCTCAGAAAGCTGCAGTCATTTCCTTACATGCTTTGCAGCTAGCACCCACTGAGAAGCAAATCTTCTCATCCTCTGAAACTGGAACGGAATGATGCTTGGATTAACTTTGACTGTCAGAGAGAGACACAGGTGGCTATAGGCTCTCTAAGCTCAGGCTTAGATAGCCTGGAGAGACGCCATGGTGCAGTAGTGAACTGTAGTCCAGCCGTCTGGGTCCCCAGACGGACCCAGAAATTGCCCACTGATGCATGAACAGCTCCAGCAGCCTTCCCTACATCAGTACAGCATTCATGGGTTCATGAGCTAAATCGTGCCTGTAATTTCCACTAAGACTTGGGGTGGGTGTGTCATGCAGTAACAGCTAGCTGAGACAGTCCTGAGGCTGAAGCCAGCTTCCTCTAGCTCCCTGCCCTTGCTTGGCCATCTGTACCGGTTATATCTTCAGGAGAGGTTCCCAAAGCTTTGCCCAGCATACACAGAGGCTGAACTCTAGTCCTCTGCAAAAGCAACAAAAAAGCAGTTTGCTCTTAACTGCTGAGCCTACTCTCTGGGCACTCTCCCCACTCTTAAATTCTGGTTCAAATATCAGGCCCTGCAGGAAATCCAGAGCTCCAGCATACACCCTAGGCCTGTTAAAATGTCTCTGTCTGTCAGCCATGCCTCTGGCGCTCAGCATCGGATACATGCTTTCAACTCCTTTCTCCATTCAGATTTCCTCCCTACTCTCCCTAGCTCTCACGGGGACTGATCTTCACTGACTTCATTTTTTATTTTTAACAAATACTTATGGGATGCCCAGCCTCATCCAAGCTGCCGGAGCTATGCCTAGGAACAAGATATTTGAGGTCCCTATCCTAGGTAAGGAGACAAGGCCATAAATGAGTGAGATTTCATATCCTGAGTGGTGAGACAGCATCTTCTAGGATGCAGATGAGCTAATCTGATGTGACAGACAGCATCTGAAGTATGGGGTAAACCTTCCTGAAATAGGGTAACCCGGGAGGCTTCCATGAGGCAAGGGCATTGAGCAGCAACCTTAAGCAGTTAGAAGGATCAACGATAAAAAGAACTCTGGATGGGCAGTCTTGCAGAGGAAGTAGCTGGTGCAAAGGGCCTACGGTGAGAACGGATATAGCCTGTCAAAGCAGTTAGAGAGGGTGGGTGGGGGAGACTGCAGCTTCAGCAGGGTGAGTCTGGGGAACTGGGAATAGAGATGAAGTCAGAGAGATACACACACACAAGCCAGGCTAGGGAGCTCCAAGGAAAGGTCCAAGGTTCAATGTCATTCTGAGTTGTGAAGGGTCGACAGAGGATGCCCGGACTGAGCTCTGAGCAGCAGCAAGGATGTGCTGGCATTTGGAATGTCCCAAGCCTTCACCATCCTGTGTTAATTAAGCCACCCATTCCATCACCCTGACTTCCAAGAGAGGGACACTGGGGAATTTACAAAGGGCAATAAACCTAGTCCATGACAGGTAGTGTATATCCCTACACACACAGATACAAACCACATACACAGACATATAAACACACACATATATGTAAACATACAAACACACACACAAATGCACATATATATATACACACAGATACATATACACAGACATACAAACACACATACACACATATAAATATGCATACACATAATATACCAGACATACAAACACATATACACATACAGCCATACCCATACATATATACATACATATACACAAACATACAAACACACACACAAATGCACACATATATACACAGTTACATATACACAGTCATACACACACATACACACATATAAATATGCATATACATAATATATTCAGACATACAAACACACATATACACATGTGCATATAGACTTACAAACACACACACAAATGTACACACATATACACAGTTACATATACACAGACATACAAACACACACACACACACATAATATACCCAGACATACAAACACACATACACACACATACAGCTATACAAACACATATACCCAGACATACACATACACACACATACAGCTATAAAAACACATATACACAAACATATAAATACACATACACACATACACAAACATATAAACACACATACATAAATACACATAGACATAAAAACACACACATATACACACATACATAAACACAGACAAACACACATAGACATACAAACACATATACAAACATACACACATACATATACACAGACACATATAGACAGACATACAAACATACAGACCTATGAACATGCACACACACATAATATACCCAAGACATAAAAACACACATACACACATACATATACACAAACACACATAGACATACAAACACATATATACAAACATATATACACATACATACGCATATATACACATACATAAACATGCATATACACATACATACATTCACACACACAAACATGCATACATGCATATATGCACATTCACTCACACAAAACCAGACACTCAGATACACATACACACATATGGATCTAGAAAGCAGTCACATCAGAATACGAACACAACAAGACATGTCTTGTTCCATTGCAACCTCAGAAAATAAGACTGAAAAAGCAGCTATGCCCCCCAAAAAATCAGCCAGCAGCCTACTGAAGACACGGATGTTAGATTCTGCCACTAACTATAATTATAAGTGAAAGCTGTAGCCAGGGGCTCAATGCCATGTTTCCTCAGAGGCCTCAAGGCTGGGTGTCTTTCAAGCATCGTTGTAGACCAGCCCTCTGAGACAGACATAAGCATTACTCCCAACTCACAGATGAAGAGAATCGGGTCCCCTGCTCAGTGTCACCCTCTGACAGGTCCTGCAGATAGGCTACCACACTAGTCCTACCCAAAGCCCCACAGTGGATCACGGTGCTAAAAGGCTCACATCTACAGACTTTACCAGGTCATTGGGGGCTACGGTGGCTGAAATGGTCGAGTTTAGTTTTTTCCGGTGCTAGGACTAGAACCCAGGACCTTGGCATGCTAGGTGAGTGCTTGACCACTAGTTACACCCTCAGCCCTGCTTGCTGCTGTCTTAAATGTCTCACAACCCTGAGACCTCCCAGCCCACGGTAATCAGGGAGTGTTGGACTCTTTCCACAGGGTCAAGAGTGACTACCACATCTGTTTCCCTTCAGGGACCCAAGCCCAGTGAAGGAGGATTTCGAGTGGAGCCTCAGACCTTCGTAGACAAGGACAAAATAAAGCAAGAGAGATAAGCCAGAAGCTCTGGCCAAAATGTCAAGAACACCCACCAGCTATGGCCCACATCTGAACTCTTCTCTTAACCACTGAAATCAGCTGAACAAAGAAAAAAAAAATGCCTCCAAAAGTCTCCATCCACCTTTCTGACACTCATCCTTCCATCTGTTGAGGGAAGAAGGGTGCTCTGGTGCTGTGTATACAAATACTAAATTCTGAGCCCCAAGATCTGGTTGCTTCCACATGAGCAAATTCTGATGCACACTGGCCTTTGTGGTGTAAACCTTGATCTCTGATTTAAAGGTCCCGGTTAAATGAAAGTGCCTATCACCAATGACTGAGGAGAGTAGAGATAGGCTTTAGTTACCTGGCTGGGGGCTACAGGTAGGGACCATGAAGAGGAGGAGAGGGGAGGAGGAAGGAGAAATAAGGTGGAGAGAACAGGAGGTCTCCTTTAGATGCGATGGACCACACGTGTCAGAGTGAAATGATCCCTGAGGACAGACAGACTGCTGGAGCATCATAACCCAGGTGGGACCCAAACACAAAGTATTTGGAAAACACAGCTAGGAAGTACCCAGGCCATCATTAGAAGACTAGATTAGGTGTAATTTGCCCAGTAATTGTGCTAAAGATGATTAAATAAGTCTAGTAGGCCTCGATTATTGGGGAGCTGGCCAGGTCAAATTAAAGACAAAATTTTTTTTAAATTACATTTACAGCAACATCTACCCAGTCCCTCCTCCCCCCCCCCAGCACCTGAAATACTGTGCCACGACTGACTGCCTGACTGCCTGAATGGAACATTAAGAAGACCCTACTGCTCATACAAGCCAAGTCTCCACAGAGCAGTTCTAGCACGCCCAAGATGTCTATAAGTGCACCTTGATATCAAGCCACTTTTCAGGTGCCTTTTTATTTCATTCGAGAACCATTAGCCAGGGCTGAAGAGATGGCTCAGTGGTTAAGAGCACTGACTGCTCTTCTGGAGGTCCTGAGTTCAAATCCCAGCAACACCATGGCTCACAATCATCTGTAATGAGATCGGATGCCCTCTTCTGGTACTGTCTGCAGACAGCTACAGTGTACTCACATACATTAAATAAATAAATAAATAAATAAGAACCATTAGCCACCTAGCGCCCTCCGCCCAGAAGATGGAGAACATGCCCTGTGCGGCTCCCCGCTGCCCCACAGACCTGAAAAGGCCCAGATTCAGAATCCAACTGAGTTTCACAACCAAGTCACCCGCTCCCTTCTGGAGTGGAAATTAAAGAGAGAAAGGAGAAATAAAAATAAAAATAAAAAAAAATAAATAAGTAAAAACAGAGAAGGTAAAGCTGTACTTTCTCAAGTACACAGCCAAAAATACGTAAGCCCTGCCGAGTTGCACAGCCAGCCACAAATCCCTCGCTTGAGGGCGTCTTCCAGCTGGCAGGACCACCGCTTGGCATACTTAGCCTTCCTCCGTGGCTGGTTGTAATTACCAGGCAGATAATTATCCTGCCAGCCCACTTCCCTGAGACCTGTCGCAGGCTCAGCAAACACACAATGATACAGGCCAAAAGGGGGGAAGGAGAGGGGGAGGGGGGAAGAGACCCTTCCTTCCTCAGTCCCCTAAGCCTTCAGTCTCCTAGCCAAGCTGCCAAGAGGTCCCACTCAGAATACACTCTGAGAATCTTCCGAGGGAGTGAGGGAGCATGTGAGGATTCTAAATTTCCACACGAGTTTTGTCTCTGAATTACAAGCTGCCAGATACAGCAGCCCAGGGACGCCAAGCACAGCGTGTGTTTGGTCCTGGCCACAGACAGTGGGAGAAGCTGCCGTGCATGCTCGCTTTGCTGTTCCTTGGAGAGCAAACATAAACTTTATTTTGATTTTCTTTCTTAAATGGCTCATCCGTTGGTCCCTGCTGCCCTAAAAGTGTAAACAGGGTGTTCCTCTCAGGATGGGGGAGATGGCTCCTCTGTAAATATCCTTGCCAAGTCACCTTAGCTTGGCCCAGAACACCCCCAAACACACACACACACACACACAAGCACATGGCCAAGAACTTGGAGATTGCAGGTGTGACTCAGAAGTAGAGCACTTGCCTAGCTGCTTGTGTGAGGTCTTGGATTCCATCCCCAGTATGGAGAGAAAAGTGGGGGACTTGGGTGAACGCAGGAAAAGAGCTAATGCAGAGGACTCAGGCATAGTTGGTTGATGAATCCCTCAGAATGCCTCACCAGACCGCCGGTCATATGAAGCCCCCACTTCACTGGTGTTTTGGCGGCACCACTGCAATGACTAGATTGGCAAATGCACCTTCACACACCAATCATCAATCGAGAAAATAACCCGCAGGCCATTCTGATGAAGGCAATGTCAGCTGAGGTTCCTCTTTCCCAGGTGACTTTACTTTGTGTCAAGTTGGCAAAAACCAACCTGCACACAGTCCAACCTCCACTTTTTGACCTTGGGGTTAAGTGATACAATGGCTGGCAGAGCACTTAGCATCGTTGAGGGCCCAGGACACTAACTATTGTTATAAGTTCCCTTTGTCTTCTCTGCCCCCTTTTGTGCAATGGGGCCCTTTGGGAGTTGCACGTTTTCTGTGGCAGATGCCATGGCCTGGTACACAGTGTGTGCCCAGACTGTGCTGTGCAGTCCAAGTGTGCTCTTTATTAGTTTATTATAATTACTACAAAGCCCAGCACTGTTTGGCCAATAGGGAAATGGAGGCTGGAAGACAATTGGACCAGGTGGCAAAGGTTAACTGGAGGAATGTCTCCCAGGAGGGTGGAAATGGCCAGGTGTCTGGAGTCTTTGCTCTTTCTTCCTGATGGTCTCTGAAAAGCAAGTGTCTCAAGTGACCCCTTTGCCTTAGAAAAGTCACCCAGACAGAAGCAGGCTCTCCTTCAGCCACGTGGAAGTTTGGTGAAGATGTGTGATTCTGCCAGGCTCTCGGGAATTTGGTTACATTGATGACTGGATATGATATCCCCATGAAAGAATGGCTGTCACCACTACCACCACCAGCATCACCACTGTCACCACCACCGTCACCTCTACCACAACCATCACCACGATTGCTGCCTTCACTACCATTATCACCTCTACCGCAGCCACCACCACCAACACAACCCTCAGTATCGCCACAGACCATCTCTACTACCGCTACGATCACAATCATGACTACTTCCACCACGACCATCACCACCATGGTCACCTTCACTACAGCCACCACCACCATCAATACAACCCTCACTATCAACCACCACCAGACCACTATTCTCTCCAATACAGAAACCATCACCTCTACCATAACCATCATCATCACAATCACCACAACCATCACCATCATCACAGTCATGATAGGGTAGACAGACAGACAGACAGATGGACAGACGGATGCATAGATAAGTAGGTAGGTAGATAGACAGATAGATAGTCAGACACTGAGACTAGAAAAGCCCTGTGATATGTGTATGAGATGGGGATAGGGCAGAGTTAAGAAAAGACCTGCAGAAGTGAGTTTAACTCTGGAATATGACTTAACCCCCAGACATCCAGGGGATTGTGGGTTTTGGGGTGGCATAGAGGGTAAGGTCAGACTTGAGAAACTAGCCCTTATTCACAGAGTCCCTTGAGAATGTGGATGAGAAACAGGAACACAGGAGAGGCGGGGGAACTGGCAGAAGACCCTTCTTTAAAAGTGGCTTCATGGGTTGGAGATGTGGATTCTGTGGATTTGTGGTAGAGTGCTTGCCTTGCATGTGGGGTCCCTGTGTTCCTCTCCAGTCTCAATCAATCAATCAATCAATCAATGAGTGTAAGTAAAGACTACCACTGAAACAAAAAAATCCTCTTACTAGCTATTGATGATCTATCATTTATCAATTATCTGGCATCTAGCTATATATTACCTACCCATTGTCTATTTATTATCTATCATCTATCAATTATCTACCTATTGGTGATTTGTTTATCTGTTTTCTGTCTACATCTGCCTTATCTTGAAAACTCAGATCTGACCCAGTGCCTAGAATAACCACATCATGATTCTCACCTCCATCTGGAGATCCCTGAGATGGTTGGCACTTACAGCCTCCAGATATCTTCCACTCCAGTGGTCCCTCTGGTTCCCTCTTACTAAGGCAGTGAGAGGGGACATTGGTTCCTTTAATGACTCTCCAGCGTTTTGAACTTGTATGGACATTTTCTGGTGGGACCTAAAATCAGGAACTCCTTTTCCTTCTCTATTCAGTCTCTCCTTTCTAAGAAGCCCCCCCCCCCCCGCCCAGTCCCTTGGGTTTAGTGGGATGCATCATGGTGGCTAGGGACCCTTTGCTGAGGTCAAGATGTATGCTGAGAGCAAGCTGATTTCCTCTCCCTATAATGATGGGTTTCTCCAGGGATAATTTAAGCTTCTTGTTGTTGAAGGCTATCTGTGGTTTCATGTCAGAAAAAAATATGGAGCCATTGGAGAGGAAAGAAATAACTAGGGATACAGATGAAGAGTCAAGAGGAGATGAGAGGAGAGAAGAAAGGAGGGGGTGAGAGAGGAGACGGATATGGCTCCATATGTGCCGGCCACCTCTCTCACCTCTCCAGTGTCCGTGAGCAGGAGCACATTTGAAAATCCCCAACTATTGCCACTTTGGGCCTGTCATAATGTTCACCCCAAAGCCACGACCACAGGGTTTCTCCTAGCCCAGCCCTCAACTGAGCCCATGGGGTCCCTGATAGGAGTCATTTCTATCCTGAGCATCTCTGATGGCTACCTTTGCTCTGAGACATTGGTACTATTTTCTTGGAGACCTGGCAGTCTGTGGATCCCTCCGTCTACCCTGGTTTGTCCCCACCCTCCTGCCTCAGACATGACTCTTGTGTCATGTCCACTGGTTTCCCCCACCCCCCTCTTCTGCATACACTGCTCTCCAGTTTCACCTGTGTTGGCCCTGAGCAGGTAATTTGTTTGACTTATTCTTCTGCCCTTTGCCATCCAAGGAGACTTCAAAACTGTGTTGGAAGCCATGGGTCTTTCAGAGACCCCGGTTCTGACTATTTGTTGGGAGCCGACTCCTAGCAGAAAGCAGCTATCATCTCTGCCGCCATCTTGGGCTATTTACTTACAGGTGGTACTTTTCCACTCTGACGAGAGACTTGTTTTCCTAGTATGATGTTTTTGCAAGGAGCCCACCACAGCTGAACACACTCTGACATCTTGTTTTTCTTCTACACATTCTGGACTTGTGGTTAAGTGTCTCCAGCTGCACTCTCCAGCTTGTGCTTATATACCCATAGTTGCCTTCCAATAAACGAGACTTGAGACTTGGGACTTGAGACTAGAGCAGACAGACTGTCTTGTGTCTATTCTTTGTGTCTCTTGCCCCTCCATCTCCACTCTCTCCCTTGCAGACCCCGTTGACTGACCTGCAGACTGGGTCAACTATTCTCCTTCTTAAGAATGTATGTGAGAATTGAACGGCAAGTGATTAAGAGTTGCCCTTGAAGAGATGGTGCAAGAAGACATGACATCTGAAACTGTATATGACATTGAAGTTGAAATCCACAGCTCTATCTACCTGAACTTCAAGGCCGTCATCCAGGCCGCTGCCTTCATGGCACTGGGCTGCCTCTGAGACCATGGGGATTTTAAGGTCTACAGTGCAATTTCTTTTCTTCCTGTTATTTCATCTAAATTTTCCTTCCCGTGATGCTCCTGAGCTAGACTCTCTGCAGGGGTGTCCAACCTGTAGCCTGCAGGCTCCATGTTCTCCTAAACAGCTATGCCTGCAACCAACACAAAGTGTGAAACTCCCCATTGTGGTTTGAATGTGGAATGTCCCCCACAGACTCCTGTGTTCTTAATACTTGGTTACCAGATGGTGTCGCTGTTTGACACAGTTGTGAAGGAAGTGGGTCACAGAGGGGTGGGCCTTGAGGTTTGATAGGCAGGTCCTACTTCCTGTTCAAATCTGATTCCTGACTTGGGATGCAGTGTCATCAACAGCTGTCTGTTCTTTCTCCTATAAACTGAAATCTGTCCTTCCTCATTAAATCACCTGTTATTTTGTAACAGCAACTTAGGTTGGACAGAACAGGAAGGCGTGCCCTGTAGCCTGGTTCGTAGTCCAGGACGGCAGTGCAGGGGTCTGTGTGGAGTCCTGGTCCTCTCTTCCCCTTACCTACGTGGCATCCATCATAATTTCTTCTTCACTGAAGTTTATTTTGCCTTTCTTACCCAACACGGCACCTAGACCTGTGTCCATGATGCTAGAGCAGCTGTTTCTAAACAGTAAGGGTCCGTTTCCATCCCCCTGCCCTTAAACCTGGAATCAGAGGAGCTGACTTTCCACTTTTCATCTACAAAGGTGGCATTGATTTTAGGTGTGCTCAGGAGGTGGGTGATCTTTCTGTCTTCTTGAAGGAAGAGAACTCCTTAGATCCAAAAGATGAGGAGTAGAGAGAGACAGGCACTCTGGGGCTGAACCATGCTTTGTAACTTTAGGATACAAAGAAGAGCGGTTCTGAAAAATATCAGGAAGATGGAGGAAGAGTATCCTTCCAACTCTATGTTCTTCCACTTAAGTAATATTTTTAAAATGGCCATCGGAGTACCCAGAGAGACGCCTCAGTACCCCAAAGCACTTTGCTCTCGAAGGAAATCTGAATCTGCTTCTCAGCCCTGACATCAGTTCATTCCCAGTCATCCATGACTCCAGTTCCAAGGCATCAGACGTGCTTTGTGTACTTGGGCATGTGCACAGGTGTGTGTGTGTGTGTGTGTGTGTGTGTGTGTGAAATCTTTAAAATTATCAGCTTGTAAATATACAATTCAATGAGGAGTGTGACCCCCCGTGTTGGAGCTCTGAAAGTGCTGAAACTTAGTAAATGCCCACCAGATTGCAATTCCACATGGGAATCACCTCCAGCAGAGGATGTCTCCTCGCAGCCAAAGATGTGTAACAGGAACCAGAGAGGACACCACTTGATGGCTGGTTCGCTGGCAGGATTATGCTTATATGGCTTTCTTATACAGTCAGGACCACCCACCAAGGGATGCTGCTGCCTACCATGGGATAAACCCTTCTAAATAAATTAACAATCGAGACAACCCCCCAACCCCAACCCCCAATCCCAACCCCCGCACAGGCCCAGAGGCTGATCTAATAGAGGCAATTCTTCAACTCCTTTCAGGTGGCCGTAGGCTGTGTCAAGTTGACAACTGAAGCTAAACAGGACAGTGATCAGAATACTCGTGTCTAATGCTGCTAAATCTGGAAGCTTCCACACACTTCAGTCACCATTGTCTCCCAGGCTTCAGACGCCATCCTGCAAAGCCAGGAAAAGCCTTTTGCTTTATAATCCAATAATCCTTGAGTCCCAAAGAGGGAAAGAGAGCATTCCAAGCCCAACACACTATTTTTGGAGATGAAATACAAACCCATTATTTTTAGGCAAGCAGCTCTGGGTGCTGTCTGCCATGTATCTATAACTCTCTATGCCCGGAGGGAGGTGCTATCCAGAGGGTGTCACAGCATCCCAAGCACAAAGCCCCTTTAAAAATTACCCTTGATTTATGGTATGACTGGCACAGGCTTCTGGCTCCTAATGCAGTCCCTTCAGGATCCACCCAAGATCCTGTTCAGACAAGGGGAGTGCTTCACCCTGGAGGCATAGAGGGGCTCAGGGATTCTCACACACCCTCCTCTGAACATGGTGCCTTCTTGAGGCCATGGGGACCCTTCACATTTGCAGGAAAACTCTTTCATTTGAAGTCTTGCTACTCCCAACCCCTTAGAAATTCGCTGGCTTTGCCTCTCTGTAAGTTGGAGGCTTCAAACAATTAATGCTGACGTACAAAGGAGTTCTTTGGAGACCATTGTTTGAAGGCCATCTTTGGCCTTCTCTCTGGCCAGAAGAAATTGGGCAAATGGCTAAGGAGAAAGGGCCCCACTGGGTGAGTGCTGGTAGGAGTCCATATTCAACTTAGCACCTGTGCTGGATAGTTTCATGTCAACTTGACCCAAGTTAGAGTCATCCGAGAGGAGGGAACCTCCATTGAGACATGCTTCCAAAAGATAGGGCTAGACAGAAGCCTGTAGGGTATGGGGGGGGGCAGCCCATTGTGGCTGGAACCACCCCTGGGCTGGTGGTCCTGGGTTCTACAAGAAAGCAGGCTGAGCAAGCCAGTAAGCAGCATCCCTCCAAGGCCTCTGCAGCAGCTCCTGCCCCCAGGTCCCTGCCCTGCTTGAGTGTCTTCTGTAACTTTCTTCCATGATGGACTTTGGCATGGAAGTGTAAGCCAAATAAACCCCTTCCTCCCTAACTCACTTTTGGTCCTCCTGTTTCATCCTGGTGATAGAAGGTGACTAAGACAGCATCTCTGTTGTGAGTACCACACTGTACTTCCTTGGTAGAGCTCAGGAGGAGATGCCCGCTGTGAAGGTGTTTACATAGCAGGGTTACCTCTAGGCTAAGTGAGATGGAAAATCCACCCTAATTTTGGGCAGCACCATCCCATTAGCTAAGGTTCCAGACTGAATTTTAAAATATGAAAGGAGTTTTGGATTTTGTCAAAGACTTTTTTTCAGTATCTAATGAGATACTTGTGTATTTTTTTCCCCAATGTGTTTATATTGATGGATTGATGCAGGAACAGAGGCTGTCTCTGACTACATTGCCTGCCTTTGGATACCTTTCCCCTAACTGGGCTGCTTCTTCTAGCCTCAATGGAAGAAGATGCACCTAGTCTTACTGCAACTTGATATACCGAGGTGGGTTGATATCCATGGAAGGCCTGTCCTTTTCTGAGGAGAAGAGGGGGAAGGAGTGAATGGTGTGGGGGAGGTGAGAAGGAGGAACTGGGAGGAGGGGAAGCTGGGATTGGGATGTAAAGTAAATAGATAATTAAAAAAAAAAAAAGACCAGACAATGCTGAGAACATTGGTATAATAATAACTCCACTACCTAGATGTTCATCATGGCTCAGAATCTCGTCTCATATCAAATGATGCATGTTCATGCGGAGTAAGGGATTTTGTTTTTACAATTCAGAACCATCCCAACGGACAAAAATCATCAAATCTCTAAAATAAAAAAGATATGGAAGGATAGAAGGAAGGGGGAGAGAGAGAGAGACAGAGAGACACACAGAGACAGAGACAGAGACAGAGACAGAGACAGAGACAGAGACAGAGACAGAGAAGACAAGCAAGCTGATCACAGACCTTCATCTCTCTGTGGTTGCCATGTGACCAACTGACTCAAACTCCTGCCAAGACTTTCTAGCTGCGATTGACTCAAACTATCAGCCAAAATAAGTCCTCTGTTTCCTAAGATGCTTCATCTGGCTCTTTGTCACAGCAATGAACAACACCCTATGTGATGGTTTGTATATCCTTGGACCAGGGAGTGGCACCATCTGAAGGTGTGGCCTTGTTGGAATAGGTGTGACCTAGTTGGAATGGGTGTGTCACTGTGGGTGTGGGTATAAGATCCTCACCCTAGTTGCCTGGAAGTCAGTCTTCCACTAGCAGCCTTTGGATGAAGACATAGAACTCTCAGCTCCTCCTGCGCCATGCTTGCCTGGATACTGCCATGCTCCCACCTTGATGATAATGGACTGAACCTCTGAACCTGTAAGCCAGCCCCAATTAAATGTTGTTTTTTTATAAGACTTGCCTTGGTCATAGTGTCTGTTCACAGCAGTAAAACCCTAACTAATACAGAAGTTGGTACCAGGAGTGGGGTATTGCTGTGATAGGCCTGACCATGCTTTTATTTGAAAGAATGTGGATTTTGGGACTTTGGATTTGGAAAGCAGTGGAATGCTTTAAATGGGGCTTAATGGGTCATCCTAGTAGGAATATGGAAGACTTTGTTGCTGGGAGTAATTTGAACTGTGTTGACCTGGCCCAAGAGATTTCAAAGGAGAAGAATTTCAGAATGTGGCATAAAGACTGGTTTTGTGGTATTTTGGTGAAGAATGTGGCTACTTTTTGCCCTTGTCTGAAAAGTTTTCCTGAGGCTAAGGTGAAGAGACTTAGATTAATTGCATTGACAAAAGAAGTTTCAAAAAAGCCCAGCAGAAACTTTGTTCTCTGGTTAAGTCTTATGAAGAAAAGTTTGAACAAGCATAGCAAGCTTAGAAAGGAAAAATATAAAATATATGGTTTGAGTATTAAAGGAGTACCAGGAAGTGAAATGGAGCAAAACCTTGTGTTCTAGGAGATAAAGATTAAGGGAGTGGGACCTTGGGGCAAGATCCTACCCAGCTAAATTAGATCCAAGCATGGTGGTACACACCTTTAATCCCATGAGACAAGCATGCTGATCTCTACATTCAAGGTCAATGTACAGAGCAAGAACCAGGATAGCCAAGCTTAGGCAGTGAAGGATTTAGAAAACATAAAGCTAGTGATAATGTAATAATACAAGGGGATCATGTTCTAGTTCCTGTAAGCAGCAGAACTCGGCAGCTTCAGCCACGTGCCTCTGGCTCTAGAGTTAAGAATGGAAGGAACTACTGGGAAAATTGATGCTGGTTAACTGGAGCTAAGGAATTAGCGGTGATTAAGAAGAGACCAGCATCGTTGAGGTGAAATCTTCTGGAAACTGTTTTCTGGGAGCACAAAGAAGCTGTGTTCCAGAGATACCCAAGGTTGTACCTCATGCTGCGGCTGGACTTGGTAATGTGTAAGAGTCACTCAGGTGGTACTGCTTGTGAAGGAATGAAGGGATCATGGAGAGAAGCTGAGGCTTAGCACTGTGAGAGGCCAGGGAAGCCCATTGGAGAAGGTGAAGCCTCAGCTGTAGTTGATGTCCCAGGATTGAAGGGGTCATGCAAAGGATTTGAGGCTTGGCACCCTGAAGAGAGCCTATGAGAGGCTATTGGTGAAGCCTAGTTGGAATGAAACACCCCAGTGTATTGGAGATGTCTGTACCATGGGATGATCACCAAGAACAGCAGCCATAATGGAGTGGATCAACCTGAGCATAGAGTGCTACAGAGGACAGAGATGGAGAAGTGATGCCAGTCCTTAGGAGGAGTCCAAAAGATCAAGTGGAATCCCAGACACTGAAAGAAGAAGCTGTAACATTGAAATTGCCTTGGAGACTCAAAGATGTTAAGGATGCCAGAGCCATGGGATACATGCTGAGGAAAGCTGCTAACAGGGAGTGGAACCAGCCCAGGAGGAAGCAGTTTGTTGCAGTCAAAAAAGATGAAAAAGGAGTGGAGATCTGAAGACCACTTTGACATCAGCCATGGAGATGCAGAGTTTGGAGTTTGCCCAGCTGGTTTCCTGCTTTGCTTTGGGGATTACAGTTAATTAAGTTGAATGAATCTCAGAAGAGACCTTGAACTTTGGACTTTTAACATTGTTGCAACTGCTATAGACTATGAGGACTTTGAAAGTTGCACTAAATGCATTTTGCATTATGCTATGTTTAAGTATGGCCCCCATAGACTCATGTTTTTGAACAAGTCTATGGGGACCAGGGAGTGGAATGTGATGGTTTGTATATCCTTGGACCAGGGAGTGGCACCATCTGAAGGTGTGGCCTTGTTGGAATAGGTGTGACCTAGTTGGAATGGGTGTGTCACTGTGGGTGTGGGTATAAGATCCTCACCCTAGTTGCCTGGAAGTCAGTCTTCCACTAGCAGCCTTTGGATGAAGACATAGAACTCTCAGCTCCTCCTGCGCCATGCTTGCCTGGATACTGCCATGCTCCCACCTTGATGATAATGGACTGAACCTCTGAACCTGTAAGCCAGCCCCAATTAAATGTTGTTTTTTTATAAGACTTGCCTTGGTCATAGTGTCTGTTCACAGCAGTAAAACCCTAACTAATACACCCTATCTGCCCAACCCAGCTGCCCTGTGCAGGGAAACAGAGTCAGACTGGGTTTAGATGGAGGCATTCAGTGTCAAACAACATTCTTCAGGCTCAGAGTTATTGTATGTTAGCACATCTGCCTATTGAGCCAAGCAACACTAGAAGAAAAATAACCTGATGTTCCTCATTTCGCAATGAGGAAGGAGACTGAGGCTTTCAAAACAGAAGCAAAACTCTTCATCAACTCTCCTTCAAGCTCTACAAACAGTGGATGTGACAGAGTTCAGCATACAACGTTCACAGCACCTGTGTTCCTAAAGAGCATGCCGCATGGTGCACACATGGTTGAGGAGAGGATGGGTGCTAACCACGTTGCTGGTACATCCAGGCAACAGAAGAGGTGAGAATCAAAATTAAGTGATGCCCACACAACTAGACGTGGGTTTATGTTTATTCTGTTAATGATGTTTAATTCAAGAAGCCAGGCATAAAAGCAGATACTCCGATTGAATCTATTTTTTGTGAATTTCAAGAGCAGGCAAACTAATAGAAGATAGAAAGAAGGCAAGGCAGAGAGGATGAGGTCTTTGTGGAAGTGGAGCTAGAAAAGTAGAAAAGGGGGACATTGTGGGGAGCTATGCCTTGATTATGGAATGAAGGGGTATGTGTACACACATATTAGCACATATAAAATTGTGTGTGTGTGTGTATGTGTGTGTGTTGTGGACATACCGATGGAACTAAGGAGAAAGGGAGAAAACCAGAAGGAACGGGAAAACATGGAGGAAGGGACTGGAAAGAGAGGGAAGGGATGAGAGAGTCAGACAGACAGACAGACAGACAGACAGACAGACAGACAGACAGAGACACAGAGACACAGAGAGAGATAGTGGGAGA